>NC_140086.1:160395461-160995461 GCF_964237585.1 Gallinula chloropus | reverse complement strand
TCAGGGCTTCTCAGAGCTGCTGGCTGCTTGGAGCTGGGTTGTAGCAGGAGGTAGTTGGTCCCTGCTGATAGCAGAGGAAGGCTGTGGCGCTCACAGGGCAAGCCAAGCTGTTTTGGAGGGGGGAAAAGGAGGTATGTCTGTGGCTTTGAGGTGGATAGGGCTCAGATCTGGGCTCTCTGCTGCCCACCAAGGCAAGACAGCAAACCTCTGTCTGTGTGTGAGGCACAGTGCTGCTCTTCCCCACCCTCCAGCACGAGGAGCTCGCAGCACTGCTGTGTTGAGCTGCTCCATGGCTCATCTCTGTTCAATCAGGCTTTTTTGGGCTTGCAGGCTCCTTCTGTCCTCCCCAGCTGCTCCCTGACACCCATGGGTGCTTTCCCTTTGTGTCAGGGCAGACCCTGTTTTCTCCAGCTGGCACAGCTAGGAGCCAGGCTGTGGGAGGTGGGCTGGGGGTCCCGAATCCTGTTTTGCTGGAGCTGTGACTCCCCCTTTCCTGGGGCATAGGACAATGCAGGAGCATTTGAGTAAGGGAGTCTGTTTTCAGCACAGAAGGTATCAGGGAGCAAACCTTGGTGACACAGGGTGATGGGATGAGGTCCAAAGAGGCGCCCTAGGTGCAGGCAGGGAATTGAGCAAGTTGAAGGCTGGCTGTAGGGCAGCTTCTTTTAATCTCTGCTGCTGTATGCCCTGACTTCACCACCTCAAGACCTGTGATGCTGTCTCTGAGCTCCTGGCAGAGCTTCTCCCCACGCTGTCCCTCATGCCACGGAGCCCTGGCATGAAGGAGAGCCTCTGCCTGGCACTGCCGCTGCTCTGGCTGGATGCTCTGGATTCTCTGACCCCTTCCCTCTTTGCTCTGTCCCCAGTAAAGGTGCAGTGCAGGCTGTTCAGGCCCAGAACCAGATCTGTGTCCTTGACATCGACATCCAGGGCGTGAAGAACATCAAGAAGACAGACCTGAACCCCATCTACATCTCTGTGCAGCCCCCATCCATAGACATCTTGGTGAGCGACCGCCTTCCTTTGCCGTTAGGCCCTTAGAGGTAATCAGCGTCTTGCTCTGAAGTGATGGGGGCTCCCCCCTCCTTAATTCATGTGTTTTTAAGGGACATAAAATAGGTGTAGGGGACATGCATGAGCACATTCCACCTCCCTGGCCTCTGGCTCCCAGGAATAAATCTTCCCATGCCCTGGTTTTTGAGTCCCTGCCATACAGTTTTCACCCCTCAGCGTGTTTTCCTGCATCAGGCTGGATGTGACCAGCCTTTAAACTCGTTAGTTGTACTTTATGCTGTGGAGAGAGGGAGGTTTCTGCTCTGTGACTTGCCTCCAGCCATCAAAATTAAACAGAGGGAGGCTGGTTCTCTGTAGCACCAGAAATCCTGTACCCCTCTGGTCTTAACAGAGCCTTCATAGAATCACGGGGGTTGGAAGGGACCTCCAGAGATCATCAGGTCCAACCCCCCTGCCAAAGCAGGGTCCCTAGGACAGGTCACACAGGTCGGTGTCCAGACGGGGCTGGAATATCTCCAGAGAAGGAGACTCCACACCCCCTGGGCAGCCTGTCCCAGGGCTCCCTCACCCTCACTGGGAAGAAGTTCCTCCACATATTGGTGCAGAACTTCCTGTGCTCCAACTTGAGCCCATCGCCCCTTGTCCTGTCCCCACAGACACTGAGCAGAGGCTGCCCATTTCCCCCTGTGTCCCACCCTTCAGATATTGATAAACATTACACAATTAATGTGAGCCTTACCCAATTAATGGTCACAACGTGCCTGTGGGAGAAATGAGATCACCATCATGGTGCAGAGATGGGTGCTGACACTTTGCTGAAGCCCCTGACTCCTGGCTCTCCCCTCCTGTTCTCAGGAGATCAGGATGTGCTTCTTGTTGAGTTTGTGGAGGAGGAAGTCGGCACAACCCACCAGAGAGTTGCCACTTCCCAGCACCACCTGGAAAGAGGGTGGAAAAGGGACTAGGAACCTGAGCTGTGAACAGCACATCCTGAGCCCAAACCTGGCCACCAGTTTGGTTTAGGCTGTGAACAACCCCCTCACCCTTTGCGGAGTGTTACTTCACGTGCCCACAGTTGCCAGCTAACATCTCCTGGGTGTGGGCAGCGCTGGCTGGTGGGGTGGGTGGTGGTTTCTGCACCCAGCTTTTTGGGCCATGCCTTTACTTGGATCTGCCTGTTGATGTTCAGGAGAAAAGACTACGTGACCGAAAGACGGAAACAGAAGAAAGCTTACTGAAGCGCTTGACAGCAGCCCGGGTGGATTTGGAACTCAGTAAGTCCAGGGGACCTTCAAATGATGTTCCTGGGGAGCAGGGGTGCGTTGGTGGATTTTTAGGAGCTGTTCTTTGCATGGAACATCTGACTCTGAGGAGTGCTGGCAGGGCTTGGACATCAGCTGGGTTTGTTCTAAGCACCATACTGTGTCACTTCCCACTGCAGTTCTTGTGGGTGTCCAGCAGAAAAGCGCCTCAGTGGTGGCTGGATAGTGACATTAAAATGCTGGAGGAATCCCAGAATCATAGGGGTTGGAAGGGATCTTGAGAGAGATCATCAGGTCCAACCCCCCTGCCAAAGCAGGGTCATAGAATCCCAGACTGGTCTGGGTTGGAAGGGACCCCAAGAATCACAGAGCTCCAACCCCCGTGCCACAGGCAGGGCCACCAACCTCCAGGCCTGGAGCTACACAAGGCTGCCCAGGGCCCCAGCCAACCTGGTCCCTAGGACAGATCCAGGAACTCAGGTTGTGCATGAGACATGACACAGGGTGGTGGTGGGGGAAAAACATGTTCTCTGACTCTTCTGTCCTCATCTCCTTCCCCAGGTAAAGAGCCTGGCCTGTTTGACTTGGTCATTATCAATGATGATTTAGAAAAAGCCTATTCCGAATTGAAGGAGATACTCCTGGAGGTGAGTTGTCTGGGGTTCTCCTGCCTTGCACCCCAGGCAGGAGTCACCCCTGGGGTGAGCAGATTGAGGGCCTGTCTACAGACAGCTACAGAAGTGGGATCTCATGGCCACACTTGATCTGTTTTGAGCTGCTGAGTGATGTGGTTGAGCACAGGTTGTGTGTGAGTGATGGTGGATCAGTGCCCTAAGAGTGGGACATGGATCTGGTGTGATACTGGATTTGGGGCAAAGCAAATGGACATCCCTGGACAGTGTGGAAGGGGTTTGATGTTTTTGAAGAGCCTCCAAGTCAAACCTTGCCTTGTCCTCATGCATAAACTCTGGCCTTGGTCCTGGAGAGCTGGCAGGAGGAGATGATTGCTTGTGGTCTCCAGAGCTGTGGAACTAGGAGCTGTTCCCAAACAGTTGCAGATGCTCAGTTGTTTTTTTTTTTTTTCTCCTCCTCTCCTTGCCAGGAAATCCAGAAGACCCAAGAATCCAGGAAGTCCTGAGCTGATCCTGCTTGGACCTTTTAATTTTGCACATCATTCCCGAAGCATGTCGCACCATTTCATTCCGCGAGACATTCCCTTTAGGTCAGCCCTCCTCCCAGGTTTCTCCAGAACATTTCTATTAAAAGGAAAGAAAAGAAAAGAAAACCTGGTCACACTTGTGGTGCTGTTGGCTTGGTGGGGTCTCCCCTGGGTCATTACCTCAGGTGGATGCTTCAGAAGCTGAAGGGCAGAGCCGTGCTGTGAGGCTGCTGAGGAGCCGGATGAGCAGTTGTGGCCCCACCGTGTATGTTAGGATCTCACTGAGGTGTTTGTGGAGGTGCATGTTGCACCCAACTAAGGCTCCTCACAGAAGGGGGAGGTATTTGGGCTGATGTGACCCCCCCATGGAGCCCAACTGCGCTAACCACAGTCTTTGGGAACAGATGAGTTTGTTTAATAACCCGAGAGGAGAAGGAGGCGGCTGCAGGACGTCATCTAGCCCCTGCCCTGCTCTGGAGGAAAAGCGCTGTGAGCTTCTCTGCCACCCTGGAACCAATATGCAGAAGAACTTCTTCACAATGAGGGTGAGGGAGCCCTGGGACAGGCTGCCCAGGGGGTGTGGAGTCTCCTCCTCTGGGGATACTCCAGCCCTGTATGGACGATGACCTGTGTGCCCTGTCCTAGGGACCCTGCTTTGGCAGGGGGGTTGGACTCAATGATCTCTGGAGGTACCTTCCAACCCCTATGATTACATGAATCAGTCTGTAGTTGCTGCTCCAGTGGAGTTTAGCAGCAGGTAGACTTTTAAATGGACTTAGACCTACAAGTTGGAGGAGAAATTCTCTCTTCTCTGGGCCCTGCAGCCTTTTTGGATGGTGTGTTTGGGGGGCAGTGGTAAATCCCCCTTCCTTGGATGGATCTGTTTGGTCCTGCTGATGTCCCATGTACTGGTCTGTGGCTGAGATCCCCAGAATCACACACTCCATTATGCTGGTAGGGACCTTTAAAGGGCACCTAGTCCCACCCCTGCAGAGAGCTGGGACATCGTCACTAGGTCAGGTCACTCAGAGCTCCATCAAGCCTGACCTTGAAAGTCTCCAGGGATGGGTTCCCAGGTTCCCCTGGGCCCACTTCTGCAGCCTGACCAGGTCCCTCTCAATGGCATCTTGTCCTTGCAGTATGTGTCCCTCACCACTCAGCTTGGTGTCATCAGCAAGCTTGCTGAGGGTCCACTCGTTAATATTATAATTAATAAAGATATTAATCAGTGAATATCCTCCAGTTTCCAACCTAAATCTCCCCTTTTCCAGTTTCAAACCATCACCCCTTGCCCTGTGGCTCCATGCCCTGGGGAACAGCTAATGTGGGTGAGCTGTGGCTGAGATGTGGAGAGCTTTGTGCTGGGGGAGGATGCTCTACACTTGCTTCCCAGCTTTCTTCAGCCTTCACTTAACTTCTGAGCCCCTCTGTCCCTCCAGCAGGTCGTGCCCTGAGCCTCCTCAGAAGGATCCATCCACCCAGATCAACCTGACATCATGCAGACCACGAGCAGATGAACTGGGCAATACTGGGGCTGTGGTACTTCCTATCCAAAACCACATCTAAGCCAGGCTTGGAGCTTAAACTCAGCTTTCATCCTCTTTGTTTCTCTGTCTCTTCCATGGACCCAGCTGCTCTGCTCCTGCATGCTCACAGCTGCAGGTTCATGGAATTATAGTGGTCAGAAGCCACCTCCAGCGATCAACTCCTTTGATCTGAGTCACCTCTGAACGTGCCAAGCTCCATCCTCTGTGTTGTGGGCACTGATAAGCAGAACCCAACCTTGAGCAGCCCTTTAGTACCCCACCTGCTTTCAGAAAGATGGGGCTCACCAACAATTTTGTCCCTTGCTGGGTGTTTTAACTCTTCTCTCCTACAGGTTGTGCTGTGAGATCCTCTTGGTTGTTACAGGTTTCATGTTGTGAGGTTCCAGCTTTGGTTTAAAGGGGTGATGGGGGGAGGAAAATGCCCCCCAGCAGTTCTGGGGGTGTACCTCTTGATGGCATCTGGCTTTCCACATCCCCATGGTTGGGAATCACCGTGGCCGGGCTCTTCTCATGGGGGCAGGCGATGCACTGTGATCGTTTTCCAAATCACTGTGTGAGTGTGTGTGTGTGTGGAGTGACGCCTTTGCAGTGGGGAAAGGTCCCCTCTAGATGGCAGAAACGACAGCACCGAAGCTCAGGGGTCTCACACTGACCCCCAGCGACCAAACCACCGCGTGTGGGACACGGTGTTGGCTGCGGTCTGGTGGTTTCCAGATGGAAATGCCCCAGCGCTGCCCGCTCAGCCCTGCTGACACCCCGAGAGCTGCGTGGCTGCCAGCCCCCAGCCCAAGCTCCACATCTCCCTCCCGGAGAGGTGAGTGGTACCCAGGAGCGGAGGGATGACGCTTCGGCTCTACAGCAGCGCTGCCATCGCTTGGGAAATTGGGGAGGGGTTGTGTGTGTATGTGGGGGGGAAAGAAGATCATTTAGATCACTTACATCCTCCTTCTGTGGTGGGGGAAGAGGGAAGTCCTGAATAACCCCCCCTGGATCGGGTGACCTGCTTTTAGCGGCCGCCGCTGTGTCTGACGGAGGGAAGCAGTGAACGCCTGGATGCCCAGCGCTAATGCGAGGTGGCGGGGCGGCCGTCGGGACGGCGATGGGTGGCAGAGGGGCTGGGAGAGGGTTGTTGGGGCTGGGCTGGGTGCTGAGCAGGTGACAGGGCTGAGGAGCATCTCTCTCCTGAGGGGTTTTCGGGTGCTGCCGGCAGCGCCTCCCCGCAGCCCCGTGTTTCGGAGGGGCCGCGCGTGGGATCTTGTCACCGGGCGGGTGAAGGCACCTACCTGTTGAAATGGGGTTAATTCCTGCCTCCTTCAAATGAGATTTGGTTTGTTAATTGCGTATGCAAATGTAAAGGAGTTTCTGGATCTGTGTTTTCAGTACCGGCTCGCTGGGGATGCATCCCTGCATCCCTGGGCGCACAGCCGTCCCTGCATCCCTGGGTGCACAGCCGTCCCTGCATCCCTGGGCGCACAGCTGTCCCTGCATCCCTGGGCAGTCCTTGCGCAGACCTTGCTGAGCACCTTGCTGAGCACCACCAAATTCAGGGTCCTGCACATCCCAGTGCTCAGGATGAGGGGCTGGGAATGGGATTAAGGAGTTGGACTGTGGTGCAGTGAGGATATGAGAGTCTCCCTGCCCAGGAGGCTTTCTGTGCTGGCCTTTAGTGGGGACCCTAATTCCCACCTGGGAGATCTTCCATGCAGGAAGGTGCTGAACACACCAACCAGCAAGTCTGGGGTGCTTTGGGGTGAAGGTGGGTAAGGCACTGGGCGTGAGGGAGCTGATGTAGCCAAACCTGGCTTTATTTAGCTCTCCCCAAAGCTTCATATCCTGGCCCTGGGGGACTGCAGGGATGAATTTCTCCCCCCTGAGGGTGCCTGTGCCCCCTGCCACCCCTTCTTGGGGTACCCCTGAGTGAAAGAAAGGGCTTGCATGCAGAACTGTCAGGAAAAGGGTGTGTGTATATATATGTATACATCTATATATCTATATATATACGCACATGTTTACTGTTCCATTAAAGAGTGATAAAATCAGACAGATCTCAGCCTTTTTCAGCTCCACGAGACTCTCTGGGAAGCGTGGCAGCTCCTCATCCTCCATCCTTGCTGGAGCTGGGTGCTGGGGGAGGCTGATTTATTCCCCATAGGAAGGGTGCATGTGTGAGTAGCTTCCATGCTGGGGAAAAGCTGGATAAAACCTCCCCTGGAGGCTCACCCCAACTGTTCTGGGGCTGATACACACAAAAAAAACCCCATCATATAATCCCTGTAGTGCTTTTGTTTTGACATTGCAGCCTTGCTGCTGTGGGTCTAGCTGGGTGCAGGCTGGCACACCGCTTTTGGGGCAGGAGCTGATGGCTTTTCCCACCCTCCCATTCCTTTGAGGCCTTTTGGCAACAGGAATAACCCTTTATGGGGGTGAATGTGGGGTTGGCCACCTCTGCTCCCACCCACCCACAATCCCCAAGGCGCTGCCTGGGAAGGACACGGTGCAGGGATGCGTGAGGGTGAGCAGTCCCCAAATCATCCCCAGGGGAAGCAGGGAGAAGCTGGAGCCTTCAAGCAGCTGAAATTAGCCCAAAGCCCATCTGCCCGTGGCCTTTCCCAGCATCACCCCCCCATCACCACCCCCCTGGATGATCCCACAGACCAGAGACACGTCCTTGCTGTGGCTTTTCTTGGCATCTCAGTACTTTTGGAGTCAGCCCTGATTTTCAAGCATCCTTCCATGCGACTGCAGAGAGGCACCGCGGGGCAGAGCCGGTCAGGGAGATAATTGAGCAGCCACCATATAAAATAAGCAAAGAGGAGGAGGAGGGAAAAGAAGTAATAATAATAATAATAAATAAAAAAAAAGGAGTAGGGAGTAAGTGTGGGTTTGTTTCCTGCCTCTTGTCGGTGTCTGGCTGGGTCTGTGTGCTGGCATCTGGGATTTAGCATCCTGGGTGTGAAGATGCGATGGGACGGGCACAGGCACGGCGTGTGATGGGTAGGGTGCTGTCAGTAGTTATTGGGGGAGGAAGAAAAGCCTTGCTGCCTACCAGCCTGGGCTCCTTGCACACATCTAGGACCTTCTGGAGCGGTCAGTGGGATTAGTGCTGGGTAACCCCTGGCATGTTTAGGGGGTCTGATGCCACCGGGTACCAGTTTTCCTGGCCAAACCCAGGATTTTTCTGCTGTATCCAGTGCCTGTGTTTCCATTTGTGTGCAGCAAACCTGCTCTAGGAATTCCTCTGGCAGCCTGTGTGGCTTCAAACAGGAGCCAGGAGCCTTACTGCAGGGGTTTGGGGTGTCATCCCTCTCCCTGGGATCACCCTCCCCACTGCAGAGCTGCAGGGTGAGACCTGCCAGGGTTCAGAATCCTCAGGGATCTCACAATCCATGTGTATCTGGCTGACTTTGGACTGGAGTGGGTGAAGAGGGTGAGCCCATGGGAGCAGGAGGGAGCTGGGCTGGGAGCTATTGGGGTTTTTTTAGGGGTTTGCAGCTGAGAGATTGGTCTTATTCTGGGTGGTGGGAGATGCTGATGCCTTTTTTGTGCTCTCCAGCAGGACGGCGAGGTGACCACCCCTCATGCTGAGCTGAGGCACCCACCAGCACCGACAACAGGTAAGCCCCCCAGAACCCCAACTGCTGATAACCCCCTCTGTGGTTAATTGACCCTGGGGTGACCCAACCCATGTCAGCATCCCTCAGCCATGGCATTGCTCTTCCAGGGATCTTTTTTCCCTGCCCATGCTGCTGCTGGAAAGCATCTTTTGGGGGATGGATTGAGTTTTCTCAACTCAGTTGAGGCATCGGGGAGCATCCAGGGAGCATCCCGGGATGCTCACAAGGGTGAGAGCTGTGCTGGCAGCCAGGCTGGGAGCAGGGAGGTGCCTGCCTTGCCTGGACACTCTATTTGGGTCAGCCTCATCGACTGTATGTGCAACTGTGTCATCCCTGGAGAGCGTGGGACACCGATCCATAAACCCAACTGGCTCCGGATGGGGTGACACGCACTGCAAGGAGCCATGGATGGGGTGAAACCACATCCCCCCCCTCCCTGTTTCTAAGAGCTCTGCCCTGCTCCCAGGCTCCAAAAATGAGCAAAACCCAGGGAATCCAGTACAGGCTCAGCTGCTTCTTACAATAGCAGCTGTGATTCTGCTGGTCCAGGACGTGGCTCCCGCCCCGTGAAGCCATCTGCAATGCAGATTGTGTGCGGCAACTGGTACAGCAACTGGTACAACTGGATGCTTGTGAAATCAGGGGGTGCATCCCCCCCACACACACCCTCTCCTGATGCCTGGTTTCTCTCGCCCCAGCCATGAAAGGAGGGAGAAACAGGATGTTTCCCTGGCTTTTACTTCCCCATCCCAGCTGCCTGAGACAGGAGGAGGTGGTAATGAGAAGGGAGGCACAAGAGGCACGATGCCAGCGCCCAGCTTGAGCTTGAAGAATTCAGAGAGTGTCATTTCCTTGGCTCATAGAGGGGATTATTGGGGAGGGAACCACCAGGAGCTGGAACCAGGGGGAGGGGGGTGGCCATCACCCCATCATCAGCCCTGTTGCAGCCAGGTCCTGGCTCCAGTGTTAAGGGGTAGCTATTCCCATGGAGCTCTGGGGTTTCTTCTCCTGTTTGCCATCATGTGAGTCTGACTTGATGGAAATCAAAGCACCTACGTGGTGGGCATCCAGCTCCCAGGGTGTCCCTGTCTCCTTAATGTAAAGCCAGAGAGGGAGGGGAACTGTGCTGGGAAAACCCTTCCAAAAGCCAAGTGTGACGCTCCAGTCTCCCTGCCTGCAACCAGCAGCGTGCTGACTGGGATATACTGGGCAGAGGGTGGGAAAGAAGGAGAGGCTTAGCATTTTTCCTGGTTGGAAGTGCAGGATGCTCGAGCTGCATCCCTTGCTTTTGGACTTGGTGGTGGTCCCAGGGATGCCTCCCAGCTGTGACAGCGTGGGACAGGGAGAGGAAACACCACATGGAGAGGGGACACTGGTGTCATTGCCCACGCCGGTGGGGTAATCACCCTCCCTGGGGCACCACAGCCAGTGCCTGTGGGGTGAGAGAGCTTGTCAGGCCGTTCCCCTGAGCCAGGAGGCTGATCTCACATGTTTCATTGATTCACTGGCTGATTGCTAATTATTACGGTAGCTTGACCGGCGGCGGCCAGCAAGCCAGAATGCCCACAGCCATCCCAGCCAGCACGGACATCCTCATGGCCTCCAACCTGGGCTGAAGGTCCCTTCTGCTCCCTCCTCCTGCCTCCCAAGTGCTGCCTGCACACCCTGGCTCTGCCAGCATCCCTGGGGAGCTGCCCGACTCCATCACAGCAGCTTTTCCACATTTAATTTGCCTTTATATATATATATATACACACACACACACTTTTAATGCACCACTCTTATTTCATCCCACCTGCCCCCCAAAGCTGCTGCTCCTGGGGGCCACCATGCTACAGCTTCACCCCATCAGCTTCAGGACCTGCTCCAAAGCTGTGGGCACCGGGGCTGGTGGGTAGGAGCAAAACCAAAGCTGACAGCACCACTGTGGTAGCAGCTCTGGGGTCTTTGCTGCTGTAATGGTTGAAATCCAGCCTGCTCCCCATTGTCTCATCCATCGTGGTCCCAGGGAATAACCTTCACCAGTGGTCTTGCAGCAGCTGCTGGTGTGTCTGAAGGTTCTGGCTTCATGCCCTCTGGGGTCGCCTCTGCTGCAGCAAACCTGCTGCCTCTCTGGTCCCTGGGTACCTCTGAGAAGAGTTTGGGATCTGGTTTCCATCCACCTTCCCATTTGATAGCTGCATTTATCAATAAGATCTCCCCTGCTCTTCTCCAGCTGACCGGCCCCAGCTCAGCCTCCCCTCACACATCCCATCCTCCAGCCCATGGATCCAGCCATGGATGGGATCCTGTCCTCCAGGATCCCATCCTAGGGACCCTGCTTTGCCCAGGGGGGTTGGACCCCATGATCTCTCGAGGTCCCTTCCAGCCCCTAAGGTTCTGTGATTCTGTGATCTTGGTGGCCACCACCAGACCCTCTCCAGCTCCTCAGTGCATTCCTCCACGGGGTGCAGCATCCAGATGCAAAGTCCCTTGAAGGATCCCCACAAAAACCGCTCAGAGCATCCCTCTCTCATCCTCAGCCCAACCTCCTCATCACCTTTGTATCCCCCCCCAAAGTGTTTTACCCCAGATCCTATTTCCTCATCTGCAGGAACCTCACGACCGCGCACCAGCATTGCCAAAGCACAACTGAGCTCTTCCCTCTCCTCAGGTCTGTTATCCTGCTCTGGGAGGGGGGAGAACACAAACTCTCCTGGTCTCTCTCTCCAGTGGTAGGATGGAAGCCTTTGGGACTTTGCAGAGAAGCAGAAGCTTCAGCCTGTGCTGAAGCTCTGGGGAGGACAATGATGCCATTGAGCGCGGGTGCTGAAACGCTCCCGTATTGTGCCTGGCAGAGAGATGCCCGGGAATAATCGCCTCCTCCTTGGCTTTGTTGCAGGGCTGCAGCCAGTCCAGTGCTCCAGGGCTTTCCACACATCCCCACCCTGGCCCCTGAAGGTCTCTGGTTATGTGCTGAAGACCCCACAGCTCGCTCACACCTGGTTTTTTTCCTGGCTGTGAAAGGTAGGGCTCCTCTAATCGAGATGTGACTCTGGGGGAGGGGTATCACTGGTGGGGAGAAAAGGTGGATTTTGGGGATAAAAGGTGGATTTGGGGGATAAAAGGATGCTCTGTTCCTCATACTGTGGGTGTGCATCACTCTCTTATCAATCCTTGTAATATATTTTATATATATTATATATATTATACACAGTATATTTAATATATATATATGTAAAGGCAGCATCAAGGGGCATAGAAACCATCTTTTTATGCCTGTAAGATGCTTTGTACTTAAATATGTGCCTAAGCTCACACAGAAATCCAACTCCACTTTGGGGGAGGGTTGGGAGAGGTGTCTGGGTGATCCCTTAGAATTTAGAGCCAGGGTTTTTTTCTTGAAGCTGTTTGAAAGAAGGCTGAAGGAAACGGTTGGGCTGGATGATCTTAAAGGTCTTTTCCAACCTTGTGACTCTGTGAAGCTTCACTCTGGATATGAAATGGAGCAGGGCTGAGAGTCCTTAGAAGTTTATTGAAGGGATTTTTCAAGCTGGGTGCCTGGGAAAAGAAAATGAAAGGGGAAAAAAAAAAAAAAAGGCTTTCCCTAACCAGCTTCTGGTGAGGGTTGTTTTTCCTCACCCAAAATCTGCTTGGAAAGCTGAAATCTGGGCTGGAAGTTGGGGTTGTGCCCATGTCAAAGGCAGCATCAGCTGCAGGAGCAATGTGATGAGGCCATACCTCCCTTCTCCTCCATCCCCAGAGCATCCTACAAGCTAATTCCCTCTTGAAATCCCCTTCTGGGAACGTATTCCCCCCCCCCCCTTTCCTGACCCTGCATGCTCAGCCAGGCTTGTTTTCCCAGCTTGTTCTTCCCCTAAAGCTGAAGAAACACACTTGAAAAATTAAACGAGGGGATGAAAACTTGGCTGCCCTATCCCAGCTCTGCCAGGGAGCAAGGACATCCCTTCTCCCTAAACCAAAACAAGTCATTTTGAGTAGTTTCACATGGTGGATGATACTTAAGAAAGGCTGAGGGACGTGCCTGGGATCCTGGTTGGATTGGGGGACTGAAGAAGCACCGACTCTTGAAGGTTTAAGAGTCATCTTCATGCTGGGTTTGCTGGGGTTTGGGGAGGGGTTTTCTCTCATGACAGTGAGGAAAACCTCACTGATCCGGACTCTGAAAACCCAAATCTCCCCTCACAGCACGGGGCCTTTAAGGAAAACATCAATTATTGTGAGATCAGCCATAAAATCATGCGAGCTGGCAAGGAGAAGGAACAGGCAGCGACGCGCCAAAGGTCGCAGCTGCCGGGCGGGTGGTTGTTATTTAATCCCCACTGAGCGAGCTGGAGTGAGGGGTAACAGCATCACAACCCCCTCCCCAGCCCAGACTGGAGTGGAGCCTTGCTTGGGAGGAAGGGAAAAACCCTCTGGTTGACAGCAGGAGGGGCTGGAGTGGGAAGAAAACGTCCCTTTTTGTCCCCTTTCCAGCTGTTTTTTTCTCCTTTCCAGCTGTTGTCTGCAGAGCAGGGGGTGATGCTCCCAGCCTCCCTGCCCTGCAAACCAGGGGGCTGGGATGGGAGCAAAAGGATGGGGAGAGGGTTTAGGATGGAGCTGGCAAGGAGCAGCCCCCCACAAAACCCTCCCACACCCCATAAAATACTGAAAAATTAGTACAATTTCCCCAATAAGTGTTGGTTTGGGATGTTCATGTTGATAATTAAACACTGGGGGGGGGGGAAGGGGAAGAGAGGGCTTCCTGGTGCTGTAAGGACAGGCTGAGTTTGCAGCCATGCCTCCTTTGCCCACTCAAATAGAAAGGAAAAGGAAACCCAAACAAGAAGGAAGCATTTCCTGCTCCAAGGAGCTCCCTTTTTTTGCTATTATTAGTCCTAAACCCGGAGACAATTCACCTTGTTTGATAGTTACTTCAGTTTTTAATCCCTGAGCGTTGCTCTTGGCTCCTTTTTTTATTCCTCCTCCCCACTAGCTTGGGTGCTTTTATAAATTAAAAAAATTAAAAGGAAAGGGGGGAAAACACCCCACCCCCCCCTCCTTGGCATCCCCAGGGAACGATGTGTTCAAGGCGTTGGGAAGTTTCTCCTCTGGAGTTCTCCTCCACGTCATCGTCTCCAGGCTGGTGCAGCGGGAAGGGAGCTGGATTTGAAGAGGTGGGAGGGGAGAAGGAAAAGCAGCAAGAGCAGCAGCAGAGGAGCTCCCCACACCACAGCAGGAAGGATGGGATGTTTTTCCAAAGGACCGAGCCCGGCGCTTCTCTGTATGTTACTTTTTTTTTGGGGGGGTGGTTTCTTTGGTTTTGGTTGGTTTGTTGGGGTTTTATTTCTTCCCTTCTACTTTATATTCATATTTTACAGGATGGTTTTAGCTTGGCTGATTCCTGGCCACTTTGCAGCCATCCCCCCTCCTCTCTCTCTCTTCCCCATCCCTCTGCTTGGACCCAGCTCTGCTCCCACCCTGTTTTTCTTCCCCATTTCCCCATTTTCCCCCTTTTCCACTACATTTGGGTGGGGAATGTGCTCACTGCAACCCAGTGTTCAGCATGCTGTCTGTCCTGCTGGCAGCAGGAGCCAGAACATCCCTATTTGGCCTCGGTCTGTGCACGCTTCATGTCAGCATAAATCAACACCCAGGGCAGCACAAATCCATCTCTGGGGGGGTTTGGGATCAAACCATCAGTGTTTTGGCTTTTTCCTGCTAGAAACCCCCATGGGCTCTGGGGGTGTTTTGGCTAGTCCCCATCCTCACCTTCCTCCTCACCTCCATGGGGAGAGGGAGATGCTTCGGGGGTTGGTTTTCCTGCTGGTGGTGCCTTGGGTTGGGTTTCCGCTTGTGCAGTGAGTTTTAGGGTCTGCTGCCTGCTTGTCTGTGGAGCATCAGCTTTGGTGGTACCTCAGGCATCACTCAAGGGTCTTTAGAGACCAGGGAATGGGCACAGACCAGCGGCTGCAGGAGCTCAGCCTGGCAGAAGATGGGTTTTATCAATGGACCTTTTGTCCATTGATAAGGAGATGGTCTCTGTAGGGTGCTTTTGGGTTGTGTTGTATCTGAAATGCTATCTGAGGATGTGAGCACACCTTTCATTCTCCTGTTCCACGAAGGGTGTCTTCTCTGCTGTGCAGCTGGGGAAACTGAGGCACGGGGAGGGCAGTGGCTCAGCAGCATCATCAGCACCAGGAGCTGATCCTGCTCCTTGGTGGCATCATCTTCTTGGCCAGTGGGCTTTCTGGAGAGCAAACTCTCCTGTTGGCCAGCAAACATGCAGGATGCTCCTCTGGTGTGAGGTCTCCTCCTACTTGTACCCTCCATCAACCCCTCAAGGTCCTTCGCTGAATCTTGTTCAGAGATGCTGTGGTACTTCTGTAGCCTTTATTGAACCCATCCTCATTAAAACCCCAAGATCTTCCTTGTGGTTCATGGGTGACCCCTTGGCAACACCCCTCCTACCTCCAAGTTGCTGGGACAGACGTGGCAGATTTGGTTGCAACCAGCATTTGTCCAAAGGGCTCTCCAGAGCATGGGGCTAGAAGGACCTCCTGAGCCCTCCTGGTCCATGCTGTGCCTCGTAGAGGGGGAATCCATCCCCTCCCATCCCAAAATGCCCTTTCCTTCTCTACCAAGCACAGGAGCTTGGCTGAACCAAACGTGTTTAAGCTGTGCTGAAGGGATGAGAGCTGCGTCCTCTCCTGGCAGAGGGTGAGTGAACACCCCCACACCCCAGCCACAAGGAAGCAAAGAGCCCCCTGAGCCTGAAGAGGCCATAAACACCTTCTCCTCTGACCCAAATTACCCTGAGATGCTGCAGGGAGAGCACCCTGTCCTCTGTCTGAAGCCTCTTTAGAAAGCTGTAGGAAGGAAACCCAGTGCAACCCAGCTCCAGTGAGTCACAGGCGGGTGGGAACTGGGAGAAGGGGCATGTTGCTGCTGGGATATCTGTGCCTTGTACTCCCTGCAAGCTACAAGAGCTATTTCTGAGACAATCCTTGGGTGCTGTCCAGGACCAAAATACCAGAAGGTTGGGGATTTTTTTGTGTGTGTGTGTAATAAGGAAACCCCTCCTTCCCTGAGTGCACTGCAGAGGTGGACTGCAGCACACAGCATGCTCTGTCCTTCTGCAGGTCCCACTGCTCTGGAGGACTCTCCTTGCTTTGTGATTTGTGGCTTCTTTGGAGCTCTTCCACCCCAAGGTTCATCCAACCGGCGCAAAGTTCATTTCTAAGGCTGTGGCAGACTCCCTTTGACCCCCATCTGCTGCTTGGAGATCTTGGTGACAGGCCACATGTGAACTGCTGTGGTTTCTGCTCCTTGCTGCCAGGATAAAGGGGGAAATGATGGAGCTCGTGCTGAGGGGCCTGGTGCTGGGTTTTGGTGCCCATGGGGTGGCCCATCGATGCTCTGGATGAAGTTTGGGACCCTGGGGATGCCTTGGGCTGTCCCAAGGGTACAAGGCAGCTCTATACAGGGTCATTTACATCCTACAGTGTCTCAGAAGAGCTCCCTCAAGACCTTCATGTCTGCAACAACATGCAGAACTTTTACACAGTGAGGGTGAGGGAGCCCTGGGACAGGCTGCCCAGGGGGTGTGGAGTCTCCTTCTCTGGAGAGATTCCAGCCCCATCTGGACACCGACCTGTGTGACCTGTCCTAGGGACCCTGCTTTGGCAGGGGGGTTGGAGATGATGATCTCCTGGGGTCCCTTCCAACCCCTGTGGTTCTGTGATTGTGGGGTCTGTCTTCTCGCTCCCCCTTGGACCAGAGCAGTCCCTGGGGAAGATGCCAACTTCTCCTGGCCACGGGTGGGTGCTGAGGTGTGGAAGATGTTGAGGAAGCTGTGGGATTGATGGGAATCTTGAGGGTGAGTTGTGCAACTGCAGGACAGTGGAGGCTGAGGGTGCCTCAGAAGGTCACGGAGCGGGGCCAAGTTTGGTCCTGGATGGAGCTGGCCAGGGCCCTGTCCAGTTGAGTTATCTCAGAAGGTGGAGATCCCACCAGCTCCCTGTGCCAGTGTTTGTCAGTGAGAACTTTTTATTTCAGATCTAGTTGAAATTCTTCTGCCTGCAACTTGGCCTCACTGTGTGCTTTTGAGAAGTGTCTGGACCACCTCCCACAAGGCAGCTGCACACACCCGTAAGATCTTCCCTCTCTCTTCTCCAGGCTGATCACAGAATCACAGAATGTGTTAGGTTGGAAGGGAGCTTTAAAGGTCATCTAGTCCCACCTCCCTGCAGATCAGACCTAGCTCTCAGCCTCTCCTCACACTTCCCATTCTCCAAACCACAAACATCTTGGAAGCCTCTAGGACTCATTCCTAGAGGACTCATTCCAACACCCTTCTTGTACTGGGGAGCCCCAAGCTGGACACACCCCACTGCCTATGCTCTTGATAGGACAGCCTGGCATAGGGGTGGACTTCTCCAGTGCAAGGTCACACTACTGATCAATGTCCAACTCAACCCCTAATCCTTGCCTGCAGAGCTGCTCCCCTGCCAGTTGTTCCCCACTGTCCAGTCCCCAAGCAGGGCCACCATTCTGCCTTTGCCTCTGTTGAACATCACCTGGGTCCCACCAGCCCATTTCTCCATCCTGCTGAAGTCCCCCAGCACTGCCCCACCCTGCCTGTCCACTGCTACCCCAACCAGGAATGGTACCCAGACTCGGTCCCTTCACCCTGCTTGTTAGTGACATTCCACAGCCATCATCCCTGGGGGATGCCACCACCAGCTGGCCTCTGCCAGGATGGGACCCAGCAGCACTGGGAGGAGGTCACAGGATGGCACCATCTGCTCCACAGTGGCCAGGATGGTCACAAGACCCTGCTTTCTGGATGAACATACACGTGGCATCCCCATCACAACTGAGAACAGACCGCTTCTGACTCAGCAGGGACGGGCTCAGTCCTGGGTCCAGTCCTGTTCAACATCTTCATCAATGCCCTGGATGAAGGGATTGAATGTTCCCTCAGTAAATTTGTGGGTGACACTAAACTAGGAGGAAGTCTTGATCTGCCTGAGGGTGGGGAGGCTCTTCAGAGGGATCTGAACAGACTGGACCCATGGGCTGAGACCAACGGGATGAGGTTTAACAATGCCCAGGGCAGAGTGCTGCACATGGGACACAACAATCCCCTGCAGTGCTACAGGCTGGGGGAGACTGGCTGGAGAGCTGTCAGGAAGAGAAGGACCAGGGGGTGTTGGGTGACTGCAGACTGAATATGAGCCAGCAGTGTGCCCAGGTGGCCAGGAAGGCCAGTGGCATCCTGGCTTGTGTCAAAAATAGTGTGGCCAGTAGGTCTGGGGAGGTGATTGTGCCCCTGTACTGGGCATTGGTGAGGCTGCACCTTGAGTACTGTGTTCAGTTCTGGGCTTCTCACCATAAGAAGGACATTGAGGTCCTGGAGCAAGTCCAGAGAAGGGCAACCAGGCTGGGGAAGGGGAGGGAGGGCAAATCCTATGAGGAGCCGCTGAGGGAGCTGGGGGTGTTCAGCCTGGAAAAGAGGAGGCTGAGGGGAAACCTTATCACCCCCTACAACTACCTGAAGGGAGGTTGTAGAGAGGTGGGTGATGGTCTCTTCAGCCAGGTGACAGGAGATGGGACAAGGGGAAATGGGCTCAAGCTGCCCCAGGGCAGGTTTAGATTGGATATTAGAAAAGAATGTTTTACTGAAAGAGTTGTCAGGGCTGGAACAGGCTGCCCAGGGAGGGGGTTGAGTCACTGACCATGGATGTGTTCAGAAAAAGGGCAGATGAGGTGTCCAGGGATCTGGTTTAGCACAGGATGGGAATGGTTGGACTCGATGATCTTCAAAGGTCTCTTCCAACCTGGTGATTCTGTGACTCTGTGAGGGAACTCGCTGCCTCCCAGCGCTGTGGTTCCTGCTTCGCTCTGTGGGTTCTGAGGGCAACTTCTAACACCTCTAAAAGACACCCTTGGCCAAGAGCTTTGGGCACAAAGCTTTTCAGACACGAGGTGGAGGGTGGGGAGGGCACGTCTGAACCCACCAGCCGCACGCTGGCAGGATGGAAACAGACAAAATCATGGGAAAACAGCCCAGGAACACGGCTCATCCCCCCCACCATGGCTGAGCCACCAGGATGAAGCATCGCTGCCACCTCCTGCTTGGCCCTGGGCATCTTTGGGTGCTTAAACCTGGTCCCCATCTGACCCTCTGTGTCATTGCAGAGTTCACAGAGTCACAGAATCATAGTGTTTGGAAGGGACCTCCAGAGATCATCAGGTCCAACCCCCCTGCCAAAGCAGGGTCCCTAGGACAGGGCACACAGGGAGGTGTCCAGATGGGTCTGGAATCTCTCCAGAGAAGGAGACTCCACACCCCCTGGGCAGCCTGTCCCAGGGCTCCCTCATCCTCACTGGGGAAAAGTTCTTCTGCATGTTGGTGCAGAACTTCCTGTGCTCCAACTTGAGCCCATTGCCCCTTGTCCTGTCCCCACAGACACTGAGAAGAGGTTGGCCATTTCCCCCTGTGTCCCACACTTCAGATATTGATAACCATTGATCAGATCCCCTCTCAGGCTTCTTCTCTCCAGGCTGAACAGCCCCAGCTCCCTCAGCCTTTCCTCACAGGGGAGATGCTCCAGGCCCTTCACCATCTCTGTAGCCTCCTCTGGACTCTCTCCAGGAGATCCCTGTCTTTTTTATCCCAGGGAGCCCAGAACTGGACACAACACTCCAGGTGGGGCCTGACATAGGCAGTTCATCCAACCCATGACCCTAAATGACGTTCCTCATGGCTTCCAGCCCTGGAGAACGCCCTGCCGCACGTCCGGAAGCTTCTGCTTTGGAAACCTGATGCTGGTTCAAACCTGAGCTGGAGCCAAATTCCTCCAGGCACGTTTTCTTTATCATCTTTTTTTCTTTTTTCTTTTCCCCCTGCTAGGGACAATGGTGCTGCTCTGCCCAGCCCTTTCCTCTGCACTCCCAAACAGAAATAGTTAACTGGGTTCACTCCACAATGAATGTCCTCCTTTCCTTTCCTGTGCAGGCAGCTTCCCCCCACCTCCCTGCCTCCCCTCTGCCTCCCCCCTGCCTGTCTCTCTGCACCAAGCCCCCGGGGAGGAGCTGCTATCTAGTGACATGATGCAAGAGCAGTTGTGTCCCTCACCCTGGCAGTGTTTGGGTGACCTGCTGGCCTGTGTAACCACTGCCAGGTCCCATTCCCCCCCCCACCCCTCCACCTCCCTCATGGGGATTTCAGCAGCACCCTTTGCTCTCCTTGGGTTTGGGAGCACCTCATGGCTCCTGGGAAGACATGAGTCAGCGCTGGCTCTGGAGAGTTTCAAGTCAAAAC
Organism: Gallinula chloropus; assembly: GCF_964237585.1. Lineage (NCBI taxonomy): Eukaryota > Metazoa > Chordata > Aves > Gruiformes > Rallidae > Gallinula > Gallinula chloropus. The sequence goes on along the minus strand of NC_140086.1, from coordinate 160,975,557 downwards.
AAATCAAGCTAATAAAAGGAAAGTGATGCTGGAGAAGAGAGGAGAGAGGGGGAGAGAGAGAGAGAAAGAGAGAGGGGAGATGATGCCACGGGCATTGCAAAGCAATCCCTGCTGTGGAACCTCATCTGATAGCCTGGCTTCTGCCAGGGTTGTAGTTGGGTCCCCCAGGAAAGGAGAGACCACCAGGATCAGGAGCTGGTGCTGACCCAGATTCCACCACCTGAGCTGGTTTCAGTTGCCCATGTGTAGGTGTTTGGGGGTCATCTGAGATGTCACAACACATTAGTTCAGCTGGGGAGGGCTGCTGGCTCATGTGATGCTCCAGCTGCTGAGGCAGCTGTAGGACAGTCAGGAGGAGCTGCTGAGCGCTCATGTAGCCACTTCTCCAAGGGCACCAGGAAGAAGGCTGCCTTTCAGTGGGGCTTTGTTGCTTGCTTGGCTTGACTTCACAGGAGGAGGTTGTCTCAGGCTGCAAACTCCCCAGCAGGACATTTTTCATGCCACTGGACTCAGGGAAGGTGGGTGAGAAGGGGTCATCTGTAGCTTCAGCTCCTTGTTGAATGGATCCAGGGATTTGTATGGGATGGACACAGCATTCAGTGTGGGGGAATGATGGTTTGGTGGAGTATGAGATGTCCCACGGCTCTGGCTAGGGCATGGAGACCTGCCTGGCATCCCCATGGGAGTGGAGAGGTGAGGAGCTCCAGCAGGAGAGCAAAACTCAATGATCTTAAAAGTCTTTTCCAACCTTGTGAGGCTGTGATTGTGGTTCTCTCCTGGACATCCCTGGGGTGGTGAGATGCACTGCAGGCCAACATGGTTTTGGGAGAGGGTGAGGATGGCCATGTCCTCTCCTTTGGACCCAGGCTGGGAGATGGCCTGGGGCTGATGCTGGCCATGCTGCAGCACTGCTGGCCTTTCAGTGGGTGAGATCCATGGCAAAGAGACCAAAGGTGGGGCTGGTCCCTGCACAGGGACTACTCCAGACTTCTCCTTTCTTGGCTCCCCAGGTTGCTGTAGGGTTGGACTGAGGCTGTTTCTGCCCAGAGACCAGAGAAAGCTCTGGTGCCAAATGCAGGAGGACAGGACTTGAGGCTGTGACCCAAGGGCATCCTTGGAAAGGTTTTGCTTTGGTCCTCCTGCCCTTCTGAAGCTGGTTTGCTTGACAACCCTACCCCTCACTGTAACAGCAGAGAGAGGGATGCCTGGGAAACAGGAGGAGATGGATGCAGCCAGCCCAGAAGAGCAGCAGGAGACTTTCTGCAAGAGATATTGTGTCTAATGGCAAGTACATGTGAGGTTTCACATGCTGGCTGGGATGTCTATCTGGGGCCCCAGTACAAGAAAGATGTGGGGCTGTTGGAGAGGGGTCAGAGGAGCCACGGAGATGCTCAGAGGGCTGGAGCAGCTCCCCTATGGAGAGAGGCTGAGGGAGCTGGGCTGGGTCAGCCTGGAGAAGAGAAGGCTGTGGGGGGACCTCATTGCAGCCTTCCAGTCCCTGAAGGGACCCCAGAAACAGGAGGGGAATCAGCTTTTTAAAAGAGTAGATAATGGCAGAACAAGGGGGATGGAGTGAAGCTGAGGGAGGGAAGGGTTAGATGAGATATTAGGGGGAAGTTCTTTGCAGAGAGAGTGGTGAGGGGCTGGAACAGGCTGCCCAGAGAGGGGGTGGGTGCCCCATCCCTGGAGGTGTTCAAGGACAGGTTGGATGGGGCCCTGGGCAACCTTGTGTAGCTCCAGGCCTGGAGGTTGGTGACCCTGCCCGTGGCAGGGGGGTTGGAGCTCTGTGATCCTTGGGGTCCCTTCCAACCCAGACCAGTCTGTGATTCTATGTGTGCAGGTGCAGAGCTGATCAGTTCAGCCCTGAGATTCCCCAAAGCAGGAGGATGAGGAGGGAGCTCTGCTCTGAGCAGCTGCTTTCTCTCAAGAACCTTGTGCTCTCCATGTCCCTCTCCCAGCTCTGGTGGCCGCTGAACCTCCTGGCAGCCCCCAGCACTTTTTGAAGCCCTTCCAGAACATTTTAATAGTTCTAGTAAATACTTGGTGGGGGTGAACTGGGACGTGTGATTTATAGGGAGTGTTCCTCACGTTGTTTGTGTTGGCAGGAGGCAGTTTGGGGATGGTTTGGAATGGTCACTGAAACCTCTTATCGCCGGAGCTTAAAAACAACAGAGAGGTGATGAAAGCCCCACGCTGATTGAAGAAGGGAGGGGGTGGGAGTTTAGGGCTTGGGCTGCCCAGCAGCTGAGTGAAATGCTTGTCTCCTGCCTGGTTCAGAGGGGGTTGCTGTAGCCTGCAAGTCTGCATGGGGAAGGAGAGGTGATTTTCACCCCATCAGGGTGGTTGGTTGTGGTGGGGTCTGTCCAGGTTTGGCTGCTGAAGGTTGTGTCTGGCACTGAGATTGCAGTGCAGGGTGCCTGGGGTTCCCATCCGTGCTCACAGCCTCCATGGCTGGGCAGAACAAGCTGATCAGCATAGGCAAGGGGCATCAGTGTGGGAAACCTGCAGAAGTGATTGCTTACACATGCCTTGTTGAGATGGGGGAAGAAGCTTGTGGCAGCATCTGAAACACAGCTGGCTTCCATTCCCATCGCTCCACTCCTTGTGCCTTCCAGGCATCCCAGTGGCACAACTTGTGTTTTTATAAAATCAGGGACTGGAGTGAGACCCCCTCCTACACCCACGGGACCTGGAGTAGCCTAACCTCACAGGTGTCTCACAAAAAAACCTGCTTTTCTAGCATTTTCCACCAAAGGGCAGGACTGTCCTTCTCCCATTAGACCAGAAGTCCAGGTCTGAGAGTGGGAAACTTCTTCAGGTGCAGGTACAAGTCTTCCTGAAGCACAAGGAAGCTACTTGTCCCTCTGCTGTATGACACCTCCTTCACAGCTGTCTCCCCTTGGTTGTGTCCACATTTCCACCCCCAGCATCATGGGATGCTGAGGAGAAGTGAGCAGCGGGGTGCAAGAGGCACCTCTGTGTATAATAGTTATTTTTAAGGAGAGTTAAGAATATAAATTAGCAGGATAGAAATGCAGGAGGATATTACATCTTGGATGGAGTGTGATCCTGGTCTCCTTCTCCTGAGAGCATGGAGTAAAAATTAGAGGAGCAAAGAGAAGGGCTGGAAACTGAGCTGTGTCCCACAGCAGCTCTCAGAGGGCAGGAGTATGATAGAATCACAGTATGTATTAGGTTGGAAGGGACCCTCAAAGGCCATCTAGTCCCACCCCCTGCAGTGAGCAGGGACATCTTCACTGGATGAGGTTGCTCAGAGCCCCATCAAGCCTGACCTCGAATGTCTCCAGGGATGGGGCCTCCACCACCTCAGAAATACTGATGTTGAGCTTATCTCCAAGGAGGGTTTGAAAGCCCAAGTTGAGGTGATTAAAACTCACCCAAATGCCTCAAAAAGCAGCCTTGGGGATGACAAGAAATCTTTTCCTTCTGAGCCACCCCTCTGCACAGTGTCCCTCCTCCACATCGCTCCACAATTGCTCCACACCCCTGCCACCCTTTCCCCAGAAGCATCTACTGGGACTTCCCTTCGAGGTAAAAGGGAACTTACTCCCAGCACTTGATCCCTAGGTTAGGAAAGACCCTGCCTTGCCTTAAGTATCCTATGAGATGTATGCCACGAGTTGTATCCTGCTAGGTGTATCCTGTTAGGAATGGAGGGAGGGAAAGCCACACATCTACATGCCTCTGATCTCAAGTTGAGCAAATTTGATTAGAAATGGAGCAGGCAGCACTGTTAGGTTCAGCAAGGAGAGGGGCAGAGTCCTGTGCCTGGGACATAACAACCCTGAGCAGCGCTACAGGCTGGGGGGAGGTTGTCTGGAGAGCTGCTGGTGGAGAAGGACCTGGGGGTGTTGAGTGACTGCAGGCTGAACATGAGCCAGCAGTGTGCCTGAGTGGCCAGGAAGGCCAATGGCATCCTGGCTTGTGTCAGAAATTGTGTGGCCAGTAGGTCTGGGTTGGTGATTGTGCCCCTGTACTGGGCATTGGTGAGGCTGCACCTCGAGTGCTGGGTCCAGTTCTGGGCTCCCCACCATAAGAAGGACACTGAGGTCCTGGAGTGAGTCCAGAGAAGGGCAACCAGGCTGGGGAAGGGGATGGAGAGCAGCAAACCATATGAGGGGTGTCAGAGGGAGCTGGGGGTGTTCAGCTTGGAGAAGAGGAGGCTGAGGGGAGACCTTATCACTGCCTGCAACTACCTGATAGGAGGTTGCAGAGAGGTGGGTGATGGTCTCTTCAGCCAGGGGACAGGAGATGGGACAAGGGGAAATGGGCTCAAGCTGTGCCAGGGCAGGGTCAGCTCAGATGTTAAGATAAAATTCTTCACAGAAAGAGTTTTCAGGGCCTGGCACAGGCTGCCCAGGGAGGGGGCTGAGTCACCTTCCCTGGATGTGTTTAACAGACAGGTAGATGAGGTGCTCAGGGAGATGGTTTAGCACAGGACAGGAACTGTTGGACTTGATGATCTTAAAGGTCTTTTCCAACCTTGTGATTCTGTGATAAAGAGATTTCTGCCCCCCCAGTTTACACTGCATCACAGATTTAACAACACCTCCCCAAAAAAACCCCCCACCAAACCCCAAACAACCCACTTCTGCTACTGGTAGTAAAATTCCGTCTGGCACGTGTAAACCTTTATTAAGCTGCAGCCCGTGCTGATGAGCTGGTGCAGAGACAGGCTTTACAGTAGGAGAGTCCATCCTGCTGTTATTCCTTGTACTGGGAAGCTTCCAAAACCCAAGCCAACCCAAATATTTGCAGCAGAGGCAGGGACTGCCCAGAGGGAGCCGCAGAGGCAGAACCGCTCCTGCCACCGGGCAGGAGGTGACATCATCCGGATTCCTCCGTTAAGGAATGCAGGGTTTGCATCCCTGCCAGTAATTGCTTTTCAAAACCAGACCTGCCCAGGGATGCACGTTTCACCCCTCTCACAGAGTCACAGAATGACTGGGCTTGGCAGGGACCTCTGGTCCAGCCAGAGCAGGATCACCTCAGCAGGCTGCACAGGACAGCGTCCAGGATCACTGGGTTTGAATGTCTCCAGAGATGGAGACTCCACAACCTCTCTGGGCAGCCTGTCCCTGGGCTCTGCCACCCTCACAGGAAAGAAGTTCGTCCTCAAGTTTGGGTGGAACTTCCTATCTTTCTGTTTGTGGCCATCGCCTCTTGTCCTGTCCCTGGGCACCACTGACCCCATCCTCCTGACCCCACCCCTCAAGGATTTATCAGCACTGATAAGATCCCCCTCAGTCTTCTCCTCTGTCTGCTAAAACATCCCAGGTCCCTCAGCCTCTCTCCAGCAGAGAGATGTTCTAGTCCCCTCAGCATCTCCATAGCCCTTTTTTTGTACCCTCTCCAGTAGCTCCCTGTCCTTCTGACCTGGGGACCTCAGCATTGCACACACAATATTCCAGATGAGGCTTCACCAGGGCAGAGCAGAGGGACAGGAGACCCTCCCTCAACCTGCTGCCCACGCTTTTCTTGATACACCCCAGGATGCCATTGGCTTTCTTGGCCATGAGGGCACGTTGCTGGCTCATGGTCAAGCTATTGTCCTCCTTCCATTGCACAGCAGAGAGGTTAAAAGTCCCCCCCTGCTTGCCCTTCTTTCCCACAGGGCTGTTGCATGGGCAGGCATGAAAAATGATTCAATTGCTCATTGCCCAAATCACAGGGAAAAGCACTCCAAGTTTTATAAACAGGGGCTGGAGCTGGCAGGAGAGCAGTGACTTCTCCTCAGGGATGGCCAGGATGGGGCAGGTGATGGGGCTTCTCTGCTGAGAGCTGCAAGGGGCAGCCACGTGCACTACTCCATGGTGACCTGACCCCATTTCTTGGTCCTACCAACCAACCAAGCCCACCAACCACATCATGTGTTTTTGAAGGGTGGACTTGGGTGTGATGGCTGAAGTGGGTTGGATTTGGTGCTCTTGAGATATTCTTGAGATATTCCATGATTCTGTGATTTAATAGCTGTGCTGATGTGCAGAGGAGCATCCTAGCTGACCACCCAACACCTTGCTTCATCTTGTGGGGGGGCTGCCACTTAAGGAAACCCCCCACAATAACACAGCTCTCAGCTTCTTCATTGCCATCAGCATCCCCACATCCCATCTCCAGTCCCTTGAGCTTACAACCCCCTCCACCCCTGACTCCACATTGGCTCCAGCTTCAGCAAACACCCCTGGAAATTAATAACGTTCACATGTCATCAGCACTTCCACCAGCATCAGCAACTGCAGAGGGGTCAGTTCCTGTGGGATGGGGCCTGTTGCCATCATTTCAATAGCTGGAACTAGGTGTAGTTCAACTGTTCCCCCCCCCCTCTGTTATGAGTCCAACAGGGTGATTTAGTGGTCGGAAAAGCCTGAAGGTTTTTGCTCTCAGTGCCTGAAAAGAGGATGGCTGGCAGGAAACAAAAGCCCTGTTCTCCAAGGCAGGGCTGGGTTTGCTCCTGCACTGATTCTTTAATTTTCCACCAGGTTTGGGGAATGTTTGGCTGTTGCAACCGGATGGTTAAAAATCAAGAGCAGAAAAGAAGGGCCCTGGCCAAATGCTAAAATCCACTTGGGTCAGCTGGAATTTCCAGGTGGGGATGGAGTGAGGACCCTTGAATGGAGAGCAGGAGAGCAAGGGCTGCTTGGGGTCTGGCTCTGCAGTCTTGGAGGCAGTGAGATGTGACATTAAGTGTGATAATGGAGAAGGTCTGGTTATCTTTGGAGATAAAAGCAGGTGGGGATGGGTGTGGAGGGGAGCCTGGGATCATGGCAGGGTGATGCAGTGACAAGTCTTTCAAGGGTGGAGGCAGAAGAAACACATCTAAGCAGGAGGCAATGATGTAGCTTGTTGGGGTCAAGTCCTGTGTGGGACAGGCTGGCAGCACTATGGGAGAGACCCTCTGCAGGACCTCCTGGGCCTGCTTTGGCTACTGTCACAAGGGGAATAGCCAGCCTTTTTCCAATGGTCTGTGGAGACAAGGGGCAATGGCCACAAGTTGGGAGCACAGGGAGTTCCACACCAACATGGGGAAGAACTTTTCCCCAGTGAGGGTGAGGGAGCCCTGGGACAGGCTGCCCAGGGGGTGTGGAGTCTCCTTCTCTGGAGAGATTCCAGCCCCATCTGGATGCCAACCTGTGTGCCCTGTCCTAGGGACCCTGCTTTGACCTCTCTGGAGGTCCCTTCCAACCCCTGTGATCTCCCACCAGCCAAGTCCCTTCCCTTGTCATGTCTTGGCCACTCTCCATCACAGGTCTCTGTCTGGTGCTAGTGGTAGAAGCTTGTGGTCTGTGGGACTCTTTCTGCCTGAGAGAAGGTAAAAACTCATGCTGTTGCCTTTCAGAGAGGTGGGAATAAGGCTGCCCTGCTCATTTCTGCCTGGAAACACCCTAGAGACAGCAAAGCATTGGCTGAGCAGCACTAATGTGGGCTCCAGAGGGATGAGGTGAAGGGTCCCATGCTTTGAGGGCAGTAGTGACACAAAAAGTTGCCAGGGATGAAGATCTGCTTTCAAATGATATAGAGAAGCTCACAGACTTCATATTCATCCCAGATCAGTGAGTTGGGTTCCAGCAGTTGGCTGAGGGACTCTGCAGCTCTTCACACACGGCCCACAGGGCTCTAGCCCATCCCTCTGTGTGCAAACCAACCCCTCTTACAGCAGTGCTGCAGAACATGATTTGGGGCTTTGGTTCACGTCCCTGAAGTTGTTCCTTCTTAATCATTCACAGAAACACAAATTCCTTTTCATTTCTGTCTGGAGGCTAAAGGAAGGATGACTGGGAGAGGTGGGTGGGAGGGGGAATGAACCAGAGATGGAAAGAATGAGCTTTCAAGCAAAGCCTCCCACAGCTTCATCTTCTTTGCCCAGCTTCTGGTCATGGATAGGTCCAGAAAATTTCCAGGGGTTCTCCTGGAATACCACAACGTGGTGGGCTGGGTGCCCAGCCACTGAGCACCATCAGAGCCACAGCACAGAGGATGGACCTCAGTTGACCAGCAGCCAACCTAGACGTGTCCCCCATAGGTCAGAAGCCCTGCCTTGGTTCTTCTAAGGGCTATTTACCATGAAGTGAAGGAGGATCTGGTTTGGGTTTTCTTCTTTTGTGCCCTCTTCCTGCAGCACTGTCCACCCTCTTTAGACTTGGTGGTGTTGGAATTAGCAGAGGAGGCTGAACTGGCTCAGTGCTGGCAGAAAGCATGGAGGAAACGGGAGCAGAAGCTTGGGAGACTGGGAAGGGGGCTTGTTGCATGTCATGGGGGGGCTTTTAGTGTTATTGTGGGTGAAACCATGACTGCAGCATCCTCTGTGGGCCATACTCAGCCTTGCAGTGCAGCTTCATGCATCCCTGCTTGGGAAACAGCCAGGTACCTGCTATGGGGTTGCTCAAATTATGGGGAATCTCAAATTAACACTGCCATTAGACTATGGTAGACCAAACACAAGGTCTTCAGCCAATAAGGGCCTGTAGTTTCTGTACACAACTGAGTTTCTTCTGGTTTTAAGTAGAGCTTGAATTCCAGGTGTATCTCTAATGTCATTAGGCTGCACAAACCCCAGTGATGCCAGGGGTATCTGCTCTGGTAGCAGGATCCCACCGCATCCCAGAGGATGGTGAGGAGTTTGGTGTGAAGGGGGTTGGACCCAATGATCTCTCCAGGTCCCTTCCAACCCCTACAATTTGGTGATTCTGTGATTCTGTTGCATAAGCAAAGAGAGAAGGACCTCATCTAGCTGCCTGCTTCTCTCAGGTTGTGGATCAGCCCCGAGTGCTTTGAGCACCGTTGGCTCACACCCACAGCCCTGCCCTTCCATGAACTGCAGAGGTTTCCCTGTGCAAAAGGCCTGGAAGGGCAGTCCACCTCCTCCTCCAGCATCTCCCTTCCTTCCCCTCCCACCTCAACATGCTCATTCATGAAAGAAAATATCTGTTGGATGGAGGTGGGGAGAGGACTTGGCGTTGGCGCGTTGCTTCCCGCCTGTTGGCCAAGGGAGGCTGTAGGCTCAGAGAGCTGTAATCTTTGTTTTCACAGCTGGGTTTGATATTACCCTTTCTTCTCTTCAGCTTTTTACTGCTGCTGGCTCCCCAGAGCAACCCACTGCAAAGCAGAGTGCATGCTGGTGTTGAAGCACAGCCTGCCACTGGCTTCTTGAGGGACAGCAAGTGTGGCGGTCCCACCTTGGGACCACCAGCCTGCACAGCCCCTTGTGTGCATTAAGAGGTTATGCTTTTCTACAGTGAGGGGGGGTCACACAGCAGATCTTGTGTTCAGGAGGGCAGGGCTGCAGCAAGGAAAGTGCCATCCCATGATGGTCTTCTGAGAGCACTAGGCTGCAGACCAGCTCTCCTGGCTCATTCCCACCCGGCACCACGTGGGGTGAAGGCAACTGGGTAGCAGGGACCAGTGTGGTCCATCCTTTGGTAGGACAGGACAGGTAGCAAGGTGGTTGGGGGGGTGTCAGCATGGAGAGCAAATCATATGAGGAGCAGCTGAGGGAGCTGGGGGTGTTCAGCCTGGAGAAGAGGAGGCTGAGGGGAGACCTTATCACCACCTACACTGACCTCATAGGAGGGTGCAGAGAGGTGGGCAATGGTATCTTCAGCCAGGGGACAAGGGGAAATGGGCTCAAGCTGCACCAGGGCAGGGTCAGATCAGATGTGAGGGAAAAGATCTTCCCTGAAAGAGTTGTGGGGCTGTGGCACAGGCTGCCCAGGGAGGGGGTTGAGTCACCTTCCCTGGATGTGTTTAACAGACAGGTAGATGAGGTGCTCAGGGAGATGGTTTAGCAGAGGACAGGTTGGACATGGTGATCTTAAAGGTCTTTTCCAACCTTGTGATTCTGTGATCCCTGTACATGGGACATGTGGGACTATGGTAAACCCTCAGGATCATTGCCCCATCCTGGGGACATTCATGTGTTGGGGGGTTGCTGTGGGGGTTTGGTGGTGGTGGTGGTGATGCTGTAGGGGTTGGTCATGCTGGTGTAGGGCTTGGTGGAAATTGTGTAGGGTTTGGTGGAGGTGGCATATGTGGTAGTGGTGTTGGTATAGGGTTTGGTGGTGGTGGTGGATAGCTGGATGCCCAGCACAGCAGACTGTGAGGGGTGTGATCATGCCCATTGTGCTGGGAGGGGTAGAGAAGATGCTACCAGCACTCCATTGCATGCCCAAGGGGTTGGACCTTTAGCACTGCAGCTCTCAGAGTCAACCTTTGCTTAGAGCATCAGCATGGCCCAGGGCCAGATGGGACTGGCTCCATTCCCACTTGGATACCAGCCGGAGGGCACCTTCTCCACCTCACTATCTACCTCTAGAAGGGAAGGGGGGGACCTGGATTCAACACCCCTCCAGTCCTGCAAGCTTGGGGGATGAAAAAACCCACGTGGTCTCCCTTCTTGGCACGGGGAACCCATCGACATCCAGATGTGAGGCACGAGCTGCTGACCTCTCCAGCGTCAGCGGGCGGGGGACCCACCTATGTAAACACATCCAGGAAGGCTCCAGTCCCTTTCCCACCCCACACTTGCCTTCAGATCAGACTGGACGGGTCTTCACTGATGCTCCTGTCTCCAGGGCTCCCAGGGAAGGTACCGTACTGCTCACCCAGCTCCGGGTACTCTTCTGGGCATTTCTCTCTCATCTTCCTCTTCCCTGCATGTGAACATCATTGTACAATTATCTCTGTGTATAATTACCTAAGTGGTTATTTAAATATTTACTGGTGACACTGGTGGAGCAATAAATCTGGGCGAGCAGAGTAGAAACCTGCACCGGTCATGCTGGGAACCCAGCCAGAAGGATAGGAAAGCACTTGTAGGGATAATGGTTCCCTTCTATTTTCCTTTATTTTCTGGTTTCTTTGTTATCTAAGAACAGTTGGCAGGAGCCAACCTGCTTGTTTCCTCATTCATCATGTTTGAGTTTATCTCTCTCTTACCATTTAACTATGTTTAGATCTTAGTAGTAATCATAGAATGGTCTGGGTGCATCAGGAGGAGTGTGGCCAGCAGGTCAAAGGAGGTGATCCTCCCCCTCTACTCTGCCCTGGACAGGTCCCACGTGGAGTGTTGTGGCCAGTTCTGGGCTCCCTGGGATAAAAAAGACAGGGAGCTCCTGGAGAGAGTCCAGAGGAGGCTATGAAGATGATTAAATGACTGGAGCATCTTCCCTGTGAGGAAAGGCTGAGTGAGCTGGGGCTGTTCAGCCTGGAGAGAAGAAGATTAAGGGGGGATCTGATCAATGGTTATCAACATCTGAAGTGTGGGACACAGGGAAATGGGCAGCCTCTTCTCAGTGTCTGGGGGGACAGGACAAGGGGCGATGGGCTCAAGTTGGAGCACAGGAAGTTCTGCACTAATATGTGGAAGAACTTTTACACAGTGAGGGTGAGGGAGCCCTGGGACAGGCTGCCCAGGGGGTGTGGAGTCTCCTTCTCTGGAGATATTCCAGCCCTGTCTGGACACTGACCTGTGTGCCCTGTCCTAGGGACCCTGCTTTGGCAGGGGGGTTGGCCCTGGTGGGCTCTGGAGGCCCCTTCCAACCCCTGTGATTCTGTGACTCTGTTGGAAGGGACCCCAAGGACCATAGAGTTCCAACCCCCCTGCCACAGGTAGGGACAGCAAACTCCAGGCCTGGAGGGAATGGGCAGTAATGGGAAGATGGGCCATGAAGTCACATCCAGGTGTCTTGTATTTTTCAATTCTTGTCTCCAATACCTTGGATTTTGTTTTGTGGTGAGGAGGGGTCTGGTGTCCAGGTAGCTAGGGCTGAGCTCAGGGTGTTTTGGGGTGCCAGGTCTGCAGATTAGGGTTTTTATCCAGGGAGGGAGCAGGGATGTGTTCTTACAGTGGAGGAGAGGGTTTGGCAGCTGGCCCTGGCCCTCTTCCCCATTTGCACAACACTTGGGTCATGGTGTAACTTCACTATTACTACATCTGACCTGGCAAATCTGAGAGTCCTGCAAAGCCAGGAAGGTGGGCAGTTGGTGCTCCAGTGATGGTGTTGGGATGTTCAAAGGGGGTTTGGTGTCTTAAATGCACATTTGTTGGTTCATACAAGGTTTTGGTTCATCTTACAAGTCCTGGTCCTTGAGCTTCACCTCAGCTCCTGCATCCAGGCCACCAGCTGAGGTGCTGGATGGTGTGTTTAGGAGATCACCCTTATGTACTTGGTAGAGGAGAGAAAAGGGTGGGATTTAGCACCTTGAGCAGATGCCACACCAAAGGAAAAGGACCTTAAATCTGCTCACAGGCACAGGAGCTTTCCCAAATCACCCAGACATGGTCTTTGTGGACACAGTAGTTGCTTAAAGGAGTAATGCATGAGTTCTGCCTGGAGGACAGAGTAGGTCAAGGCAGTCACTCAGTATTCATGATGTATGGCTAAGGCTGGAGGAGGGAGTGTCATGTGAAGGTGGGCAGAGCTTGGAGCTGGTTCTTGTAGCTGGGTTGGATCCTGTGGGTCATATTTGTGAGGCACTTGCTCAGTGCAAGCTCCTGTCCTGTTTATGATGGGACATGGTTCCCCAAACTTGTTGGCAAATAGTTGGGGGTAGTAAAGAAACAAAGATAACTTTGAACCCTGTTCTTCTGCTGGGCTTCTCCTGCAGTTAGGAGTGGAGGCAACCTCTACCAAATCCCTGATCCAGAGCTGCCTTCTCTGCCAGCCCAGGGTCGAGCTTGAACCTAGAGAGCTGAGTCTCCAGTTTGGCAAGTGGGGCCACAGTTCATAGTGGTCACATTGTCTTTCACTGGGGGCAAAAGCATCCTTCAGCCAGAGCCAAGGGAGGTGGCAGGGTCTCCTTGGGTTGCTCCAATCAATACAGACCTGGTTTAAATTCTGGTGGGAGACTCTGTCCAGAGAGCTGCTACACCTAATCATAGAATCCCAGAATCATAGACTGGTATGAGTTGGAAGGGACCTCAAGGGTCACAGAGCTCCAACCCCCTGCCACAGGCAGGGCCACCAACCTCCAGGCCTGGAGCTACACAAGGTTGCCCAGGGCCCCATCCAACCTGGCCTTGAACACTCCCAGGGATGGGGCACCCACCCCCTCTCTGGGCAGCCCCTTCCAGCCCCTCACCACTCTCTCTGCAAAGAGCTTCCCCCTCATATCTCACCTAACCCTTCCCTCCTTCAGCTTTAACGACCCTTCAGCAGGTTTGGTCAAACCAGAGCATTGGTTGTGTACAGGTTGTCCTGCCTGTTGTGGTGGCTGTTGCACTTGTCTGATTGATGAGGTGAGTGATGACAGAGGGGACATGTTTTTATCATTGCCACTGCCATTTATTTATATCAAATAACCCCCTCAGAATCAGCAGCCCATCCACAGGCGTGGGAAGCGTCTTCTACATGAAAACAGAAAACCATCTGTATTTCCAGCTGTTTTCAAGGGGTTCAGTGAGGGAAGCTGGAGGAGGCATTGAGCAGGTCTTACTTAACTTGTTTGGATCCACAGAGGACACAACTGCTCCACCTTGGCTTTGGGATGCTGCTGTCCTTACCCTCAAGCTGTGCCTAAGATGTTCAACCCCTGGGCAGAGTCACTACCCGCTCCCGTCCCCTTCCCTCTTCCTGCACTGAAAACACTGGGCACACGGTTTCCATGGAGCTGAAAAGCAGGGAAATGATTCCTCCTGGCCCCATGGACCTCACCCAGCAGCTCTTGAACCAAGCCCAGGAGCCAGGACTCTGTTCCTGCTCCCTTTGCTCCTTTTCCTGGGGCTCTTCCAAGCTCCTTCCTAATATACCACTTCACAGGTGTCAGGAAAAAAGGGGGAAAAAAAAACCCTCACACCTTTCTGGACCAGCCAAAAATGTGTCTGCTTGACCTTTCTTTCTTCTTTTTTTCCAGCATTCCCTCATCTTTCCCATGCACCCTGACCTTCCTCCTCTGCCCCTGCCTCCATCAATGCACCGCTGCTCGGTGCAGATGTAGGAGCAGCGACAGGAGGAGGTGATGTGCCCTGAACTTTTGCATAGACAGGGTTTGTTTGGGGTTTTTTTGGTCTTTTTTTTTGTCTGCCAGAGGATGGATTTCCTCTGATTTTTATTGCCTTTTTTATTTTTTCCCCATTTTTTTTTTACATACACTCTTTTGTCCAAGTTCAGGAAGGTCTATGGCAAGTCAAACCTGGCTCAGCTTCATAGAGCTGTGCTGCAGCCCTGCCAGGGCTGGGAATGCTGGCTGGAAAGTTTATTGTTTCCTGTTATGAGAGCTTTGGGGACCTGCAGTGGGTTTGCAGGAGGGATGTGGGTAGCACGAACGCCGGGTCTGACCCCAACGGGTGCGGTTGGAGGTGGCCTTTTGCTCCCATCGCTTCTCCAGATACTTCAGGAAAGGGAAGCGAATAGGGAAGGGGAATAATTGCTCCATCTGACCTCTGGCTGTTGAGGGAGTTCAGAGAATCAAAGAATCCTAGGGCTTGGAAGGGACCTCAAGAGATCATCGGGTCCAACCTCAAAAAATTGCATCTTTGGAGCAGGAACAGAAGCAGGGAGGGGAAAAAAATGCTCCAAGGAACCACAGAATCACAAGGTTGGGAAAGACCTTTAAGATCATCATGTCCAATTGTTCCTGTCCTCTGCTAAACCAGATCCCCGAGCACCTCATCTACCCTTTTTTAAAACACATCCAGGGGTGGTGACTCAGACCCCTCCCTGGGCAGCCTGTGCCACAGCCCCACAACTCTTTCAGTGAAGAACTTTTCCCTCACATCTGAGCTGACCCTGCCCTGGTGCAGCTTGAGCCCATTGCCCCTTGTTCCATCTCCTGTTCCCTGGCTGAAGAGACCATCACCCACCTCTCTGCACCCTCCTGTCAGGTCAGTGTAGGTGGTGATAAGGTCTCCCCTCAGCCTCCTCTTCTCCAGGCTGAACACCCTCAGCTCCCTCAGCTGCTCCTCACAGGATTTGCTCTCCAGCCCCTTCCCCAGCCTGGTTGCCCTTCTCTGGACTCATTCAAGGACCTCAAGGTTCTGTTCTCCGGCCCATCTTCTGGGGTAAACTGAGGCACAACCCTGGTCTGAACTTCACAGCTTCTGAATGGTCCCTGGGACATCCACAGTTGGCTGGGAACAGGAGCTGCCCCAAGGCATGGCCCCTGCACCCATAAACCCAAGTCCTATCCCAGTATGTTGCTCCTGCCCTTACTGGAAGGGTCTGGCCTGTCCCAAAGCACCTTAGCACAAGAGACACATCTCTCTGTCCTAGAAGAAGTCCCCAGCACACAACCAGGGCAATGGCACAACTTGGGTCCTCGAGCTGCTGAGGGCTCTTGAGATTCCAGGCATGAAGAAAGAGCTCCAGTGGGTGCTGATCACAGAATCTTAGGGGTTGGAAGGGACCTCCAGAGATTATCTGGTCCAACCCCCTGCTAAAGCAGGGTCCCTAGGACAGGGGCTGGAATATCTCCAGAGAAGGAGACTCCACACGCCCCTGGGCAGCCTGTCCCAGGGCTCCCTCACCCTCACTGTGTAAAAGTTCTTCCCCATGTTGGTGCAGAACTCCCTGTGCTCCAACTTGCAGCCATTGCCCCTTGTCCTGTCCCCACAGACACTGAAAAGGGGCTGCCCATTTCCCCCTGCATCCCATACTTAAGATATTTATAAACATTAATAAGGTCCCCCCTCAGTCGTCTTCTCTCCAGGCTGAACAGCCCCAGCTCCCTCAGCCTTTCCTCATAGAGAAGATGCTCCAGGCCCTTCAGCATCTCTGTCCCTCCTCTGGACTCTCTCCAGGAGATCCCTGTCTTTTTTATCCCAGGGAGCCCAGAACTGGACACAACACTCCAGGTGGGGCCTGACCAGGGCAGAGCAGAGGGGGAGGATCCCCTCCTGTGACCTGCTGGCCACACTCCTCCTGATGCACCCCAGAGATGGCCTCTTTCCCATCAGGAAATGTAAGGCAGCCTTCAAGATGCTCCAGTGAGGTACATGTTTGGACCCCTCTGCAGTGCTTGGTTTACCTGGTCCTATCAACCAGGCTTGTGCCTGGGAATGGGCAGTCAGAAACACCAAAGTTGTGATGCTGACTTGGGCAAAACTTGTAAGAAATGAGCCCAAATCTTCTTCCAAACTCATCATTCCCCCCACACCTGTGTGCTCGAGGACCAGCTGCTCTGAAGACAGGGAGGATAATGGCAGGACAAGGAGGCTGGAGGGAAGGAGGATGCATTGAGAGAGGAGGTTGCCAGTCCCTGAAGTACATCTTCACATCTGGGGAGAAAAATAACAGGTCTGGCTCTGCCTCCTCCCCTGGGTGATGGTTTCACACATGGGTGATGGTTTGGTGATGGGAAACACTTGATCCCAGCCAGTGTGATGGCCAGACATGCTAGGCAGGAGGCTGAAGCAGGAACAGATGTTGCTCAGCTTGCCTGAAGCATGGATGCCCCCCCAGAAAAACTTCCCCCAGACCAGCTTGCTGCGTGTATAAATAACCCACAGGGTTAGAAAGCAAAAGGGCCTGGAAAGGTTGCATGACCCATGGGACAGGGACCGTGCTGAGCTGCCTTTTATCTCTAAGCTGCTGCCCACAGTCCTGCAGAGCCTGGAAGCTGTTCTCAGCTGGTTATTTTTAAGTAACTAATAATAATTCTCCACAGCTTCCATCCTGCACCAGCTGTAGAGGGTGGAATTTTCACCAACAGTTCTGTGATGGGAATGAGATCTTGGTGGCCAACCCTCAGGTCTGATGGATCTCACAGAACTTGTCTTTGAGAAGCAGATGGTATGACATGTGCTGGAAGCTGCAGGGTCCCTGTCCAGGGGGGGATGCACCCCAGGACAATGTGGTGGTCCCTGCAGAGGTGGCCACAAGGTGACCCACTGCACTGTCTCCAGATGTGAAGGACCATGTGAACAAGGAGGTCACTACCCCAGGATGCCAGGGGCCAAACTCAACCCCCCAGGAACACGCAGGGGTAACGTGGGCTCAGCTCACTGCACATTTTCTCCCCTTGAGAGAGGTCCCAATGGCAGATTTCCAGGGAGGTTGGGGATTTGCTGGAGGAGATCTCCATCCCTGGTGCTCTCCTCTGAAACCAGCTCCCTATCTCCCCACGACCTTGGAGAGAGCAGGCTTCGTGGCTGTGCTGTGTGCTTGAGATGCAGTGTGCAGCCAGGGTTGTGAGGTTGTGACAACTTAACTTCTGCTTGCAATTAACTTCTTATTAACTCCTCTGAAGCTCTGTTCTCCCTGGTGGCAGATTCCACCAAGGGTATGTCCATCCCTACACCTAACTTAGCAGTTATAAGGCTTTTTCCCACCTGCCTATCATAGGCATCTACTTGGGAACAGCAAATTAACTTATCACTGTGTATGAGTAATTAGTTCAGAGCTTAAAACCTTGAGGACCGTTGCAGCAATGTGTTCAGACATGTGATATACCCTGGAGACCTCGTTAGCTGTAATGGGTCGTGTCACACAGCAGAGCTCTGGTGTCAGCAGAGGCTCATGTCCTCCTTGGTCCTTGCAGAGCAACTCTGAGCAGCATGGTCAAAGCGTTGAGCAGTGCAGGAGATGCTGCTGCTTGCAGGAATGCTGGTGCAAGATGCTCCAGTGAGCAGGAATCATCCCTCCGTGTTCCTTTGGGCTCTTGGGGCAACCAGAGGTCTGACAGCAGAGTGAATATCCTGCTTTGTCAGGACCAGGGATGGAAGTTTCCCATAAATCATGTTGTTTCAAATGCCCCCCTCAATCAATACAGAATTTTAGAGGTTGGAAGGGACCTCCAGAGATCATCATCTCCAACCTCCCTGCCAAAGCAGGGTCCCTAGGACAGGTCACACAGGTTGGTGTCCAGATGGGGCTGGAATATCTCCAGAGAAGGAGACTCCACACCCCCTGAGCAGCCTGTCCCAGGGCTCCCTCACCCTCACCAGGAAGAAGTTCTTCCCCAGATTGGTGTGGAACTCCCTGTGCTCCAACTTGAGCCCATCGCCCCTTGTCCTGTCCCCACAGACACTGAGCAGAGGCTGCCCATGTCCCCCTGGGTCCCACCCTTCAGCTATTGGTAACCATTGATCAGATCCCCTCTCAGGCTTCTTCTCTCCAGGCTGAACAGCCCCAGCTCCCTCAGCCTTTCCTCACAGGGGGATGAACAAACTGGGGCTGTTCAGCCTTGATCAATAAGTGCATCTCCCCTCAAAGTCTGGGTTGGATTCTTTTCATGGCTCCTTGGCTGGCTTCCTTCTCCTCCTCCCTGGGGGATGTTCTGCCTTGACTCTCCATTTCCACATCAGCTGCTACCTGGAGCCTGGATCCCACAGTGGTGGCAACACCAAAGATCCCCAGATTCAGACCAGGGGCGAGAGGCAATACATCAGGACAGAGGCTTCCTTCTCCACTCCCCATTGGGCTTCACAAACATTCCCATTCTGGTTTCTCCTTGCTTCTTGCAAAGAAGCCAAAAACTCTCTGTGAGTCCTCAAAACCCCTTCCCCACCCTTCACCTGCTCTCTGCTCCCACCCACCAGCTCGGAGAGAGGTCCACCACCACCTTGCTTTCAGAGAAAGCCTGGCCAAGCAGCAGGAGCTGCCAGAGCGTTTTGAATCTCTTTTATTTTTTCATTATTATTTTTTTTTTCCTCCCCCTGGCAACCAAGGAACTTCTCTTGCCAAAATGTGTTTTCCACATGTTCCCTATTAGTCATGCTCTCTGTCTCACAGACCCCTTACCAGTGCCACTAGCTGATGCTATTAATTTACTTCCAACCCAGCTCAAGAGCTCAGCAGCGAAATTCCAGGCAGCGTTCCTAAAACCAGACCCAGAGGCTTGTTTGGATTTAAAACCAGTGCCCCTTTCTTTCTCTCTGTGTGTATATATATATATATAAATATATAGCACCTCTCCTCCTCCTCCCAGGGCTTGGCAAGGGAAAGAGGGGCCAGGAGCAGCGGTGGGACGGAGCAGGGGTGCAGGCAGCTCCGGGGCCCGTGGGTGCCTGGCAGAGGCGGGGTTTGACAGCACGTTAAATACTTCCCCTCCAGCTCTTGTTTTCCAACTGCTGGGGCATGGCTGGACCAAGGCAGACAGAGTTTATCTAGGGCAAGGCACAGGAATGCCGGCGGAGGAGGGAAAGCCGCCGCCAGAAGCACCATGTCTCTGTAAGTAGATGGGGTTTTCTTTTCCCTCCTCCACCCCAGTTCTTTTTTTCCCTTCCAGCTGAAGGAACGGCGTGGGGAATGGTGCAGGAAGGAAGGGCACTTGGCTATCCCAGATTTGATTCATTTATTTCCTCCTCCTGATTGTTCCAGGCTTCTAAAGTTTCCCCCCAGCTCCGACCGCTGCGGTTGCGGCTGCACCGGAGGGGTCAGTGGGTTTTGGGGAAGGAACTGGGATGAGAACGTGGAGGGAAAAGCTCCTTCCCTCACCTGGCTGCTCCCAGTTTTCCCTATTTTAAGTGCTGCTGGTGGGTTGAGGGGTCCAGCTCCTCCTTTGTAGCTATTTCAAAGTGTAACTTGTGTTGCTGTGTCCCCCCTGGGCTTGCATTTCACCCGCTGTGTCTCAGCTAACCTGGAGGTGATGTGTGAAGGCAGGAGACTGTGAATGAATGAATCTCAAAACCAGAGGGATGGTGGGGCCTCTCACACCATCCTTTCAGCCACTAATTTACCTGAACCACCTCATCTAATCCATCTACGTGCTGCAGACTCCACACAGGGTTGGGGTTTGGTGGGTTTTTTTTATCCTTGGGGGTCTGCACTGTGTAACTTTTCCATGGTGGGCAGGAATTAGGTCTGAAACACACAGAAAGTGCAAAAATCTGTATTTTTTCTCTCTTTTTTTTTTTTAATTTTTGTTTGGTGCTTTGAGGAGGTGAGACCTAGTCTTTTCCTAGCACCACCCCAATGATCAGCAAAAGGGATGTGGAGAAATCCTTTCTTGGAAGCTTGTTTGCTTTATAACTGATCAGAAAACATAATGGTGCACTAAGCTTCCCCCTCCAGCAAGTAAAGGCATTGTAACCTCATAGTAGAGGCTTCCTAGACAGCGAGTTGCAAGAAACACTGGAAGTTAAACCACACTGATTGCAGGAGGGGTGGGGGTTAACTCATTTCCTTCACCTCCCACTTTCAAACACGGTGCAGGGAGGGTGGGTGGGCACCCCAAGGTGTGATCACACACACAGAGGTGACAGCAGGGTCCCAGGGGTGACAGAAACAGCTCAGGGCTGTTTCCTGCAGATGTTCCTGCAGATCCAGATGTGTATGGAGGTGCTGAGCTGCAGGACCAACAGCTCGGGCTGGTGGCTGGTGGCTGGAGGTGGTCTCCTCAAAAGCAGCAACCCCTCAATTGTTTTGTGATGTCTCGTTCCCTTTCCCCAGCTTGGGAGGTTTGTGGGTGTTTTGGACCAATGGTGTTGGGTGAATCACTCCTTTCCAAAATGTGTTTCCCAGAGGAGGCAGTGGGTGCTTTGCTAACAAGCCCAAATAATGCCAAAAATTGGTATGTCTCCTCCAAAAGCCACCACTACCTTGGTCAGACCCCATCCCCCCACACACACCTTGCCCCAGCAAAACTGCTGTTGGGAGGTGTCACACTTGCAAGAATGGTAAATTCTCTCTGGTGTAGACCCCAGAAACCCTGAAATCCTGGATGAACTGCTCTGTGAGGCATGTGAACCTGTGTTTTAGAACAAATCCAGGCCTGCAGCTAACTGGGGATGCAGGTGGTGGCTGAATGCCCTCATGGGGACAACCAAGCTGGGGCCCATGTGTCCTCTATCCATCCGGGTCCGGATGCTCCAGAGACAGATGCACTGTGTCCCGCAGCGGGCCATGGCTGAGCCCAGCAGGGGCTTCCCTTCCCAGCTCCCCCTCACCTCCTCCCCATCAGCTGGAGCTTGGCTGAGTGCCCAGTTTAATCCTGTAAATCATTTAACACCCCGTTTTGCCCCTATCTGAATGTGTCCACAGATCACAGGAAGGGTTAAAGACGCTTTGAAGTGTATCCACTGAGTCTGAAGAAGCAAAAACCAGGGATGCCTTCCCACCTCACTCCTGAATAAGTCCCATTTCCTCAGTATATACAGGCCTGTGGTGGTTGTTTTCCACATTCTTCTGCAGTGGATGAATTGTCCTATCTGCAGGAGCATTTCTGTACTGACCATGGGGCCCAAGGCATGGCTTTTGGGGGCAGGAGATGGGGATTCAGGTCCCAGAAGCATTGAGGGCTGTTGTTTTTCAGTGGGTAAGTTGAGGGCAGAGCACAGACCTTCCCCACCTCTTCTAGGGAAGAACCTTATTAATGTTTATAAATATCTTAAGTATGGGATGCAGGGGGAAATGGGCAGCCCCTTTTCAGTGTCTGTGGGGACAGGATAAGGGGCAATGGCTGCACAGGGAGTTCTGCACCAACATGTGGGAGAACTTTTACCCAGTGGGGGTGAGGGAGCCCTGGGACAAGCTGCCCAGGGGGTGTGGAGTCTCCTTCTCTGGAGAGATTCCAGACCCATCTGGACACCGACCTGTCCTAGGGACCCTGCTTTGGCAGGGGGGTTGGACCCAAAGATCTCTGGAGGTCCCTTCCAACCCCTCTGATTCTGTGATTCTTACCCAGGCAAGCTGCTTCTCTCCTCCCTGCCTCAGTTTCCCCAGCTCCAGGACAAGAATCACAACCCCCCTTGCCGCCGCCGCCACCTGCGGCGAGCTCCCGCGCTCTCGGGTCTGGCGTGTGAAGACTCAGGGGTTTGGGTTCGCAGAGGATTTGTTTGATCTAGAAATAGCAGGGTTAGAAAATTCCATCTGCCTGCTCTCAGGAGCCCTCGACAGCAGAGGAATTTCCCTGCATCTCCAGCCTCTGGGCCGCCGCCGCCGCTCACTCCCCGGGGCAGCACGAGCGCTGAGGGAACCAGGGCTGTTTGGCTCCCGTCCTAAGAAGCAGCGTGAGTGAAGCATCACATTCCAGGAAGGCTGGATGTGAGAACAGAGCGAAGCACATCTCTCTTCTTGCTCTCTGGGATGCGTGGGGATGTGCCCACGGCTGGTGGAGGTGGCTGCTCCCACCCTGAGCGTGGGTGATGGGCTCGAAGCCTGGCTTGTGCCACGCTAAAGCCCCTGTCTCCATGGAGAAGAGGTGCAAAGGCAGGTTGGGACCAGGTTCATGTCTCACAGCATCACCTTTTCTCCTGGATATTTGCCACCGCTCAGCCATGCTCACCCAGCATGGAGCGGTAGGTTTGGTGCCCATACCTACCCTTGGAGGCAGGACAAGGGGCAAACTTCTTCATCTAGAAGCCTGAGAGGGGATCTGATCAATGGTTATCAATATCTGAAGGGTGGGACACAGGGGGACATGGGCAGCCTCTTCTCAGTGTCTGTGGGGACAGGACAAGGGACAATGGCTGCAAGTTGGAGCACAGGAAGTTCTACACCAATATGCAGAAGAACTTCTCCCCAGTGAGGGTGAGGGAGCCCTGGGACAGGCTGCCCAGGGGGTGTGGAGTCTCCTTCTCTGGAGAGATTCAAGACCCATCTGGACACCGACCTGTGTGACCTGTCCTAGGGACCCTGCTTTGGCAGGGGGGTTGGAGATGATCCAGAGATCCAGGTCCCTTCCAACCCCTACAGAATCACAGAATCACCAGGCTGGAAAAGACCTTTAAGATCATCAAGTTCAACCATTCCTGTCCTCATCACTCTCTACAACTACCTGCCAGGTGGTTGCAGAGATGCCAGTGTTGGTCTCTTCTCTCGGGTGACAGAAGGAGAGGGAATGGCTTATAATTGCAACAGGGGAGATTTAGGTTAGAGATCAGGAGGAATTTCTTCACTGAAAGGGTTGTCAGGCCTTGGAACAGGTTCAGATTGGATCTTAGGGAAAAAAAGCTTCACTGAAAGAGTTGTGGGGATGTGGAACAGGCTGCCCAGGGAGGTGGTGGAGTCACCATCCCTGGAGGTATTTAAAAGGCATGGAGATGAAGTGATTAAGGACATGGTCTAGAGGTGGACTAGGCAGGGTTAGGCTGCGGTTTGACTCGATGTTCTAAAGGGTTTCTTCCAACCCAGGCAATTCTGTGGTTCTATGATTCTGTGACTCTATGCCCATGCTCATGCTTTGCTCCTATGTCCACCACCAACACATCTACTCTTAGCTTCTAGGTGCATCAGTAGGCACCAGTTCATGGGTAGAACTGGGCTTGCAGACACCTAATTTACTGCCCACCCATCAGCTGTCTGCACGGAAACAAGGTGGGTGAACTCCCTAAGGAGCTGGAGGGTGATTCAGAGGAGGGATGCAGCAGAGCAGAAAAGATCAGCCCATTCCCCACTGCCCTGGGGTGAGAGCCCTGCTGAACCCCACCATGGTGCTCTTTGGGTCTGGGTGCTTTCCATATCGCTCTCACCCCCAGGTATCTGCCCAGGATGCTGCCAGCCAAGCAGTAAAATCTCTGCCTGTTTTCAGTGATGCCTGGGGTCACCCAAGGAGCTCAGGCTGAGCCCCCACTGCAGGTTAAGCTGGACACCAAGCTTAAACTCGACACCAAGTGTTGTTAAAACTCTTCCTCCCCAGCTGCCCAGGTCTTCTAATGAATGCATGGCTTGCCCTGAAAGTTCTTCAAGGTTTATTTTTGAAGCAGCCTGCATTTGATTAAGCATTTGTTTTGTTTTGTTCTTTCAGAAGGAACTTAAAAGGGCCATCAGCCTGTAAACATAAATATTCCCATTCCTCTGCTGATTCTTTGCATTTTTCTGGGCTTGCTAAAAAAAGATATCTCAGCAGAGCAAGTCTTTGTGATGTGGGCAGTGTCCTCTCCTCCTGCTTTCAGCTCAGGAGCTTCAGCTCATGGCCTGCAGACAAGAGATGACCACAGGTTAAGCACCTTCGTGGGCTTGGGTGGCTTTCATGGTGCTTTGTGTTCAGTTTTACAGTCACCAAACCCTTCCTGCAGCTGATTGATGTCTTGAAGTGGGCAACAAAGCGGGTTATGGTGAATCTAGTAGGTGTTGTGTCTTGCTGTGTTATGTTTGAGCAAGTCTAGAGGTGGCCACGGAGATGAACTGAGGGATGGGGCACCTCTCCTGAGAAAACAGGCTGAGAGAGTTGGGGTTGTTCAGCCTGGAGAAGAGAAGGCTCCAGGGAGACCTTAGGGCATCTCCCAGTACCTGGAGGGTGGTGCAGGAAAGATGGAGTGGGACTGTTTATCAGGTAGTGTGGTGATGGGGCAAGGGGGAATGGGTTTAAACTAAATGAGGGGAGATTTAGATTGCATATTGGGGAGAAATCCTTCCCTGTGAGGGTGGTCAGGCCCTGGCACGGGGTGCCCAGAGAAGCTGTGGATTCCCCATGATCCCTGGCAGGATTCAAGACCAGGTTGGACGGGGCTTTGGGCATCCTGGGCTGGTGGGGGTGGTGTCCTTGCCCATGTGTGGAACTGGATGGACTTTGAGGTCCCTTCCCACCCAAACCAGTTTGGGGTCCTATGAATCTGGTACCAGCAGGTATCCCTGCCTCCAACTGCGGTGGTGCAGGCATGTCCCCACACTGGCCACAATGCTGCATTCTCATGCTTAAGCCCCACATCATGGTTCCTCAGAGGACCTGGAGAGGTGGTTCTGCAGCAGCAAGGGGTGCATCCTTGAGACA
This sequence comes from Gallinula chloropus, assembly GCF_964237585.1. Lineage (NCBI taxonomy): Eukaryota > Metazoa > Chordata > Aves > Gruiformes > Rallidae > Gallinula > Gallinula chloropus. The sequence goes on along the minus strand of NC_140086.1, from coordinate 160,950,951 downwards.
AAATGACATCATCTGCCTGATGTCACAGCCGTATGGCTGACCACAGCCGCAGATGTTAACCCACACCCCCCCCCCTCTCCCTGCAGGTTATAACTGAGCAGCCCTTATGACCAACATGAGCTGGAGCTTCCTAACCCGCCTGCTAGAAGAGATTCACAATCACTCCACCTTCGTGGGGAAGGTCTGGCTCACCGTGCTCATCGTCTTCCGCATCGTCCTGACCGCGGTGGGCGGGGAGTCCATCTACTCCGACGAGCAGAGCAAGTTCACCTGTAACACCAAGCAGCCCGGCTGCGACAACGTCTGCTACGATGCCTTCGCGCCGCTGTCGCACGTCAGGTTCTGGGTCTTCCAGATCATCATGATATCCACCCCCTCCGTCATGTACCTGGGCTACGCCATCCACCGGATCGCCCGCTCGGCGGAGGAGGAGAAGAAGTTCAAAGGGTTCAAGAAGAAGAAGCAGTTTGCTTTGAACTGGCAGGCAGTGAGGAACGTGGAGGACCCCATGGAGGCGGATGAAGAGGACCCCATGATCTCCGACGACACGGCGGAACAGGAGAAGGCCAAGGCCAAGCCCAAGAGCAAGGAGCAGCAAAAGCACGACGGGAGGAGGCGCATCCAGCAAGAAGGACTGATGAAGATCTACGTCTTCCAGCTGCTCACCAGGGCCTCCTTCGAAGTCTGCTTTTTGATAGGGCAGTATCTGCTCTACGGCTTCGAGGTGGAAGCCTATTACGTCTGCAACAGGGTCCCTTGCCCTCACACCGTGGATTGCTTCGTGTCCCGGCCAACCGAGAAGACCATCTTTCTCCTGGTGATGTACGTGGTGAGCTGCCTGTGCTTGCTGCTGAACATGTGTGAGATGTTTCACCTGGGGTTTGGGACCATCCGAGACGCCATTCGCAACCGTAAGATCAACAGCTTCAGGCAGCCCCCTTACAACTACGCCTACCCAAAGAACATCTCCTGCCCTCCCGAGTACAACCTGGTCGTGAAAGCAGAGAAGCCCACCAAGATCCCCAACAGCCTGATGGCTCACGAGCAGAACCTGGCTAACGTCGCCCAGGAGCAGCAGTGTACCAGCCCAGATGAGAACCTCCCAGCAGACTTGTCCACCCTGCACAAACACTTGAGAGTAGCCCAGGAGCAGTTAGACATCGCGTTCCAGAGCTACAGCAGCACCCAGGCCAACACCCAGCCTTCTCGAACCAGCAGCCCCGCCTCCGGTGGCACGGTGGTAGAGCAGAACAGGGTCAACACTGCCCAGGAGAAACAAGGTGCTAAACCCAAGGCCTGCTTGGAGAAAGGGAGCTCGAGCAGTAAAGATGGAAAGACATCCGTATGGATATAGCTCTGTCTAAGAGGAGAGAGGGCGGTGTAAACAGGGGGGTTATTTTGGTTTGTTTCTGGGTTTTTTTTTTTGGGGGGGGGGTATTTTCTTGTGTTTGTTTCACAGGGCACAGGCACGGTTTTTATATGGAAGTCAGGAGAGAAAAGGAGCTTCAGACCAATTTAGGGTTTTAAAGAAGAAAAAAAAAAAGACATTTCTTCCCTCTTTCCAACACATTCTCCAGTTGGGAACCTCCAATGAGCAACAGCATCTCCCACCCCTTCAGACACCACCAGAGCTCCCAGCAGGGACTGGACAACACACTGTGATGGGAAGCTGAGCTGCTGGTGGCTCAGGACAGGAGTCAGGCTGATGGCAAACAGCTCCCCTCCTGCACGGTGAGGCCAGAGTGCTGTAGGTCAGGCACTGTTCAATTATGAAATATCCTTAATGAACATTAATTTCTGATCCCTCAACGAGAAAAAAAAACCCCAAAAGCCAACTGACATATTGCAGGAACCTCCACAACACGCTGACAGCTGGTGTCCTGCCTGGGCTGCTGGATGCTCTAGCAGGCATCATGAGAAATGAAAGCATCACTTGATGCCTCAAGCCATGAGCTGGGACCCACATGAGGCTGTGGGGCAGAACCACAGAGACTTTTTACGTGGGGAGACCTAAAAGCAGAGCAGAAGAGCCAAAGGCTTCCACCTTTTGTTCCTCTGTGCCAAAGCTAAAAGCAAACAGGAGCAGGCAGGGGACAACAGGTCGTACTGGTGCCTGCACTGGCTATGGATGCGATGGGAATCGTTGCAGTTAGAGCATTGTGTGTGGGGGGGAGGTTTTAATGAGCTGCTGCTTCACATCATCAGAAAGTGCCTTTACACAACCAGGAAAACAAAGAACTAAGTCTCAGGAAGGGTTTGGACTTCGTTACGGGCTGGAGACGAATAGAGATTGGAAGATCAAGCGTTGGCAAAGTTGTTTTTCTGTTTAATCAACCCCTTACAACTAGTGGCAGGTGGTGGGGCCGTGTGTAGCGTGGATGCGGGGTGTGTGTGTGCGTGTGTGTGTGTACATGTGTGGAGAGATACAGGCACATGTGACCACGAGTGTGTGAATATAGGCATAGAGAGATAGATACATAAACGTAATATCAACCCTCTGGTAATTTCACAGCCTTCCACCTCCCCTAGGAAAATCCAGATGGTCCAGGACTACAGCTGATCTCGTCCTGGAGCAGCCTTTGGGCTTCCAGCTTCCAGCATCACCAGGGGAACCGGCTGGTTTTTCACACACTTGCTTGGAGGACTTAGCAGAAGGTCTGGTTTCAGTGGGGACAGGACCAGGACAGCAGAAGGAATTTCTTTCACTGGGTTATGAGGAGGGGTTTTTTGAGCTTAGCTTGGATTTAGGATGGTTTTCATGAAGGTACAGGAGTCTGGGTGCATGTTAAAATCAAGCTGCTGGGCTCCAGGAGTCCTGCTAGTGCTGAGGATGTGCTTTGTCAGGGTGTTTTCATCCCATGTCTCTTCCACAGATGCAGGGCCATAGCTTTATTCCCTTCCAGTAATACAAGTTAGAAATAAAGCCTCATTGCTGTGAGCACAGGGAGCACCTCCTGCCAAAAGGTAGAGGCTGAAACCAGTCAATACCCCACTCTGCCATGTCTCAGAGGGGGGTCTCACCCCTGAGATGTTTCCCAAGACACCTGTGGCTTGGAAGATGCTCTCTCAATCTCCCAAGAGTCCAATGATTGACTTGCCACCATGGAGAACCCAAATAGGCAGAGCCTTCAAGATCAAGCCTGCCATGAACAAAGTAAATCCTCACCAAACACAGCACCATCCCTGTGCTGAGCTGTTCCCTTGGGGCCGTGACAGCCACCCAAAGTTGCATGAGGTTCCCTGTGCCAGTATTTTGTACCCATTGGATCTATGTGACTTCCTGCTGGGCATCTTTCTCATCTCCTTGAGACTGGTCCCTGAAAGCCTTGATGGTGCCTGTTCTCCAGGTGGCCAGGCCCTTTGGCCAGCCTGGGGAAGAGGCAGAGAACTTGGCTATGGCCTTCACCTCCTCTGAACCTCAACTGAGCTGGGCTGTGCCACTAGAGAACAGTACTGGCAGCAAAACAAAATAAGGAGGTTTAAAAACAAAGCAAAAAGAAACCTCCTACGAGGTATTGAGCTGTAAATATCTGCTATGGCTTTGCCTAACAGTCTGGGCAACACTTTTGTGCTTGTTTCTGGTCCTGCTGAAGGCATCAGTAACATGCCCAGGGTGCTGCCTGTTCTTGCTGCTGGAGATCTCCCCCTTGAAAACGGACAGCTGGAAGCCCAGGAGGAAGATGGGTGCATTCCCCCTCCCCACTAGTGATGGTGAGGAGTAACACACATCTTGTTGTGTGGAGGGATGGCTTTTCTGCCATGAGTTTGGAGTGAAAGGCTTGGAAAGTTCCCACCATGGCGGTGGGGAGACAAACATATCCAACTGTGCTGTTGCTCCTTGTCCCTTGCATGGGAATGTGCTCTCCTCCTGGGCTGGGCTGCACTGGGAAATGCAGGAGAGGCTGGTCACTGACCATGCTACCATGGAGATAAACTCATGAAGGTCCTCAGCCCAGGGCTGCTGGGGAGGTGAGCAGAGGTGCTGCTGGGTGGAAATTTGCCCCTTAGTACTTATAGCTGTCCAGGGCACAAGCTTGTCCTCCACATCGACCTGCCCTGTGTCCCATGGGATACAGTGTGTATTGAAAGTCAGGATCCCAAGGGAAGGATGGAAACTGTGAGCAGAGTGATGGTCAGATGCTGCTTGGGTTTTTCAGATCCCTCTGAGATGAGCAGCAATATCACAGCCCTGGATAAACTCGTCCTTCCCCCGATACCAGAAGGCACTGTGCTGTGCAGGAGTCTGGATTTTGGATTTCTCCTGCCCATACCAGCGACACCTCAACATCTCCTTCAGCCCCCTAGACACGACTTCAGCATTTCCTGATGACTCAGATCATCCCCTCAGCTCCTGCTGACCTGCAGATTCAGCACTGAGTCACCAAACACAGCGATGGGCATGTACCTCCCTTGCTCTTGCTTCTGGAATCCATCCTGGCCTCACCACAGGGAAAGGGATGGGGAGCAGATTTTAAGCCAGGAACCCCAGAACCTGATCACAAGGACCTGACCAAATCATTAAACCCATTTTATACAGCAGGGCTATACCCCCTTCCCCAACAAGATAGCTGGTCAGTGCCTGAGGGGAGGGGACCCCTTGGCTCTAAGGCTGCAGGTTCAGGGACACTTACTAGCAACAGGGCTGCAAAGGACCACGGACCATCTCCCCATCTTGACACCACCAAATGCTTCTTTAACAGCTAGCACAACCCCCCCTGCTGCAACCCCTGGGGTCTCCTCTCAACAGCCATGGAGAACATCTCATGGAGAACATCTCATGCCTTTAACGGCTGTAGAAGCTTTTGACTGGAGAATTGTTTTCATCCTCCTGCAGTTACCTTTCAGCTAAACAACTCCAGTCTCACCAGCCTGTCTCCAAGGGCTGCTTTTTCCAGCCTTGATTTCTTTGGTGTCTTCAAACCACCACCCACCAGGCCACATCTTCCCAGCAGTGTGTCAGGGCTGGTCCTCAGGCAACCTTCTCACTCTCTTCCTCTTCCTATGCCCATCTGCCATCCCTGGTCCTCCCCAGTCCTCCATCTTCTGCCAGCACAGGGATCTCCCTGCCCTCCTTCATGCTGCTCAGTGGGCTGATCTGTCGGGCCTGCAGCAGATCTGCAGCCTCCTCCTGGCTGGTGTCACCCTCACATTTAACACGCACACACTGTTTTCCATAGCGAGAGTCGATAATTGCAATATTGATGAGGACTAGAGCTAGGGCAGATCCCTTGGGGGATCAATACAACCTCCTCATCGGGCAGGGAGATGGTGTAACTGCTCTCTGAGCCATCCTTCCAGCCAGCCCTGCTCATCTATCAGGCTTCAAATACTCCCTTGTATAAAAAAGCTTTGTGAATGGGCCCGGATCTTGCTCGTTTTCCAAGGACAGAATCATAGAATCACAGACTGGTCTGGGTTGGGAGGGACCCCAAGGATCACAGAGCTCCAACCACCCTGCCACAGGCAGGGACACCAACCTCCAGGCCTGGAGCTACACAAGGCTGCCCAGGGCCCCATCCAACCTGGCCTAGAGCACCCCCAGGGACGGGGCATCCACCCCCTCTCTGGGCAGCCTGTTCCAGCCCCTCACTACTCTCTCTGTAAAGAACTTCCCCCCTAATATCTAATCTAAACCTTCCCTCCTTCAGCTTCACTACATCCCCCTTGTCCTGCCATTATCTACCCTTTTAAAAAGCTGATTCCCTTCCTGTTTCTGGGGTCCCTTCAGGGAAGGGAAGGCTGCAATGAGGTCCCTCCACAGCCTTCTCTTCTCCAGGCTGAACCAGCCCAGCTCCCTCAGCCTCTCTTCATAGGGGAGCTGCTCCAGCCCTCTGATCATCTTTGTGGCTCCTCTGAACCCTCTCCAACAGTTCTGTATCTTTCTTGTATTGGAGTCCCCAGTTCTGGACACAGGACTCCAGACAAGGGCACATTCCCAGTGGGACTTCTCTGGTGTCATGGGCTGCCTGGGAGAGATGTAAGGTCCCAGCCATCCGGGAGGATGGGCTGACTCCTTGGTCTCCTCGGAGTGGAGTGACCCCAGTTGTCCTAGATCCCATCTGAGCCACACACAGGACCCAGCATGAGTCAGCCCTAGAAATATAAAGTGTTATTATTATTATATGATTATTATTATTACGTATACTGAATACTCACTTCCCCCTTTCCTCCTCCTCTGCTCCTTGGCCTCTAAATCCCATAGGATATCATGTCTTTCCACTGAATCACCACCACGAAGGCAACCGTGGCCCTGCAGGAATGACCCTTTTTCTGGGGCAGGAGCAAAATTCCCTTCTTTTATCATGCCAGTTTGGGAAGGAGAAGGATGGAGTGACAAAATAAACCCAACCACAGGCAGAAAACCCATCACAACCAAACTGGCATCCCCAGGAATTCTGATTAGACATCAGGCCATGGAAGAAAAAACACCAGGAGTATCATTAATTCTTTGCTTTCCTTTATTTAATTCTCCTCTTTTTTTTTTACAGGTTAGCAGTTCTGTTCACATGGGAGATGGGTTGTTTTTTGCAGCTGAATTAATCACAAACGTTGACTCTCTTCTCTAAACTCAGTCAGATGAAGTGCCCAAGGTTTCTATTTCTCTTCTTTCCATTCAGGGCCAGGAATGTCCCAAGTAAAAGCCAGATTACCTTGTTGCTCACGTTGCATTCCACTGGGAAATACTTGAACTTAACTCAAGGCCATAACCAGTCTGTGCTGTTATGAAGTTTTCTGGGATTGTTATTATTTCGTTGTCGTCGTCGTTGTTGCTCATCTTTTTATGTACTAACTGTATTTGTACTAGAGATGTTTCTTTTATTGAGTACAAGGTTGAATCCAGAGGTATTTTTCAAGGGGAATGTTCCATCTGGACTGTAGTTGGAATGTTAAACACTGGTCGAAAGGGAAAGATGCATCAGTCCAACTCTTCAACTGGCTACTCCACATCCATTACTAATAAAATGGAATAAAACTTACGTTTTGTTACAGGACTCAAAGTGTGTGATGCTTCTGTGAGAAGGGTGCTGAGTGGTGATGGGAAGGAAATCTTCTCCATCTATTGTGCCCCTGTACTGGGCACTGGTGAGGCTGCACCTCGAGTGCTGGGTCCAGTTCTGGGCTCCTCACCATAAGAAGGACATGAAGGTCCTGGAGCGAGTCCAGAGAAGGGCAACCAGGCTGGGGAACGGGCTGGAGGGCAAATCATATGAGGGAGTGGGGGGTGTTGAGCCTGGAGAAGAGGAGGCTGAGGGGAGACCTTATCACCACCTACACTGACCTGACAGGAGGATGTAGAGAGGTGGGTGATGGTCTCTTCAGCCAGGGGACAGGAGATGGGACAAGGGGAAATGGCCTCAAGCTGTGCCAGGGCAGGTTTAGATTGGATATTTGAAAAAAATGTTTTACTGAAAGAGTTGTCAGGGCTGGAACAGGCTGCCCAGGGAGGGGGTTGAGTCACTGACCCTGGATGTGTTTAAAAAAAGGGTAGATGAGGTACTTAGGGATATGGTTCAGCATAGGATGGGAATGGTTGGACTTGATGATCTTAAAGGTCTTTTCCAACCTTGAGATTCTGTGAATCTGTGATTATCTGCCTGTTGAAGCCATGGAAAAGCTCTTATTTTCCAAGATAACGGCTATAAATCTCTGCGAAATATTTTTGCCTTAAGTAGTAGTTGACCTTCTAGTTGTTTGGGATGTGTTGTCTCCCTGATGAATCACTGCCTATGGTTCCTTCAGGCATGGAGCAGAAACTGCTCAGGAAAGCCTGTGCTTTCTAAAGCAAGAAAACTTCACAGGGTCTGGGAGAAACCGATGATTCAAGCTGAGGAGATGACAGGAAAGCCTGCCTTTCCCAACGACCTCAGTCTTTGCTCCTTCCATGAGATGACAGGCACATTCCTTCACCATCACTGTCCAAAGAGTCTCCAGGAAATGAATTCTGGGCAGAAATGTGAGGGTTTGGGATTTTTTTTTCTGTTTCTCTGGCAGTTGTGGTATCTTTACAGCTTCTTTAGCATGAGCAGGACCGAGACAAACAGGATCCTCAAACAAGTCCTCAAGGAGGGTCAGTAGTCAGAAACACTTTTGCCTCATGGGTGATATCCCTTGAGGTGCGACATAAAACACCCAAATGAAAGGAAAGCTTTGCTAAATAACAAGGTGTCATTCAAACCAGGAAGGGCTGAGGGACTCCTGGCCCAGGTGGCCAGGAAAGCCAATGGCATCCTGGCTTGTATCAAAAATAGTGTGGCCAGTAGGTCTGGGGAGGTGATTGTGCCCCTGCACTGGGCACTGGTGAGGTTATACCTTGAGTGCTGGGTCCAGTTCTGGGCTCCTCACCATAAGAAGGACATTGAGGTCCTGGAGTGAGTCCAGAGAAGGGCAACCAGGCTGGGGAAGGGGCTGGAGGGCAAAGCCTATGAAGAGCAGTTGAGGGAGGTGGGATGTTTAGCCTGAAGAAGAGGAGAACAACAGCTTTACCTTCACCATCAGCCCTCACCAGCACAGAACAGCCCCTTCGATGCACAGACTCACTCCTTGCAAACTCAGCTGCCACTTGGCTTTATATCTGCTATGCTTTAACCCAGCCCAGTGTCCTGGATGCTCTTTGGTCCCCAGGAGCACAGCTTGGGGAGCATTTAATGCACAGGCTTATCGTTGAGCCACTGGAGCTCACGTGGGTTCGTGGATGAGAGTTCGTGCTTGGCACCCCGAGAGAAATCTGGGGAAAATGAGTTTGTTATCCCAGCACCAAGCTGCAGGGCTGGCTGCAGAGGGACAGCAGTTATCCCTGCTTTACCTCCTGCATGAATGGTGGATGAATAAACATCAAGGATGAGTCCTTGAGGGTGAGAGCCAAGGGCTGTCCTGCTGCCACGGCAGCCAGCACAGCCCGGACACGGCAGGGTTTTGGGCAGTGGGAGAGCAGAGAGCGGAAAGCTGCTGGAGCAAGAGGCTGCTGGCAGCTTGTGCAACTGCCCAGGGGTTGGTGAGAGAATCTCTGTCCTTTCTCACCCTTTCCTCAGCTGTGAGAAGGATTTTGGAGATGCCCTGACATACCTGACTGGGTAAGAGATGTTCCACCAAGGGGGAATTTCAGGCCATGTCCCCTTTGGGGCAGGGCTTAGCCAGAAACATTGAGTCTTTTCAGCCAGCTCTCCTTCCACAAGCACCGCTAGAAAGGGCAAAGCTGGTGGGGGATGATTCAGCATGGAGGGCAAATCCTCTGAGGAGCAGCTGAGGGAGCTGGGGGTGTTCAGCCTGGAGAAGAGAAGGCTGAGGGGAGACCTTATCACTGCCTACATTGACCTGACAGGAGGGTGCAGAGAGGTGGGTGATGGTCGATTCAGCCAGGGGACAGGAAATGGGACAAGGGGAAATGGGCTCAAGCTGCCCCAGGGCAGGGTCAGATCAGATGTGAGGGAAAAGTTCTTCCCTGAAAGAGTTGTGGGGATGTGGAACAGGCTGCCCAGGGTGGGGGCTGAATGTGTTTTAAAAAAGGGTAGATGAGGTGCTCAGGGATATGGTTTAGCACAGGATGGGAATGGGACTTGATGATCTTAAAGGTCTTTTCCAGCCTTGTGATTCTGTGATTCTGTAGGGGTTGGAAGGGGCCTCCAGAGATCATCGGGTCCAACCCCCTGCCAAAGCAGGGTCCCTAGGACAGGTCACACAGGTCGGTGTCCAGATGGGTCTGGAATATCTCCAGAGAAGGAGACTCCACACCCCCTGGGCAGCCTGTCCCAGGGCTCCCTCACCCTCACTGGGAAGAAGTTCTTCTCCATGTTGGTGCAGAACTTCCTGTGCTCCAACTTGAGGCCATTGCCCCTTGTCCTGTCTCCACAGACACTGAAAAGGGGCTGCCCATTTCCCCCTGCATCCCATACTTCAGATATTTATAAACATTAATAAGGTCCCCCCTTAGTCGTCTTCTCTCCAGGTTGAACAGCCCCAGCTCACTCAGCCTTTCCTCACAGGGGAGATGCACCAGACCTTTAATCATCTCTGTAGCCTCCTCTGGACTCTCTCCAGGAGATCCCTGTCTTTTTTATCCCAGGTTGCCCAGAACTGGACACAACACTCTAGGTAGGGCCTGACCAGGGCAGAGTAGAGGGGGATGATCCCCTCCTTTGACCTGCTGGCTATGCTCCTTTTAATGGATCCCATTTGCCTTCTTGGTCCCCAGGTCACTGAACTGTCAGAGCTGCATTTTCTGACCACTGAAATATTTTCATACTACCTGACTCGGTGGCGTAACTCTGTCCTAAGAGGAAAGAAATCCCAGGAAAAAAAAAATGCATAAAAGCTGTAGGAAGTGAAAAGAAACAAGTAAAAGCCCACACTGGCCTCCTCATTCTTTTCCATTCCAACCTTTTTTTTTCCATGCCAGCCTTTCAGATATGAAGGTTTAAATTGGATATTAGGGGGAAGTTTTCTACAGAGAGAGTGGTGAGGGGCTGGAACAGGCTGCCCAGAGAGGGGGTGGGTGCCCCATCCCTGGGGGTGTTCCAGGCCAGGTTGGCTGGGGCCCTGGGCAACCTTGTGTAGCTCCAGGCCTGGAGGTTGGTGTCGCTGCCTGTGGCAGGGGGGTTGGAGCTCTGTGATCCTTGGGGTCCCTCCCAACCCAGACCATTCTATGATTCCATGATATGCTCTGAGGGGCTTCATACAGCACACACAGTGATTTGGAGGCAGCATGGGCATGCTTGGAGAGGGACAGTGAAGGGTGGAATGGCCATTGCCCACCCCAGTGTCTTCCTGGGTGCAGGAGAGACACAGCACTGAGCACACAAGACCCTGGAGTCTCTGCCAACTGTGCTTCCAGATGCGTGACTTTCCCCCTGGTTTCTAGAAGCAAAGCACAGCTCCTGCTCTTGGCACATCCCCAATTCCCTCAGGGGGGAGAGGGGAAAAAACCCAAAACCAGAGCAAGAACTCAGGCTCTGTGTGTCCTCAAGCCCCCTGTTTAGCAGAAGGCAGGTGTCCCCAGGCCCGTTTCTTTACGTGAGGCACAAGCCAGCAGCCGGGCAGAGCCTGTCTGTGCGCCAAGGTCACCTCCAGTCGCATCCGCCGCCTGTTTTCATTTCTCCAGCTGCGGGGCTGTCTGAGCATCGCCTCTGAGCGGGGTCAGTGCTTGGATTTGGGGGTGAACACGCTGTGTCTGTCACCAGCAGCGGGTCTGTTGCCTCACACGCCGGTTTGCACTGAGGTTACAGCCATGTGAGGGAAAGACCATTCCCGCCCGATGGCCGGACGCCCAGTGAAGGGACCGATGAGCCCCTCTGCTCTGGGTTTAGGGTTTGGTGGTGTTGTGGTTTTACCCCAGCTGAGCTGAGATCCACGCAGCTGCCTGCTCTGGAAAGGAAAAGAGGAGGGGAAGAGGGTGGGGGGGATGAAGGAAGGGAAGGGAAAAGGAAGGGGCAAATAACACCCCCAAAACCAAGAAACCAAAAGCCCGTGGGTTGGGATGAGTTTACTAAGATAACAGAAAGATCAAATATAACAATGGCAGCAGGACTTTAGAGCAAAAGATCTATGGAACTGGTGATACAGGATGCAGTTTCTCACCGAACCCACAGCTCAGGCCGTGCCACCCGACTGTCCCCCAAAACCTGTGTCCTGGAGCTGCCCCCCTGCTTCTCCTCCCATCACCCCCCCTTTATACTGAGCAGGACGTGATTGGCATGGAATACTCTCTTTGGTCCGTTTGGGTCACCTGTCCTGGCTTTGTCCCCCCCTTTCTCATGAATAGAGAAATACGAAGAGCTGAGAAAGTCCTTGACTGTCTGACAGCAGCTCAAAACATCAGGGTGTTATCAGCACTGCGTTCATTGTAACTCCCAAACACAGCGTTCCATCCATGAAGTTAACTCCATCCTGACCCAAACCAGGGCAGGTGGGCTTGTGAGGGGGCTCAGCAGTGATGCCCAAACACTCTGACGGCAGCTTGGCTTCGCAGGGGCCGTGAGCCCACCCACGGCAGCCGGTCACAAAGGGCAGGCGCGGCTCCCGGCCCCCTCCAAGCCGCTGCTAAACGCGGGGCTACGCGGGGCCCCCTCAGGGAGGGGAGGGAGACGGCCGCGCTTCCAGCCCCCGGTGCCGCCGCTGGGCGCTGGGCAGGGGGGGTCCCGGGGTGAGGGAGCAGCGGGGCGGGAAGCCGCAGCCCCCGGAGCAGCCCTGCACAGCCCGGGGTAAGGGCTCGGCGGGGCGGGAGGGAGCGCGGGGCTGATGCCCAGCGGCTGCCGAGGGCCCGCACGGCCCTACCGGCTGGAGAGCGGCTTCCCCACCGCGGCACCGACCCCGGGGCGGACCCGCTACCGCCCTCCCCGGGGAGGAGGCGGGGAAGGAGCCGGGCCCGGCCCCGCTGAGAGAGGGCGGGGCGCGCCGAGCCCCCCTCCCCGCCGGCAGGTGGCGCCGTCAGGGCGGACACACACAAGATGGCGGCGGCGGCGGCGGGAGCGGGCGGCGGCGGGTGGTTCTAACGGCCTTCGGCTCTGCCCGCCGCCATGTTGGTGAGGGCGGGAACGGCGGCGGCAACGGCAATGACCCTGTCCGGGTTGCGCCGGTTGTGGCGGGGCGGGAGGAAGGGGGGGGCCGCCGCTTGCTTCCCGCTGGGCCGGGCGCTGCTGGCCGTGCGGGGCGCCGAGGCCGCGGTCTTCCTCCAGGGGCTCCTCACTAATGACGTCACGCGGCTGGTCGCGGGGGGTGGCCCCCCCGCGGCCGCGGGCCTGCCGCGGGCGCTCTACGCGCATGCGCTCAACGTCCAAGGCCGTTGTCTCTACGACCTCATCCTCTACAGGTGAGACCAAGCGGAGGGGAGGGGAGGGGAGGAGCCGGGCGAAACCACTGCCGGGGCGGCGGGGGGGGGGAGGGGGGGTGTAGAGTGGCGTCTTGTAGCCATGGAAACGGGAACGCGCGGGGCCTTGGCGGGCTCGGCGTAAGCCTCCCGGCCCCGCAGGCCCTGCGAGTCGCCGCAGCGGTGCGGGTAGAGCTGGGTGTACCCCAGGGCAGCCCCGCGTCCCTGGGCGGGCTGGCGGCGGTGCGGGACGCGTGGGAGGCTGTGGTGGGCGGGCTGAAGGCCGCCCCCCGCCCCCAGCGCCGCGCTGTCGGCGGGGCAGGGGAGGGGACAGGCGAGGCTGTGGGTCGGGATAAGGACAGGGCAGCGCTCGCCCCTCACAGCCCTGGGAAGAACTGACTCAGCTCAGAAAGGCATTAATTCATCAGCTGTCAAATCAGGGCCGAGCGATGGAAATAAACCCCAAGTCTCTCCCTGCTTCCCAGGTTCAACCCTGCTCCCGGGTTATCTCCCGTCTCCTCCCCCAGTGGCACTGGGGGACGAGGATGGGGTCAGTCCATCAGAGGTGTCTCTGACACTCCTTTCTCCTAGGAGGGAGAGTCCTCACACTCCTCCCCAGCTCCAGTGTGGGGTCCCTCTCATGGCAGACAGGCCTCCAGGAGCTTCTTCAGCATGAGTCCTTCACACAGGCTGCAGTTCTTCACCAGCTGCCCCAGTGCTGGTCCCTTCCCTGAGGTGCAGACCTTCAGGAGCAGACTGCTCTGGTGTGGGTCCTCCACGGGGTCACAGGTTCTGCTAGAAGCTGCCTCCAGCGTGGGCTTCCCAACATATCACAGCCTCCTTCACGTGTTTCCACCTGGTCCACTGTGGGGTCCTCCACAGGTGGGATCTCTACTCCCCATCATCTTAGAATCATAGAGTCATTATGATTGGAAAAGAGCTCCAAGATCACCTAGTCCAACTGTCCCCCTACCACCTCTATTACTCAGTAAACCATGTCCCTAAGTACCTCATCCAACCCTTCCTTGAACAGCCCGAGGGACAGTGACTCCACCACCTCCCTGGGCAACTCATTCCAATGCCCAAAAACTCCTGAGAAGAAATTTCTCCTGATTTCTAACCCAAACCTCCCCTGGCACAACTTGCAGCCATTCCCTCTCACCCTGTCACTGCTTATCTGTGAGAAGAGGCTGACCCCCAGCTCGCCACAACCTCCTTCCATGTAGTTGTAGAGAGCAATAAGGTCTCCCCACGTGCTGCAGGGGTACAGCCTGCCTCACCGTGGTCTTCTTCATGGGCTGCAGGAGAACATCTGCTCTGCAGCATCTCCTACCCCTCCTTCTTCAATGATCCTGGCGCCTGCACACTTGTTTCTTTCACGCCTTCTCATTCCTCTGTCTCAAAAGCTGCTGCTCCTGGGTTGTTCTCTTCCCCCTTGTTAACTCTTAACCCAGAGGTGCTACCACCATCACTGATGGCCTCAGCTGGGGCCAGCGGTGAGTCTGTCTTGGAGCCAGTTGGCATCGGCTCTGTCAGCACAAGGGAAGCTGTTCACAGAAGCCCCCCTGCTAACAAAACCTCACCATGCAAACCAAACACAGACGTGTAGCAACTACACTGTTTAGCACCTAATGGAGGTGTGGTGTCAGTCAAGGAAGATGGGGCTCCTGCAAAGTGCAGACCCACCCGGTCGGGTTGACACTGAGGTGACTAATGGGCAGCACAAGCACAGACGAATGGAGCTTCTCTTTAAGAAGGCCAAGAAGGCCAATGGCATCCTGGCTTGTATCAAAAGCAGTGCGGCCAGTAGGTCTAGGGAGGTGATTGTGCCCCTGTACTGCGCACTGGTGAGGCCACACCTTGAGTACTGGGTCCAGTTCTGGGCCATAAGAAGGACATTGAGGTCCTGGAGCGTGTCCAGAGAAGGGCAGCCAGGCTGGGGAAGGGGCTGGAGGGCAAATCCTATGAGGAGCAGCTGAGGGAGCTGGGGGTGTTCAGCCTGGAGAAGAGAAGGCTGAGGGGAGACCTTATCACCACCTACAACTACCTGAAGGGAGGGTGTAGAGAGGTGGGTGATGGTCTCTTCAGCCAGGTGACCGGAGATAGAACAAGGGGAAATGGGCTCAAGCTGTGCCAGGGCTGGGTCAGATTGGATATTAGAAAAAAATTTTTTACTGAGAGAGTTGTCAGGGCTGGAACAGGCTGCCCAGGGAGGGGGTTGAGTCACCTTCCCTGGATGTGTTCAGAAAAAGGGTAGATGAGGTGCTCAGGGATCTGGTTTAGCACAGGATGGGAATGTTGGACTCGATGATCTTCAAAGGTCTTTTCCAACCCGGTGATTCTGTGATTCTTGCTGAAAGCCACCTCGCTTCAGGTAATCCTGAGTGGAAAGGCCAGACCTCTTTCTGTCCCCGAGAGAGGTGAGGGCAGTATTTGCTCTAAAAGAGTGGAATAGATGACTGAGAAAGTTCAGGTACTTCACTACGGGGAGCTGAGTGCTGCTCTTGTGTGAGCCAGAAGCACTCAGTGAAATTCCCCAGAACTCTGGCGTCGCACCAGGATCAAGATAAAGCTTCTGCCTCTGGTTGGGGGGGGGTGGTTTGGTTTTCTGACCTTGGAGGTGTTACTGTTTTTAGGCTTCATGAGAATCCAGACGAAGAGCCGCACATCCTGTTGGAGTGTGACAGCGGCGTGCTGGAGGCCATACAAAAACATCTGAAACTCTACAAGATCCGGAGGAAAGTAAACATCACCCCTTGCCTTGACCTCTCTTTGTGGGCTGTCATCCCTGGGGAGAGGGCTGGAGGCATGGAGGGTTCCCTCACTCAACGTGGAGACCGGGGCCTGGTTTTAACTCCTGACCCCAGAGCAGAAGTTATGGGCTGGAGACTGATTACAAAGAAAGGAGCAAATCTATCAGAGATTATCCCTGGAAGTCATATTGGGAATATTGAAGATTACCACAGGCACAGGTATAAACAAGGTAATCGTATACTCTCTGTCGCTGGATTTGGGGAAATTTATGTGTTATTACAGTTTCAGCTTATTGTCAGAGTCCATGTGGTGACACAAGACAGAGGAATAAATTACAAAAGCTGTGTTGGCATGTCTTGTTAGTAAGTGTGGGTATTGTTTGCTACTTTGAGGATAAAAGCAATCTAGGAGTTCCAAGCTTTTCTGCAGAGAAGGACCTGGGGGTCCTGGTGGGTGACAGGTTGGCCATGAGCCAGCAGTGTGCCCTGGGGGCTGAGAGAGCCAATGGGATCCTGGGGGGCATCAGTAGGAGTGTGGCCAGAAGGTCAAAGGGGGGATCCCCTCCTCTACTCTGCCCTGGTCAGGCCCCACCTGGAGTGTTGTGTCCAGTTCTGGGCTCCCTGGGATCAAAAAGCCAGGGATCTCCTGGAGAGAGTCCAGAGGAGGCTATGGAGATGCTGAAAGGCCTGGAGCATCTCCCCTGTGAGGAAAGGCTGAGGGAGCTGGGGCTGTTCAGCCTGGAGAAAATAAGACTAAGGGGGAACCTTATTAATGTTTATAAATATCTTAAGTATGGGATGCAGGGGGAAATGGGCAGCCCCTTTTCAGTGTCTGTGGGGACAGAACAAGGGGCAATGGCTGCAAGTTGGAGCACAGGAAGTTCTGCACCAACATGGGGAAGAACTTTTCCCCAGTGAGGGTGAGGGAGCCCTGGGACAGGCTGCCCAGGGGGTGTGGAGTCTCCATCTCTGGAGATATTCCAGCCCCATCTGGATGCCGACCTGTGTGACCTGTCCTAGGGACCCTGCTTTGGCAGGGGGGTTGGACCCGATGATCTTTGGAGGCCCCTTCCAACCCCTGTGATTCTGTGATCCCATCTGCAGCAGAATCGATATCTGGGTGCTGTTTCCTATTCAGGTTACAGGACAGTGGGTCAGGAACACCGAGAGCAAAAGAAACCCAAGATTATTGATTTTTCTTAGAGGGGACATTTCAGAGGTTTGAGTCATTTTGCTTATTTTGGGATTATGTGCAGCCTGTCTGTTTTCCTTGTTGCTAAGGAAGGAAAAGGAAACACCCTGACTGACTTTCCTAAAAATGTATGACTGGTTTCACAGTGAACTCAGAGGCCAAGGGGTGGATGATTGATTTGAGAGGGAATTTGGTCCTGGGAGGCCCTGTGCCTGCTCAGAGCTCCCATTGATTTTGCTGTGTCTGCACAGAAACCAGATTAAATTGATTGGCAGACTGAAAGGTGATGGAAAAGCAAGCTGTTAGTGGGTCAGACTGGGCTGGATGGTGGTAGCCTGCCACCTCTGTGAAACACCAGTCCTCCTGTGCCTGAAAGCAGGGTGCAATGTTCTGCCTCAAAAAAAAACCAACCCCCAAACCTATTTTTGTATCATTGGTCACAAAAAGAGCAACTGCTCATACAGACATGCAGTGTTTGGGCTCTAACAAAGACAGTTGGCCAACTGGGGTTCTCTGTCTCTGAAGAAAATAACTCTTCCTGACCCCTGTGGGGTGTGGGTGAGGAAAACTGTGGCGTTACACAGAATCACAGAATCACAGAATCGTAGGGGTTGGAAGGGACCTCCAGAGATCATCGGGTCCAACCCCCCTGCCAAAGCAGCTCCCCAGTTCATATTGCACAGGTCGGTGTCCAGACAGGTCTTGAGTATCTCCAGAGAAGGAGACTCCACACCCCCTGGGCAGCCTGTCCCAGGGCTCCCTCACCCTCACTGTGTAAAAGTTCTTCCACATGTTGGTGTGGAACTTCTTGTGCTCCAACTTGCAGCCATTGCCCCTTGTCCTGTCCCCACAGACACTGAAAAGGGGCTGCCCATTTCCCCCTGCATCCCATACTTAAGGTATTTATAAACATTGATTAGGTCCCCCCCTTAGTCTTCTTTTCTCCAGGCTGAACAGCCCCAGCTCACTCAGCCTTTCCTCACAGGGGAGATGCTCCAGGCCCTTAATCATCTCTGTCCCTCCTCTGGACTCTCTCCAGGAGATCCCTGTCTATTTTATCCCAGGGAGCCCGGAACTGGACACAACACTTCAGGTGGGGCCTGACCAGGGCAGAGCAGAGGGGGAGGATCCCCTCATTTGACCTGCTGGCCACACTCTTCCTGATGCCCCCCAGGATCCCATTGTCTCTCTCAGCCCCCAGGGCACACTGCTGGCTCATGGCCACCCTGTCACCCACTAGGACCCCCAGGTCCTTCTCTGCAGAGCTCTTCTCCAGCAGTACGTTGATGCCTTTGTATGGGAGACTGTGTCATTCCAGCTGCTTTGAGTTTCCACCAGTATGGTTGGGAAGTGCTGTAAGCTTAATGAACTCAGGCTCTTGTGCAGTTCTCTGTTTACTTCCAAGAGCAAACATCATTGATGGCCAACGATTTCACTCGGGATCAAGCCAGAGTACAGGGAAGTTCATTATTTCACGCTGCTGCTTAAGGGTTCTCTCAGTTTTAGGGCTCCCAGGGGAAGCGTATCCCAGAAACCTTAAATAACACAGATCTCACCTCATTTATCTGACCGTTTTACTTTTTCCCCTAGGAATTCCTGAAGGTGTGAAAGATCTCCCTCCCGGAGTAGCCCTCCCACTGGAGTCAAACCTGGCCTACATGAACGGCATCAGCTTTACCAAAGGCTGTTACATCGGGCAGGAGCTGACAGCCCGGACTCACCACATGGGTGTCATTCGCAAACGTCTGCTGCCGGTCCAGTTGCCAGCTCCTCTTCCCAGGGACAGCCTTCCTGAGGGTGCTGAGGTCTTAACTGAATCAGGGAAGTCAGCAGGCAAATTCCGGGCTGGAGGAGGTGAACTCGGTATAGCTTTGCTGAGATTAGCCAATATAAACGAACCACTCTGCCTAAATATAGCCGGTGAGAAAGTGAAGCTCACTGCAAGTATACCTGAGTGGTGGCCAAAACCTGCTGGTAAATAAATGAGGAACCACCACTTTCACGTTTGCCTTATTGGGAATATATTTTGTGTGATAAATTTGGGAAGGGGACTCTGCCTTCAGCTGTTGTTCGGGGTGTTGGATGGGGGCAGCAGCGTAACAGGATTCCTCAAACTGTGACTAAAGAGCAAGAACCCAAACCAGCACTGGGTCTCTGAGGACAGCATAACCTGTTAGGTGTTGTGGAGAAGCATGTGCCACATAGGCAGGGGAGTGCACCTTTTCCTGAGGGTACCCTGTATTTATTTAGGGGGTGACACGTGCTGTCGGTTTGGAGTCCTGCTGAGTTTTCAGTCCACCACTCGCTCCACATAGGGCATGGTGTGTGATCAGACTGGAGCAGGAGTTTCCCTGTTGTATGTACTGACAGTTTCTGTGCAGAATACCCACTCTGTAGTATCCCAGTGTGGGGGGTTTGTTCATGCAAAGCATGCTGCACATATCATGCCTAAAACTCAGGCTAAAGTGTTCATATCAAATTACTCCTTGTGTTAAGCTCCTCCTTAAATTTGCTGGCTCTTGTGGGTATTTTTTTCCCCCTAGCCCTGCTAATTGTGTTCAGGAAGAGGAATACCCTGTACTCCATGCTTCAGAGCTTGACTTCAGGGAGTCGTTATTCCTGGTGGGGAGATAGCTCCCCAATATCCCAGTCCCATTCCCTGCTTCAGTGCCGGCAGAGGGAGCACAGCCAGCAGCAGCCAGCTCCTGAGTTTGCTCCTGACCTGGGTCATTCATGCTTCCTTTGCTCAAACAATCGTTTCAGAGAGCAAACAGAGATTTTTACAGAATTTAAGCAGGCTGGTGCATGCTCTGGGGTGGCTGTGGTATTGGCGTCCTGCTGCTCGGCAGGATATTCTCTTTCCAGAAGCACATGCTCTCCAGTTGCCTAACAAGAGCTGAGGGGTGGATTTTTTTTTTGGTATCTCTATCTTTGCAGAAAAATCAGAAAAAAATCATACTTTCCTGCAGCCTTTAGTTTCCTCACTCCCACCTCAAAGCTGGTGAAGGGATGGTGTGTCCCCACCTCAGACCTTTGCTCCTTCCCTCAGCATTAAGCATCTTGCTTGTTCTGAGAGCTCTGTACCCCTCCTACAAAAAAAGCCTGTCCTCACTGACATCCTCTCCATCCACCATTCCCTGAAGGTTTTCTGAGCAGCCCAGTTTCTTTGCTGCCTGTTTCTGGCTCCTGCTGCTCTTCTGGCTTTGCACTTTACCTTGTTTCTGCAGTCAGTGTGTTTGCTGCCCCCAAAGCCAACCAGCTGTGTGCCTGCTAACCCTCTCAACCCATGGTAACTTAGAGGACCCCTATGTATTTTTAATAAATCAATTTTGTGCCCAGCTTTGGACTGGTGTGTGTGCAGAAGGGCACGATGAAATAAGCAGGCAAGATCCCACACAGACCAAAAACCCCAAAGTTCTTGCATTAATATTTCTCACAAAACCCATCCAAAGCACGTTCTGCCAATGTTTTGGTGTCACCGTTACTGTGAAAGGAATTTATCTGTGAAATGTGCTCATACTGATTAAAACTCTTTATGCTTTGCTGTGAAATGAGTCTGTGGAACCTCTTGTGAAAAGCTTACTGCGTCGGTAACTTAAATGTGACTTGTCTGAAAGAGACATTGCCTCTTATTTCCCTAGATACGCAAGAGAATATGTATTTTAATGCTGTTTGTCACTCCTTTGTCAGGTTTCAGGCTGTTAAACAAAGGTCTTTCTGCTGGAAAAAACCCCGAATGAAACGGCATCGCTTTCACCCTTTCTGGCTTCTCCGAGTATGACAAAGGCGAGACTGTGCTGCCTGTGTTGATGCCGCTCTTCCTCTCAGCCACCCCTTGTGCAAAACCTCCTCAGAAGGGTTATATTGTTCTGGTATCCTGAATAAACACCACGGGTTTGGGGTTGGGTTTTTTGCTGTTAGGGAAGCCCTGTGTCTCTTTTCCTGGCACACACATGCGTCTCTTTTGTCTTAACACGTTTGAAAGGCTTTTCTGTTGCCACCAGCTGCAGCTTACCAATGTGGGTGCTCAGGCACAAAATACACACGCAGGTTGGTTTCTTTCCAAGGTGCCAGGTCATTTCTGGAAGTGAAGTTATGATTTCTCTGGCAGAAATGGAAGAGGGCACTAATCCCAACCTACTTTTACTCTCCCTCATGCCATGCTCCATCATTAATGGTTTTACCAGTGTGAGTTTGGGCTGGAAGGCCGGGCTGTGGGCTGTGTAGGTGCAGGGTTGGTTTTGCTGTGGTGTTTGCCTCACTGATGGTCTGTGAGGGGACAAATCTCCTTCAGCCGAGGTGGGGTTGAGTGAAGTGGGCTCCGTCTGCCCGAAAGGCTGAATAACCACCCGGTTCGTGTCAGCCAAAGGGCTGAAACCTCAGTGGCACTTACAAAGCTGATTTCTGTGGGGAAAAAAATAAACACTGAGGGGAAAAACCACAGCACCAGGCCCACACGGCCCCTCCACCGCTCCGGGGAAGGAAACGATGCATTTATGCCACAATTCTGTCAGGTTTCTGTGCTTTCCTCAGCGTGGGCCGAGCACGGCGGCTGAGAGGAACTGCTGGGTAACCTGCTCAGGTGCCTTACTCAGGCTAAACACGGCTGGGAAATGAGGTCCCCGCTCGCCAAGGGGCCAACCCGATCCCTATTTTCGGCGTGTTCCCGCTCACTGCCTCAGTTTCCCCTTCTCCCCTTCAGGTTCCCCTCGCTCTCCCCTCTCCGCCATGGTTCACCCCTCCCTTCCCAGCTCCCCCCATTCCCCCCGCGCAGTGGTTTCTCCCACCCCCGGCGCTGTGACCCCCCTCACTACCCGCCCTTCCCGCTCCGGCTGGCGCGCGGCGCGGGCGGGAAAGAGTGGGAGGGGGGGCGCTCGCTCCCGCCTTCTCCCGCTCGCTGCGCGACCGTTGGCGCTGCGGTAACGGCCCGTCACGGCGTGAGGCGAGCGGGAGGATAAAATGGTGGCGGGTAGCGCCCAGCCTCTGGCCCTTCGGCCTGGTGAGGCTTCCCGGGCAGAGGTGAGGTGTCAGCGCTGCTTCTCCCCCTCCACACCCCTCCTTCACCACCACCCAGCACTAGAGAGGGGGGGTGAGCGGCGCGGAGGGGAGGTTGCGAGGCGCTTCGCTCCTGTGAGGGGAGAAGCAGGTTCCTGCCCTGTGAGGAGCGGCGGCGGGTCCGTTGGGGCTCCCTCAGAGGGAGGGGAACCTCTGAGGGGCTGCTGGCGGAGCAGAATGGCGTAAATAAAGGACGTCACTGCGAAAGTACAAGGCTGTCTTCCCCTTGCCTGTCGTGTGTGCTCTTGTCAGAGGTCTGTGCGCGCCTGGAAGTTAAAGAGCCGTGAGCGGTGTCGATACACCAGCAACGGGTGATGTTTCTGCACGGAGGGAGCAGTGAAGTAAGCGAGTGTTATAGCCTGAAATCCCCGTAGGGTAAGGCAGCTTTCTGAGGCCGTGGAGAGAAGGACGATGAAATGTTTGGTTTCAGGAAAGAAGAAATTGGTTTTCTTTTTGCCCTTTGGTTTTCTTTTTGCCTTTTTATTTTCTCTGATTTTTTTTTTCCCTGGAAGCAAAGCTTGATTTCATATTTATGTGGGATTTTTTTGTTTTGCCATACTAAAAAATGACAAAAGCTCTTTCAGTGTGGTGATGGATCTGTAAGAATGACTTCCAATACCCAAGTCTACTCTATAAACACTTCGATCTGCTGTTTAAAATGCAGCACTGAATGAATGTAGACTGCTATAGCCAGGGTGGTGTCAGGAGGTTCTGTGTGTGCACCTTCACACTGGGTTACTTGATATTAAAGAGTCCTTACAGATACTTCTAGATTAATTACTGTTTTGAGGAGTTTACCTGCTGGTAATACATTGGTGAAAGCTTTGAAATCTTCAGAGAGTATCAAAGTACTTCATATATGAGTGAGGTAAATACAGTGTATTCTTCACAGCCTGTGGTGGGCCTGCTTTTCCCTCAGGAAAAGGCTTTCTCTACCCTTTTCAGTGCAGGGGAATTTAGGAGCTTTGGCCCCCTTGTTAGCACCCATAGCTGCTGAAGCCACGCTGTTCATGTGCACATGGAGCACTTTGCATGTTACTTTGAGAGGAGTGTGTAGCTACTACAGCTTCCATCTGCTTAATAAGAATATTGTTGGGGCCAGTTTCTGCTGGAGACACGCTACCTTTTGACTTCAAACTGTTCTCTCAACTGTTGGCCTGTGTGGTATATTACGCAGGCTCTTGGTCCTTCAGGAAAGGCTGTCTTGTTTGTCTGTAACACGCTGTTCTCAAGCTAGTGGGAATAATTTATGCCTAAACTTTTCTGTGGATTTGTGTCTGGATTTTCTCTCCTTCCTTCTGTCTGGTCCAGGCCAAATGAGTGTGAAGTGCTGCTGTTGGACTTAATTTTAAGCTATTGGGGTCTACTTTTAACTTTAAGCTATTGGGATTTACTTGTATTGCTAAAATTACTACATATAGCTAAGTATTGTGGTGCCATACCACTAGAAACATGGGGTTTCTCTATTTTTATTAATCCCTAGTCAGAGCATGGCTTTAAATTTTCATATTTTTTTTATTTAATTAAAACACTTAGGTTCAGTGTGTGCTGTTGGCATCACTGGTGCAAATATTCTTACTCCAAAAAAACCTAAATGTGGAATTAATGGGTATAGAAGCTCCCTGTGTCACGTTTATGTGTGTTGTCATTCTGAAATTGTGCTTACACCAGACAGCTGGAGAAGCAGGAGGAGGACAGTCATGGACTCTGAATGCCAGTACAGCTTTGTGGAGAGAAAGTGGAGGGATGATAACAATAATGTAAACGAGGGCTGAGGTTTTTAGGGAGCGGTGGCCTCATTTCCTATTTACTGCTGTGTCAGAAAAGCTATATGGAGTGCACTTAAATAATATTTAGGGAAGGTGACGTGGCACTCTGCAGTGTATTTTAGCGGTGCTTTCATTGGAAGTCGTACAGCAATAATGGTGAGGGAAGGATTGTGTAGAACATGATAATATTACTAGGACTTAGTGAACATGCCTTGGGAACAGAAGAAAACTTGGGAGAAAGCTGATGGGTTTTTCCACCTCACTTTTGTCTGTATCTTTTCTCTGAAATCTGCCTGCATTAAGTTATTGAAGAATTTAAATGTTTTTCTGATTTCTACTGTAGTATTTCTAGCTGTCACAGAATACAAAAAGATGCTTGTAAGATAGATTTTTGGGTCAGTCTGGTTGTTCAAGGTTAATAAGGTACATTTTTACATTTGCCATGCTGAGAGAGATTTGGGGGTCTTGGTTGACAGAAAGTTACCCACGAGCCAGCAGTGTGCCCAGGCAGCCAGGAGGGCCAACTGTACCCTGGGGCCATCAAGCATGTCATGGCCAGCTGATCCAAAGAGGGGACAGTCCTGCTCTGCACTGTGCTGGGGCAGCCTCACCTCAAGTACTAGGTGCAGTTTTGGGCACCAC
This sequence comes from Gallinula chloropus, assembly GCF_964237585.1. NCBI lineage: Eukaryota > Metazoa > Chordata > Aves > Gruiformes > Rallidae > Gallinula > Gallinula chloropus. The sequence goes on along the minus strand of NC_140086.1, from coordinate 160,926,741 downwards.
AGTACAAGAGGGACATAACAGTATTGAAGAGTGTCCAGAGGGAGGGCACTGAGGATGGGGAAGGCTCCGGAGGGGAAGTGTTATGAGGAGAGGCTGAAGTCCCTTGTTTTTTTTTCAGCTTGGAGAAGAGGAGGCTGAGGGGAGACCTCATGGCAGTCTGTGGCTTCCTGGCAGGTGCTGATCTCCTCTCTTTGGGTACCAGGGATAGAACCTGAGGGAACAGCATGAAGCTGAGACAGGGGAGGTTTAGGCTGGATGACAGGAAGAGGTTCTGTACTGGGAGGGGGGTCAGGCGCTGGCACAGGCTCCCCAGGGAAGGGGTCACAGCCCTGAGCTGGGCCGAGGGCAAGAAGCATCTGGACGGTGCCCTCAGTGCCCTGATCTGACTTGGCTGGGCCTGTGTGGAGCCAGGAGTTGGGCTTGATGGTCCTTATGGGTCCCTTCCAACTCATGAGATTCTGGGATTCTATGAATCTGTGAACTCAGTTGACTTAAAGTGTATTCTGGAGGATATCTTGAGCTTTTTTGGAAAAAAATATAATAGGAACTTGTTAGCACTCATCTTTTTTTCTAGTATTGAGACTTATGTAATAATAGTTGGCTAATGATGAACTACATGTCCCAGCTGCTGAACTGTAATATATTATGCCTGTGTTTTTTCTTCAAAAAAGATGAAAATGTCTCTGCTCCACCATCTCTGAATTTCTTAATTTGCTTATATTTCTTCATTCCTGTAACATTAAACACGTGATTATGTGAGGGAAGGATCAGTGTTCATCTGTCTGAGTTAAGGCCAAGATTTGTGGGGAAGTAATGACTTCATGGAAGTACAATGTGTAAAAGGTGATAAAATGTAACTGTCAACAAGGTGTTTGACTGAAACTGGGGAGAATCTAAGTCAGGTACAGCACTCTAGAATGAAAGAAAGCCTTTAACTAAGATACCCTTTATTTTTAATTCTTGTTACAGGGTTTGACTTGTTCACACTACAGGTCTTTCATAGCTACCTAGCTGGGGTAAGCCAAATGATACCTTTCTGTGGAGAGATAGGAACAAGTGTGGCAGGACCATCATCACTACTGTCCAAAAAACAACCCCAACAAAATAAACAATTCCAGTGAATTAATTTTTCATGTAGAGTCACCAAAACCCCAGAGGTACAAGTGACAATGAACTTAAGAACTCTTGTACTGTTAAATACGGTGTTGCTACACATATATTGTATCTTATACGTGTATTATAGTGATTAAAATTTCCTCACTTGGCCATGCTTCCTGATTAAAGCTTAAATGGTTTTGGAACTTTATGGTCACCTGGGAGTAATTAGAAATTACTTCTTGTGTGGGAAGCAGAAGGTGTGTTTCCAAACCTCCTACACATTTTTTTTTTTCTTCTTTCCCATCTGAGGAGCATGTTCTGGCTCAATAAGGGATCCCAGCTGTGTTTCTCAGGCAGTCCCTGTAACCCTCTGTGTGAAGGAGACAGCTCCTACAGCTGAGAGTCGTAGTCCTGGACCCGTACCTTGTAGCCATTGCACAAGAGTGGAAAGACTACAATTCCCATAGTACTTCCACATACTGGTACTCTAGTGACATCAGACATTACATGGCTGAGACTGGTTGTAAAGCAAGAAGACTAAAAATGTAAGCTTGGTGTTTCTTTCACTTCTGTAGCAGGGCCTTTGGCAGTGTGAAATCTTTGCTTACTAGGGGAGGATTTTAGATGCTGCAGAGGTATTTGAAAGGGTGTGTTATCTAAAGAAAACACGAGGTGACATTTAAGGGCAAGCAATTTGTACTGTTTCGTGTAGTGGTGGTGCAGCTCAGACTCCTCTGTCTAGGAATAGCCGTGTGGAGTACTTGCTTAAAGCCAGCGCTGCTACTTTGTCTCGAGGGGCCGTTTCCTTGCCCACAGCCCGAAATCTGCGTGCTGCTTCTTGCTTTTTTTTTGTCCTGCAGCTTCCAGGGGTGGAGGAGAGACGCTGTCCATAGCCTGGCAACAGTTTCCGTGCGCTATAGTAACTGAGGTGTGCCGCGTGCGTCCCATGGCAGCGATGTTAGGGCAGGTAAAGGAGGTGAGCGGCCGGCGCGCCGCTTCAGCACCCTGTGTGCTACGCCACCGGACTTGAAAGCACGGGGATCAGCTGCTGCTGCAGTGCTCTAGTGTGTACAACCGGTAGGTTTGAGTGCCTGGGATGCCTTTGCTTACCCAGTGGCCTGTGTCGGTGGGAGGAATGCAGGCGGGGAATGGCTGGTGGTAACATCTGTGCACGTTTGTGTCGGTGGAAGCCAGTTCTCACAGTGGGATGAGGTTTATGTGGGGTTTGTTGTTCAGGAGAGCTGCTAGGTGCCTGATTGTGATACTGGTATTTTAGGAAGCTGGAAAACAATCCAGCAAAGTGATTTCCGTAGTGTAATATATGTTTAGATCGCTGTAGTGCTGTGTTTGAAAGTAAGTAAGTGTGATGACTTATTTGTGACAGTGCCTTTCCAGTGATTGCATATTGGGAGCAACTGACAAAAAACATAATTCTCTCAGTGTTGACCACCAGAGCCTCCTGATAGGGATGATGATGAGATTTATGAAGTGGTTGGCAAACTGAGGGATACTTGCTGCCATCCTTTCTCTGACAAATGTAATAACTTCTCCAGCAGGTAATAGCTCCCCTTTTGTTTCTCTTTAGAAAGAGTTTAGAACTGTTTAATGGCCTTGTGGCAGTGTTTGCTCAAGTCTGCAATCTTGAGGACATCTGCTTAGTACTTAAGTTTCATAAAGTGAGGAGCTGGTCAAGTGGAAAAAGAAGCTTTGTATCTAGTTGTGGTAGTCTAATGAAACTGAGATAGATGTCTATATTACAGTATATAATGTATGCAGAGCCTTGTGCAGCTGATTAGAAATATTCTATTTGGTCACCAGTGCCAGTTTGTACCTTCAAAGAGTAGTTTTTTACACATTCAGTGATGGATAATTTCAGTGTTTTAATGTTTGTTTAAAAGTAAAGTATATTTGGAAAGACATATTGATTTAGTGAAATTTAAACTGTGCTGCATTATCCATCTGTCAAAGTAAATCTGGGAAAAAAATTTTGCAACTTCAGTTAGCATTTTATATTCCTAAACACAAAGGTTTGTTCTGCGAGGATGTTAATGCAAATAATCCTGTTCTATAGCAACGTGTCTTTGAAAGGACATAGTGCATTTAACCTGCCTTTGGATTAGTTGACTCTAAAGTGAGTGGAAGTTCACTTTAGAACTCCCTACCTGTTTGTTTAATAGTCCCTTGTGTTGCCCTGCTCTACCAGGAGATAATGGAGCGTGGCAAGAATTGTAAGTGAAGGTGAATATGTAGAGGTAGCTGGTGTTAAGGTCCCTTATATTTCCGCAGAGCCTGCAGTGCTCTTGAATGATGTTATTCTACTACTTGACTGTGTATTCGCTGACTAGTAGTTTAGGCAGCTTAGTGACAGACTCATTAAAGTAGCTGCCTTTTGCCACCTTCATAAAACTTTCTCTTACTAGTCCCACGCTTGAACTTTTGGATAATGATGTGTTGCAGCTGAGTTGTGTTCCTTGTCTTTAAAACTGTCCACTTGATGTCAATATCTCATGAAGGTTGTTTTTATATTTTTAAATTGGGAATTAGGGTCTTAAGAGCTTTTACATGCTAAAAAACATGCCCTGAAACTCCATGCTAAGGGGAAGAGGCTTCAGTTGTTTTTGCATGCAAAAGTACTTGGAAATAGTAGGGGTGCAGTGTTCAAAATACTTGTGGCTTTGGGCCATGGTCAGAGTTTCTAGAATTATAAACATTAAGAACAAAGTCAGCAACTTCTCAGTAGTTTAAATGAATTGTAGGTCAGGGCTTTGTTTCTAAGCTACCTGCTGGCAGATTATTCCTGATTTCTTTTTTCAAATTATTAAAACAAGAATTGCAGTACGTGGGGAGTTTACAAATTCAAATTTCTGAAATTACTGACTTCAGGAATGCTGAAGTTACAATAATTCCATATGTGTAGCCACAGTTATTGGTGGATAAACCTGTATCAGGTGGCTTCCCAAGTGCATATGCTTTATTTGTTGTCATTGACACTCTACGTTTTAATATAAATGTTACAGAAATGGTCTGTGTTTTTGCAGTGTTTTTGGTTTTTAGCTGAGGAAGCGCACAGAGGTACTGGCAGACTGTTTCAGGGCTAATGTTTCATAAAGGCCAAATTGAGGGACAAGTTTGAATCTCTTCTCCCAATAAACGTTCTGCCAGGTAGCTTTGTAAAGCAGATAGGCTTTAAATATAAACAGACTTCAGACAAGTATATTAGAGAAGTGTGGGTCTTTAGACTTAACAGCAGTTTTCCCATGTAGCCTGATTCTGGAACTTGTAAACCCTCAGGTAGTGTAGGTGGAAGACTTTAGGCTTTCCTCGTGATCTCCCTATAATGTTAAGATATTTTAAATATTATTTTTCTGGAGGATTAGATATACTGTAGCATACAGAGCTGCAAAATCTGTGACTTGGCTACTCTTCCATGATGGCATCAGTACATGTACATGTGCACACTGCATCTCTCTAGAAGTGAGAGAGATGCAGTGTGCACATGTACATGTATCACCACATGAGGTGGTGATACAACTGTTTGTATCACTGAAAAGCAGGCATTCAGATCAGCAAAATCCAGATTAATCAGTGAGGAATATTTCAAAGCTAAATGTCATATTTACTATGGCTTCTGCTTGATCAGTGCAAGGCAGCTGTTCAAAGTGTGTGTGTGTACATATATTGACAGGGAAAACATTGTCCCTGTCTTCACCAAGGGACAGGATACATGGGGGCAGAAGGCACCAAAATTAGTATGTGCTGAGGGGCCTTACTATTTTCAGGGCTTTATTTCAAGTTTCTAACATTAATTTAAAGTGTTGATGGGAAGACAAGTGGACATTGCACTTCTAAGAAAGACCAGTGGGGCTGCTGCTTTTGGGATATGGAATGATTAATGTTATTGAGGAGTCTGTCATTCTTCTGGTAAGCTTTGAGCTACCCATCAAATTCAGTGAGAGGTGGATAAATGTCTCTGTGATAATGAGTTTCTGTGAATGCCATGGAAGTTGACAGCCTGACAGAGGAGACATCCAGATTAGTGTCCTTGTGGAGAAAGGCTTTCATGTGATTTCAGGCATTTGGTGTGCCCTGCTTACCCAGCCACACAGCAGTGGGCTCTTAGCTGGTTGCCATTAGGACAAGTAGGGAGGGGCTGGGAACACTGAGAGGATGCAGAGGGGAAACTGCTGCTGTTATGGTGAGCAGGGAACAAGGCATGAATGTGTAAGCAGCCAGTCCTCAGTCTTCCCTGCTGATGAACAACTTGTTTCCTTCTGGTGTTGTGCTGTGGTCATTTGTCCTTTCACACAGAGCTCTTCTTGAACAACAGCAGAAGAGAATAAAACTGTTTATGAACTCAATACAGAATCTTTAAGTATTCAATGATAATCTTATTTTTATTTGTCAGTTTAGCACAATGCAGGCTGGCAGTGCTGCTTTAACTAAAGCATTGGCTTCTACTAAAGCTCTAAGGTAGCACCCTCATATCCTAAAGACATCCCAAAAGGCCTTTCTTACGAATGGATAATTCACCTGTAGTGCCTTAAGCATGTGGTTTTTATCAACCCCTAAAAGTTAAGTGACAGCCACAGAAAGTTACTGTTGAAAATCCAGTTTTCTGAAAGAAGGTGTATTGTCTGGGGCACAGAGGTAGGTAGCACTCTCACTTTCCACTCTTACAGAAGTTGTGAAGCATAACACAGCACCCACAATGCTTTGGAAGTTTTCCTTTGGTTTGAAGTAGTTCCTATGTTGAGATGTAAAGGGATTGTTATTTGGGCTTTCAGGTATCAAACAGCGCTTTATGAAAACCACTTTTAAAGTTGCCAGTAGTCTTATGGTGTCCCAGAGGTGGTGATTAGCCAAATCATTAATGTGTATCAAGTCTGCTGTGACAGAAGAATGGCTAATTACAAATAGTTGCAGTTAGAGTCTTAGACACATGTTTACTGAAAAAATCATTACAGGTGGTGTAAAGATATTTCTAGTCATCCCTTCTGAAAGGAAACTAATAAAATTAGCACCTAAGGGGCAGTTGTGTGCACATGAGTGATTCCATTGTGGAGCCCACTGTTTTAGCTTAAATACAAGGAGCCAAATATTTGCCTGTGTGGGCCACAGAGCTTTCTGTAGGGTTGTATTGCTGCTGCTCCTATCTTGCAGTACAGCTGGTGTACTGTACATGCTCTGAAGACCATTCAACACAAGAGCAGCAAGCTCAGTGCTTCCTAGAAGCATCAAGGTATCTACAGAGACATTAGCCACAGTTGGATATAGGTACAGTCTGATGTCATCTTGCTACATTAGTAGAAGAGCAGGTGCTTTAAGTTTTATGAATATCATAATATGACTTGCACATTGCATCTTGATTTATCTTAATTATAACAGCAGCCTCTCCTCAATTCATTGTTTCCACCAATTAAAGCTTCATGTCAGTGAAGGTGAAGCCTCACAGTTGTATGATGTGCAGACTTTTGCTATGTCTTGTAATGCTGAAGTTGGAGAAATGGAACATGTGCAAGCTGCAGGCGTGTAGGTAGGTGGTGGCAACTTGATAATCTGCTTTTCAGTAAGGGAAGTATAGGAGGTTATACTGCAACAAGTTTAAATGGGTGTGCAGAAAGTATTTGAGAATCATTATATTATACTTTGAGGACTCTTGGGAATATGTTTTTCTCTCTCCTGTTTTTGGGGTAGCAAGGACTGTGTGGCTGTAGGTCTGAAGATGGGGTGGAGCCCTTTGGTGGGTGCAGTCCCAGGCACTTGAGGATTCTTTGGCCCAGATGGGTGTTCAGTTCTGTGGCAGATGTGTGGTGTTGAGCAGGATCATGGGTGCAGCTTGAGTACGGGCATGGTGGATGTGGACATGTGTGGTGTACCTGTCTGTGTGACAGGATGAAGCTGAGTAGAGGAATCTTGCTAGGCAATATGCCTCTGTATGATCCTAGGGGCAGCACCACTTACCTGTTCTGGGACTCCCTGTGACCTGTGGCTGGCAGCTCTCCTGTCTGCTGAGTTGTTCTGTCATGTGGGTTCTCACAGCAATGAAACAACTCTGTTATTGTTCTGCAAATGTGTAAGATGTACATGGTACTGGAGGAGCTGTGGGTGGTGTGATGTGGAAAGATGGTGGGAGGAGCAATAAGTGGTATCTAAAAATTAGTTTCATGTCTAACAAGTACAACTTTGACAGACCTGGTAGTTACTGGTCTTTTTTCCTCATTTCTTTTAAATAGGTTAAGTCTGTCCTTCAGAATCTAAATTTCTGCTTGCACAGCAATGCTGCATACTTCAGAGAAGAGAACTTGTATACTGATAACAAGGACATGGTCAAACAAAGTGCCGCCCCTGGTTTTTGCGAGTCACAGGTGAGTCCAAAAAGTGAATGTGTTGTATGATGTATTGTTTTTTCTGACCAAATGCAGTGAATAACCACTTAACAAAACAACCCAGATACATAAAGAGAATGCTACGTTACAGACAGTGCATCTTTCATTGTTGCTTTGCATCAGTACAGGAGAGGGATCCTCTGTTAATGGAAGTCAGCAGTTCCTCCTTCAGCCAGGCTCTGAGCACAGCTTGTCAAGGGCATTTGTGAGACTTACCACAAAGTCTTCTGAAGAACAACTTTGCTGGAAGTTACCATGAACACACACACAAAAAAACCCATTTGATTATATGAAATTAATGTATTTAAATGCTAGTTTTTAAAATAAGCAAAAAAAAAAAAGGCCTAGTAGCTCATGAGGGTTCTTAATGGTAATTTGGCTATAGAACCCAAATGCTGAACAAGCATCTTAGAAATGTACTTCTTCCACGCTGCCTCAAGTGTTGCTTTTGTATGTTATTTTGACCCAGCTACCTAAGAGAGATCTGACAGACCTAATTCTTTTTTCTCAGAGAAAAACTTTCTTAAATCTTTGAAAAGGAACATTTCTGTTTGCTGCTGCAATGAGCCTTTTAGATGACACAAAACTGGGATTTAAAAGGAGGGCTCCAGTAATCTGCAATTTTTATGGTTTTGTCCCCAATATTAACAAGCATCTGAACAACTGACCTATTTTCTCCCCTAAGTTTAGTTTGACATATACCCATGTCACCAGTTCACTTCTGGTTAGTTACCCAGGTAACCCAAGAAAGGCAGTTCATAGAATTCAGGTTTCTTTTGACCACGACTAGTTTTGGAGAATCACTAGCTGTGCATCCTGAATGGGTTAGCCAGTTCCAGTGTGCTGTAGGTTCAAATGGCTGTAGGTTGGAGTTATTAGAAGTCTTAATTCAAAAAACAAAACAATGCTTTCCTATGTTTGCTTTATCTTGCCAGGCAAAAGAAATAAACAGGAAATCCTTATCCTGCCAAGAAATCAAGAGAGTACACTCAATGCAGAAGTAATAATATAGTGCAGTGCTGTCATTTACTGTTGCTGCAAGTAAGATGTGATAGATGTTTATAAAAAGCATCTGTAGCAGTGCTCTGTACCAGTGAGTTCCTGTAGTTTTAGGATAACTGCCTATAAAAAGGATTTTTCCTAATGTAGCTCAAATGCTTTTTTGAAAATAAAAAACTTTGTGAGAACTTTGCATCAATAAAAGTGATTTCTTCTAATTTTATAATGAAGCAAATATTTACCTCTGTTTATATTATTTTTTTAGCTTGTAATATGTCCTTTCAGAGAATTGTTAGTCTGATGGAAGCTGTAGGTTGTTCTCACGTCTGAACAGGATAAGAGTGAAGCTCTGTTGAATTTTTTTAGTCTGTGTCCTAATGCTTTAGTTCAGCAAGGTACCCCAGATATACATAACAATATTTAGCAAATGAGGGGAAGACTGTCACTGTTGTCTACCTGGACTTTGTCTGTTAGTAAAGCCTTTGACACCATTTTACAAGAACATTCTCCTGGAGAAACTGGCTGCTCGTGACAGGTTCAACAACCCCAGGTGTTGCTACAGGCTTGGGGAAGAGTAGCTGAGAAACTGCCCAGCCAAAAAGGACTCCTGGGTGTTGGTTGACAGCTGCCTGAACATGAGCTAGAAGTGTGCCAAGGTGGCCAAGGCAGCCAATGGCATCCTGGCTTGTATCATAAATAGTGTGGCTTGCAGGACCAGCGCAGTGATTGTCCCGCTGTGCTTGGCACTGGTGAGGCTGCACTTCGAGTACTGTGTTCAGTTTTGGGCCCCTCACTACAAGGAAGACATTGAGGTGCTGGAGTGTGTCCAGAGAAGGGCAGTCAAGCTCATGAAGGGTCTAGAGAACAAATGGTGTCAGGAGTGGCTGAGAGAACTGGTGTTACTTAGTCTGGAGAAAATGAAGCTGAGAGTAGACCTTATTGATTTCTGCAACTACCTGAAAGGAGACTGTAACCAGGTGGGTGTTATTCTCTTCTCCCAAGTGACAGGACGAGGAATGGGCTTCAGGTTGTGCCAGTGGAGGTTTAGATTGGATATTAGGAAACGTTTCTTCACTGACACAGCACTGGAACAGGTTGCCCAGGGCAGCAGTTGCATCACCATCCCTGAAGGTACTCAGTATGTGTACAAGTGGTGCCTTGGGACATGGTTGAGTGGTAAACTTGGCAGTAGTAGGTTGATGGTTGGACTTGATGATCTTAAAGGTCTTTTCCCACCAAAACAATTCTATGATTCTTTGCTATGATTGCAAGTATTTCATACAATTGTCATAATGTAGTGGTGTATCTGAAAGTCCCTGAAACTCCTTGCGCTCTGCTTGAGGGGCCTTCACTGCTCTGTCAGCAGTTATTGCATCTCAGAATAAACAGTTACCATCTTGAACTGTTTCCAGTACTTTGCTGGACAGCACACAAAACGTTTCCAGTAATGGGAAATGAGTCTTCTGCTGTATTCACAGTGCTGCTCAACCTTTGGATAGAGGACTTCCAGAAGATCATAGATAACCTGTTCCTAGCTGCCCATCTCAAGCAGTGGTGGTGTGGCAGAAACGTGTCTCTGGAAAGTTTGTCTCCTATCTGTGTTTGAAGGTACAGTGGGGCCACACTGGCACTTGTGTGTGTCTTCTCTCCTGCTCATCCTTGGCATTGCTCAGGATCTGACTTCATGAGGTCCTGAGCAACCTGCTCTGAGCAGGGGACTTGGCTACAAAGGCCTCATCCAACCTCAGCTGTTCTGAGGTCTCTACCATGCAGGATCCTCAGTTCCCAATTCCACTTAGTGATTACCAAGTCCTCTCCTAAGCTCTGTAGTCTCATCTGCCTTTGTGTGCCTGGCAGCTCTGTTACCTTGGCACTTGGTTGGCTGAATGGGAGGGCAACAGCAAGAGTAGTGACAGCCCCCCTGAGGCTTTTGCCTTCACTGCTGGAGCAGTGAAACCAGGTGTGTAGTAACAGCAAACCTTTAGCAAGCAGCCTGGGTGAAGCAGAAGCACAAGGCTGTGAGGCAGCAAGAAATGAGTCAGTATATAACTGAGCACAGGACTCACATCACAGGTACCTCAGCAACATCAGTGCTTAATAACTGTGATGCTAATTGCTTTCATATGTAGTTATAGTTTGAATGTTACCATTATACTGATGAATTTCTACTTATTTCTCCTCGAGTAAGCCAAACTTTGGAAAAGCTTCTAAGCACAAAGAACTGCGTGAGGCTTTTGGAACTAGTGACTGTTTCTGGTAAATGCTTCAGTTTGCTTACTCTTTAGATGTGCTGAGCTTCTTGCAGAAGTTAAAAACCACCTGTGTGCATGTCCGATGACTTGTAGGGTGAAATGAATTAAGTCAAAGCCCTGCTGAAGGCTGGGAGAGTTGTCATTTAGTTTCTTGGGGTTTGTGGGGTTTTAGGTTTGGTTTTGGTGACAGCATTTCATTTATTGATTGTCAGGGTAGGAATTCTGAATGAAACACTGTGACGCCTCTGCAGGCAGCCCTCTGTTTGCAAAGCCAGTTACAAAGGTTATGACACTATCTGAAATTCAGTGAAGAATTTTGAAACTAAGGCAAGCTATAGGATGCAACACACTGTTTACTCTCTTTTTAATTATAACTTATTAGTAAAGAATAGATGAGGGTTTCTCAGTGGTTTTGAAATCTTAACTAGGTAGAATGACAGACTCCAGTGTTTTGAAGTGCCCAGGATTGAGGCTGTGTCTAGGGTACATGAAGTACCTCCACTGTTGATCTTCTGTTATGTTGTCCTGCACAGGTCACATTAGGAGCGACTAATGGCTCTGAAAATAAAAGATAAATCCGTTAGTTACAGGTCCTATTTTTAATCTGTGCAAAAGTATTTTAAACTGTAGCCAAGTAGCAGAATTTATCTTCCTTGCTTCCTAATAGACTAAACAAGACCGGGCCAGGGTGGGGACATTGGCATGTGCTTGTTGATACTGTTAAATTGTTGCTAAAATTCTGGCCTCTGTCAGCTACTGTTTTCCTAAGTGATGCTTGTGTGTTGTTCAGCAGTAATTTACAGCAGATAATCTGGATATCTGAGACACTTTTGCAGTGTAAGAGTTTACCCGTGTCACCTGTATTACACAAGAGCCATAGAATCTTTAAAGTTTGAGAACACCTCTAAGGTCATCAAGTCCAACCATCAACTCAGCACTGTGGTGTCTACTAAACCATGTCCTGAAGTGCCAAGTCTACATGTTGTTTGAATACTTCCAGGGATAATGACTCCATCACCTCTCTGGATGGCCTGGAACTGCTGTGCCCTTTTGTGTCTGGGCCTGGAAGTTGTTCTTAAATCTCTTTATTTACAGGGACTAACAGTGGGTTTGCACAGAATGTTACAGAACATGTCTAGCCTCTCTCTACAGGGCTGTAGTACCTCTCATTTAATGATTTAATAGGTATTTCTTCAATACAAGCTTATAGCAGCTATTAAGCACTCAGTGTAAACTTTTTATCAATTAATTAAAAAAAAAAAAAAACACTGAAGGGCTGTTCTGTCCTGCTCCTGGTAGGAGCACAATTGGCTGGGTAATATTTCTTTACTAACTTTTCAGACAAGATCTGGGAAGGGAAATCTGAGTCTCTGGCAGTTTTCACTAAACAAAATTCCAGCTGAAGATTTGTAGTAAGCAAGATTTTACTGTTCTGTTTTTGAGGTAAAAAGGGAAGGGAGAAAAATTAAATTAACTTAGTGTTTTTCTTTTAGAAAAGATAGTGTGTGAAATGATCAACATAGAAGTATTGTTCTTTTTTAGTTTACTTAAATATAAATAACTTAAAAAGCTCAAACTATAAAAAAGTACTGGAGCAGCTCTAGGCAAGCTGAATGCATAATGCTGTATTCAGACAGTGTAAATCTGCCTTAAGCCCTCTGTCTTCTATCAGCTTCTTCAGGGCTTTAGAAGTATTTCTCCAATAGCAAGCACTAGTCTCTCAGAGTTGGCAAATTTGGCCCTATAAATATGGCTTCTGGTGACAACTCATTTTTTATCTCAGAAGCAATAACTTGGGAGCTTGTTGTGCAGGGGTTTTTTTAGCTTTTTTTGGAATTTAAGTAGTACATGGTTGAGAACTTTCTGCAAGAAAGGATTTGGCAAGTTATTTCATTTGGAATCATGGAATGCATTACGTTGGAAGGGACCTTTGAAGGCCATCTAGTCCAACATCCCCTGCAGTGAGCAGGGACATCCTCACTAGATGAGGTTGCTCAGACCCCCATCAAGCCTGACCTTGAATATCTCCAGGGATGGGGCCTCTACTGTGTCTCTGGGTAACCTGTGCCAGTGATATACTACCCTCATATTGAATGTTTTTTTCTAATATCCAACCTACATCTCCCCTTTTCTAGTTTAAAACCATCACCCCTCATCCTATCACTCCATGCCCTTGTGAACAGTTCCTACCCGTCTTTCTTACAGGCACCTTTCAGGCTATGGAAGGCCGTTATAAGGTCCCCCCAGAGCCTTCTCTTCTCCAGGCTGAACAAGCCCACCTCTCAGCCTGTCTTCATAGGGGAGCTGCTCCAGCCCTTGGGTCATTTTTTTGGCCTCTGGATGAACTTTGTTTGAGCTAAGGCTAGCTTGATCATCCCAGTGAAAGAGCTGGCTAAAAAATTAGAAACTGATATTTTTTACTTATTTCAGCTGTATTTGCAATGTGAGAGAAGTTTATGTTATCCTTACAGTCTGAAAAAATGTCTTGCTGCCCCTCTTCAGCAGCCAGCTATCCAGACATCAGCATAAATTCTACATGTTAGGGTCTTAATTACACTGTTTTTCCTCAATAGATTATTTTAAACTCCTGTAGCAGTGTTTTTCTTTGTGTTTATTAGAACCTTGGTTCACTAAGTAACGCTTCTAGAGTTGGGTGGGAATAGATGCTACTAAATATTATCCTTAAGACAATTTTCTTAATCACTGGCCTCCTCAGGGAGGTGTAAAGCACAAGGCTGTATGCTATAGTCACCTCCAGTCTGACTGTAGCATCCATGGCCTCCCATGTTGGATCCTCAACAATGATCAGGCGGTCAAGTGGGACGTTGATCAGTAGTGTGACTTTGCGCTGGAGAAGTCCACCCCTATGCCAGGCTGTCCTATCAGAAGCATAGGCAGTGGGGTGAGCACTTCCATAATTCCCTCTGCTCTGCCACTGTAAGACCACAACTGGGTACTGTGTCCAGTTTGTGGCTACCCAGTACAAGAAGGTTGTTGGAATGAGTCCTAGAGGCTTCCAAGATGTTTGTGGTTTGGAGAATGGGAAGTCTGAGGAGAGGCTGAGAGCTGGGTCTGATCTGCAGGGAGGTGGGACTAGATGACCTTTAAAGGTCCCTTCCAACCTAACACATTCTGTGATTCAGTGATCAGCCTGGAGAAGAGAGAGGGAAGATCTTACAGGTGTGTGCAGCTGCCTTGTGGGGAGGTTACAGAGAAGGTGGTCCAGACTTTTCAATACTTTTGGTTTTTAAAGGCAGATTTCTGATAGTCAAACCTTTGACAGTCACAGGCTGTGTCGTGGTGATTCTTAACTGAGATACCTTGTGAGGTGCAGTTCCTCACTTCACTTAGATCTCCTATTATTTATTCTCTGAATGGGAAATCACTAATTTAATAGTTTTTCTGGACCTGTGTGTGAAGAGAGATTACTTTGTTAATCCACACTTTATTCTGTGGAGTTTACAAATGTCCCTCTCTGTATACTGTGGGCTCTTCATCCCTGTGTTTCCAGGGATGCAGCAGAGATTATTGCTCTTCCCTTTGTTTTCTCTGAAAGGATGTGTATGCCAGTGACATGTACATTTCCAATCATATAGGCTATAAGGTTCTGAGCTTATGCTCTTGATATGTGAACACCCACAATGTGAAACCTAGAGAGAATCCTATTATTATTTCTATTATAGAATTTTTATTTTTCTAATAGGTTTTTTATTATTTATATTTATTATTTGCTTAGTTATTTTAGAAGATACATAAATTTGGCAGATTAGGGGATAGAACAAGTATTGGACTGTAACATTTTGTCATAGTTACATTTTGTTTCCTGAAATATTATGTAGCTCAAGATACAAAAGGAAGGATTTGCTTTGTTGCCTTTACTGCTCATTTCTGTAAACACCTGATGTTAAAAGTGTTTCCTTCTCTCTTCAACATAGGTAAATAGCAAGAAATAAAAAATGGATGCTCAATTATTTTCCCCGTTATTGGGAGCAATTACCAGTACACCACCTGCTCTAGAACCTTCCCGTCCGTACAGCAACTGGTCAGCGTGTGGAGAGGATATTGGCTCAAAAACACCTTGTCAAGACCGCACAAAGAAGCGGTATGAGTGTTCTTTCAGTGCTGGGCAACCTGGATAAAAAAGACAGGGATCTCCTGGAGAGAGTCTGGAGGAGGCTACTGAGATGGTTAAAGGCCTGGAGCATCTCCCCTGTGAGGAAAGGCTGAGGGAGCTGGGGCTGTTCAGCCTGGAGAAAAGAAGACTAAGGGGGGACCTTATTAATGTTTATAAATACCTGAAGCATGGGATGCAGGGGGAAATGGTCGGCCCCTTTTCAGTGCTTTGTGGAGACCTGAGTAAACTGAATGCCTGTTATTCTGGGCTTTTTGGTTAACACATTACCAAGGATTTTCAGATCACTGGTAGTGAACAGTACTGGCTTGAGACACAGGGAGCAAAGGGTTCTAGTCCCTTGCTAAACAACTGACTGCATTAAGAAGTAGAATACATCAGGAATTCAGGTGTTTCTGCCTCAAACTGCATTGTAGTGCTTCTGGTGTAGGTAACAGAAGGAACAGCTAAACATTTCGCCTTGCTTCTGTCTATAAAATTCCTTAGGTGATTTTAGACTTGCTGCTTGTCCTGTGCTTGGTTTTACCTAGAATTTTTATTCTTTTGTAATTCACCCAGCTTCCTGCTGCCCTGTCTAACTTCTAAAATGGCCAGTAATTTTATTTTTAATTTCCATGGCACATTATAATCTACTCTGATCTCTCCCTTGCTGAAAATTATGTAGATGGAAGCTTTCATTTGTGATCTCCAGTTGGCTGGAGAAATTGGAAGTAAATAAGCCCCCTGTCAGCTTACTGTCTGACAGACACAAACAAGATCCAGCTTTCAAATATCAGTGACAGACCTACATTCAGAAATAATTTTCAAGAATATTTGCACATATGTATGGAAAAACTATATATAAGCATTAATAATATAAAATGCATATTATATATAATAAATCAATGAATATATATATGGAAAAAAAGGGCCTGGACCAGATCCCTTCCAGAGGAATGGTCAGGAAGTAAATAATAGAGGTAGTTAGAAGTCAAAATGTTGTGAGGTCTTAAAAGCTATTAAGGCATAAGTAGCTATTTTCCCTGTGGCAAGAGATTAACAAGGTGATAGTCTTAATAGTTTACTCTGTGGTTTATAGTTTTTGTTAATTGGCAGATCAGTGTGAGTAATTACGTGGCAGCATTAGCAGATGATGGAGTTGTTTGGATAGGCTGACACTGGGGAAGGATGAGAGATCTTCAGGGAAGCTGAAAGGAATCAGCTGAATGAGAATAGGATGAGAAGTGAAATTTATTGAAGCAAAGCAGTGCATGTTGGAGGGAGCTAGAGTTTAACAGTGTTTTGTTCTCATGAACTTCTGGGTAAGAGTGAGGTGTGATTGCAGGAAGCTCTCTAAAGTTGTCATTTTGCACCTAAGTATAAGTTAGGCTTGTGTAAGACCAGTAATGGTTGAACATATTTGGTATTTATCAGGAATATTCAATAAAATTTTGACCCACTGTAAATCACATCTAAAAGGTGATTAAAAAGTAGTTCAACTGAAATATAACTGGGGTTTTTAGATTAAATGAGGTCTTGAATACCAGGAGGTAAATTAGAATCCTCAGGGTTTTGAGATTAATCATATTTACCCTCTATAGGAGACAGTAAAGATTTGAAGACATGTCCATAAAAGTTACATTCATTGAAAAGAGAGGAGAATCTTTTGCTGCTCTTCTATTTTCACATATCAGCTTGAGAAGCCTCCTTTGAACTAAGAAGTTAGGAAAATTGTTCTACTTCCTCTAGGCTATAGAACTCACAAATGCAGGTAGAGATTCCTGTAGGTGGGTGCTAAGAATACACGACATTTAGAACACTTAGCAACTGCTGCTAAAATAAGTTAAAGGTTTAATGTTTTTTCTTTTGCCTGTTTTGTTTAGGAGAAAGACATTTATTTAGGCTTGTGGCTTGGTTTTTTTTCAGGGCACCAATAAATCTTTCTTACTCTGGCAGTGGCCCCGATATGTTTGGGCTGGTGTCAAGCATTTTAGAGGAGCCAAGCAAGCCAGAGCCAGTTACAGACTGGTAAGTTTGTTCTGAAAGTTCTTATGTGTTGGATGTTGGTTTTTATGTCCCTTTTCACACAGATATGATACATATTTTGAATTATCTCAGAGCTGAGTAACAAGTTGTAGAAGTAGTTGAATTCTAGAAATGAGTTTCCTCCATTGCCAGCAAAAAAAAAAAAGGCAACAAACTGTTAGCAATATGTATTTTTTAAAAGTCTTCCATCAGCTTGCAGCATTTAAAGAAAAGCAAATAAATCTCATACTTTAAATGTCAGGGAGTTGACTGAATACAGCTGAATCTAAAATATTCAGTAAATCCAAATGAGCTCTGCAGTTCAACTCAATGCCAAGTGTAGAGTGCTGCACATGGAACATAACAACCCCATGCAGTGCTACAGGCTTGGGGAAGACTAGCTGGAGAGCTGTCAGGAAGAGAAGGACCTGAGGGTGTTGGCTGACTGCAGGCTGAATATGAGCCAGCAGTGTGCCCAGGTGGCCAGGAAGGCCAATGGCATCCTGGCTTGTGTCAAAAATAGTGTGGCCAGTAGGTCTGGGGAGGTAATTGTGCCCCTGGACTGGGCATTGGTGAGGCTGCACCTCGAGTGCTGGGTCCAGTTCTGGGCTCCCCATCATAAGAAGGACATTGAGGTCCTGGAGTGAGTCCAGAGAAGGGCAACCAGGCTGGGGAAGGGGCTGGAGGGCAAATCATGTGAGGAGCAGCTGAGGGAGCTGGGGGTGTTCAGCCTGGAGAAGAGAAGGCTGTGGGGAGACCTTCTCAGCGCCTCCACTGACCTGATAGGAGGTTGCAGAGAGGTGGGTGATGGTCTCTTCAGCCAGGTGAAAGGGGATGGGACAAGGGGAAATGGGCTCAAGCTGTGCCAGGGCAGGGTCAGATCAGATGTGAGGGAAAAGTTCTTCCCTGAAAGAGTTGTGTGGCTGTGGCACAGTCTGCCCAGGAGGGGGCTGAGTCACCTACCCTGGGTGTGTTTAACAGACAGATAGATGAGGTGCTCAGGGATATGGTTTAGCACAGGACAGGAACGATTGGGCATAATGGTCTTTAAAGGTCTCTTCCAACCTTGTGATTCTAAACAGACAGATAATAAACATGAGGGAACAGCATTGGTAGTCAGATTTCACACAGCATTTACTCAGCTGCAACAGGAATAGTGGGCCAAGGTGGCCGAAAAGGTCAGACGCATCCTGGCTTATATCTGGAACAGCACAGACTGCAGGACCAGAGAGGTGGTCATCCCCGTATACTCAGCTCTGGAGAGGGTGCACCTTGAACACTGTGTTCAGTTTTGGGCCCCTCACAAGAGGAACATTAAGGTCCTGGAGCATGTCCAGAGAAGGGCAGCAAAGCTGGTGAAGGGTCTGGAACACAAGTGTGATGAGGAGCAGCTGAGGGAACTGGGACTGTTTAATCTGGAGAAGAGGAGGCTCAGGGGACCTTACTGCTCTCTACAACTCCTTCAGTGGAGGTTGTGGTGTGCTGGGGGTCAGCCTCTTCTCACAGATAGTGATAGGACAAGAAGGAATGGCTGCAAATGGCACCAGGAGAGGTTCAAGATAGAAATTAGGAGGAATTTCTTCTCAGAAGGAGTTTTTGGGCATTGGAACAGTTGCCCAGGGAGGTGATGGAGTGTTTAAATAAAGGTTGGATGAGGTACTTGGGGACACAGATTAATGACTAAGATGGGTGGTTAGGGGGACAGTTGGACTAGGTGATTTTGGAGGTCTTTTCCAACATTTATGATTCTATGATTCATTTCCCCCTCATATTTTGGAGGAGGGCTTTGTATGGTTAACGAAGAATGTGATGGGATGGGGGGGAATAACTGTGGTATTCCAACTGTTTTAATGCAAAAAAAAAACCCAACAAAACTGTTTTAAATCATTACAGGCAGTTTGTTTAACTTTGTTACAGGAATCCTCTTTCAAGGTTGTTCCCACCTATGTGGGCACCTGATCTTGGAAGCAATGGTGAATTCTCAGGGCTCTCATCTAAGCACTCTCTTGAAACTAAGGATTTTTCAAACCTGATGGGCACACAGAGCTACTACCAGGAACAACTACAACACTCCCACGATGTGGAGATGCTACACAGTGGTTTGGAAGATCTTCATCTCATAGAATCTTGGCTTTCTCCATCTGGTCCTTGCACTCAGCATGATAATATACTGAAGAACAGTTATCCTGAAAACTCCTCTTTGCAAAGTAATAACACAATTCACCAAGAAGCATTTTCTTTTAAACATATAGACTATAACCAGCATTTGTGCAGTTATGACAACACAAGGTTAAATGGAGACTATGAAAAAAGCAGCTCCAACTTTAGCACTTTTTCTTCTCAGAACAGAGGGAAGGAAGGCACTGGTGTTCAGAAAGAGTATTGGAAAGCTGAAAGAACAAGGGGCAAAGCTATGAAAAATGCTCAGGAACAAACAAAGTATCCCCCTGGTCTTTCTAATCAGCCTGTTGATGACTCTTGGGCTAAAGTGTTCCAGGACAACCACTTGTTTTCTAAAAGATATGAAAACTTTACAGCTGCTCATAAGTTGCAGCCATCAGTTCATCCATCTCTATATTTTTTCAGTCAACCCCCTAAAGAAAGGAATTTTTCTGGAGGGACAAACAGAAAACCACAGGAAATGCTTGTGCAAAATGATGACTGTAGCTTTACTCTGGGGGATGCTTTTAATAATAAAGAATGTAAGATCCATACTGGTCCAAAAGAATGCTCTCCTAAAGTATCTGAATTTGATTTAGCTGTAAAAAATGTTATGCAGAATGGGAGTTACTCCTCATACCATGGGCATACATGGCTGGATGGGAAAACTCAAGGTCCAACAGCTGCATCTGACCTCACGTATGGAAAGCAAGTGGTAACAAGCCTGCAGCCACCTTCAGGGGTTCCACCCATGTCTGGTGCTTCTCCCATCCATCAGTCTGTAAAACAGTCCTCTTACTACTCACAGATCTCACCTGTCCTCCCTTCAAGGAAAGATGGAAGGTTACACATATCGAATGGTGCTTCTAATAACTTGGGAGTTTCCAACTTCATCTCAGAAAACCAGAAGCTGATGAAACCTTTTGGGCGATCGCAGCACGAGTCATTGGCTAATAAGGAGGGGCCATTTCGTAAATTCCCCATTAATTTTTCATCTGACTGGTTAAAGCAGCAGAATTCCCTAAGTGAAGACCCTGAAAAATACCACAGGTTTCCAAAAAAACAGCCCCAAGAAAATAGTAGTAAAGATGATAGAAGAGGCAGGAGGAACTGGGTTCCTCACTTTGGGTATACGACCCCAAACCCTCAGCAGTTCAATATGTTTCCAACAAAGCCTGAACAGAATGGTGGTAGCATGTCAGACTTCATCAATCCTTCTTTTATCCCTTCTTTCCCACTGATGTCTGATTTAAAGCAAAATCCCAATTTTCCTCCATTTAACCACCATCTGTTTCCATCAGCAAACAACTTCAGCTTTCCCCCGCCCCCCTTTCCACTCTCAGAACTTGTTGATCTATTTCATTATGATGACTTTAACCACTTGAATCCCTTCATCAACGACCTCCTTTGTGGGGAAATAGCTGCACCTTATTTTGCCTTTCCAACACCATTTAACAAGTACAGACCTCCCAGAAATCGCAGTGGACCTGCTAACGAGCTTCATATCCGACTGGAGGAGTGCTATGAGCAGTGGAGAGCTTTGGAGAAAGAGAGAAAGAAGGTAAGACACAACTGATGCCTTAAACAGTTTTTAGAGTAGATACTCGGTGCTCTCAGTCCTTTGAAGGTGAGAATTGCTGTGTGATAGTTTTAAATACTTTTAGCACCACCTACATGTTTTGAAGAGAACTCTTGTATTGTTTGGCATGACTGGTTTTAAGTCATGTGTGGCTTTGAGCTTCAGTTTCTAAGGCTCTTGCCCCTTACCCTGGGCTGCTAACACATTTTTCTCTATGCAGTATTTGCTACAACAGTGTAGCCAAAGCACTGAATTATTGTTAGCTTGGATTTTTTAATTTTTATGATGTTTATTAATTCAATAGGATTTTGTTCTGATTCTAGAAATCTTTTGAGGAGTGGCTGAGGGACCTGTGGGTGTTCAGCCTGGAGAAGGGGAGGCTGAGGGGAGAACTTATCACCGCCTACAACTACCTGAAGGGAGGATGTAGAGAGGTGGACCATGGTCTCTTCAGACAGGAGACAGGACAAGGGGAAATGGCCTCAAGCTGCACCAGGGCAGGGTCAGCTCAGATGTGAGGAAAAAAGTTCTTCCCTGAAAGAGTTGTGGGGATGTGGCACAGGCTGCCCAGGGAGGGGGCTGAGTCACCATCCTTGGATGTGTTTAACAGACGTGTGGATGAGGTGCTCAGGGATATGGTTTAGCAGAGGACAGGAAGAGTTGGACTTCATGATCTTAAAGGTCTTTTCCAACCTGGTGATTCTGTGATTGTGATTAATTCAGAAATAAAGATCAGAAGCTCACCTGTAATGTATTTGAAAATTCTAAACAGCCTGACAAATATTGTAATACTGTACTAATCTCCAAGCTTTGCAATGTCTCTTTATTTCCTTCCCAGACTGAGGCCGACCTTGCAAGAAACTTCCCCGGAAAGCGCCTGTCAAGCTCAAGCAACACTCCTGTGGCTCGACTCCCTGCCAACCCATCCCGAGTTGATCGTTTGATTGTCGACCAGTTACGAGAACAAGCCAGGGTAAGCTTGCTTGAAATACCATCTAGTGAGATAAATTCCTGTCTTTCACTGAATCACAGAATCATAGGGGTTGGAAGGGGCCTCCAGAGATCATTGGGTCCAACCCCCCTGCCAAAGCAGGGTCCCTAGCTCATATTGCACAGATAGGCATCCAGATGGGGCTGGAATATCTCCAGAGAAGGAGACTCCACACCCCCTGGGCAGCCTGTCCTAGGGCTCCCTCACCCTCACTGGGGAAAAGTTCTTCCCCATGTTGGTGCAGAACTTCCTGTGCTCCAATTTGCAGCCATTGCCCCTTGTCCTGTCCCCCCAGACACTGAAAAGGGGCTGCCCATTTCCCCCTGCATCCCATACTTAAGATATTTATAAACATTAATAAGGTCCCCCCTTAGTCGTCTTTTCTCCAAGCTGAACAGCCCCAGCTCACTCAGCCTTTCCTCACAGGGGAGATGCTCCAGGCCCTTCACCATCTCCGTAGCCTCCCCTGGACTCTCTCCAGGAGATCCCTGTCTTTTTTCTACCAGGGAGCCCAGAACTGGACACAACACTCCAGGTCGGGCCTGACCAGGGCAGAGTAGAGGGGGAGGATCCCCCCTTTGACCTGCTGGCCACAGTCCTCTTGATGTCCCCAGGATCCCATTGGCTCCCCCACCATGGCTCATGGCCAACCTGTCATCTACCAGGACCCGCAGGTCCTTCTCCGCAGAGCTCCTCTCCAGCAGCTCATCACCCAGCCTGTACTGATACAAGTGGTTTCTTTGACTTAATGTTTGTTTCTTTAATGGAGATTTATAAATACTTAATGATTTTGGTGTTTTCAATGCATCCGGCAGGTGCTCACCTTAATAGGAAAAATGGAAAGGCTTCGTGGTACCCCTGTACACAGTAACATATCCAGGACCTTAGAACACCAGATGGAAGCCATTCGTGTAACACAGGCGAGGCGGAAGGATGAGATTGTTAATGCTGCTAACCCCCAGAGACAAGGAGCACCACGTTATAATAATGAGAAAGGTAACTCTTCTCCACTTGTATTAGTTTTAAAAGCTTAAAACTTTTAATTTTTGAAAAGTTGGAATTTGCAAAATACACCATCTGAAATATGCAGAATTGAAATATGCAGCAATCACCTCAGCTTCAACAAAAATACTGCAACTCTAAACCTGTCACTTGAAGAAAGACTTTTTAAAGTCTTTGAGATCTTTTCAAAGATCAAAGTTTTCAAAAATCAAAGTTACTTTGAGATCTTCTTTCTTTCCCATTTTTTTAACTAGTTTAAATACTTGGAAACATTCTCCTCTTGACTAAGAGAACTGTAAAAACTGTTCAGTGATAATATATAAGTACTTGCCCTGAAAGTAAACATGTACTTGCTTTAAACAACTAGAATTTCTTTAGTGGCATTTCTAGTCTTGCTTTTCAGCTTATAAAGTAAAAAAGGAAAGTTTTGATGATGATTGATAATTAATTGATTGTGTCTGCCTGATTCAAGACACAAACCCACCAGAAATCACATTTTACGATTCCCAGCTTTAGTTGAAGTAAAGCCAGAAGGATTTGTAGCAGCAGTATGTGCTTTCTGTGGAAAGCACAGGTAGGACAAAGCACGTTTTCCCTTCTAATAGCACTCTGTGAGTGATAACTTGCTATTTAGTCTCATGATCGCACAGCTGATACATACAGGAATTTGGGGGTTGGAGATCAAGATCATATTATTTTTCTTCAGAAAATACCTGTGTCTTAGAAAAATTTCCAAAGAGGAGTGTGCTTCCCCTGCCTCACCCCCATCCTTTTTTGGGTCCTTGCTCAGCACTGTCCTGCATTGTCTGTTTTCCTGCAGTGAAAGTGACAGTGTGTAGGTTTTTTGGCTTCCTAGGATGTGTGTGGGATATTTATACAGGGATAAACTGTAAAGAGTCAGAATGCTTTGTTAGATGTCAAACACCTTCTTTATGGTGTTATATACTGGAAAGTAGTCCTGTAAGCAAATCAACTTCTAAAATTAGGCCCCAAAAACCCCCCACAAACCATGTTTTGATAAAGATTTATAATAAAAATGTATGGAAGCATTATTAGAACCATCCTTGTAGTCTGATAATTTGCTATTTATCTTAAGATTAATGGTAACACCTGCAGTGTAGTTATATTTCTGATAGAGCTGTACTTCTGTTGGATGTTGTGCTGTATAAACACAATCTAAATCACATCTAGAAAAGCCTTTTGTCTATGTTCTGCTGTGCAAAATGTATTGCTTTATGATCACAGACAGTAAAACTCTCAGCCAGAAGTTGGCAGGGAGCCTTTTCTCACTGGGAGGTGGGTGGTTGTCAGTGCCACGGCGAGGAAGGCAGGAGGAAGGAAGGGTTGCACCGTGCTTGTCTGGCTGGCATGGAGTAGATGGTGTTACTAATCATACTTGTTGAGTATCATTGTAGATAGTCCCATCTGCTGACATTAAATAGGTTTGATTGTTATATCACAGGCCTGATGGCTGTGAGATTTATAGCTATCACTTCAAGAGAAGAATGTGAACTGATGGAATTCAGCCAGTGCAGTACCAGCGTATGGCGTTAGCTGGTACTTGAGCAAACCTGGTGATGGGTCAAATTTACAGCATTTTTTTAATCTATTAATGTTACCAGGCTTGTATACCTGTTTGTATACTGGTTTAACCTGTAATGGGTGGGGTTTTTTTTCTTGTAGATGTTCTGGCTCTGGCAGCTGCCATCAGAGAGCTGGCTGCTTCCACGCGCAAGGCTCGTACCGCTTTATGGTGCGCGTTACAGATGACTTTGCCAAAAGCCTCTGCAAGCAGCCTGGTAAAAGAAGGAGTTGTTGAAAGGACATTGCAGGAGCTCTGTCCTCCAAACACAAGCACACAAGAAAAAAACAGCGTGGACCATGAAAACAAAGAAAAGCCTGAGGAACCCACGAGGATTCTAGAATAACAGCTAATAATGATGGTGATGACAAAGGGAGGTTGAGGACTGGGAGGGATGGGCAAAGTGTCCTGCCTAGAGCCATGGAAGGTGTTTTTGATAGGCTATCAAAAAGCAAAAGGGTTAAACCAACTGATCAGTGCTGCAATTCTACTACTGTGATTATGGTGTTGAGAGACACATCTTGTAATAGTGTTAATGCAATTTTAATATTGCTGATATTGCAATGTCTGCTATGTAAGAGTTTTACTATTAAGAGTAACTAAACAATAGCTGAGCATTTCTTTGTGTGCTTATCCAAAGCTGTGTATCAGCTGTGAGTCAAGCCATGACCTGAGAAACCAGATGTGGTAGAACTTAATTCTTTTTTTGTTAATGATGCAATTTAGCATACTTTAAAAAAAAACCCCTAAAAAAAAAGTTGTTCAGGGTTCTTTTTGCACCATTATATAGTTTTTTTTAAGTGCCAAAGTGATCACTAAGTAGTTTGTGTCCTGTCACTCTGTACAGAGCAATCCACACTCTTGTATTGTTTGTGTGACAGGGAGTCAGGTCATTCTGGTTATCACTAACAGTTTGATAAGAGTCATCAGTGTTTAATGTTGGTTGTGTGAAATGCTTCAGCAGTTGTGCTGCCAATTCAGTTTCTAGCTAAACCTTTCTATAGCTTAATCCATTTAAATTTTTCCATTAAAAACAAACAAAAAATAAAGACTTTTGTAGATTTGCAGTAAGCACTGCACTGAAGTACACGTTAGCAGGTGATATAAAATTGTCACTCAGGATTAGAAATTAGATTTATTGATTCCTCAGTGGGTTAAAAAAATAACTATATAACATAGTATGCACTTAATTAAAAATTATTGTTTGTTATTAATGTAAGCTCATGGTACTATAATTTTCAGAAACATTCCATATTTATTTTAATGTCTTTATTGAATGTTTATTTAAAATTCTATTTTAGTAATATAAAGTTGGATATTTTGCCAAATCTTCCAAATAATCAGATTTAACAATTTACTCAGGAAATATGTATATTATTATATAAATATACACATGGTATTTAGGGATTTTTTTTTTGTGGGAAGGGATGTTTGCAAAATATTTACACAAAGCTAACTATATACTAGGTTACCAAAGCTGTTTAACAGATTAATTTTTTGCATGGAAGAGTTAAATATATTTAATTGCTGTTAATTAGTCTCCATCCTGTGGCTTAGACAATCAGAAGTGTTATGTGTTGGTGTGAATGTTCAGGGTGAGAATTAGAAAAGGGGTAAGTTATTGCAGTTGTGTTCTTAGGGCACATATAAGTATTTTAATGCTTTAACAACTGTCTGTTACACAGTCTCTTAACATGTGCTAATAACCAATTAAGGTTCTTGGATACTAATAACCAACTAAGGTTCTTGGGTATCAGTATATTAATGGATGGCTTTGGAGAGAGGTTCTTATTTTAAAACTGAAAGAAGTTTGGGATACTGAAAAGAAAGATTTTTATGTTCTGTAGTGTTCAATGTTGAATTTGACACTTTGTGGATAAATATATAATTGTTTCCATGTATGTATGTACTTGCAAAAACTATTCCAGGTGCAGTCCTGTAGTTTTGGATCTGTGGATGTCTCTAGAGCAGGTGTAGTCTCAGTAGTGCCATCGTTAACTGGTGATGGGCCAGTAGCTGCATACCTTTGGAGGCAAAAGATACACAAGCCTCATCGTGAGCCACTGAGTAAAGTTTAAAAGCTGGAGTTAATGGAAACCAGAATCCTACTATAGCAAGATTTAGTATTTTTTCCCACTGAAATTCAACTTTAAAGAATATTTTCTTCCTTAGTGTTAAAAACAGGTAGGGGAAAGAGTTCTTTTAGTGTGTTTTCAGTGTTTGCATGTGCAATTTATTTGCACAACCTAATTTAATAAGGTTAAACTTGCATTTGTGAAACTAATTAGCTATCCTCCCTGGTTTAAAAAGTGGAATCAGTGGTATTTCAGTTGATGAGTAATTCTGAGGGGTAATTATGATTACTGTGCTGACAGAAAATCAGAATTTGAAAGTCTTGATCAGCTTTTCTGTTTACAGACCAATTGTAGTCCTGTGGGATTGGCTTTGTAGTGGTGAACGAACAGGGCATGGTAGGTCCTCACCACACTGCTCGTGTGGCATGTGTTTCTGTGAAAGAATGTGGTCTTAATCACTTCATAACGTAGTTAATGTGCCTTTAACAGCCTCAATTTTCAAAGCTAGTTAATAGCTGTATGCTCACTTCTGTTTTCAACTGCAGCTTAAGCAAAAATGGGGGTAGAAAGAGTTAGTGTTGCTGCCTCTGACAAGCTCCTGAACAAGCTTAAAGCACTGTAGCTGTGTCTTGTCCAGACTTTCCTTGTCCTGCCCCACAAACAAGAGTGGCATGCAGCCCTGTTACATTTCACCTTGCTCTCTTTTCTTCCTAAAAACTCTGGCTCTTCATATCAAAATGATTTTGTCCCTGTTTCTTTAAATTATTTGATTGTGATCACTTTAAATCTGAAAAGACAGAAGTCCTTTCAGAGTGCTTCAGTTCCCTTATGCTGCACACCTTTTTATATTGCAGGGGGAAAAACCCCACTGTGTTTTGTAAAATTACCACCTGGAGTTACAGCAGCTCTGTTACACATAGAATATTTTTAGCTGCCTAGTGTTTAATTTGCAACAAAGTACAAATTCTTTAAGTATTACATTGAGTTTTTGGTATGGCTGAGTATTAAGTATGATGCTTCTGGGTTTAGAGACTAATTCTGTTCCCATTTTACTGACTTCAGTAGAAGCAGAGTTACAGTATTAGGTCATACTTAGGCCTGGGATGTGTGTTTGGGTTTGATTTCTTTATTGAATCTCCCTCTGTGCCAGTGCCCACCTCCTCCCAGTTGTTATCTTTTGGTTGGTTGTTTTTTGTTTTGATTTATTCAGTTTAAATTTTTGACTGAGGTGAAGATAGCAGGGTTGTGTCTGGTCATGGCAGCAGTGATACTGCAGTGTGCTAGGTTGAGAGAACAGGTCACATAAGAGTACGTCTCAAGGTCATCACCAGGGTGTGTGTTTTGATGCTTCATAGTGAACCTTTAATGCTTTAAACTCCCAAAATGATAGTCTAATACTACACAGATTTGTGAACTGCAATTATTTCTGTATTCTATATAAATAACTGGAGATTCAATCTTCTTGATTCCCAAAGGAGAGGCCAGCATTAGAGTAGTAACTTGTTTATTTTCTGGTGCTTGTCTTGTGTGGCCTTTTCAGCAGTGTGTGTAAGACCATTAGCTCCCAAACTACTGCTGCTGCTTTGTTTGGGTTGTTTTCTTTCTGGAGTGAACTTTCTTTGCACTTGGTGTTTACCACTGCTACTGATCTTTTTGTGTGTACCTAGGTAGGTATCATTTCAACATGATTTGCCTTATAGCTTAGAAACTGATGCTCTCATCTTCTTACTAACTCTTATTCCTGGTAGCTTTTCTCTTTGATGCAAATGAGTAGGAGGAGATGAAGTTCATGCAAGTGGGAGGCTTTGAGTAACTCTCTGGCCACTCAGCCTTTACTACCTTTTCGGGGAAGTGTGGAAATACTCCAGAGTTTTGTGGGAAGCCTCCTAGCTTTAGGCCTATGCACTTTCCAGAAGTGACCAGCAGCAGTTTCCTGGGATTGTTTTTTCTGCTACCCAGCCCTTCTCCCATTCTCTTTGGGGAAATAAAGGATGAAAAGGGAGCTACAAAAAAAGGAAGGAAATCCTAAACCACAGGAAACTCTTCTTCCAGTGGAGAGGGTGGTTCTTCTTTGTGGCTCATGTGGCCAGAAGGGTGTGAGCCTGAGGGGCCAGGAGTCTTTCCTCCTTAAAATGTTTCACTTTTCCCATTCTGCTGCTCACATGTGCTGTCAGGGTTCAACTGCTGAGACTTGTGGCAGAATTGGCTTATTCTTGTCCTGCTCTGGTCTGTCCTGTCTCCTTTCACCTTTGTGTGTGTTAATCATGTGAAATGGAGCTGTGAACCAGCGTGGGGAGCTAGAACAGGGCCTGAGAACAGCTGGTTTAAACTAACAGGGTACAGTCACCACCTCTCAACTGCTGCCTGTGAGGGAAGAGGATGAAGTAGGATTTAAGCTCAGCTTTTTGAGACTTAGAAAACAGCAAATGGATAGAGGAGTCCTTAGCATAAAACTCCCTTTGAGCTTGTTTGGGTTTTAAATCTGCTCTTCCTCAAGTGACAGCTTTCAGCTCTGCTCACTATGATATTCTCAGATACATCACCTTTATTAGGTCATAACTCTAATTCCACAAGAGGGTGGAGGGTCTTTTATTTCAATGCTGTAAAAGTTATGCAACAAGCAGACCTTAAGCCTATAGTATTTCCCTAAAAGTTACCTTGTCACCTCACCCCCAATTCTCTGCCTGGGAGCTGTGATGTCATAATGCTGCATGTTGGAGCAAATCCAAAGCAGTAGGGTGGGGGTGGGGAAGGGTGTTTGTTCTTGGTGTCTTTATTACTTTGACAGTGTATATGAACTTAATTTAAAATTTAGTTTTACAACTCTCTGGCCACAGGCTTCTATAGAATTTCTTTCTTCTGATAGTCACTGAAGTGGAAAGACTGGAGATCCTCATTATGTGTCTCTTCAAGATTGTAGGTTAGATTGAGCAAGAACAGGGAGTACTGCACATCAGTGAATCCACAGGAGCAATTGACTGTCAAATATATCATAATTATTATCTTTATTGTTGTTATTAATTTTTAAATAGGTGCTTTTGCAATTAGGCTACTGAAGAGATTGGTGTGGTCCTGCTGCCATTGAAGCCAGCAGCTTTAACAGATCTCTGTTGTCTTTATCTGGCTGCTTTGATTTGCTGGCGTGGCATCTGGAATGAAGTACTCTCTCTGTAACAAGCTTAGTAGTTCACCTTGAACACTTGGTACCAAGGAACTCCAGAAGGATGTGTTCCCAACCTTTCTTCCAAGGTCTCTCACTACACTGACAACTTGATTAGCATGATAATTTTGCTTTCTTTTAAAGCTGAGGAATGTACCTACTGCAGAAACTTTGCCCTCAATTTGTGGGTTTCTGAGAATTTTGCACCTTGTTTTAGCCTTAACTGTACGAAGTGCTTGATTCATTTCCTGGGCAGTTTATCCCTGTCAGTCACCAGCACATTTTTGTTTTGTAGAACATTACACACAAATCAGGCATCTCTTATTTTTTTGGGTAGATACAGCTTTCTAATTTGTTATATAGAATGGAAGGTCCTTATTTTTCCTCATTAGCAACACTGTGATCAAAGGTGCAAAATAAATAAGATGCATTTAATGTATGTAGCTTATGCTGTTAGAGATTGAAAGTGTATTATGTTAGGAGCAACTTAAGAACATAAATCAAGGATCTGGAGCTATAAATCCTCTTTGCCTGTTTGCCAAATGAGCTATTAAAAAAGGAAACTATTTGCATATAGTGTGTCCAAAGCTTGCTAGAGAGAGGGAATAAATCAGAGTCAACTTCACATCATTGCTAAACCAAGACTGCTTTACATTTTTTACTCTATAAAGTGCAACCATTTTAAAACTTGTTTATGCACAGTAATAACTTAGCAAGCATAGTTGTGTTTTTTTCACAGAATTAGGTTATTTCCAATATAGATGGGGAAAAAATAAGTTTCCTTTTATTTTTTTATGACAGGTATGCAAAGATTAATAGCATCTCTATTTTGATAGACTATTTGGTGTCTGGAGGATCTTTTACATGTTTGTTGGTCAAACTCACTTAGTTAAAACAGCAAATTTTTATGCTGCTAGTGAAATGTTACTGAAGGAGGATTTTGTGAGTTGAGCAGTAAGCCCAACAAATACCTGAAAGTATAATTTAGCTTAAAAAAAAGAGTTGTTGCTATACACAAGATTTTAATCATTAATCATTGAATCATTAATCTGTTGAGGCTTATTTTTCTGTAAAACAACTGTGGATGTTGAAACGCTGCAAAAATCTTACTTCTACCTCTTGTGTAACGTTCTGAAAATGGTATTTCACAGATCTTTGGGGTGCACTTGATATCCCAGGGTGTTGACACACTTAACTTGTGGATTTCATGTGCTTTTCCTTGTGTTTTTTTTTTCTTTTATTTCTTATTTTTTTCTCTCCTGTTAGCTGTTTTCACCGGGATGCCTTGTGGCTGGGGCTGGATTATGGATTATATTCACCTTGTGTAAAGTAGCTTTGGGCAAACTCTGTGCTCTGACACGTGGTTTCTAGTAAGCAAAAGGTACAACAGTCAGAAGAGATTATAAGGTTTGTGCTACATGTATGAAAGTCTCAGAAATATATGAGAATTCTGTAATAAAATCATGGCCAGTGTAATTTTTTAGTATTTCTATGTATGTGATTTGATTCCTTTTATTTAAATAATCAAGGATGTTGTATGTATGTTTATCCCTACTGAATAGTTGCAGCTTCTTGTTTTGTTTAGTTCAACTCACACTACTTACCTGCTGCTGTTCTCCACGTGAGATGAGTTTGGTTGGGGTAATTCTGCCTTGAAAAGACATGAGATGTGTCCTGCTGTAACACAAATTAAAATCCTTCATCTTTTATGTGAGTGGTTTTATTATTTCAGCAAATTCAGTGTAAGAGGTGTGGGCAGTTGGCATTTGTTACGCTCATGTGTGAGGAACCCAGGGACCCTGCTTTGGCAAGGGGGTTGGACCCTGATGATCTCTTGAGGTCCCTTCCAACCCCTGTGATTCTGTGAATATCTTGTAACTGGGGTTCAGTGCCACACACAGACCTGTTCTCTGAAAACGCAGAATTGCATCAAGCGGTTGGAAATGAAGGAGAATCGTTAGTAATTTAATGAGGTTGTGCCCATCACTTCACACAGCTTTACTGGGGGCAAAGTCCTGACAAATGTGGCATGTTTCTCTGCCACAGAACTGGTTTTGCTCACACAGTGCCTGGAAGCTAGAGACAGGAACAGAGCTGCGTTATGCTCAGTGCCCTAAAAGCCGTGGAAAACTGTGCTTTGCGAATGGCTGATCTTGGTTCTCTCTCCTCCCTCAACGAGAGCAGTGGAGGTAGATTTAGTATAGGGAAACTCTATTCTGGAGCTGCACATCGTGTGTCCACAGGTGCCCAGCAGTCAGGTTTAGGCAATCAAACAATGGATTATATTGCTGATATATTGTGAACCTTTGCTTTTTTATTGTCACTGTCAGCTGCTTTTTACAGGCTTCAGAGGATCACATCTTCTGCATATAACAGCCTTGGCTACCAAGGGAGATTACTCTTGGCAATGTGTAGCTCTGTAGGGCTGGAACTGCCTTGATATTTTTCCACAAGCTTAAGCTGGAGCATGAGCTGAGTATCCCTGTTACATTGTCAGTGGTGTTAACTCTGCCCTGCATGGTCTGGGAAGGTAGAGCTGGTTGCCAGTCAAGCGCTGCCCAGCTAATACCAGCATTCAGCTTGCCTGTCCTGGAGTCTAGTGTGGAATTTCAAACCTCACCAAGGGGCACAAATGTTCCTCAGTTTAGAGCTTCCCATTTCTGAGGGCTTTCTTTTCTGGTGATGTGCAGGAAAAAAACCCTAAAAGATCTATAATTGTTTTTCCTTAGTGGAAAATGCTATAAATTTTGGTGCTTTGGATAATTTAAGCATGTAATGTGCCAGCAGTAATGTCAACTGACTTATCCATGTCAGGTATTTCAATATAATATATATCCCCTGGCTTTTTTGAGTTTCCTGTATCATGGAATGTGCTAGGTGGGAAGGGAGCTTTAAAGGTCATCTAGTCCCACCCCCCTGCACTGAGCAGGGACATCTTCACTAGATCGGGTTGCTCAGAGCCCTACCAAGCCTGACCTTGGATGTTTCCAGGGATGGGGCCTTCACCACCTCTCTGGGCAACCTGTGCCAGTGCCTCACCACCCTCAGAGTGAAGAACTTCCTAAAGTTTCATCTAAACCTGCCCTGCTCTGGTTTCAAACCCTCACCCCTTGTCCCATCACTCCGTGCCCCCCACAAATAGTCCCTCCCCAGCTTTCCTACAGGGGACTGGAAGGCCATTAATCATGTAGGTGCTGGAGGAAGAACGTACCAAAGCTTCTGTGTGGCACCCCAGAGACCCAAGAGAGAGGTGTCTGTCTGGAGTGGTTCAAGAGAGGAGGTTGACAGGGGCTCCCTGAAGCATCCATCCCACAGCTCCTCTCTGGCCCAGCTTGTCTGCCCTTTGATTTGGGAATGAGCAAGGGCTGTTGCTTGGCAAGCCACAGGGATTTTGGTCAGCAACCCAGTGCCCCTGCAGCCCTGAACTGTTGCATGATAACAACCAAATCCAAGTCTTCCTGTAGAAATGCCTCATGAGGATAATGGAAGCAGATGGGATTTGTTTGTTCACTTCTGGACTGGAGCTGTTGTCATCTACTCTTGGTGGTTTCTGTTTCCATTGCTCTTCTGGACCTGTGTTTGTAAGTTAATTTGAGAGGTGCTGCAAGAATTCCCCCCTTTTCCCTCCTTCCTTTCCCCCCCTTTTCCCTCCTTCCTTTCCCCCCCTTTTCCCTCCTTCCTTTTTCCCCCCTTTTCCCTCCTTCCTTTTTCCCCCCTTTTCCCTCCTTCCTTTTTCCCCCCTTTTCCCTCCTCCCTTTTTCCCCCCTTTTCCCTCCTTCCTTTTTCCCCCCTTTTCCCTCCTTCCTTTTTCCCCCCTTTTCCCTCCTTCCTTTTTCCCCCCTTTTCCCTCCTTCCTTTTTCCCCCCTTTTCCCTCCTTCCTTTTTCCCCCCTTTCCCCTCCTTCCTTTTTCCCCCTTTCCCCTCCTTCCTTTTTCCCCCTTTCCCCTCCTTCCTTTTTCCCCCTTTTCCCTCCTTCCTTTTTCCCCCTTTTCCCTCCTTCCTTTCCCCCCCTTTTCCCTCCTTCCTTTCCCCCCCTTTTCCCTCCTTCCTTTCCCCCCCTTTTCCCTCCTTCCTTTCCCCCCCTTTTCCCTCCTTCCTTTCCCCCCCTTTTCCCTCCTTCCTTTCCCCCCCTTTTCCCTCCTTCCTTTCCCCCCCTTTTCCCTCCTTCCTTTCCCCCCCTTTTCCCTCCTTCCTTTCCCCCCCTTTTCCCTCCTTCCTTTCCCCCCCTTTTCCCTCCTTCCTTTCCCCCCCTTTTCCCTCCTTCCTTTCCCCCCCTTTTCCCTCCTTCCTTTCCCCCCCTTTTCCCTCCTTCCTTTCCCCCCCTTTTCCCTCCCCCCCTTCACAGAGGCTTCACAGTGTTATCACACAGATCATCCCTTCACTGACATATCCCTGCTTCTACCCAAATACAGCTTGGTTGCTTTGACACTGCTTCCAAAACACCTGTAATGGAACAGTTGCAACTATTTTAGTACAGCTCTGCTGGCAGCTTGCCTGCAAAGACACTCTGGAAGCAGCAAAATGTTTTCCTCCCAGCATGTTACCCCTGAATTAGTCTGATAACATTTGGTCTCCTGTGTTCATTTTTAATTAATGTTAATTGGAAGTGTTTGAAGTGCATACTGGCCTGACAGGCTGACCTTTGTGAAGCTGTGTGATTTGGTTGTGCTGCTCTGATTTGAATTAAGAATGAAAACACTGTCTCCTCAGTGCTAACTCAGCTTGCTGTGAGGAGAACTTTGATTTCTAGCTGATGAATCATGCTCTGTATATATATATTTATATACTTCAAGAGTGTTGGATTGCAAAATATGCACAGCATCAGTAAGTATTGAATTTGGTTAAAATACTCTTGAAGAATTAGGAAACCTAAAAAGCAGCAGCTTTTTTTTTGGTTTTTTGCTCTGTAAATAAATTTTGCTGCATTGTATTTGTCTGAAAAATCAGTGTTTTGCAGCAAAATGGCTTATAAACAAATGTAAAACAGAACGTTTGCTTGGTTTGTTGGAGGTTGGTGGGTGGAATCCAGAAGCTGGACATCTGAAGTGGAGAAAGGAGACTCAATTAAAAGGGGGGTTAATGATCAGCTCCAGTGATGAGTGTTGGCAGGACAAGGGGGATGGATTGAAGCTGAAGGAGGGAAGGTTCAGGTGAGATATTAGGGGGAAGCTCTTTAAAGAGAGAGTGGTGAGGGGCTGGAAGGGGCTGCCCAGAGAGTTGGTGGGTGCCCCATCCCTGGGGGTGTTCAAGGCCAGGTTGGCTGGGGCCCTGGGCAACCTTGTGTAGCTCCAGGCCTGGAGGTTGGTGTCCCTGCCTATGGCAGGGGGTTGGAGCTCTATGGTCCTTGGGGTCCCTTCCAACCCAGACCAGTCTGTGATTCTGTAAGTCATCTTGGTTTCCTCACTAATGTTTTACCCCAGAATTGGATCTCACTTGTGCTGGCCATACGAAGAGTATTCCTTTAGCAGCTGCTGCCATTCTCTTCCTCACAGCAGAGCCACTGCACACCTTCCAAATTCTACTAAACCCCACAATTTTACACAGTGATTTTGGACTACCTGCCTGCCTTGCCAAGTAGTTCCTGCTACTGCTTGTGGTCTGTAATTCCCAGAACCCTGTGGCTCAGGTAAGTTGTTCCTGAAGGTAATCTGTATAAATGTAACCTGTAAGAGGCTGTGGGAGCTGGGCTGGTTCAGCCTGGAGAAGAGAAGGCTGTGGGGGGACCTCACTGGAGCCTTCCAGTGCCTGAAGGGAGCAGAGAAACAGGAGGGGAATCAGTTTTTTAAAAGGACAGAGACTGGCAGGACAAGGGGGATGGAGTGAAGCTGAAGAAGGGATGGTTTATATGAGATATTAGGGGGAAGTTTTTTACAGAGAGAGTGGTGAGGGGCTGGAACAGGCTGCCCAGAGAGTTGGTGGGTGCCCCGTCCCTGGGGGTGTTCAAGGCCAGGTGGGATGGGGCCCTGGGCAGCCTTGTGTAGCTCCAGGCCTGGAGGTTGGTGTCCCTGCCTGTGGCAGAGGGTTGGAGCCCTGTGATCCTTGGGGTCCCTTCCAGCCCAGCCCAGTCTGTGATTTTTGAAGCAGCAATGGTGAAGAAAATCTGGTCTTTGGGTTTCTAAGTATATGAGTGAAGGCTTTCCTGGATAGAATCAGAACCACATCAGAACATCCTCTATAACAAACTATCATACAGTAAAGAAGATTTGAGTTTCTATTTATCCCATAAATTCTTCCTAAAAAGATCCAGAATCCTATTTGTTCTGCTCCAGAACAATTTCAGCCTCCCAGAACACCACCATAAAATCATCCCAAGAACCACAGAACCGTAGGGGTTGGAAGGGACCTCCAGAGATCATCAGGTCCAACCCCCCTGCCAAAGCAGGGTCCCTAGGACAGGTCACACAGGGAGGCATCCCGATGGGTCTGGAATATCTCCAGAGAAGGAGACTCCACACCCCCTGGGCAGCCTGTCCCAGGGCTCCCTCACCCTCACTGCATAAGAATTCTTCCCCATGTTGGTGTGGAACTCCCTGTGCTCCAACTTGAGCCCATCGCCCCTTGTCCTGTCCCCACAGACACTGAGAAGAGGCTGCCCATTTCCCCCTGTGTCCCACCCTTCAGATACTGATAAACATTAATAAGGTCCCCCCCTTAGTCTCCTTTTCTCTGCTTAATCATCTTGTGAATGATTGACCTGGTTTCCAGACAACAGCAATTTAAGGACTGAGTTCTGCTGTGGTATGGAAAGAAATTGCCTTACAAGGGTTATAAATACAATAATAATAATAATAATAATAATAATAATAATAATAATAATAATAATAATAATAATAATAATAATAATAATAATAATGTGGGTGTGCATCCTGTTAGGACGCAACTGCACTACGATTCTCTTACATACCACTGCCTACAACCAAGGGTTGTATAAATACTGGTGTAAATACCTATCATTAGATAACTTGCAGAAATTTTTACCTCAAGGCTTAAAGAAGGACTTAGAGTACAAGAGCCACACTTGTGCTGCTGTGTGGGTTGAAGGACTCAGAGTAAGTACTTGGTGCTTGCTCCTTCCTTCTTTCCTGAGGGACCTTTGCAAGTCTTCCAAAGGATGACAGGGGAAAACAACCCAAATCAAACTATTTGGGATTCCAAATAGTTTTAAGAAATAATTTAAGGTAGTTTTAATACAATTAAAATAATTAAGGTAGCTTTTAAAAAAAGAACCCAACACTTAATTGTCACTCTCTGATCTAAATGTCCCCTTACCTATCAGCTGGTGTGTTCACAACCACTTAACTCAGAGCTGAGAATTCCACATCTTCCCAGTTGAGCTTTGATGCAGGTGTTGGTCACTGGATTGCAGTCAGACAGCTTGGTAAGAGGGGTGTTGGCAGAAATTAGAGGTTAGACATCAGTATTGGCTTCTCCAGTGTGTCCAAAGTAAGTAATAAACAGGAGATGTGCCCAGATAACCCCTGGAAAGCAGAACTTGCTTCACCCAATAATAATGTAGTCATGGAACTGTTCTCTTTGGGTAAAGCATAGATTGAGCTGTGGGCATTGGGATGAGCTGAGTCATTGGGAAAGGTCTGGAGGATGCTTGGGATGAGGAAATGAGACAATTCTATGGGTGCTGACACCTTTTCTTTAACTGAAACCACCACCAAGGAAGAGATTTATGCATATGACAAGCTTAGAGCATCTGCCTAATCCCACTGACATCACTGGTGCTGATCAAGCACTTAAAAATAGACATTGCTTTTAGGGTTCTTTGAAATAGATTAAACTCATGGTGTAAAAGGCATTCCAAAAGGCAAATCAGCTTCTAAGTTCTTCTGATCTCCTACCATTGTCTGAGTGTTGAGTATAAAAGCTTCTGACCTGCTTCTCCCTGGTCCCCAGCTGACTGCGGGTGATCCAAGATACTTGCATATTAGGATTTTCACCACCCAGCAAAGATGTTAAGAAGGAAAGACTACTTCAGTCAGGATTAAATCCACTTGTACCCACTCCAGCACCTTTTAACCTTGCTAAAAAAGCCTAGCTGGGTAGCAAGGCAGCAGCTAGCCAACCACTGATGCTCAGTGATACAGGGTGAGAGCTTAAAAGTGGTGGAAGACTTTGTGAGAAACAGTTCTGCTAAAGAAATTACTGATTGTACCAAGTGTGTTATTTAGCTATGGCAACTGCAGTGTCCTTGGTGGAAAAGGAGTAGTAAGCCAGTAGTAAATCACGCTTCTAGCAGGGTGATTTATTTCTTCATGGTTTCGTGGTGGACTTGGCAGTGGTAGGTCAATAGTTGGATATGATGATCCTTAAGGTCTTTTCCAATCAAAATGATTCTGTGATGCCATGTAGAGAATAAATCCATGGAGAAATGAGTGAAGAGTAATTCTTGGGTGGGTGAGTGGGGGTGTTCCCTTCACATCAAAGATGATCCAGAAAATATTCCAGGGGTGTTAGCTTTCATGGGTGGTTTAAAAAAGAAAATCTTCAAGAAAAATATGCCACAAGAAGAGCTGGTGATGGTTTTAAACTGAAAGGGGGTGGTTTCAGACCAGACATGAGGAAGCTGTTTAATGCTGAGGGTGGTGAAACACTGGCACTGGTTGCCCTGAGAGGTGGTAGATCCCTGGAGACATTCAAGGTCAGGTTGGACAAGGCTCTGAGCAACCTGATCTAGTTGGAGATGTCCCTGCTTGTTGCTAAGGCACTGTGTCCCTTCCAACCCAAACCCCACTCCGATAACTGATCAGCTGGTAGGAACATAACTAAGATTGTAAAGGCCTCCTGGAGTTATCCAGAGCTACTCCTGCTCGGGGTAGGTGTCCCAGTGCTACGCTGCTCTCACAAGGAACTTCTACTGCTTGGGGGCTTTTTTCCCCTTCTTTAAATTAATTTCAGGTGCAGGTGAATTTGAGTTGCATTTAGGGAAATGCTGATGCCCTTGTCCAGAGCAGAGCTTGGGGTAACTGTGACTGACACGCAGGAACACTGTGCTGCCATTCAGTGAGACCTGGACAGGCTGCAGAGCTGGGCAGGGAGAAACCAGATGAGGTTTAATGAAAGCAAGTGGAGAGTCTGGCACCTGGGAAGGAACAACCACTTGTATCAGTACAGGCTGGGGATGACCTGCTGGAGAGGAGCTCTGTGGAGAAGGACCTGGGGGTCCTGATAGATGACAGGTTGGCCATGAGCCAGCAGTGTGCCCAGTGGCTGAGAGAGCCAATGGGATCCTGGGGGGCATCAAGAGGAGTGTGGCCAGCAGGTCAAAGGAGGGGATCCTCCCCCTCTGCTCTGCCCTGGTCAGGCCCCACCTGGAGTGTTGTGTCCAGTTCTGGGCTCCCTGGGATAAAAAAGACAGGGATCTCCTGGAGAGAGTCCAGAGGAAGCTACAGATATGATGAAGGGCCTGGAGCATCTCCCCTGTGAGGAAAGGCTGAGTGAGCTGGGGCTGGTCAGCCTGGAGAAAAGAAGCCTGAGAGGGGATCTGATCAGTGTTTATCAATATCTGAAGGGTGGGACACAGGGGGACATGGGCAGCCTCTTCTCAGTGCCTGTGGGGACACAACAAGGGGCGATGGGCTCAAGTTGGAGCACAGGAAGTTCTGCACCAACATGTGAAAGAACTTTTACACAGTGAGGGTGAGGGAGCCCTGGGACAGGCTGCCCAGGGGGTGTGGAGTCTCCTTCTCTGGAGATGTTCTAGACCCATCTGGACACCGACCTGTGTGACCTGTCCTAGGGACCCTGCTTTGGCAGGGGGTTGGACCCGATGATCTCTGGGGGTCCCTTCCAACCCCTGTGATTCTGTAATCAAGGGAGGTTTGTGGACTATTGGGAACAGTGTGGCTGTAGTGTCCTTGTTCGAGCTGTGGGGGTCAGATGTGTGTGCCTGAGCAGAGCTGAGCTCAGACACTCAAGTGAAAACAGGGCTGGAAACAAATCACATCCTTGTTGCCTTTTAAGAAAACCAAAAATAATTTCAGAAATACATATTCCCACATGGGAAGACAGAGTAACAACTGGTTGGATGTCTGGTAAAGCAGGAGAGCTGGTTAAAAAAAACCCTCCTCTTGGTTTTTACTTTTTATTGTCTTTTTATGTGCCACAAAGGAGGCTGCAGCCAGGTGTGTGTCACAGCTGATGCTTGTAAGGAAGGGGTAAGTCACTGTCTCTGACAGGTAGGAGATGGGCTTGAAAGTGCATAAAAGGGAAAGATGCTTTAAAATGTCCTGGGCCTCACAAACTTTGTTGTAGAGTCTTTGTTAGAGGTTTCATTAATAATAAAACCCCTGACAGTGGCCACCAGTCACCAATCTACACCATAAGAAGGACATTGAGGTCCTGGAGTGAGTCCAGAGAAGGGCAACCAGGCTGGGGAAGGGGCTGGAGGGCAAATCCTCTGAGGAGTGGCTGAGGGAGCTGGGGGTGTTCAGCCTGGAGAAGAGGAGGCTGAGGGGAGGCCTTATCACTGCTTACAACTACCTGACAGGAGGGTGCAGAGAGGTGGGCGATGGTCTCTTCAGCCAGGGGACAGGAGATGGAACAAGGGGAATGGGCTCAAGCTGCACCAGGGCAGGGTCAGAGCAGATGTGAGGGAAAAATTCTTCCCTGAAAGAGTTGTCAGGGCCTGGAACAGGCTGCCCAGGGAGGGGGTTGAGTCACCTTCCCTGGATGTGTTTAACAGATGGGTAGATGAGGTGCTCAGGGATATGGTTTAGCACAGGACAGGTGTGGTTGGACTCAATGATCTCAAAGGTCTTTTTCAACTTAGATATTCTGTGATTAAAAGGAGCTTATTCTCTTTAAAAAAGGTTACGAATGTTTAGCAATATTAACAGATGGTCATTGAAGACAGAGAAAATGCCATTACAAGAGCAATCTAAGTATTATGTTGAGTTTAAAAAACAGAAAGAACAGAGGTGCTGAGTTTTGTTTGGTTTTTTTAAAGGAAAGTCTTCAGAATTTTAGGAAAAATTGGTTGTGGACAAACAACAAAGAAAAGGCAAAAGTGCTGTGTGCTTGCCTGGCTCGGTGTTAAAGGCTTCCTGAAAGAAAACAGCTTATGAAGTTTTCTCCATCTTTTTCAGGGCTAATCTAAAATAAATTCCCACATTTTTCAAATTCTAAAATCCCTCCTGTAATTTAAGCTGGACAGGAAAGACATACAGTGCTTTCACCTTAGGCCTGGGGACGTTTGAAGATGACCATCTCCTCTCCTCTGGCCAGAATGCCCCCAATTCCTTTCACCTTACTCATCATTTCCATCACTCTCTGGCTGGACCTACCCCAGCTGTCCACTCACTTTTGAAGAGCCAGGACCAAAGGCAGGCAGAGCCCTTCGGCTGCCACTGGACATGGGGAGATCAGGAGGATTATCATCTCACACACGTTGCTGCCTTTGTACTTCCATTCTTGCCTATTTCAAAACAGCCCAGGCATCTCCAATCCACTCATGCTTCCCAGTAATCCCCAAACCCTCCACAGAATCACAGGGTTGGAAAAGACCTTTAAGATCATCAAGTCCAACCATTCCCATCCTAAGCTAAACCAGATCCCTTGAGCACCTCATCTACCCATCTGTTAAACACACACAGGGATGGGGACTCAACCCCCTCCCTGGGCAGCCTGTTCCACATCCCAACAATGCTTTCAATAAAAAATTATTTCTAGTATCAAATCTCAAGCTGCCCTGGGGCAGCTTAAGGCTATTTCCCTTTGTCCCATCTCCTGTCCCCTGGCTGAAGAGACCATCACCCACCTCTCTGCACCCTCCTGTCAGGTCAGTGTAGGTGGTGATAAGGTCTCCCCTCAGCCTCCTCTTCTCCAGGCTGAACAGCCCCAGCTCCCTCAGCTGCTCCTTAGAGGATTTGCCCTCCAGCCCCTTCCCCAGCCTGGTTGCCCTTCTCTGGACTCACTCCAGGACCTCAATGTCCTTCTTATGGTGAGGAGCCCAGAACTGGACCCAGCACTCGAGGTGCAGCCCCACCAATGCCCAGCCCAGGGGCACAATCCCTTCTCTGGCTCTGTGGCCACACTGTGTCTGACACAAGCCAGGATGCCATTGGCCTTCTTGGCCACCTGGGCAAGTGTGGAGTGATTAGACTTTAGGAGATTCAGAATGAGCTGTGATGGGAAAAACATCTCGTGGTGTCTGTGGGTTCTTTGTGGGGATTTTCTATTGGCATGGGGGGTTATTTTTCATTTTCTCCTGAATTGTTCTTAAGTGTCAGACAGGGAGGGGAAATGTCCAGCTTGGTCTTAGTTTTTGTCTTAGAAACTGTGTAAACACACAGAAAAAAATGATGGGAGCTTTTAAATGTTTGTGCCACATAATCCCAGCGGATTCTCCTGTCTGGAGAAGCAGGAATTGGGGTCCTTTTTAAATGAAAACCTGCCTTTGTATGCAAAACATCCAATACTTAACCACAATCTTGAAGTCAGCCTGGCTAGTTAGAGTAATTCTACTCACTCTGGCTGGTTAGAGTAACTCTACTCACTCTGCTTGCCTAAAAAGGTGTAAAAACTGCAACCATGGGCTGCCAAAGCTCCTGTGGGCTGCTCAGCAGGGGATTCCAACAGATGGGACAGTGGTGTTTAGTGCCTCATGTTGGGAAAAAGTGGGGGAAAAGCTTTGGGATGCCATCCCCACAGGATCTAGGGATGCTACTGAACTGGCCACTACCTGGTGTTTGCTGTTGGAGACCTTGAGGGAGTGGAAAATGAAAGGGACTTAAAAGAGTGGGGAATTGGAGGGTGGGACCTGGGGAGAACCAAAAGATGAAGGCTGTGAGCTTTTCTATAAACCAATTCAGCCACCTTCACCCTTCTAGAGAGCCCAAAAACCCCCTGCACAGCTCCAAAGGAGTGTCAGGATAATGGGCCACCTTAGAAACCCCCATCCCTGGGGGTGTTCAAGGCCAGGTTGGCTGGGGCCCTGGGCAAACTTGTGTAGCTCCAGGCCTGGAGGTTGGTGTCCCTGCCTGTGGCAGGGGAGTTGGAGCTCTGTGATCCTTGGGATCCCTTCCAACCCAGCCCAGTCTGGGATTCCAAAAGGGGGTCCAGCTTGCCAGGACAGAAGGCAAACAGCACAGATGATACCCTGGACACTGCCACTGGCTCTGGTAACCGGGCTGCCACGGCAACCTGGGCTCTTTTGGCAGCAAGTGAGAAGAAAAGCAGCTGAAATGGGGGACTGGGTGGAAAAACTCCATTTGCCCTGAGATACCTCCCAGATGGAAGCTGCCTCTGAGCCCCCCGAGGCTGAGGAGATGGCTTATCCCGTATTTAAAGCTGCACAGGGTGGGGGGTAGTGAGATGAGCATCATCATCCCTTGTTGTGGAGGATGGGGCAGGATTTGCAGACCAAAGCTCAGGAATTCAGGCTTAATTCTCATGCAATGATGCAACTCATGAGTGATACTGATGTGCTTGCTCTGTTTGATATAACACCTTTGGCCCAGGAGTTGTTTGAGCCCATTCAGATGCTGGTGTTCCAATCAACCTGGAAGCAGGGACCACAAGAGCTATTCCAACAGTTTGTGGAGAAAGGAGCTGCTGCACTTGAAGAGCAAGTTGAGGACAGTCTATGACTTCCCCTGTGTAAA
Source organism: Gallinula chloropus (assembly GCF_964237585.1). NCBI lineage: Eukaryota > Metazoa > Chordata > Aves > Gruiformes > Rallidae > Gallinula > Gallinula chloropus. The sequence goes on along the minus strand of NC_140086.1, from coordinate 160,883,708 downwards.
CAGTTGGCAAAAGATAATGCTGATGGTGTCTGTCCTAAAGTAATAGTGATACAGGGGGCTTGCTAACAAGATGCTTGTTAAGGGTCTTGCTAATAGGATGGTTTGACATGCCATAGTGGTTATGTCAGAGGTGACCTTACATAAACAATGTCTGATTTGAACAACTCTTTTCTAGTGTAGTTGCTCTTGAGTGATTAGTGTCCTTGAAAGAATTTAAAGGAGACCCAGGGTAAGAAGGAAGCATCCCAGGGAAGGTGGTGTCTGGGACAGATAAGGAGGAAGCATCCCAAGTGTGGAAAATGCTGGGGGAATGTTGCTTTTGCAAACTGAAATAGGTTGTGGTATTTTTCAGTGCTGACTTGGGAAGTGGAGGAGTTGGGCTGCCTCATTAGGAATCCTTTGTTGGGGATTTAGGAATAGGAAGACAAAGGACAATTGTCAACCTGGATATGCAACAGATAGAACGTAAGGTAAGGGGGGAACACTGCTAATGATTATAATTTGCATTATTGTAGTAAGTTTTGCTGTTGGTTGTGTTAAAGAATGATGGTAAAATTCCTCTCTTGGATAAGGGTTCAATGAGAAACTGAGGAATACAAAGCTCTGCTGAAAGATGCAGGTGAAACTTGTAACCATACACCAGACAGTGAGGACATAGGAGTGGCTGAATTGTGACTCAGGTCATGGGGTGGAATGTAACCTTGGAAATAGCTTATCCATAGGTAAAACAGGAGGGATTTTGGATGGGAATAGGGTATAAAAATGCTTCAAACCCTTCCCACAGGTGAGACAACTTTGCTAGGTCACCTGCTCTTGCAAGAACGTCTAATAGAATCATAGAATTATAGAATCCTAGGGGTTGGAAGGGACCTCCAGAGATCATCAGGTCCAACCCTGTGGTCCCTCTGACTCTTTTCAACCTCTGCTTTTAAAATCCCCAATAAACCCCCACTTTTCTCTGCTGCTGGAGGTTTTGTACTCTGAATGTGCCATTGTGTGTCCTTAGCTGGTGTGGGCCCATCAGGCCCTGCACCACCTTATCTGCTTTGTTTACTGCCAAAAATAAGCCTATCTCTTAGTTCTCTCCCAAGAGCCAGGGATAAAGTGCTTGGGGAGGGGGGAGCTTGCTGGACTCTGCTCAAGTTCCTCTGTCAAAAGTGACTTTTAAAGTCTAAAGACTTTGCTTGCTGAGAATTATTACTAATTAGAGTTGGTGTCAATTCTCTGTTGTTTAAATTGCTTAAAAAAGAAATAGAGCAGCTTTATGGATTGACATAGAAAAAAATAGGATCTCCTGGCTCTGAGATGTGATGCCTGTGCCACTCAGGGCATTCCAGTAGGTTCCTGCTGCAGAGGGTTAGGGAGAGCTGTGCCTCCCTACGGGAGGGATACGCTGAGGTGTGTTACCTCACTGTTGTAGCAGCTCTTGCCTGGGAGGTTATAAATAAACCTACTAGTGACCTGGTGCTTTTGGGAAAGAATTCCCATCTGGAGTGCAGCCCTGATAAGTGGGCAGCTGCCTGTTCCTGGGTCCCCACCTCACATTTATCACTTGGCTTTGGGACAGGCTCTCGAGGAGCAGTTTTCACCCACTGTGTCCCTGCAGCATGTCCCCCCCACACCACCAAATGCACGCCCCCTCTGATGGTTTTACCTCCCCTTTCCTCCCTGACTCTTGCTGGCCCATCCCAGTGAGTCCCCAAAACGATGCCCTTTCGCCCCTGTCCTGTGGGAAACTTAATCTCCCCGGTAAATGACACCCAGAGCTATTTTGGAGCTGGGCTGAGGAGGGAAAGCAAAGCACGTCAGCAATTCGACTGGAGGAGGACAACCCAGAGGAGGGGTGTGGGGAGGTGGGGCGGCACAGCCTAACCCTGGGCAGCAAAGCCACCTCTGGGGGACTTTTTTTGGGGGGGGGGGACCTTTCGCTGCACGTCCCTGCCATCGCTGGGGTTTCTGTTTTATTTTCCTGGAGGGGAAAGGGAGTGGGGAACCAAAACCAGCATGGTCTCCCCATGTCCTCTGCTCCCTGTTTCCCCCTTTCCCCTCCTGTCATCTCAGTAGGAATCAGCTTTTTCTTACCCTGCTCAGAGCTTTGTTTCTCCTCAGACCCTGACAAGACTCCAGGTAAGACCTAATGCTTCACTTAGAGAGAAGCAGATGGTGGTGGGGGGGGGGGGGGGGGGGAACACGCTGATATCCAGCAGAAAGTGGAGGATGAGGTTTGTAGGGAGGGGTGAGGTTGTTTCTATGTGAGTGTTGCTGTGCTGGAGAAGGTCTTGCTTTATGAAACCCATCTTCAGATGGAGCTGAAGGTGCAGGGGCTAAATCCATTTTCCTGGTCTGGTTAAAAAAAGGTGGATGCCTTTGCTTAATTGCTTCTGGCAGTGCTATCTAAGGAGCAAAGATCAATGTCCAGAGGGGAGAAAAAGAAGGTAAATCAGGTTTGAAGCTGTGGATTCTACTTGTTAAGCTTTATTCCCAAATTGGAGATAGCAGCATGCAAGGAGAGCCTGCAAAAATCCACGGAGAGGTGGCAGCAAGGAGTGGGTTTAGGTTTTATTTCCAGGGCATAACCTCAGGGCTGCTTTTCTCTCTAGTGAGGGTTTTTTTTTTCCCCCCTCTGAGCTTCTCTCCAGCATCAACACCGATTCACACTGCAACCCCCCCCCCCCCCCCCCTTTATCCCCACCACCCCCCTCCTTGCATTTCTACAGATGGCCCTGAGCAGAGCTGGAGAGAGACAGAGCTCGACACCTGAGGCTATTTTCAGCCCTACAGCTCAATGGGGTGGAGTGGCTGTAACAACAGTGACGTCCACTTGTTAAAATACAAGGGGCTCAGGCTGGAGCCTTCACTGCTGATTGTCACTGAGGGGGATTCTCCATCCCTGGGGGAGCCGAGATCCCGCGACTCCCTCGCGTCGGCAACCACATGTGCTGGAACTGGAGGCAGTGCCTCTGCATTCATACAAGTGAGGGGGGGGTTTCCTCTTTGTTTTCTGTTGGTCAAAGCACTGGAGAGTTGGGATTAGCTGGCTGGGGGTTGGTAGGAGCTGGTTTGACTCATGCAAGGTGTGTGTGTTGATGTGCGTGGCGAGGAAACCCGCATCGGGGCAGCTGCAAGGTAGGGATGGCAGCTACAGGCATGCCAAGCTCCAAGCCCTCATGAAACCAGTGGAGTGAGAGGAAACCATGCCATCCTGCTGCATCTCACAGCCTTTAGAGCTCGCCTGGCTCAGGCTGCCAGTCTTTACCTGAGCAGACACTGGGCTGTGCTTACGGCTTCGGGGTTCCACCCAAAAGCTTCACCCAGTCGGGTGAGACTTGGGATGTAAACTGCTAAAATTCACATTGCTCCTTTCCTGTCCCCAGGGTGGCAAACCCAGAACTTTTGTCTTTTTCCACTCTGTTCCTCCCCTGCCTTCTCACCCTCACGGAGCAGGAATGTGCATGTGCTGGGGATGTCCCTTGGGTTCCAGCTCTTTCTCCCATGTTGTCAGAGCAGCCCCCAGTGCCTTTAGGCTCAGGAAAATAAGGATGAAGATGCCAGCATAGAGTCTTGAGGGGTTGATCTGAGCAGTTCTAGTCCTCTGGAAGTTTCTGAGGTGGTTTTGTGGCTCCTTTGGTGGGGGGGGGGGGATCCAAAGTGAAGCCCCTATGCTGCAACAAAGACCAAGTAGGGAAAAGCCCTTTCCTTGCATGGAGCTTCTTGAAGCTGTTGATGTGTGGATGGAAAATGACTGCTGGCCATATGGTTAAGAGAGGGATGAGTTTTATAAGCAATATCTGTCTCAAAGAGGAGAGACAGTATGTGCTTTGACCATATAAATAATCTAAGTGGCTCCAGTCTCCCATGTGTTGCATTAAATGTATGTTTATTTAAGTGACTGGAAGGTGATCTTGCCCAGTTGCCTGCACAAACCTCACTGTTTGTTCTTGTTGGACTTTTCCAGTGGTTTATTGGACTCTCTTGTTTGCTGTCAGACACTGGAGATGTGTCCAGGTCATTGATGAAGGATTAATGCAGGTAGTGGGAGGTGATGCAGGTCCCTTCCCAGGCAGCTGGTGCATGTTTAGCCCTTCTCTGAAGGTCAGAAACGTAAGATTGCCTTGCTTTGGGCTTAGCTGTCATTTTCCTGAGGGCTGCTCATGAACTTTGACAACATATTAACTGTGAAATTTCCTGTAGCATCTCCTGTGGACTTACTGTGGAGACAGTAGGTGTCAGGGAACAGAAATGAGCCTTATTCTGAGTTGGAAGCTTATTGCAATAAGCAGTATCTATAGTGCATGGATACCCATCTCCCAAACCACCATGGAAAGCTCCTCCATCTGCTCATCAGATGACCTTTGAACATGCCAAAACCCGTTGTCCCTCACCAAAGTGGAATTTAAAGTAGCCCAAGCTAAGCTCCCAGCCCAGCTCCTCAGTGGCAGATACTGTTCCTGCTCGGGTGAAATGGGCATCAGAGGAAGCTCTGCCACCCTGGATTAGTGTATTGGTACAAATCTCTCCTTACACCTGATTTAGAGATGTGATGGGTGGCAGCACTGGCTGTGCTGGTGTGTATTTCACCCTGAAGGCACCCTGTCTGGTGTCGTGGCTGGTCGGCGTCCATCCGCGCCCAGCTGATGTCACTGAGCTGGCAGCTGACACTGAGCACTTGTGCTGTTTCAAAGTCCTCCATTCCCTGGGAGGTTGTTAGGAGGAACAGGGCAGCTGGGGCACTGCTGTCGTGTGTGTGTGTGTGTGTGTGTCCCCACCCCAGCAGAACTTTAAACACCAAAGGAAATCCTCACTTCCCATTTCATGACCCACCAACTTCCCTTCCCACCCACAGATACCATTTCCTGATGGTTTTAGGTGGAACAACACACAGAGATATGTCATGTAAACCACAGTCCTAGCAGGGCTACCTCGATTTTTATCTGCAGGTTCTGTTTTAGTGGCATTCTTTGAAAGCTGGGGACTAGGAAATGGGAGGCTCCCCCCTTACTTTCCCCATTAGGAGGGGACAGGGTGTGAGGCTTGGAACTGCAGAGAAAGTCCAGGAGATATGAACTCTTAACAGCAAGAAAAAGACCCCCAGATTGACAGGTTGCTGCTTGGGCAGGCTGGAGAGCTGGGTGGAGAAGAACCAAATGTAATTCAACAAGGGCAAGTGTAGGGTCCTGTGCCTAGTGAGGAGCAACCCCAGGCACCAGTCAAGCCAGGGGTTGTCCTGCTGGGAAGCAGTGCTGCAGAGGAGGACCTGGGAGTCCTACTGGACAATGAGTTATGAGACAGCAGCGTGTCCTCATGGCCCAGGAGGCCAGTGGTACTTGGGGGCAACAGGTCAAGGGAGGTTCTCCTCCTCTGCTCTGGTGAGGCCACATCTGAAGTTGTGTGTTCAGGGCTGTCTCAGGACAGACAGGGAACTACTGGAGAGAATCCAGTGGAGGACTGGGAAGATGAGGGGACTGGAACATCCCTTGTATGAGGAAAGGCTGAGGGAGCTGGGGATGTTTAGTTTGGAGAGGAGAAGACTGAGAGGGGATCTCATCAATAACTTTTAAATAACTGAAGGGTGGATGTCTAGAGGATGGGGCCAGACTCTTCTCAGTGGTGCCCAGTGACAGGACAAGGGGCAACGGGCACAAACTGGAACACAGGAAGGTCTATCTCAATATGAGGAAAAACTTCCTCAGCCTGCAGGTTCCTGAGCCCTGGGACAGGCTGCCCAGAGAGGTTGTGGAGTCTCCTTCTCTGGAGAGATTCAAATCCCACCTGGATGTGATCTTGTGCCACCTGCTCGAGGTGATCCTGCTTGAGCAGGGAGTTGGACTGGATGATCTCCAGAGGTCCCTTCCAACCTCTGTCCTCTGTGATTCTGTGTGATTTACATCCTCAAAGTCTCTGGTCAGGCAAGTGTGCTGTGGCCATGTTGGTCTTGGGAGTATTTTAACACATGAGGTGGATTGCATGGTGATTCTTGCTCTTTGCCTGGGGTAGTGCTGGATAAGGTTCTCTTCCTAACTGTCAAATAGAAAGGCTTGGGCAGAGAAGAAGCCACCACCCCTGTCCTGTCTCACACCAAAGAGCATCATCTCAGGTCTGTTGGCTGTTGAGGGGCAATATACCATGATGATAACCAGCCAGCACTGCACAGTGCATCACAGGAGGTCAAGAGGGTCCAGCACCAGGACCTTCCTGATGACTCTTCTGATGGGCACCACCCCAGATTATTCAGAATGGGCTAGAGCATCCTGAGGTTATTCCTACTGCCACTGACTTGCTCCCTTGACCCTGGGGAAGCAAGTGTAGGGCAGAGGCAGAAAGAAGTGAAGAGAGTAGGAAGGGGAGGGCTTGACTGGCTGTATGGCTGTGTGTTAGTTCCTTGGAAGTGATTTAGTTATTTGCATTGTCTGACAGGTCTGTGCACTTGTCAGGGCAATCCCAAGTACAGCTACAGGATGAATGGAGTCTGGGTCAAAAGCAGCCCTGAGCAGAAGGGCTTGGGGGTGCTGGTTGACTAAAAGCTCAGTACAGCCCAGCAACATGCGCTTGTTGCCCAGAAAGTCAGCTGTGTCCTGGGATGCATGATGAGCAGGTTGAGGGAGGGGATTCTGCCCCTCTGCTCCACTCTGGGGAGACCCCCCCTGTAGTGCTGCATCCAGCTCTGGGATCCCCAGGGCAAGAAAGATGTTGAGCTGTTGGAGCAAGTCCAGAGGAGGCCATGGAGATGGCTCCAAGGGCTGGAGCACCTCTGCTCTGCAGACAGTCTGAGAGACTTGGGGTTGTTTAGCCTGGAGAAGAGAAGACTCCAGGGAGACTTTAAAACACCTTCCATTACTTAAAAGGGGCTACAGGAAAGCTGGGGAGGGACTGGTGACAAGGGCAGGGAGTGACAGGACAAGGGGGGATGGCTTCAAGCTGAAGGGGGTGAGACTTAGATGAGATATGAGAGAGAAATCCTTCCCTGGGAGGGTGGTGGGGTCCTGGCACAGGGTGCACAGAGAAGCTGTGGCTGCCCCTGCATCCCTGACAGGGTTCAAGGCCAGGTTGGATGGGGCTTTGGGCACCCTGGGCTGGTGGAGTGTGTCCCTGCCCATGGCAGGGGGTTGGAGCTGGGTGGGCTTTGAGATCCCTCCCAACCTGACCCATTTTGTTGTTCTGTGAGCTGTGTCTTTTTCCCCCAGTGAAAATTTGAATGAATAAAGCCATAAGTTAAATTAGAAGTGTTGCTACTTTGCCTTCAGCGTGCTCAGAAATACCCAGATGGGAACGTGATCTCGGCTGCAAATGATTAATCACAGAGGGATTACAGGGAGCAATATGACACTGGTGAATGGCTGAGATTAATTGGAAAGGGCATTTGCATTGACTGGGCTTATTCATGCTTTGTTGTCAGCCCTGTCGCTTCCAAGGGAGCTGGGCTGGCACTTGCACAGAGTTACTATATTTATTTATTTTTAAGTTTGAATAGACATATAAAGGATCTGAATGAATGTCATTGTTTATGGAATCACAGAGTCACAGAATCATAGGGGTTGGAAGGGACCTCCAGAGCGCATGGGGTCCAACCCCCCTGCCAAAGCAGGGTCCCTAGGACAGGTCACACAGGTTGGTGTCCAGATGGGGCTGGAATCTCTCCAGAGAAGGAGACTCCACACCCCCTGGGCAGCCTGTCCCAGGGCTCTATCACCCTCACTGGAATAAGTTCTTCCCCAGATTGGTGGGGAACTCCCTGTGCTCCAACTTGAGCCCATCGCCCCTTGTCCTGTCCCCACAGACACTGAGAAGATCCTGGTCATTTCCCCCTGTGTCCCACCCTTCAGGTATCAGTAACCATTGATCAGATCCCCTCTCAGGCTTCTAGATTAAGAAGTTGCACTGTAGAAACACTAAATCCTGTCCTTTCTGGATGTCCACGAGGCTGTCCTCTCCCTAGAACTCCTAAATATATTTATCAGTGATGCATTTTATCCCATTTAAACACATAAAATGCATTTCATCTAGTGCTGCCTGTCTGAACGGGTTGAACCTCCCAAGTGTTAGATAATTCGGGTGGCTTCGTCTTTGCCATGGGTTAGGATTCCATACCTGTTCCTGGGTTTCATACATTAGGCAAGGGCTTTTACCCCCTTTTCCAGAGAGAGACTGATCTGTGAGGGTGGTGAGGCCCTGGCACAGGGTGCCCAGAGAAGCTGTGGCTGCCCCTGGATCCAGGGGCCAGGTTGGATGGGGCTTTGGGCACCCTGGGCTGGTGGGGTTGTCCCTTCCCATGGCAGAGGGTAGGAACTGGATGGGCTTTTGAGGTGCCTTCCAACCCAAACCAGTCTGTGGTTTTGTGGCTCTATGAAGATAGAAGAGCTTGTTAGACTTTCTCATGATTATAAAAGTGACTCAGTGGCAGAGCAGGGAATAAATCCCATTTTGCTTTCCCACCCTGGTAGGAATTAATACAGCACTGATGAGCACACCCTGTTTTTGCTGTCCCCTGAGATTTCCTCTGGCATCCTGGCAACCCATGGTGGCATGAGAAGTGCTGGGTGTGAGGGTATTTGGTGAAAGCTGGTAGGGAGGGAGGTGGGGTCTAGGTTGGGATGTGAGTTCTTCACCTTGTTCTAGGATGTCTGTGGACACAGTAGGTTGTACCTGATGGAGAGAAGTGAGTTATAAACATCAGGAAAGTGTTTGGGAGCAATGGGAGAAGGAGGCTGATCCTTGAGGCTATGGCTGGTAGAAAGAGGTGTCTGTTGATGGATTTGCTGTGCTGGTCTTGTTCACGAGCAACAGGCATCTGATGGAGCATCTTCCCTGTGTTTCAAATGTTCTTGTCAATCAGAGATACCAGTGAGCAGCTGAGGCTTGTTTGGGCACTGTTTAGTGCAGGAGAGCAGGGGAGGAGGATGCACAAGAGCTTTAGGAAGTGAGCAGCCTTCCTGCTCTCACCCTTCTAAAGCCAAGCTTGGAGCATGTCCATGGTGCTCCCACAGGTCGGAGCTCTCTTCCAGGTGAGGATGCATCTCCTGGGGACCAGGTGAGGAAAACTGTAGGAAAACTGATTTGAGGGAAGCTCCTGTTTGCTCAAAGGTCACTGGCTTCCAAGCAGGCACCTCTTGTGTTTGTAGCCATCTCCATGCTCCAGGCACTTGTCCATGTTATGCAGACCCCACTTTGAAGGAGAAGCGAAGTGACTTTGGTGTTTTGCTCTTTTTGCTGCTGTGGATTTGAAGCTGGAAATGAGTCAGAGTGACACATCTGTCAGAAACAACTAGGGAGCCAGGAAGGATGAGGCATGGCAATGTCTTCTGAAGATGGATCCAAGTGCTTTGGTGACAGCCTGAAACTCAGGCTGATGTCAAGACACGAGCTCTGGGTCTATGTTTGGATTGTTAATGCTGATTTACTGTAATGAATGTTACTGTCTCGATTCAAGGATGAACATGCATCCCAACATACCCCCCTGAACACTGACATGATCCTTCCCCAGGTTAGCAGAAGACTTGGGTTGTCAATCAGTTGGGCTCCAGTGGAAATTTCCACTGACTTGGCTGCACTTTGGCTGAAGCCCAAGGCATCTGCCTGCATCTTCCAGCCATTCACTCGGCTTCTCTGTGTGCAGCTCTGCAAGTGCTTGTGGAAAACACCTTTTAAAGCTCAAGCAAGGGCAGAGGTTGAAGGTGGTAAGAGGAGCTAGGAAGTGCAAGATAGTTCATAGGTTTCTAGACAAGTTTGAAACCAGGAGAAAAGTAGGTATATTAATTGCAGCCAGTAATGACAATGACCAGAGGAAATCACTTGGTCGTAGCACTGATGACTACAAGTCAATCCTTCTTTGCACTCTCAGTGTTCACTAAGAATGATGTTTTCCCCATTAATCGCAGAATCACAGTATTGTAGGGGTTGGAAGGGACCTCCAGAGAACATCAGGTCCAACCCCCCTGCTAAGGCAGGGTCCCAAGGACAGGTCACACAGGTCGGTGTCCAGATGGGGCTGGGATATCTCCAGAGATGGAGACTCCACACACCCCTGGACAGTCTCTCTTAGGGCTCTGTCATTTTTTTTTCTCCTAGCTTTAAGGTTTGAAAGCATTTTCTTTAACTTCTAAAGGTATTTTTTGGTGGAATAACAATTTTTCTTGATGCTAGGAAATTAAAGCAACCACAATTGAATTAGTTTAGAAAGGGCCAATTTCCTCCAAAGGAAAAAAAGTCCTTGGCTTCTTTGGAAGAGTTTTGTTTGTCCTTTGAAGGGGAGCAACAGGAGAGAATCATAGAATGGTCTGGGTTGGAAGGGACCCCAAGGATCGCAGAGCTCCAACCCCCCTGCCACAGGCAGGGCCACCAACCTCCAGGCCTGGAGCTACACAAGGCTGCCCAGGGCCCCATCCAACCTGGCCTGGAACACCTCCAGGGATGGGGCATCCAGCACCTCTCTGGGCAGCCTGTTCCAGCCCCTCACCACTCTCTCTGTAAAGAACTTCCTCCTATTACCTAATTTAAACCTTAGGATAAGACACAGTGTAGTTTTCCTGTTAAATATAGAAAGAAGACCACATTTCTTTCTGCCTCACATCTGTAGCCCAGAAGATGTTTGTATATTAACTTAGCTACACCACCTTCAATGGCAACAGCGATTTTAATTAATACCATTTCGTGGTGGTGTGCCACAGCTTTCCCAGTGTTCAGTTTTAGCATCAACTTGGGTTTTCCAGTCCCTGGCAGAGTAAATAGAGTGAGGGATTGTAGTCTGGGACTCATTTCCATGCCTGGTTCATCACACACTCCAGCCAGCACGTCGCCATGAGTATACACTGTGCACACAATTATTTGGGAGACCGTCCCTGTCCTGATATGGAGAAGAAATGGGAAGGGAGCCAAGGTGCAGGGAAAATAAGTGATGTCCCCAAGGTCACTCAGAGGGTCCATCCAACCCCCGGGGTCCCACCGGTGACTCTGATTCCATGAAACTGTGTGAACGTTAATGTGCTGCAACAGGACCTGGGGGAGGATGGGGGGAGAATAACAGAACCTCTGCCCAGATGGTGACTGGAGAAATGAAATCAGGTTGGTTTTGGCTTGCTCCTAGTGATTTCTGCTGGAGGTGGTGGGGGAAGATTGTGAGAGCATCTGCCATTGGGTGAGAGAGTGGGTGGATGTGTGGCCAGCGGGGAAGCCAGCCTGCTGGAGGATTAAGGAGGATATTTCTGTCGTGGTGACTGGTTATTATTTCCTTTCTGAGTTACAACACACGGTGTCCCAGTCGGTTTTGCTTCGTGTGGCACTTTGGGGGGTGGGAAAGACAAACATCACGGATGTGAGAGCAGCATGGTGATCACCCCTGAGCAGAGACTGTTGGTGGGGCTCAGACAGGAGCTGTGTGGGCTTGCTAAGGCAGGAGTGTCTGGCAGCATGGGGCCAAGGAGGAAGAGTAGCTTGGAGAAAAGACTCAAGTCTTCTGAATAGGACTTTCAGAGAGTCCCAGAGCTGGGGTGTTTGCTTTTCTTTACAGAGCACTGTTGTCAGGTCCAATCCTGCTCCACGGTTACTGGTGCTAATGGGGCCAAGACCAGGCTTTTCACTGTGGTGTGCTTAAAGTAATGGAAAAGGCCTTCTTGGAGGGTTACAAGTAGAGTCCAGCAGAAGGAAAAGGATATCCAGAAGTCTGTGTGAGGAGCAGTGAAGAAGCAGGAAAAGCTTGTGAGTTACATGGACTTGAGGGGGATGCTGAAGGTGGTGGTCTCCATCGCATTGCTCCCCAGCTGCACAGGGATGGGCAGACTCTGTATGAGTGCTCGTGGCTGGAAGGATTAGTGCCACTGATTGCTTCTGACTCTCTCAGGATGCAGTGGCACCAGAATTGCCAGGAGATTTAGTTCAGAGCATGGTACATCCCCTGTGCTGGTGTATGTCACCAAACAGCTGCACGCTGGTGCTCAGCTCTGAGAGCAGCTGAGAACACGTGAGCGATGAGACATCTTTTCCTGTAAGCCCCAAACCCCATGGGGCTTTTGTCTTCCTCTCCTGTGTACATGGTGTGTGTGTGCACCAAGCATAGATGTGCACAGCCACACATCCCCCCTGCAGTTCTGTCCAGCCCTGCACAATCTGGATTGGGGAGTAGAACATCTCTCTTATGAAGAGAGGCTGAGGGACTTGGGACATTTTAGAAGACTGAGGGGGGATCTTCTCAATGCTGATAAATACTTGAGGGATGAGGGTCAGGAGGATCAGTCTGTGTTCAGTGGTGCCCAGGGACAGGACAAGAGGTGATGTGCTTAAAGGATGTTCCATCTAACCCTGAGGAGGAACTTCTTTCCTGTGAGGGTGGCAGAGCCTTGGGACAGGCTGCCCAGAGAGGTTGTGGAGTCTCCATCTCTGAAGACATTCAACCCCCATGATCCTGGACGCTGTCCTGTGCAGCCTGCTGAGGCGATCCTGCTCTGGCAGGGGGTTGGACTGGATGATCTCCAGAGGTCCCTGCCAACCCCAGTCATTCTATGATTCTGTGGCTGTATATAAGCCATAGATACTCATTGGCTACAATCCCCATCAGAGTAGTTGTATCTTAGTGAATGTCTTGAATAAAAGCTGGGAATAAAGGGAAATAATGCCAGTGATACTACAGGCATGTCTAGGTGGCCTCCTAAAGGCTGGTCCCCACAGGAAGGGGATTGGCTGTAGAGTCTGTGTGAGCATGATTCAGAGAACAAGATACAGTTATGAGTGATGACCAGAGTGGGCAAGAGGAGAGGTGAAGCATGTTGTAGAAACAGAATTAAAAAACAAAAAGAGCAAAACCAAGGAAAAATAAAAGGTGAAGAAAAGGGAAAAGTTAAAAAGAGCCAGGGCAGTGGGATAGAAAGAGAGAGATGACAATGAGAAGGAGCATGATAGACAAGGTATCTCAATGGGTAGACACATCTCTGAGAAGTTCATGTCCATTTGTTTCTCTGTGGCTACAGAACTCACCCATATATTATATAGCATTAGTGGAGGTCACTTTCCAAGGGCCAAAGTTGGAAGGGACCATCGTGGTTTTTCTCTGTGGACTGCCTGAAGACTTATGTCTCAGTAACTCCTTGTGGGGAACTGAACTGCTGTCTCTGTCTGCAGCTTGATGAGTTCCCATCTAAGAAATCTGCAAGACCCAAAGTATTCCAAGGCCTCCTCACCTGTAGAAAATGGCTGAGAGAATTGGGGTTGAGAATGGACAGGCTGAGAGACTTGGGGTTGTTCAGCAAGGGAAGGCTCTGGGGAAATCTTATAGCACCTTCCAGTACCTGAAGGGTCTACAAGAAATCTGGGAAGGGGCTTTTTAGAAGGGCATGGAGAGATAGGGCAAGGGGGGTGTGGTTTTAAATTAGAAGGGGGTGGATTTTATTTGGGTATTGGGACAAAATTCTTTAATACAAGGGTGGTGAGGCACTGGAACAGGTTGCCAAGGGAAATGGTGGGTGCTCCCTCCCTGGAGGTGTTCAAGGCTGGGTTGGATAAGGCCTTGAGCAGGCTGGGCTGGTGAGAGTTGTCTCTGCCCATGGCAAGGGGTTGGAAGTTGATGATCTTTAAGGTCCCTCCCAACCCTATCCATTCTATGATTCTATGATAATGACAATGAAAACATGCCTGGACTAAACTATTCTAGATGACAAGTGTCTTGATACCGTGGAAGTGTAGCAATTCTTTGCCTGCACCATCCAAATCTACTTGCTCTTGATGCTTTTTTTCCCCTCATCCTTTAGGAAACCAAGATGGATTACAGCTCGTTCAGCGGAGTCCCTCGCTTCTTGACCCGTCCTAAGGCATTTATGGTGTCTGTGGGGAAGGATGCCACCTTGAGCTGCCAGATCATTGGAAATCCCATCCCAGTTGTGAGCTGGGAAAAGGATAAGCTTCCAGTCCAGTCTGGGGGAAGGTTTAAAACCACGGAAGATGGGGATCTCTATCGTCTAACCATCTATGATCTGAGCCTGGAGGACAGTGGGCAATACATCTGCCGGGCCAAGAACACCATCGGGGAAGCTTTTGCAGCTGTCAGCATCAAAGTTGGAGAGGAGACCACGGTGACGGAGTCGGCCCCATACTTCATCCAGAAACCCTCCTCCATCAAAGTAACCCTGGGAGAAGATGCCATGTTCAAATGCAAGATCCAGGGCAGCCCTCCCCTCTCGGTGAACTGGGAGAAGGATGGGAGACACCTGCGGAACCGGGCTGATGCTGGTCGCTTCCAGATTGAGTCTGCTGGTGAGTCAAACGCTCTCACCATCCAGTGTGCCCGGCTAGGGGACAGTGGCACCTACACATGCCGGGCAGAGAATCCCATCGGCTCCGCCAGCGCTTCGGCTGCGCTGGTGGTGGAAACACAGGGCTCTTCCAACCCAGGCAGCAGCAGCAGCCATTTCGATACCGGCTGTGGGAAGACGGCTTCCTTGTTGTCTCACTTGCAGAAGAGGCGCGAGGAGATCAGGAAGATGGACATCTCCTACGGGGGTCATGATTCGTCATCTGCCCAGTCTTACTCCACAGCAGAAGGGTTGTCAGGCATCGGCTACGGCCTCTCCAGGGACTATGAGAGGATGGCTGGGTTCCCCACCAAAGGGGCAAGCCGCAACGCCACTTTTGGGGCGCTGACCCGCATGTGCAGCGTGACGGAGGGGAAGCACGCCAAGCTGAGCTGCTACGTGACAGGTGAGCCCAAGCCAGAGATCGTGTGGATGAAGGACAACGAGGTCATTGCGGAAGGGCGGCGGCACGTCATCTACGAGGACGACCAGGAGAACTTCGTGCTGAAGATCCTCTTCTGCAAGCAGATAGACAACGGGCTCTACACCTGCACAGCCTCCAACCTGGCGGGCCAGACGTACAGCTCCGTACTCGTCACCGTCAAAGGTGGGTACTTCTGGTTCTCATCGAGGTGGACATACCTTCAAGGAGGTCAGCAGCCCGATTCCAAGTTGCTGTGGGAGAGGGAACAAAATTTCTGCCACCAAACTGCTGCAAAGGAGAGTGGGTTAGACACGAGGGAAAGTCCTCTGGCTGTAGAGGGGGTTAAGCACTTCAATAGGTGACCTGGGGAGGGAGTTTCATCCCAGGAGTGTTTTAGGAAGGGCAGTAAACAAGCATCAGTCAGGGATGGATGATGTGGGTCTGGCTGGTTGTGGAGCAGCTGGGATCTCAAAAGCTCCCATCTGCCCTGGCTTTATAATAATCTATGAGATCCATTCCCATCCTCTGGACTGGGGACTGCTGAAGCTCCATCTTACCCTCCTTTATATTCACCACAGGGTTTACTCAAACTGGCAGGCACATCCCATTTAAGTGTAGGTAGAGGAAACTCCTCCCTGCAAGCCGAGTGTGTCAGCCTGCCCTGGATCCCTTGGGGGACCTTCTCCAACTCTCATAACAGTCTATCTTGGCTTACAGTGAGCCACCAGCAGCCTTGTTCTCAGCAGACCTCTCCAACCCTTTCCCACCTTATGCTGCTGGATGTCTTACAGTCCCTGCACGCTCCCAGAGCTCTGCCAGGTCCAGAGTGGCTGTTAGCTGTGGTTGGGGGTGATGATGTGGTTGGGGGCCTTCAGAAGGTCTCTCAGTGCTGGTGAAGGCCAGACCAGGCTCTTCAGAACGGTGACAAAAATGTGACATGCAGATTTTCACAAAGGAAGCTCTAAATTTTCCAGCTGTTGTCCCGTTTGGCAGGGTTACACCAGGCAGTTTGCCACTGGGGCAGCACCTATAAGTTACCCCTGAGCTGTAAGTCACTTTGCTGCCTCCGGGGTAAAATAGGTATTTTTGATTGGCAGCAAAATAAATTAGAGATCCAGAGGAGCAGGAGCAGTCTGTGTTCCACACCTCTTCTCCAAGACTGTCAGCTTTTATTTGGTTTTCTGTTTTCCCTTCTCTGGACCTCTCCTTTCACACGCATCATCATTCCCATCAGTGACTCAGTCCCCACCTCTGCCAGTGACACCTGATCCGTGGAACTCTCTGGCACTTGTCCCCCTCACTGCCATCCCTTGGAGGTGCTGAGTGGTGCTGGGAAGGGCATTTGTCCTCTTCCATAAGGCTGTGATTAGCTCATGAGATGGGACTCAGAGCTGAAGACAGAGCCTGGAGCTTGGGTGGGTGTTCCCTTGAGGATGGCTCAAGCTGTGTTGCTTGCCCGACACCTGTCTTGCAAAGACAAACCCCCTCCCCTCTGCCTGTGACTGTCTGATTGTTCCCAATGGGTGAAACCTGTTCCAAAGGAGATGGGGGAGGCATGTGAAGCAGCAGGCCTGGGAGCGAGCACCATGGGAAAGGGTTATTTGTCTGTGTCCATTGTCAAGGGGCGCCTGTGAGTCAGAGGGCTTAAGTGAGAATGTTTGTGCTCTGTTTCTTTGTTACACTATCCCACGTTGGGCTTTCTGACTAGGCCAAGGCTGCTATGGAAAATCGATGTGTGCTGGTTATAATTAGGCCCTGATTAATGTCTTTGTGTCACCAGAAGTCCTTCTCAGCCCTCCAGGGGCAGCTCAGAATGCTGTAGCAATGAAGTGAGCTGTTACTTCTGTCCTTTATCACAGAACCATAGAATCATAGAATGGTCTGGGTTGGAAGGGACCCCAAGGATCACAGAGCTCCAACCCCCTGCCACAGGCAGGGACACCAACCTCCAGGCCTGGAGCTACACAAGGTTGCCCAGGGCCCCATCCAACCTGGCCTTGAACACCTCCAGGGACGGGGAATCCAGCACCTCTCTGGGCAGCCTGTTCCAGCACCTCACCACTCTTTCTGTAAAAAACTTCCCCCTAATATCTAATCTAAACCTTCCCTCCTTCAGCTTTAGTCCATTCCCCCTTGTCCTGCCATTATCTGCTTTTTTAAAAAGTTGAATCCCCTCCTGCCTATAAGGTCCCTTCAGGGACTGGAAGGCTGCAGTGAGGTCCCCCCGCAGCCTTCTCTTCTCCAGGCTGAACAAGCCCAGTTCCCTCAGCCTCTCTTTGTAGGGCAGGTGCTCCAGCCCTCTAATCATCCTTGTGGCTCCTCTGAACCCTCTCCAACAGTTCCACATCCTTCTTGTATTGGGGGCCCCAGATCTGGACACAGGACTCCAGATGGGGCCTCACGAGGGCAGAGTAGAGAGGGACAATCACCTCCCTGTCCCTGCTGCCACCCCTCTCCTGATGGAGCCCAGGATACCATTGGCCCTACAAGCTGCAAGAGCCACTGCTGGCTCATGTCAAGCTTCTCATCCACCACAATCCCCAAGTCCTTCTCAGCAGGGCTACTCTCAAGAAGCTCCTCTCCCAGTCTGTATCTGTGTCTGGGATTCTTCCATCCCAAGTGCAACACCTGACACTGGGCAGTGTTGAACCTCATTAGGTTCCCCCGGGCCCATCTTTCAAGCCTGTCAAGATCTTTATTCTGTTGGTGATGCCATTAGCTCATTTACCATCATGTTTAGGGGGGGGTAGGTCATCTTCTCTTCTCCCAGTTGCATGGAAGAGGCTGAGCTCTCCAAGCAGCCACCCTTGGTGAGCACCATGCTGCTGCATCAGTCTTCCTGCAGCTAACAGTGTATTTGTAGAGCCTGGACACTGCATTCACAGTGTGTGTCTGTAGACAGAGGTGCCAGGAAAGACAAGGTTTCAATATGCTCTGGCATTTTGGTTTGCAGGATTTCAATGCAAGAGTCTGAGGGACAGTATTTGTGAGTCTTTCAAAGGTAATGATAATGATTAAAAAGGAGTGTGTAGCCCAGATTCCTGTCCATGAAGTGTCTCTCAGAGCACAGGACTTGACACAGGTCAAATCTCCTCTAGAAAACCACCTTTGTTGTGTCAATCTAGATCCTAGACCTAGGGACCCAAGGCATTTGTAAGCACTTTGCTGAGCCCATGTCTTCAAGATCATTGAGAGATCTCTGAGCCATTCTTAAATGAGATGGAGTGAATCAGACATAAATCTCCAGTCACATCCACAGTTGAGGAAAGCCAAGAGTTGATTACTGACCTAGAAATGTGTCTAGAGCAGGGATAAAATCCCAAGCTGCACACTGAAAAGTAACCTGCAAAAGAAGTTAGGAAATGCTTCCCAAAAGTGAACCTCTTTGAGAAACCAAAGAGCAGAGAGGATGGGAGGAACATGAACAACGGAGTTGAAGGTCTGTGTCCAGTGCTGGGCTCCCTGGTTCAAGGCAGAGAGAGAACTACTGGAGAGAGTCCAGTGGAGGGTATGAGGATGATGAGGGGACTGGAGCATCTCTTGTATGGGGAAAGGCTGAGGGAGCTGGGGATGTTTAGTTTGGCCTGGAGAAGACTGAGAGGGGATCTCATCAATAACTTTTAAATAACTAAAGGGTGGATGTCTAGAGGGTGGGGCCAGACTCTTCTCAGCGGTGCCCAGTGACAGGACAAGGAGCAACGGGCACAAACTGGAACACAGGAAGGTCTATCTCAATATGAGGAAAAACCACTTCACCCTTTGGGTGCCTGAGCCCTGGGACAGGCTGCCCAGAGAGGTTGTGGACTCTCCTTCTCTGGAGAGATTCAAATCCCACCTGGATGTGATCCTGTGCCACCTGCTCGAAGTGATCCTGCCTGAGCAGGGAGTTGGACTGGATGATCTCCAGAGGTCCCTTCCAACCCCTGCCCTTCTGTGCATCTGTGATTCTGTGAATTCCCTGAAGGCTTTGGAGATGCCCCCAGGCCACGTATGAAGTTAATGAGAACAGGGTACAGGTCTCCATCCTTGGGCCCAGGCCAGGCAATGTTCATCTGAGCCCCTGAATACAGTAATCAGATACTGTATGGAAAGGTTAAAGGTTGCAAGCCAAACAGGATAGAGACTGGAAAAACAGGCTCGGTGCTGAGGCTGTTTTATTCTCCCTCTGACCTGAAATGATTCTGAGTGACCTCTGTCATGACAGTCACATTGAAGATCTGGAAGAGAATTGCAACTTGAGAAATGTGGAGGTGGAAAGGAAACCTGGAAAGCACAATTACTTGGAAGACCAAAGGTAAAAGATAGTGAAAAACCTGTCCATGAGCCTTTAGATAGCTCTCTTTGGAAGGATTCTCCATATCCTTACTCTCCCTGGGTTGGTTTTGTAAGGCAGAAGGAAAATTTTTCTCTGGAATTGTAGCTGGAGAGCCTGTGAGAAAGTCAGGAATAGGCAAGAGGAAATGTAGGCAAGTGAGAAGAGCAGGTCAAGTGGAGAGATACCTTGGGAAGGTTAAGAAAACACTGGCTTCTCTGCAGGCTGCAGCTATTCTTAGCAAAATATGTGTTAGCAGGACCTGCTTTTGAAAAATAACATCATCTCATTGCTAGTTTGCCTGGAATGGATCTAACAAAAAAGCCTATGACACTCTGGAGAAGTATGTTCTCAAGACAAGCAGCCAAATTCATAGCTGGTCTAAGCTCTTGAAGTTTTCTAACTCCATGAGCTGCCTTTGCTCCATACTCCCTCAGGGTTTTTCTTTGCTGTTTCTATCTCACATTTTTCCCAGTGGGCAGAGTTTAGGAGCTCTTCAATTTTCTCTCTTATTTCACCTTCTTTAGGAGTGTTTTTGCCTTTGTTATGGGCCTTAATGAGTATTTCTGCTTTGGCTAAAACCAGATTAATATGAAAAAAACTCTGAAGTATTAAAAAACCCCAAAAACCTCCCCAAACAAACACAAAAAATATACAAAAAACCCTCCAACCATACTGATACTAGAGATTAATTTAAATGACCTCACCAGGCATTGAAAATTAGCCATGACCTGGGAGTCCAGAACAAGGACATGACAGAACTGCTATTCAAATTCCCACCACTGAGCTCCCATGGAAGTAAACTTTTCTAGATGATGGTTGAGTTGGAGTGACCATAAAAACATTCCCACTCCAGTCATTCTGAAAGAAACCACCCAGGTTTTCTCAAAGGAGGCTTGAGTAATTGTTTTGGGCAAGATCAGCAGGTTGCTGTGGAACTGAGAGGTCAGAAACCATCTTTGCTGCTTGCTGCTAAGTAAATTCTAACCAGCTCTGATATTTGTCAGAACTAGGGATGGGAATTGGTGGCAAATCTTGTCTGAAACAAAGGATCCCTGGGAGAATTGTGTCACATGTAACCTCAAATGAACGAGCGTTTTGCTCATCTTACAAGGGTGTTTCCAGGTATTAGGAACATTTTAGATCATAAGGAAAATGGTTGTTAGTCAGATGGTTCAGAGTCGCTCCTGTACTGGACATTGGTGAGGCTGCACCTTGAGTGCTGGGTCCAGTTCTGGGCTCCTCACCATCAGAAGGACATTGAGGTGCTGGAGTGAGTCCAGAGAAGGGCAGCCAGGCTGGGGAAGGGGATGGAGAGCAAATCCTATGAGGAGTGGCTGAGGGAGCTGGGGGTGTTCAGCCTGGAGAAGAGGAGGCTGAGGGGAGACCTTATCACTGCCTACACTGACCTGTCAGGAGGGTGCAGAGAGGTGGGTGATGGTCTCTTCAGCCAGGTGACAGGAGATGGGACAAGGGGAAATGGGCTCAAGCTACACCAGGGCAGGGTGAGCTCAGATGTGAGGGAATAGTTCTTCCCTGGAAGAGTTGTCAGGGCCTGGAACAGTCTGCCCAGGGAGGGGGCTGAGTCACCATCCCTGGATGTGTTTAACAGAGGGTAGATGATGTACACAGGGATATGGTTTAGCACAGGACAGGAACAATTGGACTTGATGATTTTAAAGGTCTTTTCCAGCCTGGTGATTCTGTGATTCTGTGGTTTTGGGCCAGATGAATTGTTTATGATGCCTACTCATGAGGTCCTTCTGTAGTGCCATGACCAAAATTAACCCCTTCTGTCTGACCAGGTACATGGTAGACAATGTAAAGAGCATGACAATGTATTCAGGAAGAGGAGTCTGGTGGGGTTGGGAGCCTCTCTTGCGTCCCCAAAGCAAAAAAAGCATCATGCTGGGTGAATCCCAGGCTTTGATTCAGTTTATCAGCTGCTGGCTCTCTGGAGCCTATTTCAGGGTGACATAAGACGTGTGCACACATGTCAGTAGGACGAAAGCAAACTTGTTTTCAGAGGATATCCATGACCCCAAGCTGCCAAAGATAGCCTTGCACCTACTTCCCTGGCTGGGAAAGCAGTGCTGTTATTGCAACATGTACAAAAAGATCAACCAACTCTTCTGCATTTGTACATTTAAGAGATTTTTCCTAGTGTATTTTTCCTGGGGTTTTGGGTTTGGTTTTTTTTACACCCCCTCTCCACCTTAGATACTGCTTAGTGACTGTAAAGGGAGAGGGGTTAATGATATGGCCAGTTGCTTCAAGTGTGGGATCACACTTGGTACTTCTCAGGGGCATCTCATATTCCTTCTGGCCCTTGGGCATGTCTGTGTGTTCTCAGTGTCAGGTCCTCACACAGCAGCACTGCACCCAGCTCCTGGAGGCTGCTGTTCTTCTCATCAGTGCTTTCTAGATCTCATCATCTTGCTTCTTCCCCTGGGATGAGAATTCACAGAATCACAAGGTTGGAAAAGACCTTTAAGATCATCGAGTCCAACCATTCCTGTCCTCTACTAAAACATATCTCTAAATACCTCATCAACCCATCTGTTAAACACATCCAGGGTCGGTGACTCAGCCCCCTCCCTGGGCAGCCTGTTCCACATCCCCACAACTCTTTCAGGGAAGAACTTTTCCCTCACATCTGATCTGACCCTGCCCTGGAGCAGCTTGAGGCCATTTCCCCTTGTCCCATCTCCTGTCACCTGGCTGAAGAGACCATCACCCACCTCTCTGCACCCTCCTGGCAGGTCAGTGTAGGTGGTGATAAGGTCTCCCCTCAGCCTCCTCTTCTCCAGGCTGAACACCCCCAGCTCCCTCAGCTGCTCCTCATAGGATTTGCCCTCCAGCCCCTTCCCCAGCCTGGTTGCCCTTGTCAACTGCAATTTACAACTGCATTGGTCCCTCTGTTTACATGGGATGCTTCCAGAGGTGATATATGGGATTGCTGGGCAGGAGTTGCCTGAAAATTAAAGAAAAAAAGGGAAAATTAACACATGGAGTGAGAAGAGCAGGGCGAAGTAAGTGTGCCTGAGGGCTTTTCAAGGCAAGACTTGGACTCACCTTGATGTGTGTTAATGCAAAACATTTTTTTAAAGAAATATCCAAGTTGACCTGGTGGGATAGAGTCACCTTCTTGTTCCTAAAGGTGTTTTAGGGGTTTCCAGTGTTTAATCTCAGGATAACAGCCAAGGGACGAGGCAGCATTGCTCCCTGCAGGTGTCCTGCCAGGGTCTGGTATCTCTATCCAGGTTCTGCTCAGCTGGGGTTGCAAGGAAAGACCTGCAAAACTGAACACATGAGCTCAAGTTCACAAAAGAGCAAACTGGATCAAAGGTCCCATAGCAGCTCCTGCCAGGATGGAGGGGCAGGAGGGGACAGGTTGGATGCTGAGCTACCAGATCTAAATCGTATAAAATGGAGGCTCCTGGACATCAAAGCTTGAATCTGGGATGCTTGAGGGCCTCAATTTGTGTATCTCCAACCTCTTGAGCACCCTAACACTGAGTGGGATGTGTGTCTGTGGGCATGGGATCATAAAGGTGAGAGAAGCCTGCTGCTGTTGGACTCTCAGGCTAACATCTGGCATTGCTGGCTCTGAGTGACCACGTGAGATCACCTGCCAGGGAGCGTGTATGTGGTCAGGGAGAGGGAGCAGAGTCATGAAAAAAGGCTGGAACTTGGTGCAGCAGTTGTTAGAAGGTGAAGATGCATGTCAAGAAGTGATCTCTCATTAGTGGTGTTGCATCACCACTGGAATTAACCATTGTTCTGCTTGGAAAACACCTTCCCTTTCTGCTGTGCAGCTCTTCTGCATGTTTGATGCACACCCTGGTGTCTCCCTAGGCCAGAGCACTGCAGCTCTGCTGCTGGAGGAAAGCAGAGGTGGTTGGGAGACTTGGGCTCTTTCTCTGGTTCTTTTAATGTCATTGTCCAAACCACAGAATCACAGACTGATAGGGGCTATAAAGGCATCTCTGGACATCACCTGGTCCAACCCAAAAGCTGATACAGAACCTTTGGTGCTTGTGGGGAGACTGGGAAACTGTTACTTCTGTGCTGTCCTTGTGTGCACAGCCACCTCCCATCTTCCTGTGCCCTTTCACTGAGCTCAGCTTCTGCTGTGAACCCTAAATCACTGGGTTTTGCCCCAACTGACCAGCTCAGCTGCTCATCCTCACCCAGAACTGCTGTCCCATGCCCTGTGCCTAAGACCAGCTTGTTTCCTATTTACCCTCCTGAAGCATCTTCACTTTGAAGGGTTTTTACTCTTATGTGAAGTGGCTGCTACGACATAGAGAGTCAGGCTGGGTGGTTCCTGCCCCTCCCATCTTGCCAACACCTCCAAGCAACAGGGTGCATCGCAGAGATGCTCATGCTGGAGGACAAGCAGAAGTTATCAACCTGGTGCTTCACCAACTTGCCCTGGTTCCTCTGGAGTAGAGCAGACTCCTCAGTGTGGTGTTGGGGGGCAGGTTCAGGTTGGTTTATAGAGAAACCCTGAAAAGCACTTCTGCTGGGGGGGTCTAAGATTTTAGGTTTTTCTCCATGAGAGCAGAATGCTGCTGTAAGTGGGACTTGATTATGAGTTTTAATGGCAGCTCAGGACAAATCAGTATCATTAATCAGGAGTGTTAATGTGTGATTTGTTTTGCTTGTGACTGATTCACACACCTCTTAGCCCAGCCCATCGTAAACCCTCGCTTCTCCTTTCTGTTTGTCTTAAGAACCCTCAATACCCTTCAAGGAGAAGCTGAAGGATCTCGAAGTGAGGGAGAAGGAATCTGCCACCTTCCAGTGTGAAGTGCCTGTTCCTAGCACAGAGACAGCTTGGTTCAAGGAGGAAACCAAACTCCGGCAGAGCAAGAAATACAACATCGAAGAAGAGGGCACCTACCGCCGCCTCACCGTCCAGAACGTCACCGCGGATGATGATGCTGTCTATATCTGTGAGATGAAAGAAGGCAGCAGGACCATTGCAGAGCTGTCTGTCCAAGGTAAGAGAGGCTCTTTTTGCTCTTTCAGGTTGGCCACCTCTCGCCCACTGAGTGCGGAGAGGACAGACTCAAGCTTGTGAAGGGTGTTTACCCCATGGATGGGTGATGTGAAGAGCAGGCTCCCTTATGTTGTGAGAGGAGGGATAACTGTGGTGGGTCAGTGGGGTCCCTGGGTCTCCTTCTAGGGTTTGTGTGGTGGTTTAGGCCTGGCTGGAAGCCAGAAGCTCACAAAAGTCAGTCTGTCACTGCCCTTTTCTGTTGGGACACAGGGTCACAGAGTGGGGGCAGACTGACCTCTTCAGCCAGGTGACAGGAGATGGGACAAGGGGAAATGGCATGAAGCTGTGCCAGGGCAGGTTTAGATTGGATATTAGAAAAAAAAATGTTACTGAAAGAGTTGTCAGGGCCTGGAACAGGCTGCCCAGGGAGGGGGTTGAGTCACCATCCCTGGATGTGTTCAAAAAAAGGGTAGATGAGGTACTTAGGGATCTGGTTTAGCACAGGATGGGAATGGTTGGACTCAATGATCTTCAAAGGTCTCTTCCAACCTTGTGATTCTTGTGATCTTGTGTGATCTTGTGATGCCACATGAGGTTTGTCACTTATTGGGTCCCTATGCTTAAAAGGGGCTTGCTAGAAGGCAAAGACCTCGAGCTGCAGCCTAACATTATAGAGTCTCCTTAACATGACCCCAATCAACAGAAGTGTCCCCTGGCACTGCCTCCCACAGGTCTTGTCTGGTCTCCAGCAAACACAGTGGTGAATCTTGTCTGTGGTGCTGACCACGCTGGGAAGCTGGCTTAGCAGATGTGGTTTATGGTCTGATGTGTGGTGTGGGCTGTGGTTTCCAACAGGAAACTGGAAATCAGATCCATGCTTGAGATCTCTGTCACCCAGTGTGGTTCTCTGGAGTTTGGAAAGCTGATGAGAAAGGGAAAAAATGTGGATACAGATCCATGGATACAGATCCGTGCCCAATTCTCCTCAGTCTGGTCATTCAGGACTGAAGTGTATGTAGGTCTGGAGTCTGGTATTGTGTAGGTATCTCACAGCCAGTAGAGATGCACATCAGATACAGGCAGGTCAGCAGAAGGAACCATTGGTTCTGAACTCCATGACTTGCTGTGTGAATAAGAACCTACCCATACAACTCCAGGACCTGTAATTTTTATTTGGATGAGGCTTATGATGATATCCTTGACATCTCCTGTAGTGTGAAGACCTGCAGTCGTAACAGGATTGCACTTGCCCTCTCATTTGAAGCCTGACTTTACTCCTGGTGAAAGCAGAAGGTCTCTGCTATATCTGTTGGGGCAAGACAGCTGGGTGCCATGCATCCTGCCACAAATCCCTTTGGTATCATCAGCAAAGAGTTGAGAATGTAGGTGGGTGGAAACAGAAGGGGAAATTTATAGTCTGGGGACATGGGAGAGTTCAGATAGACACCTTTTTATTGTACCTTCTGATTGTGACTGGGCCAGGTGTAGCTCTCAGGAAGGAAAGGAGGCAGAACCTTCCTGGGGGAGCCCTGTGCCTGCCCCAGGGGAAGAAGACTTGAGAGAGCTGGGTGATATTGGGCAAATGTGAGAGCTTAGCAGGATGCAAAGAGATGAGAACACTACTGAGGACAGCAAGGAGCAGGTACTTTGACAAGCTTCTGAGAGGATGAGCAGAGAATCAGGGCCTTGAATCCTACACATGCCTCATCTGTTCCTACATGGAGGAGTTTGAATAGCTCTAGGTACTTTGCCTGGGTGAGGGCTATTCTGTGTGGCAGGGGCTGTCCCAAGTCTGGAGCCAGTCACCATCTGTCAGTAGGGGTGGACACCCCAGCTTTGTCCAAGCTTTCCTGTGAGCAGTCACATCTTGTTACTTGGAGGTTATTCTGTCAAGTGATGACCATCACAGACACTTGGAAAGGACACAGATAAGTGAGGTTCATTCCATCTGAATTTCTGGGCTGACTCTAAGGAGAAATCTGAGGTTTCCAGAGTATTTTCTATTAATTCAGGTGACTGGTATGTTTGCCATCTTGGTTATATAACTTGCAGGTAACTTTGATGGAGGCAAAATCCCAAAGGCAGATGAGAGAACTGACCTACTTCACCAAAGGTTTTGATTTGAAGTCCCCACATATGTGGGCAATGAAAGCCATATCACTGTCAAAGCTGTTCTTGGCAAGACCACACACCTTCTGTTTACCCAGCATCAGACTCCATGTGTTAGGCTAGGAACAAGAGTGAGTGTAGCCAAACAAGATTGCTTTTCTCTCTTTGAAGGCCAAAATGAATCCTTGGGATTATCTGTTCTGTGTAACTCATAGCCCAGGAATTTATTTGGGGATGTCTCTGTAGTGTCTACAATGTTTTCATTAGGTGAAAGCTGTTGGCTAGTCCTGTTGCAGCCTGGGTGGTCCAGTGTTGTCAGAGAATCACAGAATCACCAGGTTGGAAAAGACCTTTAAGATCATCAAGTCCAATCATTCTTGTCCTGTGCTAAACCATATCCCTGAGCACCTCATCTACCTGTCTGTTAAACACATCCAGGGATGGTGACTCAACCCCTCCCTGGGCAGCCTGTGCCACAGCCCCACAACTCTTTCAGTAAAAAATTATTTCTAATATCTAATCTAAACCTGCCCTGCACAGCTTGAGGACATTTCCCCTTGTCCCATCTCCTGTCACCTGGCTGAAGAGACCATCACCCGCCTCTCTACAACCTCCCTTCAGGTAGTTGTAGGTGGTGATAAGGTCTCCCCTCAGCCTCCTCTTCTCCAGGCTCAACACCTCCAGCTCCCTCAGCTGCTCCTCATAGGATTTGCCCTCCAGCCCTTTCTCCAGCCTGGTTGCCCTTCTATGGACTCACTCCAGGACCTCAATGTCCTTCTTACGGTGAGGAGCCCATTGAGGAGACATTAATATCTGCTGTTTGTTGACCATAATGAATTTCTCATTTAAAGGGAACATCATAAAGAAGCTTCCACGAAAGACCGCGGTCTCCATCAACGACACGGCCATCTTCTGCGTGGAGCTGGACAGTGAGTGCCAGAACATCCAGTGGCTGAAAAATAAAGAGGAAGTGAAACCTGGCGATCGCATCTCCATCACGTGCTCTGGGAAGCAACACACCATGATCATCCGAGAGTGTAAGGTGGAAGACGCTGGCGAGGTTGCCTTCTTAGCGGATGAAAGCAGGACTTCTACCCAGTTCACTGTGACCAGTAAGTATTACTTTTATTTGGGGTTGATGTTGGGCCTTCCCTAGCAAGCAGGGCTCCCTGGGATAAAAAAGACAGGGATCTCCTTGAAAGAGTCCAGTGGAGGCTGTGAAGATGATGAAGGGCCTGGAGCATCTCCCCTGTGAGGAAAGGCTGAGTGAGCTGGGACTGTTCAGCCTGGAGAGAAGACGACTGAGAGGGGATCTGATCAATGGTTATCGATAGCTGAAGGGTGGGACACAGGGGGACATGGGCAGCTGCTTCTCAGTGTCTGTGGGGACAGGACAAGGGGCAATGGCTGCAAGTTGGAGCACAGGAAGTTCCACACCAACATGGGGAAGAACTTTTCCCCAGTGAGGGTGAGGGAGCCCTGGGACAGGCTGCCCAGGGGGTGTGGAGTCTCCTTCTCTGGAGAGATTCCAGACCCATCTGGATGCCAACCTGTGTGCCCTGTCCTAGGGACCCTGTTTTGGCAGGGGGGTTGGACTCACTGATCTCCTGAGGTCCCTTCCAACCCCTACGTTTCTGTGACACACATTAAAAGCAACAACAACAACAAAGGCAAGGAAAAGGGGAAATGTTTCCCCTGAAAACAGTTTCTTTCCTTTCATGAATGCCAGCAGAGTCAAGTCCTCTTGTGTCCTGTCTTTGACATGCCAAAGCTGGTAGGAGTTGATGGTAGGTGTGCTGAAAGAGGGACCCTTCATCTTGATTAGGTTTTCTTGGAGAGCCTGTTAGAAGCTGCAGGCAGGCAAATTCCTTCAGCTGTCACATCCGATTTGAGCCAGGCTTTCTGCTGACAGAGCAGTAGCAGCAGGTGCAGCGTGCTTGAGATTAGACCCCAAATGAAATTTTGGTGAAGTTGCCTCAGTTTGTGAAGCTTTATTTTGATGGCATTGCCATCCCCAGGCAAAGGCTGCTTCATTTAAGGCACAGAACTTTGGTTTCTGGCTCTACTGCAGTTCCCATTTGTGTGTCAGCAGGTCACCAACTCTAGTCACCATTTGGGAAGAATGATACCTCTTCTCTCCCTCCACCACTTCCAAAGTGCAGTTAGAGAGCTGTAAAAAGAAATCTTTACATAAATTTATAACTGCTGTGTTGTCTCAGCTTGGTTGTGATATTTTTAAATGGGCAGACAATGCCAGAACAAAGGGGATGGAGTGAAGCTGGAGGAGGGAGGGGTTAGATTAGATATTAGGGGGAAGTTCTTTACAGAGAGAGTGGTGAGGGGCTGGAACAGGCTGTCAAGAGAGGTGGTGGGTGCCCCATCCCTGGAGGTGTTCAAGGCCAGGTTGGCTGGGGCCCTGGGCAACCTTGTGTAGCTCCAGGCCTGGAGGTTGGTGGCCCTGCCTGTGGCAGGGAGGTTGGAGCTCTGTGATCCTAGGGGTCCCTTCCAACCCAGGCTGTTCTATGATTCTGTGATTCTGATGCTGTTGAGCTAAAATGAGGGGAAAAAAAGTTAGGTAAGTGCCACCTGTAGCACTGTGACAGTTTCCAAGGTATTTGGAAATCCTTAAGTCAACCACGTACCTATTCAACAGGACAGGCAAAGTTCAGTTTGATTTCAGACACTGCTGTTTCAGTTGACTCATGGTGTAGGAAAAGGTAAGAAGCTGCCTTCCCACAGACAGGTATCTCTGCACAAAATATTGCGTTACACTTTCTGATGGTAAGGTCAAGAGATCTGATCTCAGGTTCTAGTGTTCAGCTTAACGCCACAGCAAAGGGACCTTTGGCATCCAGCTCTGACCAGCAGTGATCAACAAGCTGGTAACTGTGCACCCCAAAACACTTATGTCTATTTAAGGAAAAGTATATCACGTTGGGATTTCCTATTTTTACTCTTCATGCACACCTAATTAACTACATGAAGAATCCTGTGTACTGTGTTCACCTCTGTTTCAATTAACTGGGCAAGTTTGGTGTTGGTTGTTTTAATGGCTTTTATCAGGCAAGCAGTGTTTATCTGTATGTTTATATATTATTTATTACAGTGCCTATTTTACAGATGGGTAAACTGAGGCCAGTTTTCCCAGAATTCCATTTTTTTTAGTCTAGGCTCATCATACATCAATATACAACCACGTGTGGCTTGTTTCACCTGTCTCACACACCTCCTTTAAGCTGGGATGAATTGCTGCTGAATGGGCTGGTCTCTGTGGTATTAGAGTCTGGTCAACTGACTTAAACCAGACATCTTCCAGGCAGACAAAATTAATTGAAACAAACCCTTTACCATGTCAGTAGATGTGTAACTAGGGTATGTCAGATAGTTCCTAGCCTCTTGACCACATCAGTGGCAGAACTTAGTGAATAACTGATGGGATTTCAGCCTTCTCTAAAGGTTTCAAGAGGAGTGAGAGGGTGAGTGTAAATCTTCATGATGAAGATACCTGCAGGGATGCTGTTGTGGCTTAGTCCCAACCAACAATTAAGCCCCACAGAGCTACTTGCTCGCTTACCCTTGGTGGGATGGAGTGGAGAGTCATGAGGAGGAAAGTGGGAAAACTTGTGGGTTGAGATGAAAAGAGTTTGATAGGAAAGACACACACAAAAAGTAGGTAAGCATAATATATACACAAAACAAGTGATAAACAACACAATTTCTCTCATCTCCCAAAGTCAGTAGTGCGTGAGACCCTCCACTTGCTGTACAAGACCCCCCAAACTGCCCAGCCTCTCAGCCCATGTGTGCAGCAGAGCAAAACAAGGGGTTCATACCCTTCCCACCCACAGGCAGATGTTCAGCCATCACCTTGAAGTCAATGCTGTGCCAGAGCCCCTGTTACTGCTCAGCCCACCCCCAGTTATAAACACAACATTGCATGGTATAGAATATATCCCTTTGGTCAGCTGTCCTGGCTGTGTCCCCTCCCAGCTCCTTGGCTGCCCCCCACCTCCTCGTCAGGGCAGAGTGAGGAGCTGGAAAGTCCTTGACTGCTTAGCAACAACTAAAACATCAGTGTGTTATGGGCACTATTCTCATCCTACATCCCAAAACACTGCACCCCACCAGCTGCTAGGGAGAAAATGAACTCTGTCCCTGCCAAAACCAGGATAAATACACTTGTGACCTGAGCTACTGTAAAACAGCCACATCTTGTTCTTTGTAGGGCCTTATGGTGGGGACATTTTGTTGCCATTTACTTTTTACTTTAACTCCCCAAACCACAAAGCTTCCAACCCCTATGATTCTGTGATTAGCAAGAGCTGGTTTTAGTGCAGAGAAAGGTTTATCCAGTGAGGTATGGTGGCTTTTCCACCCTGCCATAAACCTCGCGCTCCGTTTCTTTCTTTCATCCCTTTGTCTTTTTTGTTTTGTCCTTTATTTTTTCCCTCTGTGCAGCTCCCAAAAAACCTCCCACCCAACCCCCAGCTGACCCTGTGGTGAAAAATAAAACAGAAACCTCAGTGACCCTAGCCTGGTCCCCTCCAAAGACAGACCGGCCCATTCCAATCGACGGCTACCTTGTGGAACGCAAGAAACTAACTGGCTTTACCTGGGTGAGGTGCCATGAGTCTCATGTCCCTGCCCCAGAGTTTACAGTCAGCAACCTGGCAGAAGAGGCTGACTACCAATTCAGAGTGTCTGCAGTCAACGCCTATGGACAGAGCCCCTACCTGGAGTTCCCAGGGAGCGTGCACCTTGGTGAGCACAAAACCAGCATGAAAGGAGTCTGTCTGTGGTGTTCTGCCACGTGTGGGGGGGGTCTAAAGACATTTTCCCATGACTTTGGGGAGGATAGTGGGGTAGAATGGTGAAACCTTCCTCATTTCAACCCCTGACGTTGGCCAACGTAGTTGGGTTTCTGTGCTAGAGCTTGTGGGTGTGTTTATAGCCTGGTATCTCACATCAGGTAGAGCTCCCTGCAAAGGATCTTAAGCCTGTAAGGGCTGTTTCTACACCTGATATGAAAACTAAAATTGAGGTGGGCTTGTGATATCATTTCCAGTGTATAAATGACATGTCAAACTTGCACCTAGAGATGAGTTATGTAGAGATCATACTGTGATGCAAACCAGCTTCCAGTTAATTTCTCTTTAATCATAGAGTTACCAGGAGGAATATGGGGACTTAACTTTCTTTCTAAAGTGCCAATGTGCCCATAGAATTACTGAGAGCAATGAGATTGTGTCTTCTTTTGATTCATTGGACAACACCTGCACACACCTTGGTCGTACTGTGTCTTGTTATTGTGTCATCCTTTTCCCTATCTGTCTGTGTTTTTCTACCGTATCTAGAAGTGGCTAGAAGGCTGGGTGGCCTTCTTAGGATCTTCCTGAAACCTAAGAATCACAATGTTATATACAGCAATATTAAATAGATAGCACATTTGCTAGGGAGCCTAGGTGTTTCAGGGTTTTTATGCCTATAAACAACTCAGAGGGAAAAAAATTGAGTAAAATATAGCTGTTGTTCTTTCCCTGCAGAAAGAGGACTCAACCCCAATGCCAGAGCTCAGTTACCAGTGGCTGTAGAAATCAAATCCTGTTGACCAACCATGCACTGCTTTCAGAGCATGCAAAACTCCTAAGGCTGCAGGATTTTATTCTCATAACTAGTTTACCACAAAAGCTTTGTTCTTAGGAAGAAGTTTTCTCCAGTGTGGCAGCCTTGTGTCCTTTGAACTCAGAGATGTGTGTTATTTTTCTCCCCCAGAACCAGTCCCGGCTGTGAAAACCCCCCTGACAACTGTGGAAGCTGTTCCTGGTGGGGATGCCCTGTTTACTGTTGACCTTACGACGACGTGTTCTGGCACTTGGTACCTTAATGGTAAAGTCTTGCAGGAAAGTGAGATCTACATCATTAAGAGAACTCAAACTACCCACACCCTACTCATAAAGAACGTCACCAAGAACGATGATGGAGCAGAAGTGAAATTTATTGCCAATAATGTTGACACCAGCACCAAGTTGAGAGTGAAAGGTATTTATTTTGATTATTAACCTTTGTTCTTCCAGTCAAGGGGTGGTTGCTGAGTCCTGATGACTACAACTGGGTCTGGAGGCTTTCCTTGCTGGCTGGACTGCAGGAAGTATCTGAAATTGCATCATATATATTAATGTGGGTCTAACTATGATAGCATGGAGTTCAGACTGTATCCATGGATCTAGCCAACTGGTATCTGAACCAGACTGTTTAACCAACAGCTAATGAATTTCTGTAGCTCACAAACATCAGTAAGCAGGTTCTGTCACAGGACCTACCACTGAGTCACCTCAGACTGTAAAAGTACTGTGTAACTTGATGTAGCATTGAGAGTTGGGTGTTCCAGCTCCTGCAAGGAGAATGACATCCTTACCTACCCATGCTGTGTGGCAGAAGTTAATGCATGGACATTCATTCTGGAGAGATGTGTTTGGCTTTGGGTGAAGCATGTTTAGAGTATTATCAATCAGCAGGAAAATGTGCATCTTCTTTTCTCCTCAGTGACTCTGGCAGTAAAACCAGATCAAGTGTCCCAAACAGGAAAAAATTGCTTGGTGTTGACATGAGTGTGAAGGCAGGAAGAGGACCTCATTCTTTTTCAGAGATCTCACAGTCCACATCAGGGACATATTAGCTCGATAGAACTTGAAATAACAAAACCTTTGCTCCTGACAGGTGCTGCAGTGAGATTTACCAACAAGAGCAGAGACATAGAAAAGGTCTCTGCTCGGCTGCGTGAGGAAGCCAAACTTCAGGCTGAGCTTTCAGATACAGAGGCTGCTGTGAAGTGGATGAAGGATGGGAAGGAGCTCAAGGCCAGTGAAAAATATGAACTTCAAACTGTGGGGAAGAGGCACATCCTGAGAATTCGCAGCACTGCAGTGGAGGATGCTGGAGTCTATGAGTGCGTTTGTGAAGGGGATAAAATGCTCTATCAGCTTTCAGTGAAAGGTATGTGACCACCTGGGCTGCTTTGTATTCATGGCCTGCTTCTGCCCAAAAGCCAATAGTCATTGAGGGATGGGACTGGCATGATCCAGGGCAAGTTGTGGCAACTCTCCTTCAACACCCAATGCTGACAGTGCCTGTCCTCCCAGGATAGGAGACTTTGGGAGTAAATTTGGGTTCTGACACTATCTCAGTGGTAGGAGCTGTGCTTTCATTCAATTAGCATCTTATTTCATGGGAGTGAATGGTGAGTAGTGGAAAGGTGCTCTTGTGATGAAGAAATTCAGTCACAGGGACAGGGCATGATGTGCATGATCCCACATCTGCCCTATACTTGCTGCCTGATAGCTAGTTCAGCTCTGATTAAGGTTCTGATGGACCAAGATCATCTTGGGATTGTGGGATTACCTTTTTTTATTTGTTTCTTGTGTCCTGTCAATACCCCAGTGAATAAGAACAGACCTTTCCAGGGCATGGGTGGATTGATTCATTTCTCTTTGCAAGGTATTCATACGGAGGCTTCTATAGAACAAAGAGCAAAATGTGATTTTCTTTTAATATTTCCCCCTTGTTCAATTTGAACCAGCTGCTGTCCTTGATTTCATGGCAGTCCCTTCCCTCCTGATTGCCTGCTACCTTGCTGGTGGGCACATCCACTCCTGGAACAAGACATGGAGTCCTGAACCATGAAACCAACAGCCATTAAGCCTCCCTCTTGCAAGCCTTCCCCTCTGTGCAAGCTCACAGGAGTTTCATCTGCTTTGAATGGGGCCAGGTTTTGGCTGAAAAGCCCCAGTGTATCTTGACATCATTCCTTGTGGGTACTGTCTAGCTGTCTGCTGAGGTTCAGAGTATAAAACCAGGCCCCAAGGCAGTCGAGCCTGTTGTCAGACATTGTCTGGGGCCAGCTCTGTAGCTATTTCACTTTGAATTGGCAAGTTCACTTTGTTAAGTCATTTGATTTTTGTGTTCTGTCCCATAACTCATCCCTCACCTTCTTCCCAGCAATCATTGTCCTGTTTCTACTAAGTACATAGAAGGTGCTTCATCACCATATTCTGCTGGCTTCTCGCCCTCCTTGGTCTCTCTAGAAACAAGAAAGCCCCAGAATACTGTGTGGTTTTTTGCATATGGCAACTTGCTTGGATATTCTCAAAGAGCAAAGACAAAAGAGGCATGAAGAGAGCAGTAAAAAATGATTTAAACCCATGACTGCACATATGGAGGGAGGAAGCTGCTGTCTACACTTGGCAGCTGTTCCTGATTTTGGTTTTCTTTTCTCTCCCTCTGCCTTTTTAGTATCATTTTTCTCACCAGTAGATCTGGCCAGAGATGTAATTGAATTAAGCTGATGGACATTTCCATGTGCTTCCCACTGCAATGTGACTACCAAGTGATTAATCAACAGTATTATTTTAAAATCTCTGTCGACAAGCTGTAACTTAAACACCTGCTGCTTGTGTCCTGATTCATGGAGAATCAGCGTTGATATACCTCATCCCTGTAGGATGAGGCTCACCAATGCTGCCCCAGTATTTTACCTTCCAGCATCAGCACCTTGTGTCTGTTCCTCCTGTAAATCAGACCCAGCTAGCTGGTGAAGCATTTGATGTATGGGTCAGCTGTGTGTCCAGCACATGGGCATCACGTGGCTGCTGAGAAGCCACCATACCGAGCCAGGCATGTGTCACCCACCGGGCCTCCTGCCCAAAAGAGCCCCTCTAGAAAATGCAGTTGCCATTTATCATCTCAGTCCTTGCACTGCTCTGAGGCTTCACGTGCCAGACATCCTCTGACACATGACCTCCTGCATTGAAACAGGACGTCTGAGGAGTCCCTTTCAGACTGCCATGGCTGTATTTTGTACTCTGATTTTTCTGGGCTGCATCAAGAGGCAGGATGCCCTCTCTTGATCTGCTGGCCACACTCCCAGGGATGCAGCCCAGGATGGAGTTGCCCTTCTGGGCTGCAGATGCACATTGGTGGCTCATGTCCAGCTTCTCACCCACGAGTCCCCCCAAGTCCTTTTCCTCAGGTAGAGAAAATTTCCAGGAAGAAATTTCATTTCAGTCCTATATGATGTGTGCATAGATTTTTAATTTATTATAATTTAATTTTACTTGATTCAGTTTTTGACCTCTTTTGGGGTTTTGAGTTGATTTATTTGACAGGCAGTGGCAGTACACTGATTGAAATGCATTCATTGGATGCCTTCCAGTTTGCTTGTTTCATTTCTTTCTTCACCTCTTCCAAATATTTTCTTAGAGACATATTGCCCAGGGTTTCCTCTCTCCTTTACTTGTCCTCCTGTGTTGTATACGTGCTCTGGTTCTTAGACATGTAATAATCAAAGGTGTCACAGAATCACAGGGGTTGGAAGGGACCTCCAGAAATCGTTGGGTCCAACCCCCCTGCCAAAGCAGGGTCCCTAGGACAGGGAGCACAGATAGGAGTCCAGATGGGTCTTGAATATCTCCAGAGAAGGAGACTCCACACCCCCTGGGCAGCCTGTCCCAGGGCTCCCTCACCCTCACTGGGAAGAAGTTCTTCTGCATATTGGTGTGGAACTCCCTGTGCTCCAACTTGAGCCCATCAACCCTTGTCCTGTCCCCACAGACACTGAGAAGAGGCTGCCCATTTTCCCCTGTGTCCCACCCTTCAGCTATTGATAACCATTGATCAGATCCCCTCTCAGGCTTCTGTTCTCCAGGCTGAACAGCCCCAGCTCACTCAGCCTTTCCTCACAGGGGAGATGCTCCAGTCCTTTAATCATCTCTGTAGCCTCCACTGGACTCTCTCCAGGACATCCCTGACTTTTTTATCCCAGGGAGCCCAGAACTGGACACAACACTCCAGGTGGGGCCTGACCAAGGCAGAGTAGAGGGGGAGGATCCCCCCTTTGACCTGCTGGCCACACTCCTTTTGATGCCCCCCAGGATCCCACTGGCTCTCTTAGCCATGGGGCACACTGCTGTACGGTTTATAAAGGCTGGAAATTTGGTTGTTTCTTCATTAGAACCTAGTAATTAGACTCATAATTAAACACACATATTTGGTCTATGATAAATGAATACCTAATGTAGAAGTAAGTGCCTGTGCTTCCACACAATTCCTCACCAGTGCTGTGTATCTTTACTTTGTTTCAGCACTTCCAAACTTCATAAACAAAGAGAAAAGCGGAGGAGTTATCAGGGCCATCGTGGGAAAACAGGCTGAGTTCATTTCTGAGACCTCTGAGGCCAACATCATGGTGAAGTGGTACAAGAATGGCAAAGAAATCACAGCCAGCAAGAAATTCACCATGGAAGATAAAGGAAAACTGCATAAGCTTGTGGCTGCAGCCGTGACGAAGGAAGATGAGGGAACCTACACATGCAAAATTGGAGATGACACTCTTATTTTTGATTTAAAAGTCTCAGGTAAATTTTGCAATGGGAGTATGGGATCAGAGCCTGTGTTAGACACTCAGGACTTTGTTCATTTTACTTGTTTTGCCTTGTAATTGCTCTGATCTTTGGGCCAGGATTGCAGGCCACTATTTCAGAGACCCTGACCCTTCCTGTGCTCCTTGTGCAAATCCACAGCACGGGCAAATAATGTAATGATGCTGTTAGGGAGTGAAGTCAGCACAGGGTGGAGTCATGACTCAAACACCCACTAGCTGGACAGGCTTGGAGCAACATCTGACCTTTATTCTTTTAGCTCAGGGGTCGCCTCAGTACCTACATCATCACTGACCCTCCTGACTGAGGTGGTCCTAAGGTCTTGCTGTGACAGCCCTGTGTCCTCCTTTGACTAGTTGAACTCCTTGTTTTTAGAGTCACAAATCTCCTGCTATTCCCAAAGGACACCGTGACGTCTCCTGGTGGTACTGGAAGTGAAGCCATTAGTTCGTGGCACGTGCCCATCAGCATATAGCACGTGCTGAAGCACGTGGCTGTCAGGTTGAGGCCAGAAGAGAAGTGCTTGTCACCAACGTGTTCCAGTCTAGAACGGAGCCAGAGTATAAAATGACACAAGAATTCATCAGTGAAATTCAATATCTGTGAAATTCAAATGACTCGAGCTGCATAGCCTGGTGGGAACCTTTCTTCCAAGCGTGGTTTTCTGGCTCATATCTTGAGCCTAATGTTTAACACAGTCCTAAGTTAGAAAGTTCAGTTCTACTGTGAGCTTCTCACGGTGTGGCTACATGCTGCAGTATAATGCAATCTAAGAGAAGCAGCAACTGAGTGCTTGTCACCTGTGACAGTTTGTCCATGCTACTGTGATGCTATCCATCAGCTAACTAAAATCAGTGGAGCTGATCAATGTCTCACAGCACTGGGCTTGGGGGATTGCTATAGGTTTACTGAGCTAGAGGGATTACTTCCAGTTTACAATGGGTGTTTGCTCAGGTACTCAAGCTGCAACACTCTCTTTGATTGAGAATCCAACTTGGAATTTCCATTTGAGTGTAATTCATAGTTCTTGACTTCACATGTTGAAAAATCATTCTACAAGGGCCAACCAGGCTCTGTCTAAGCTGACCCTCAAAGGGTGTTTTATGCCATAGGATTTTTACTGTCTAATGAGAGCCATCTCAGACAGATTTCAAAGGTTTTGTGGAGCCACCTTTCTCTGAACATTAAGTACAGAGGGAGCCTGCATGATTACCTGAGACCAAATACCTGGAGTTTTGATGACAATGATTATCTTAGGTGAATCTCACCTGTAACTCCTCTCACAAAGCATCATATTGCTTAGGCAAAGGGAACTGGTATCTGCTAAGTAACTCTCTACCTCCACCAACTTTCTGATGAACAAGGGTTGAGTTACAGGATGTTAACAAAAACCTTAGCTAGGGAAACTTCCACCTTGTTTCACGTTTCACATGTCACCATAAAAAGCTGCCAGAGAGCTAAGAAAGTAAGTGTTTAAATGCTGCACCGTCAAGGGATGGTCTTAGGGCAGGGAATTAATCTGTATTTATGATAATGAGTTACCCCATTAATCTTGAACAGTAGGATTCTGGAGGGAGTACCCTTTCTTGGCCATCTGCTTTTAAAAATGATAGATCAGGCCTAATGATTATGATTTTTAATGAAATGCTTGTTCACTGACGCCACAGATGTTCCTGGCCTGGGTGTAGCATAGCAATTGTCCTTGGGATACTCCATGACTGAAAGCAACAGTTGCTGCTACAAGAAATGCAATACTAAGCTAATGTTGGTTATAAGTGACAGCCATCAGCTCGCTCTGCAGGCAAGGGCTGGCTTGATGGAATGATGGGTATGAAGTATCTGACACACTGGTCAGATATTGCTCATCAGCTCAGGGACAGGGTGTGATGTATGGGCTTGTTCACATTGTATGCATGAGGTGCCTGGCTCTGCTTAATTACCTGCCTCTGCTTTTAGCTTTACAAATGCACTTAGGAAGGACCTGAGTTGATAAAAAGGCTTTATAGTTGCTGTGTATTTGCACAGCTCATATGTGTGGCCACCAGCCCAGTTTCAGCAGCAAGATGTAACACCATTGGCTCATATACCAACTTAGTCCCCTTGAGGCTGGAGAGTATCTTATCATTGAGATTATCCCATATCATGCTCTGATCTGCCCTGGGGAGGAATTAGTCCAGTGAGACTGATCATCATATGAGCATGGGGCTGCAGGAATGGGCTCAGAAACATGGGGAAGAAGGCTCCTCATCACTTCTAAAAAGATTTTCTGAGACTTCTCAGGTCTTTCAAAGCTGTTTGTGGACTCAGCCATCAATGCATGTTGCCTAGATCTTGCCTTAAATCAGAAACAAGGAGTGGTGATTAAAGTGTCAGCAACTTGAGGGCATCTCATCTTGGTTTAAAAGATCCAGAAGGATGTAGGAGAGATTGATGTCATTGCACTGTACCTGAGAGCAGTTGTATGAAGACCAGAGGAGGAGTTTGCACCATCAATCAGAAAGCTGGGCATCAACATTCAAGTGTGTGAGACAGGAGTGGTGCAAGCCAGTGGGTTGAGGGAGGTGATTCTTACCCTCTAGTCTGCTCTGGTGAGATCTGACCTGCAGTGCTGTGTCAGCTGTGGGATCCCCAGGACAGGAAAGACATGGAGCTGTTGGAGTAAGTCCAGAGAGAGCCGTGAAGGTGATCAAGAGTCTGGAGCCTCCTCTCCTATGAAGACAGGCTGAGAGAGTTGGGCCTGTTCAGCCTGGAGAAGAGAAGGCCTAATTAGGTCTCTCTCTGGGGAGACCTAATTGCAGCCTGCTAATACTTAAAGGGGTCCTACAAGAAAGTGGGAGAGGGGCTGTTCACCAGGGAGTGCAGTAACAGGTCAAGGGTCAAGGACTTCAGGCTCAAAGAGGTTTAGATTAGATGTTAGCAAGAAATTCTTTACTCTGAGGGTGGTGAGGCCCTGGCACAGGGTGCCCAGAGAGGCTGTGGAAGCCCCATCCCTGGCAGTGTTTAAGGCCAGGCTGGATGAGGTTTTGGGCACCCTGGTCTAGTGAAAGGTTTCCCCTCCCATAGCAAGAGGTTGGAACTAGATGATCTTTGAGGTCCCTTCCAATCCAAAGCATTCTATGATTCCATGATTAGATGACATGGCACACTTTGCAGTCCCATGATGTCAGGCTCATGGCTCTGTGCACACACAGCTCTGGTAATAGAAACCACTGCATCTGTTCTCTGCAGCAGCTTTCTTCTGAAAGGGAGACAGAAAATGTATGTACATCAGAAGGATTTTTGTTACAAATCCAGGTAGGCATAAGTCTATCTGGAACTTAATGAGGCTGGTATTGCTGCCATGGTGTAGACCTAAAAGGTTGATGTAGTATGAAGAATTAATCAATACTCATTTTCCAATCTGGAGACCATTACTTACTAACTCCCTGGATGATTTACAACGTGAACAATGAGTTCCCTGGTAGAGGTAAGGCTGGTTGTATCTCAGGAGGGCAACAGTTATGGCAATTAAACTGTGGTTATGCCTGTCACAGTTATGTAGCAGTTGCATCATGCACAGATATGTACATTGACACCTCCAGAGATGAATCCTGATCACACAAACATGACTAACAATGAAGTAATGACCAGTCATTACTGCCCCTTAACATTGTGCTGATAAGCCCCACTCAGGGTATAAACTGCTTTCTCTTCTTCTTTTCAGATGAAACTGTTAATTTTGTCAACAAGCCCAAAACACCTCCAGAAATAACTGTCAGCCCTTCTGAAAACCTTGAGCTTGTGTGTGAGGTGTCAGCTGTGAGCGGAGCCGTGGTGTGGAAGAAGGATCAAACTGAGGTGAAGCAGGACCAGAGGACAACAGTCATCTCCCAGGGGACACAGCGCAAGCTCATCGTCAAGAAGGTGACACAGCAAGACCAAGGGAGCTACACCTGTGAGACGAAGGATGACAGAACCACATTCCAAGTCAAAGTCAGAGGTGATAAAATGCTAGAAATGCCAAACGTAAAGAAATAGCCCATTTTGGGTACTATCTGAAATTTGGAGGCTCATCTCACAGCCTCTCCAGGGTTGAAATATTTCAGCTGTAGGCCTTGCTGACATGACACTTGGCTGAAAAGAATTTTAAACACGTCCTTTCACACCCATGACTAGTTGTAACTGCAAAAAACCAGATGGTCAGGGGTGATAACTTCTGTGCCTCTCAGGTTTAGCTGGTGTGCCTGCAAAAAGACTCTTGCAGAATCACGGTGCAAGGCTGTAACAGAGGTGCAGGAGTAGAT
This sequence comes from Gallinula chloropus, assembly GCF_964237585.1. Lineage (NCBI taxonomy): Eukaryota > Metazoa > Chordata > Aves > Gruiformes > Rallidae > Gallinula > Gallinula chloropus. The sequence continues at coordinate 160,842,869 of NC_140086.1, read as the reverse complement.
GAAAGGGATGAGGGGTTTGAAGAGCTCTGATCAGATTCACAGAATCACTGAACGTTAGGAGCTGGAAGGGACCTCGAAAGATCATCTAGTCCAATCCCCCTGCCAGAGCAGGATCACCCAGACTGAATCCCACAGGAAGGCGTCTAGGATCACAGGATTTGAATGTCTCCAGAGAAGAAGACTCCACAGCCTCTCTGGGCAGCCTGTCCCAGGGCTCTGTCACCCTCACAGTGAAAAAGTTCCTCCTTATATTCCCATGGAATTTCCTCTGCTCCAGCTTGCACCCACTGCCTCCTGTCCTATTGCTGGTGTCACTGAGCAGAGCCTGGCTCCATCCTCCTGACTCTTGCCCATTACATATTTATAAGTATTAATGAGGTCACCCCTCAGTCCCCTATTCTCCAAGCTAAATTGGCCCAGCTCCCTCAGCCTCTCCTCATAAGGAAGGTGTTCCACTCCCTTCATCATCTTGGTGGCCCTGCACTGGGCTGTTTCAAGGAGTTCTATGTCCTCCTTGAATTGAGGGGCCCAGAATTCAGTGACCCAGTGACCCAGATAGACAGAAAAAGAGCAATGGTTTCTGGATATGAGGGTACACTTCGAATTCACTGGAAACTTGGAGAAATGGAGGAGGAGAAAAAGAAGAGGGCTGAGGGTTTGGGCAATGTGCGTGGGCTCTCTAGGTCCCAGGTTCAAATCTGTGCTCAAATTGGGTTTTTAACCCAGAATTCCCATATAGCTTTTCACTTTCTGTTAGTAACTTAGACATGAAGGTGCCTTTTGTCTTAATGGGTTGTCCCAATGCTACCTGTAAGAGAGAAGTACAGTGCAACAAGGGGAGCTTGATTACCAATGGAGAAGAAAACTACAAAACCCCTCTGTGTGACTGCTGTGGTTTTCTTACAGAGACAGAAGACATGTTTACAAACAAGGACAAGGTACAGAAGGAGGTGAAGGCTGTACTGACCCAAAATGCCACCCTGAGCTGTGAGGTGGCCCAGGAGAAGACTGGTGTGAAATGGTACAAGGAAGGGAAACTGATCACCTCCAGCAAGAAGTTCCAGGTGGAGTCACAGGGCAAATCACGTCGCCTGGTGGTGGGCCAGGTGGAGAAGAAGGATGCTGGGGAGTACACCTGTGAGGCTGCTGGCCAGAAACTGACCTTCAAGATTGTCGTGACAGGTGAGAAGATATTCTTTGTCCCAGTCTTCCTATTAAGAAAAATGAATCTTCTAATTATCTTACTGTCTATGTAAAAAATTCTAAAATCATTACAATGGAGAGCTCCATCCTTGGAAAATTTTTGTCAGCAGCCCATCACTGTAGGAAAAGGTCTGTGAAAACTAAAGTAGTGATTGCACATCTCCATCCTGACACGTTGGTGCAATGAGAAGGAATCTGCTCTGCAGCTCAACATCAGTGAATCTCTGAGCAGGGTCATGGTGGAGAGTGTTGGTCATGGTTGGGTGTCTGCCCAACATCTGCACTGTTTTTCATGGAATCATAGAATGGCATGGGTTGGAAGGGACCCCAAGGATCACAGAGCTCCAACCCCCCTGCCATAGGCAGGGCCACCAGCCTCAGGCCTGGAGCTACACAAGGTTGCCCTTCTTTCCCTTGGAAGGGCTCTTTTCAGCCTGGGGGAGAACATGGCAGTAAGGCTTGATGCATGTTAAAGTCTCTAAGGCATCAGGTAAATGGCAGCTTGGGAAAGAAGGTGTCATGGATCCTCATGCCAGATGCATGGCCCAGCTGGGGCTGTAGAGTGGTAGAGCAGATCCAGCTCTCCACCTCTCTCCCCACCTCCTGGTCCTCTTACGAGTCTCTGATTCATATATCCTTCTCTTCAGAGCCAGAAGTTGTGTTTACAAACAAGGACAAGATCCAAAAGGAGGTGAAAGCTGCCCTATCAGAAAATGCCACCCTGAGCTGTGAGGTGGCCCAGGAGAAGACTGATGTGAAGTGGTACAAGGAAGGGAAACTGATCACCTCCAGCAAGAAGTTCCAGGTGGAGTCTCAGGGCAAATCACGTCGCCTGGTGGTGGGCCAGGTGGAGAAGAAGGATGCTGGGGAGTACACCTGTGAGGCTGCTGGCCAGAAACTGACCTTCAGGCTTGATGTCACAGGTGAGAAAAGATTCTTTGGCCCAGTCTTCCTATTAAGAAAAATGAATGATATAATTGTTACTTAATGTCCATGTAAGAAATTATAAATTCTTTAAGATAGGGAGCTCCATCCTTGGAAAAACTTTGTGAGCAATCCATCACTGTAGGGAAAGGTCTGTGAAGACTAAAGTAGTGATTGCACATCTCCACCCTGACATGTTGGTGCAATGAGAAGAAATCTGCTGCAGCTGCTAGTAAGTGCATTTCTGAGCAGGGTCATGGTGGAGAGTGGTTGGGTGTCTGCCCAACAACTGCACTCTTCTTCTTTCCCTTGGAATGGCTCTTTTCAGCCTGGGGGAGAGCATGGCAGTAAGGCTTAATGTATGTTAAGGTCTCTAAGGTGTCAGGTAAATGGCAGCTAGGGAAAGAAGGTGTCATGGATCCTCATTCCAGATGTGTGGCCCTGCTGGGGCTGTAGAGTGATGGAGCAGATCCAGCTCTCCATCTCTCTCCCTACCTCCTGATGTTCTTACAAGTCTCTGACTCATATGTTTCTCTCTTCAGAGCCAGAAGTTGTGTTTACAAACAAGGACAAGATCCAAAAGGAGGTGAAAGCTGCCCTATCAGAAAATGCCACCCTGAGCTGTGAGGTGGCCCAGGAGAAGACTGATGTGAAATGGTACAAGGAAGGGAAACTGATCACCTCCAGCAAGAAGTTCAAGGTGGAGTCAGAGGGCAAATCACGTCGCCTGGTGGTGGGCCAGGTGGAGAAGAAGGATGCTGGGGAGTACACCTGTGAGGCTGCTGGCCAGAAACTGACCTTCAAGATTGTCGTGACAGGTGGGAGATATATTTCACTGCCTTTTCTTGGTATCTCTGTGTTTTCTCCTGTTTTCTGTGCCAAAATATTAGAAATGCTGTTACAATACTTTTGTGATGTTGGTCCAAGCTACCATGTGAGTGAGGTTGTGTAGGACTAGGCAGATGTAGAGGTTATTTGTGGGCAGCTTGATATCAGTTCCTCAGCTCCTTGCACATCTCTTTAGACTCAGGTAGTGAAGCCAGATTTTATTATTTTTGTTATTGAGCACTGTGTTGAAGGACCTCTTCCAATCTGATCGTCAATATAGGTGTTCCCCCTCTTGCTATCACTATACCATAGAAATCCCTGTTTTCTTCCACAGTGTTTGTAGAAGAGATAAGAGAACACCAGTGTTTTTAACCTCTTAGGTGCAATTTTTAGAGCTGGAAGGGACCTCACAGCCTATCCAGTTCCAACCCCCTGCCATGGGCAGAGACACCCTCCTTCAGCCCAGGGTGCCCAAAGCCCCATCCCACCTGGCCTTGAACCCTGCCAGGGATCCATGGGCAGTCACAGCTTCTCTGGGGAACCTCTGCCAGGGCATCCCCATTCCCACAAGTAAGGATTTCTTCCTAATGTGTGATCTAAATCTCCCTTCTTTCTAGTTTAAAGCCATTCCCCCTTGTCTCCTGTAATTCCATGTCCTTGCAAACAGTCTATTTCCAGCTTTCCTGTAGCCCCTTTAGGTACTAGAAAGTAGTCTAAGGTCTCCCTGGAGTCTTCTCTTCTCCAGGCTGAGCAAACACATCTCTCTCAGACTGTCTTCATAGCAGAGGTGATCCAGCCCTTGGTTCATCCCTATGGCCTCCTCTGGGCTCACTCTGGCTGTTCCATGTGTTTCTTGTACTGGGGACCCCTGAGCTGGATGCAGCACTGCAGGGGGGTCTCCCCAGAGTGGAGCAGAGGGGCAGTATCCCCTCTCTCAACCTGCTGGTGATGCAGCCCAGGACTTGGTTTACTAGGCTGCAAGTGCACATTGTTGTCTCATGCTGAGCTTTTCATCAACAAACACCCCCAGGTCCTTCTCCTCATGGCTGTTCTCAATCCAGAGGATTAATTGAGTATCTCAGGCTTCTCCATACCCCAGGTAACCAGGTCTCCTGTTTCCTTCTGGAGATGGTGCACATTTCCCTGGTCATTTTCTTATCACTGACTTACTTATAGAAACTTTTCTTGCTGCCCTTGATGTCCTTGGCCAGATTTGATTCTACCAGTGCTTCAGCTTTCCTCACCTGGCCCCTGTCTGCCTGGACAATTTCTCAGTATTCCTCCCAGGCTCCCTGCCCTTGCTTCCACCTTCTGTAGGCTTCTTTTTTGAGTTTGAGTTTGACCAGGAGCTCCTGGTTCATCCCTGCAGGCCTCTGGGTGTTTTTTTCCTGTCTTCCTCTTTGTTGGGATGCATCGCTCCTGAGCTTGGAGGAGGTGATCCTTGAATAACAACCAGCTGCCATGGGCCCCTCTTCCCTCCAGGGCTTTATCCCATGGGACTCTACCAAGCAGGTCTCTGAAGAGGACAAAGTCTTCTCTCCTAAAGTCCAGGGCAGTGAGCTTGCTGTGTGCCCACCTTGCTGCCCTGAGGATTTTGAACTCATTGATTTCATGGTTACTGCAGCCAAAGCTGCCCTTGGGCTTTGCATTCCTCACTGGTCCCTAGTTGCTTGTGAGAACAAGGTCCAGCTTATTGGGTCCTCTGTTGCTTGGAGAAGGAAGTTATCATTGCATTCCAAGAACCTCCTGGAATTTTTATGCCCTCCAACAGATGTTGGAGTGGTTGAAATCCCCCGTTGGAACCAGGGTTTGTGAACATGAGACTGATCAGAACAAGGAATCAATTTTCTCCTCTGCTTTCTTACGGCATCAAACACATTGGGACTATAATGCTGGCAGAGCTCTGGCACTGTATCAGCTATGCAGAAGAACAACTGCTTTGGGAGCCTATTGACCTTCCTGCTTGCAGCCATGCTGGAGACCTGAAGTCCTTGCTGGGCATAGCTCCAGTGATGTTCCCTTGTAAAGGCTGCACTCTTTACTGCTTCTCACTGTCTTGGGGCACCCTGCTCCCTCCATTTTCTATGTGCAACTGCTGCTATAGCATAAAGCTTTGCTACTCCCTATAGTATATGTGGTAACCCATCAGCTCTTACATGTTCCCACTCTACATGGGGGGGTACACAGGGTGTGAGTAGGAGCGCTACGTCTGTTTTCACGTATTGTGTGGTGATGCTTTTGGCTCAGGGAGCTGCTGGTTTCAGTGAAGGATGCATCCCAGCAGGGCTACATTTGAGAGGCATCTTTCAGAGGAAACACAACATGGGCATTGGCAGAAAGACTATTGATGTCAACCAAGTTCATGCTCAGCTGCCGAAGCCAGTCCATTCATTACTGCTGAGGGACAGTCAGAAAGCGCAGAGTTTTGTTGCTTTTACACCTGAATTTTTCTAGCTGAGGGCTATTCTTAGATGCCTGACTCACCCCCCACAGATTTTCAGTTCCCTTTCAAACCGGATGACTTCACGGGCTGCACAGGGTAATGTGAGACCTTTCCCCTTTGTCCCAAGTGGAGAGCGCTTGCCTAGCTACCGTTGCTGTATTTCTCATGTCTGCCACTGGAACATGACATGCAAGCCCTGCACTCGCTGGAAAATGATCTAGTGTGAAAGTCAGGGGGGATTATGAGTACTCTGAGTGGTTGGCTCTTTTGCTGCAGCAGAAATCCTCGTCTTACTAGGTTATCCCAAAGTGCAGTGGCTCTCTGGGTCTTAATTTATCCTGTTACCGTTGCACTCAGAAAGCTTTTAAGGGTTCCTGCACCCCAGGGCTCCACCAGTAGCACAAAACCTTCCCTATTTAAGGACAGCTTGAAGGTTAGATGCTTGGTGTTGGGTACTGGGATGAAGCTATATCTTTTTGGCTTAATATAAAAAGAAGCATGGACTGTACACCTTGGCATTGGGCTAGATGTAGTCAAAAGAGGTGATCTGACATCTCATTATTTCAAGGTGGAGAGAAGTCCTTGTTGGAACCTGGGGAAAGATCCATGTCTTGAAAATGGTTTTCCTCAGTTTCAGTAGAATTTCACTAACCAGTTTCAGCTGAGGTTGGAAGTGGCATCTGCACCATATACTTCTTTACCTTTAAATTATGTTTCTAAGGCAAATTGCTGGCTTGTACAAATCACTTTGTAAGCTGATTAAAAGCTTCAGTCATATTTTATATCAGTCTAATAGTGGTTTATATCGAAGGGCAGGAATGCAGTAGGATGAGTGAGTAGCCCATCTGGAATACTCCTGCCTTGCTAACTTGAAATTTTAAATGCAGGACCCATTGGCAGAGGTTGGCTTGTAACACCTTTATGTAGCTCACTCTGTGTATTCACCATCCAAGTCATAGATGGAAGTTAAAAGGGGTTTTTTACAACCACTTTTGAATGTAAACCATGGTGTGGTGGTGTGGTCATGCTCCTTTAGATATCAAAATGCTGTTTAATCCACAGCCATGTAGATTGATGTGGCTGAGGTATAGGCTGATGTGTGCCTTTGAGTTTTGCATCACCCATCCATGCATGATGCCCTGCTGATAACACCTTAATGACAATGACACTCCCATACACCCCTTCTACAGCCTGTATAAACAGAGGACCTCAAATTTAGGGCATATAAGGTGGGTTCCTGCTTTGGCTTGCACCCTGCAGGACCTCTCTCTTTCCACAGAGCAGGCAATATCAATGGCAGACCTATCTGATGTGGCTCCTAGGATTGCATGTCGTGTCACGGTCAGCGGGGTGAGAACTTGACCTGAACTTACCCCTACTCCTTACGCTCCCAGGCAGCTGCTGCCACTCAGAGTACAGACATGAGGGAGAGGGTATGAGGAGGAGAAAGTCAAGGAGGAGGAAAGGATGGCACTAGGAGGCTGCAGAGAGTGCTTGGGGGGGAGGAAGGCAGTAGTGTAAGTTATGGAAGGGGTTCACCATGACTACTGGGGAGAACCAAGAGCCTCCCACGTCACCTTAACCAAGGTAACCTGGATGCCTGAAGCTGGGTGGATGAATTACCTTCTATGCTTGCACTGAAGCTGAAGTGCAAGGGCAACCCTATACATTTATGTGTGCTTCTCTAGCTCCAAAGCTCCAAGTACATACCTGGGACACAAATAGGCATGAGCCACCTGCACTGGCTGTTGTTATGACATACCCATCATGAAGGTATACCAGAAATATTTTACTCTTCCTTATACAGTTATTGGCAAAAGGAGAACCAGCTAAAACATTCACCAAAGTAGTCAATCAAAGATGTGGTTTATCAGTCAGTCCTACTTAGCAAGGTTGAAACTTTTCAATGGATACACCTAGCTAACTCCTAATCGCAGAAGATATCCTTTTGATGCCAACTGCACTTGGTGAGATGGAATTTCTAAGTGCTACTGTGGAAGAAAGTGATTTCAAACTCTTCCTTCTTATTGCTTATGTTAAGTACTAAGAGAAAATATCCTACAGCAAGATTTTGGAAAAATTAGAGATATCCAATGAAATAAAATGATACTTAAAATTTTCATGGCCAGTTTTACATATAATGTAGGCCAAGTACTTTCCCATATTATTTTCATTTATTTGAGATTGAGTTACAAGATATTTTCCAAACAATACCCAGCCTTAAATTTAAAATACCAAGGTGCTGGTAAATTCTTGTAAACCATCTGATATTGAAGGTCACAACTCATAATTGTGCTCTATTTGGCTAGTTTCAAATTTGGGGTGTAAAAACATCATAAAGACACAAAGGGGAAAATTTGTCTTTCTTTTTCTTGTAAAAAATTTGAAAATGAGGCTGCTGACCTTTTTGTGAACACTGGTCAGAGAGGTGTGATAATTACATGGACCATGTTTTAAGGGTACATTGTTCTATGGGGTAAAAAGATCTGCAAAGCAATGTTACTTAAAACAAGTGATGCTGAAGAGCAGCTACAGGAAATACATGTAATATCTTGTCGTTAAATATTTTTTGATGCATTTTCTCCTCATTTTCCCCTATTTCAGAAGCAGAAGATGCATTTGTCAACAAAGAGAAGGTGCAGAAAGAGGTGAAAGCTGCCCTATCAGAAAATGCCACCCTGAGCTGTGAGGTGGCCCAGGAGAAGACTGATGTGAAATGGTACAAGGAAGGGAAACTGATCACCTCCAGCAAGAAGTTCAAGGTGGAGTCAGAGGGCAAATCGCGTCGCCTGGTGGTGGGTCAGGTGGAGAAGAAAGATGCTGGGGAGTACACCTGTGAGGCTGCTGGCCAGAAACTGACCTTCAAGATTGTCGTGACAGGTGGGAGATGTGGTTCTCATCTCAGAGTGGTCCATGACTTCCCTTTATGACAGAACATGCATCCACTGTCACACAGACATAGTTAGGTGTCTTCGTTTGTAGTATGACTCCCACTCAGCAGTCCTTGTTGGCTTCTGATGTCAGAGAATAAAGTTTACATATGCTGTTATGATTTATAGGGATGGAGGTCAGGGCAGCTCCCAGATGTATGAGAAAATAGAGCTTGAAGAAGTAGATGAATAGTTAGTTCTGCTCAAGAAGTACCTAGAGATGGCAGGGCTTAGATATGGCTCCCAGTGGTGGATGAGACTGAGGACTTATTTCTGCATCACATTAAGGAACAAAAAGTCAGGTTTCTTGCAGATCCATGGAGATGGGGAGAAGCTAAATTCACGAGGCATTGGGTTGTACTGCTCTGAAATGGCTGATGTGTTGTCCTCAGGCTGTGCAGAGGGTGTTGTCATGTCTGAGTCTGCCTTAGCTGTGACTGGGACCATTCCAAAGTGACAAAGCTGTGGCAGGTGTCATAAGCAGTGTTTTTCATTTGGGTTTCATATGGAATATTGTGTGTGGTGTTGGGCTCCCTGGGTCAAGGAGGACAGAGACCTACTGGAGAGGGTACCAGAAAAGGGCTAGGGAGATGCTGAGGAGATCAGATCATCTCTCTGATGGATAGAGGCTGAGGGACTTTGTACTTTTTAGCAGACAGAAGAAAAGACTGAGGGGGATCTTCTCAATGCTGATAAATCCTTGAGGGGTGAGGGTCAGGAGGATGGGATCAGTCTGTGTTCAGTGGTGCCCAGGGACAGGACAAGAGGCGATGGCCACAAACAGAAAGATAGGAAGTTCCACCCAAATTTGAGGAGGAACTTCTTTCCTGTGAGGGTGGCAGAGCCCTGGACCAGGCTGCCCAGAGAGGTTGTGGAGTCTCCTGCTCTGGAGACATTCAAACCCTGTGATCCTGGACGCTGTCCTGTGCAGCCTGCTGAGGTGATCCTGCTCTGGCAGGGGGTGGAACTAGATGATCTCCAGAGGTCCCTGCCAACCCCTGCCCTTCTGTGACTCTGTGATTTGGGCAGTTTGAACAGCATGAACGTATATGTGACTCTTGAATTGCTTCTCCCACCTTACAGAAGCAGAGGATATATTTGTCAACAAGGACAAAGTCCAAAAGGAGGTGAAAGCTGCCCTATCAGAAAATGCCACCCTGAGCTGTGAGGTGGCCCAGGAGAAGACTGATGTGAAGTGGTACAAGGAAGGGAAACTGATCACCTCCAGCAAGAAGTTCAAGGTGGAGTCAGAGGGCAAATCACGTCGCCTGGTGGTGGGCCAGGTGGAGAAGAAGGATGCTGGGGAGTACACCTGTGAGGCTGCTGGCCAGAAACTGACCTTCAAGCTTGACATCACAGGTGAGGAATTATCTGATTACATATAGGGGTTTTTTTTTTGCTTTAGCTATAAAGAAAGTTTTATAGGGACTTAGATACACTTCTAGTCTTGGTCTACATGGGTCTGCAACAGAAGTTCAGTGGTCATTTTTAAAGGTCAGTGTTAATGGCATCTGTTTGGATGCTTTGGGAAAAAGTTGACTTAGGCTAGTATTCTTTCCCTGATTTTGACCTGGAATGGTTATTAAGAAAAAGGATGTAAGAACAAGACAAGGCTACAACAATCCTTCCAGCCTTTAGGAGTCTGTAGTCCCACTCTAAGAATATCTAGTTCCCATCTCTGTTGGGATAGAGTTTTTCTGTCACATCTATACATGACATGGCTTTGCTGAGAGAATTTGCCAGCATGACTTCATGAGAAGTAGCATGACATACAGGATTTCATCTGTGAGCTCAGATTGGTATCCAGTAGTTTGTCTAAGCTGGTGAACCATCAACACACACACACTTCTGTCCTTGCTGCTTGTCGTTTTGTGGAACATATTACCCAACACTTCCTTTTCCTTTCTTATCTTCCTTCCTTCTGTCTTGTTTGAAAGGTTTATGAGGAAAGAATACCTACATTCAATGTAGCTATTTCTTCCCTGCTTGAGGACCAGAAGAAAACCTCAGGGATGCCTGCAATTAAAAGCACATCCCAGGAAGGGATGTAGCACAGCACAATTAGATTTGCCCTTTCACTCTTTCAATGGATTCACCCAACACTAGACTCTAACAATGTCTGTTTAGAAGTGTGTACATCTGGTGCACCACACACACATCTGAGGTGTTTATTTGGGACCCAGCTAGGGATGTGGTTATGTATCTTCCAGGCTGGAGGTGGTTTGTGGCTGGTCTGCTCCCAGTGTGGCCTGAGTAAAAGCCTGACATTACAGCCCTAAGATTCATGTGACTGCCAGTTGTGGGTCTTGCTGAAGTACCAACTCTTGGGTTTCTTTCTGCTTGCTCTGTCATTTTTGTGTTCTAGGAGGGCTGGGGAGTGACCCTACAAGGAGGTTAGAGACAAATTTGCCTCGTTCTCCTTTGTAGATGGCAACTCTCCTTTGTGCCAGAAAAACTATGCTGGTATTTATTCCAAGGCTCAGTTACATGAATTATTTACTACACCTTTGTCCAGGTTGCAGGAGTAGTAAAGGGTAAGACTGAGATCATTATTACAAACAATTCATGTCTTCAAGAGCAGAAGCTGTTAGGGAAAAAAATGCAGCAGACTATAAATGAAATGGTGAGAGACATTAAGAAAGGGTCTTCTCACAGTCTTTGAAGGAGGAGCTCCTCCTAGATTCCTGTGCAAGGATCTTCTCATCTGGGACAGGAGAACTTTATCCTCTGATAGATGCAGCAAGGCTCTCAAGAGCTCTGAGCAGTTTTTTCTGCTTGCAACTTAGCCCACAGGTCTGCCTCTGAGCAAGCTGGAGGCTCATATGAGACTTTTCAGGTGAAAACTCAAGGATTGGCCTGTTTTTATGACTTCTGAGAAAGTCATATTCATAGGAGAAAAATCCCATGGCTACAGAACTGTGGATACACCTTTTTTGGGGGGAAATGGCACCATTATCTGTAGAATTACATGGGGGGACCTCACTGTCACCAACCCTTTCTGCATGTCACAACCTTTCCATAATTAGGGGTAAGAAGAGTGTCCTGTATCATGTAAATGTTCCACGTATCACAGGCTGTGAAGTACTTGGGTACCACCAAGAGGGGGGCAGGCATTTGGACAGTTGCCCAAGCTCATCTCTGCCAGAGAGAGAGATGCCATTACTCAGATGTTTTCAAATGGGTAAATGAAAGAAAGGAGAGCAGAGAAGAATAGGCTCCCCCAGTACTGGGAGATTTATAGGTCACTTTAAAGGAAGACATGGTGGGACCCATTTGGGCTGTTCTTCAAGATGGCTCAGGAAGTACACCATAGAACCACAGCTGCAAAGTGGTCCTTCTGACTTTCTGCACTGCAATGCTATATCACCTTTCTTTTCACCTTGCTCTTGATTAAAGGTACAACTGGGCAGGAGTACCAGCTAGATGTTGGGTAAGAAGTACCATTCCCTTGAAGTACCTTTCAGAAGGTACTCCAGGGCAAGTCAAACAAGAAACTGAGAGCTCTTACTGAACTGTTGCCTAGGATGGAAAATAATGTGTGAGCTTAGGAGCCACTCAGACTCTGTGTGTAGCATCCATTGCTTTGTATTGAAGGGCAAAATATCTACCTGGGGGTGAGGATGAGAGCCAGAGTGAACAAATTAGCCTGCAGGAGAAAACTTCCTAGGAGCATTGGCTTGTTTGCTTCAGAAGGGTGATAGGAAGAGCTCTGAAACTTGAAATCCATACTTTTTGCATCATGGCCCCACTTCCCTTGTCTACATATACTTCTAGTGCTCATCTCCCTTGCTGGGTGTTTTAACCTCCTACATGAGCTTGGATCCAGCCTAAATTTTGGCAAATCTTGCTTTATTAGTACAGTTCTGATCCCAGAGACACAGCTTTCCTGTAGAGTTGTCTTTTTTTCTATTTCTTATTAAAGCTCTGTCCTTTAAAAGATTTTAAAGGGTAGTTATTTATATATATATATAAGGAATGAAGAATGAGAAGATTATTATATATATATATAAATAATAAATTTTTTCCTTTCCTTCTGTTCTTCTGGGTAAGGTATAGATTCCTGAACACCATAGTATGTAGACACCAGGTCCAACATTGAGTCTTGGATAGGTTATTAATCTGTTCTTCATGAATCGGTTCTCATAATTCATACAACATTTCTACTTAGAAATAAATGTCCTACAGATATATTTTTAAATTCCTCTATTTACTGTAGACTAGATTATTTTACAACCCCCACATCTAAGGATATATCCTATGTCCAATTTCTAAAATGATGTCCTTGGAATCTACCAAAACCAAGCTTAAAAACAAATAACTGTTTGTAATTCAGTGACTGCTTGATTGGATAATCTAACAGCTATTTGATCTGGAAATCAAAGATGATACTTTCACAGCTCCAGTGGAGGTAACTAAGATGATAAGGGGGCTGGAGCACATGTCATATGAAGAGAGGCTGAGAGGACTGGGTTTGTTCAGCCTAGAGAAGGCAGCTTTTTAGCTGCAGTGATCTACTGGGAAGATATAGAGCCCACAGCTCCTTGTTCTTCTCAGAGATGTGTGGTGATATGAGAAAGGCAAAGTACACCAGTTGGAACATGGGAGGTTCTGAGAAGACGTTAGGAAAAACTTGCACCATGAGGTTGGTGGAGCTCTGGAATGGAGCCTTGAAGTTGTGGGATCTCCATCGCTGAAGGTTTTCAGAACTCAGTGGGACGTGGCCCTGAGCGACTTGTAATTTTATCTCCTCTGAGTGGGGAAGTGGGGCTGGATGAACTCCAGAGATCACTCCTAACCTGAATTATTTTATGACTGTGTTTTTGTATTATTAGTAGCACATGTTTTGTGGAATATATCTGGGAAGTGATGCTGCTCCATAAGGATACGACTCCATAGAAATCTTTGGGAAGGAGCTCCAGTTGTTATGCATCTGTTTCATAGCCCTTTTTGGGTTTTTCTCCTGAATGTTACTTGGACCTAAGTACAGGTTCAGCATTCACAAATGAAGGATCATGTCTGGAGTATATCCTGTTTGCTGTGACTTTTCAGCCTAGCCTTCTCTGCAAGAGAACAAAAAGCATCCTGCTTTGCCAAGGAGAGCCCATCCTCCTTGATCTGAAGAGACTGACCCCACAGGGTGTGTGCAGGAAGGCAGGTGCAAACCTTAAGATCAGGCATGGCAGTTCTTCTTGCTGCCCAGATCAGCAGCAGCTAGAAATTGTGTGGTCTGGAAGCAAGTGGTTCCTGTCAGTGCTTCATGGACCATTTACTTAATCTGTTAGCCTTGATCATCTTACACCTCCTTTATTTAGACTGTAACCTACCAGGTGGTGTCCCACTGAAAACCCAATGCCATATGATCTTGGAGGCAACGCTGTTGTTTTCATGGCCTCTGCTTCAAGATCTTTCCCTTCTTCCCAATCTTGCAGCTGATGTGTTTGAACACAAAGACAAAGTGCAGAAGGAGGTGAAGGCAGTGCTGAAGGAGAACACCACCCTGAGCTGTGAGGTGGCCCAGGAGAAGACTGATGTGAAATGGTACAAGGAAGGGAAACTGATCACCTCCAGCAAGAAGTTCAAGGTGGAGTCAGAGGGCAAATCACGTCGCCTGGTGGTGGGTCAGGTGGAGAAGAAGGATGCTGGGGAGTACACCTGTGAGGCTGCTGGACAGAAACTGACCTTCAGGCTTGATGTCACAGGTGACTGAATTTGCTGAACCCTTGTTTTACATCTTGAAAAACTGAAGGAAAGTTGTGTGCCTTGGCAAATACCATCTCAGCAGTCACTGACTGAGGCAGGAGTTAAATTTTGCTGGTTTAGGGTGAAATTAATTCAACTCTGGGACCATCTAAGCAGTCCCTGTTGACTACCAGTAAAGGTGTCCTTACCCACATTTGATGTAATTCAAATGTTAGCATGTCTGTTGATGGTTTGGACATGGGAATGTAAATGGTAAATCCATTGCATCACAAAAATCCAAGGAGAGAGGTGTGCATTTGGGAAGGGGGCTATGTGTGAAAGATTAATTTTCTAAATCTGCTCCTGTATCCTTAATTCCAGAGGCAGAAGATGCTTTCCTCAACAAGGAGAAGGTGAAGAAAGAGGTGAAAGCTGCCCTATCAGAAAATGCCACCCTGAGCTGTGAGGTGGCCCAGGAGAAGACTGATGTGAAATGGTACAAGGAAGGGAAACTGATCACCTCCAGCAAGAAGTTCAAGGTGGAGTCAGAGGGCAAATCACGTCGCCTGGTGGTGGACCAGGTGGAGAAGAAAGATGCTGGGGAGTACACCTGTGAGGCTGGTGGCCAGAAACTGACCTTCAAGCTTGACATCACAGGTGGGAAAGTATTTCTTTGGACCCTCTTTCCTATTACTAGAATATTTAGAAAAAATAATATTATTTCATGTTTTTTATGTAAATAATTAGAAACTCTCTAAGATAGTGTGCTCCATCCTTGAAATACATTAGGAGCTAACCATCCCTGTAGGGACAGGGACATGAAAAAGTAAAGTACTGATTGCACCTCTCCTTCCCCACATGTTGGAGCAAGCAGAACAACTCTGCAACACAGCTGATTTTCAGTGAATTTCAGAGCAGGGACATGGTGGACAGCAGAAGGGTATCTGCCCAATGTCTGCACTCACCAAAACAAAACACAAAAGTCTCCACAAAACAGTCTGAATGTTCTACTAACAGCTTTAGATGTTTATTGTCAAGCCAGAGGCTTGGTTTCCAGTCTTACCTGTAAGCCATGACAAAAGGGCTTGTGCAGCATCCTGTCTTGGAGACAATCTCAATTTCTCTCTCTCTTCAGAGCCAGAAGTTGTGTTTACAAACAAAGACAAGGTGCAGAAAGAGATGAAAGCTGCCCTATCAGAAAATGCCACCCTGAGCTGTGAGGTGGCCCAGGAGAAGACTGATGTGAAATGGTACAAGGAAGGGAAACTGATCACCTCCAGCAAGAAGTTCAAGGTGGAATCAGAGGGCAAATCGCGTCGCCTGGTGGTGGGTCAGGTGGAGAAGAAAGATGCTGGGGAGTACACCTGTGAGGCTGCTGGCCAGAAACTGACCTTCAAGCTTGACATCACAGGTGGGAGAATATTCTTTGGCCCCTCTTTCCAAAATTTTTAGAAAAACTATAATTTCATTATAGTTTTTCCTGTTATGGTTGAAATTTTTGGACAACATCATTGAGATGGCCTAGACCTGTGTGGGAATTGTACAAAGAGTTACAAATACAGTTCTCTTTATATCTTCCACGTAAAGCTTTATAACATCCATAAAAGAGGGAACTGTATCCTTGGAAGAACATTATGAGCAGCCTGTTGGTGCAGGGAAAGGGCTGTGAATAATAAACTAGTGATTGCACATTTCCATCCTGACATGTTGGTGCAATGAGAAGAAATCTGCTGTGCAGGTGCTGTAGTCAGTGTATTTCCAAGCAGGGTCATGCTGGAGAGCAGTTGGGTGTCTGCCCAACACCTGCACTGTTGTTCTTTCCCTTGGAAGGGCTCTTTTCAGCCTGGGGGAGAACAGGGCAGTAAGGCTTGGTGCATGTTAAGGTCTCTAAGGTGTCAGATAAGTGGCAGCTGGGGAAAGAAGGTGTCATGGAGCCTCATGCCAGATGTATAGCCCTGCTGAGGCTGTGGAGTGGTAGAATGGATTCAGCTTTCTAACTCCCTCCTGATCCTCTTGCAAGTGGTATGGTTGTGTCTTCTGGGGAAAAAGGGGAACTCACTATTTGGATGTAGGGAAGTAAGTTGAGCTGAGCTTTTCTTGAGGTCATATGAGAAGTACTAACAGAGTCCTGAACGTATCAGTCCTGTCCTTGCACCCTTCTCACTTAACAAAGTGACCCAAGAGGCAGCAGAGGCAATCACTGAGAATGAAAGAAGCAACGTGGTGCTGTGACACAGCACAGGACAGCCCTTACCTCTAAAAATGTCTTATCTTGCACTCAACTTCAACCAAAATTATCATGCCTTGACTAGACCCTGGCATATAACGTTGTTGTGAACCATCCTGATGATCTGCTTGCTTCCTGCCATCAATATGGCAAACTTTGAGTTGTGCCAAAGCAACAAAAAGCTTTAAACAAGCAAACAAAACCCTAAAGCACCATCACAAAACAGTCTGTGTGCTCCTGCAATAGTTTTGGATGTCTGTCATCAAGCCAGAGTCTTGGTTTCCAGTCTTACCTGTAAGCCATGACAAAAGGGCTTGTGCAGCATCCTGTCTTGGAGACAGTCTCAATTTCTCTCTCTCTTCAGAGCCAGAAGTTGTGTTTACAAACAAGGACAAGATCCAAAAGGAGGTGAAAGCTGCCCTGTCAGAAAATGCCACCCTGAGCTGTGAGGTGGCCCAGGAGAAGACTGATGTGAAATGGTACAAGGAAGGGAAACTGATCACCTCCAGCAAGAAGTTCAAGGTGGAATCAGAGGGCAAATCACGTCGCCTGGTGGTGGGTCAGGTGGAGAAGAAGGATGCTGGGGAGTACACCTGTGAGGCTGCTGGCCAGAAACTGACCTTCAGGCTTGATGTCACAGGTAAGTCACACTGAATTATAGGAGATGATAATGTAGTAATAACAATAATAACTATTACACTGACTTAGCTCCAATAATCTGAGTTTAGTTGCAGCCTGTAGGTTTCACCTGATTTTCTGTTCCAGGTTGCTTGGACTTTTAGAAATGGGAATATCTGGCTTTAGCATGCCACAAAGGCCTACCTCATTCTCTGTCTATATAGCACTAAAATATAATAGAAATATATAATATATATATACTAGAAATTATAAAAATAGAATAGAAATAATAAGATATTAATCAGACCTCTCCTGCTCCTGGGATCCCAAAGGGTGATTCTTGAACCTTGAACCCCCTGCAAGGAAAGAGCCATTGAAAAATCCTCTTCTTGTTAGACTTCTGAGCACATTTCCAACAACTGAGAGGCTGGAATATGTTCTGTCATTTCCAATTTCATCACTGTCTGACCTTAAGATGGACTGAAAGCTCAGTGCCTTTTCTGTATTTGGGCTGCTGTGTGTTGAAGACCTCAGCCTTCTGGGGGTCTGACTACTTGTGGCTGGTGCTAAATGTCACTTTGTAGTGAAAGATGCCCAGCGATTGGTCTTTTGGAACAGGATCCACAAGGTGCCCAAACTGCCTTAGGCACATTGTGCCAACCTTGGGTACCTTGCCAGCCAAGATCCTGACCTACCTGAGCGCTGTAGGGAGATGATATTTCCATGGTCCCTTTGATAGTCATATTTGGGAAAGTGGAAGAGGCCATGAAGAGTCTTTTCCAGAAGCTCATGGTGCTATATTTGTGTCCTAGTACTTAAAGTAAAAGGCTTTTGAGCACTTTTGGGAATATTTGAATTAAATATTTTTTGCACAGTGGCTTGCAAGCATGGGATTGATGTCAAGGACTCTCTTGGTCCTTTCTCTTCCTAGGCTCTTACTTCCTTATTTTCCACATGGTGATTCAGTCACCCAGAAGGGTAGATATTTCCCAGTGAAGACAATTAGTTTTGGCAGTGACAACCTTCCAAACCTGTGCCCAGAAATATGCAAGGTTGATCTCTTTTTAACCCCTCAATCAATATTTTCTTCCTTTTCTGCACTCAGAGCCCAAACCTGCATTTATAAACCAGGAAAAGGTACAGAAGGAAGTGAAGGCTGTCCTGACAGAAAGTGCCACCCTCAGCTGTGAGGTAGCACAGGATGCAACCGAAGTGAAATGGTACAAGGATGGAAAACTGCTCATTTCCTCCAGAAAATTCAAACTAGAGGCAGTGGGTAAAACCCGGCGCCTGGTCATAGAGCAGCTGGAGAAGAAAGATGCTGGAGAATACATCTGTGAGGCTGCAGGCCAGAAGCTGACATTCAAGTTGGAAACAACTGGTGGGTAGTCTCTTTGAGGTGCTAGGTGGCGATCTGCATGGTTGAGAGGAAAACTGGGTATTCCCTACCCCACCACTACTTCCCCTGGAGCAAAACCAGTGAACCACATCCCATGTTATGTTTGGCCTTTTTAATCTAGCAGTGCAGAGGTGGGAAATCTGCCTGAAGGCTTTCTTTTGACCATGGAAATGCTAAGTATCTTCTTATCTCACTTGCTATCTCCTCTGCACACCCTGTCCCCCAACCTGCTTTGGTTTTGGGGAGTGGAAAGTAGAAGTGGGAAGCTTTGAAGAGCAGCAGTTACAGCTACAGAGAAAGGTGACTCAGAAAAGCTGGTTATCTGCTCTGTGTGCCCCAAAGCTGCCCAGTTTTAGGGCAAAGTGTTGTAGAATATAAAGAGGCCAAGAGAAAGGTAGTAGAGCAAACAGAAAACAGGCCATGCATTCAAATTCAGTACACTATTATTTCTTCTTAATTTAATCTAAAAATCCTAAAACTGGGAGGGGAAAGAATTCCACGAGTCATTTTTTCTTGTAAGAAACAAGCTTTTTGTGGGCAGAATATAAAATGTGTATTTTGCATTTCCTTTCCTTTGCTTCTTTTCTAAGCAAAAGCTCTAAGTGACCTGACAGAACATTCTCCTTCTTCCCACTCAGCAGAAGATTATACCAGCCACCAATATCAAGCTATATTCTGTGGGTTATTACAGATTATGGATGAGCTGGTGCTGTGAGTCATGAAGAGAGAGTAACAGAAACTTGGTGTGTTAAGGATTTGAGTGTTATTAGTTTTCTTATTTTATTGTGTTGGGGTTTTATTCTAGAACCAGAGGCTAAATTTGAAAATAAAGTTGTCCAGAAGGAGCCTCTCATTGTTCAAGAGCATGAAAGCATCACGCTGACTACTTCAGTAACGCCTGAAACGGCTGCAGTGAAGTGGTTCAAGGATGGAACAGAGATCAGGGCGAGCAAGAAATATGAGATCAAGAGTGAGGGGGCATCCAGGAGCCTGACAGTGAACCTGGCTGAGAGCACGGACACTGCTGTGTACACTTGCAAGACAAGAAGTGACAAGCAGGAATTCAAAGTACAGGTGAAAGGTGAGTAGAGAGCAGGGCACAGGTCATGTCCCAACCCAACAGTTATGTTTCTCTCATGGAAGGTTGGAGATGAAGTCCAAAGTCCTCCTAAAACTGGTGCACCCTCAAGGCTTGTACTGCTGTTGCAGCTGCTGTGGTTGCCCCACCACAGGCCAAGAATTCTGCTTCCAAACACCCAAATTTTGGCCCTTGCTGACCACTCATGGGAAGAAGGATGCCAGCAGTGGGTGGCTTTCCTGGTGTCTCTTTCCCACTGTCCTCACAATGATTCTGTCTCCTTCTAAACCCTGTGTAGCCAGGGCATGGCAGAGCCTCAGCTCTTCCCACCTCTGCTCACCAGCATAACAAAGCTGATGAGGATATAGATGGGTGTTTTGTGATGAGAATATTTGTGAATAACTGATAATAATGGACCTGAATTGTATTGTCCTCTGTTCCTCAGATGGAGCAGCTGGGATGTTGTTCCTTAGTCAAGACTATGGCTGTAAACTGATAAGAAGGATGAAGTACAGCTGTTCCACAGATGGAGAGGAGGGGGGTGATGTCCCAGAGCAAAGGTCTGCTCCTTTCTCTTCAGACACTCACAATAGAGTTGTCTGCACCTAAGATGCACCCCTCAGCTCCCTTTGGAGCAGTTGTATCTGACCTATTGAAATGTCTCCTTTGGGATGAAAGAAATCACACCCTGGGTTTCTCTGACTCCATTGGCTGTGGCTCCAATGATAGAGGAGAAAAAGGTGGCTGAAGCTTAGGCATCCACATGGGTTTTTATCTTTAGTCAGGCAAATCAGTCTCTGATGTAAAAACACCACAAGGTCTCATCTGGTATGAAATTAGAAAGAATGGAAGGGAAAGTCCAACCCTGTTCAAAGGCACTGCTGTTGCTTTACAGAATGATGATGATATTAAAATTCCATGTTGAAGGAATCTCCCTACATTTCCACCTTTCTGCTTTGTTTCTGTCTACTCTGATGCCCAAATCTGTTGGGGGTTTCCTTAGAACAGGTTTCTTACCTCTCCATTTCTCCCATCTTTTTCATTCCACACCTTAGAAATCCCAGTGAAGTTTGCCAAAAAACTTGAGGCTGTCAGTGCTGAGATTGGAGGCAGCATCTCCTTGACCTGCGATGTGAGCCATCCCAAGGGGAAGGTGGTGTGGTGCAGGAATGGGGTTCAGATCAAGCCCAGCAAGCGTTTCCAGATTCATGAAGAAGGGGTGAAGAGAACATTGACCATCACAGGCATCCGGGCTGAGGATGAGGGAGAGTATTCCTGCGAGTCAAGAGATGACAAAAGCAGCGTTACCATCACCCCCAAACGTATGTCAACTGTGTGTTATGTCAACTGTGTGTGGAGGGATCCACGTTGGCTTTGCCCTTAGGTGTTACAGCTCTGCAAAGCTGAGATTGTTCATGTGTTTGTGCTGTCTCCTGTGTTGACAGCAAAATGTCACAATCTACTTCCTCTCTCAATGTCTGTGGAACCTCAATTTGTGAAGAACAAAATTATTTTGAGACCTGTTGAACTCAGGTCTCTTTAATATGTGGGCAAATTGACCTCCATATTGTGTTTGGGTTTGGAATTGAGTATCTCAAACCTAAGATGGGATTTCCCCCCACTTCCTTGTTTGCCTCTGTCTTCTGGCATCTTTACACACAAGTTATTCAGACATTGGAAACATTGTGACCCACTATTGTGATCACTTATTGTAAGTAATTAAAAATTGGTGTTTCCAATTAAATCATCATGTCTTTTGGCTATTTGAAGGTGTTTAGGCTGTGTCTCAAAACTGTGTTCCTAAATGTTTTACTGAAAGAGTTGTCAGGGCCTGGAACAGGCTGCCCAGGGAGGGGGTTGCGTCACCATCCCTGGGTGTGTTTAAAAAAAGGGTAGATGAGGTGCTCAGGGATATGGATTAGCTTAGAATGGGAATGGTTGGACTTGATGGTCTTAAAGGTCTTTTCCAACCTTGTGATCCTGTGATTCCTATCCATCAGCTCCCAGAGTGGTGAAATTTGTTGCAAGTCTCATCAGCGTGGTCTCTGAAGAAGGAAAAGAGGCTGTGTTCAAGTGCACCGTCTCTCCCAGTGATGCCGTGGTCACTTGGCTCAGGAACGGTGTTAAGATTGAAGCCAGCAAGAAGTATGTGATCTCACAGAAGGACACCAACCACAGCCTCACCATCACTGATCTGACGCTGGAAGATGCAGCTGAAATCTCTGCCAATGCTGAGGGTGTAGAAAGCACAGCCAATCTCAGAGTCCGAGGTAGGAGGTGATAATGTCCCTTCAAACACCCTGTCACTGATGCTCCAACATAGGCCATTTTATGTGGCCTTCCCTCTGGCTGATGATGTTTAGCAGCAGGAGGGATGTTTTGCTTTCACATCATTAAATATGGCTGCCTAGAATGCATTAGGACTGGAGATACATGAACCACTGCTCTAATTCTCTCTGAAAGCCTGCTTTCTGGGTCCTCTACATCCTTACTAATATTTCTTCTCCTTTGGCAGAGGCCTCAATCTCATTCAAGAAGAAACTGGAGCCCAGAACAGTCGAAGAGAGGGACACAGTCACCTTGGAGGTAGAACTGACTAAGCCTGCAGAGGTGAAATGGATGAGGAACAGCATCGTATTGAAGCCCAGTGAAAAAGTAGAGATCAAAGCAGAGGGAACAAAGCATACCTTGGTGGTAAAGGACATCACCTTTGCAGACAGGGGCTTCTATTGCTGTGAGAGTCCTGATGATAAGACCCAAGCCAAGATCAATGTGGAAAGTAAGTTGAATGATCTCTAGTTTTCTAAATACCCTGGGCAGGGTTTGGAGGTGGATTCTGGCCTCTTCCATTACTGTAATGGCCACTGCTACCCCTACTTCCCATGGAGACACAGCCATGGACTTGACTACTAGTCAAATGACTGAAAGGAGGTGGAAGCAAGAGCATTAACAAAGAACAGCTGGATTATTCTTGCTGCCTGCAGCTCATCCCACCAGTTTTCCATCTTGTTTTGTAGCTAATTCTTTATATTTCTCTCTCTCTAGTACACTGGGTTATTTTTCCTTATACAGCTTTTAGAAAACCATTCCCTCTTCAGCCCTAATTCTTCTGTGCAAACCAACTCTTTCAGAATGTCTCTTTATGTTCAGTCAGGGTTAAAGAAACCCACAAAAGCAAATCTGCTACCTGTGGGTGCTGCCCTTTGAAGTAAGCTAATAGTGTCTTGGTGGTAGCCCTGTACTTCTGTCCTTGTTCCTACATCCTTTTGTTGTGATTGCTACAGGATAGATGAGGAGAGGATTTAAGCTCTTAAGGACTACCTAATTCTGTCTGTAAAGCCCCTACCACCAATTGGTGCTGTGTAGGTCATAAATAACAGCTAAGGAAGGGCTTGATAACAGACCTCAAGTACACAAAAGATTGTTATATAATGGAAGGGAACAATCTGTTCTCCATGTGAAAATAATGGCAGGAAATAGTGGACTTCAAATTCAATGAGAAAGATCCAGGTTATGCAATAAAAAAGCTTTTTAATGGTTGGGTGACTGAACAGGTTGTCTGGAGAGGTTTTGGTGCCTCCATCATGGGTTTAAGAAAAGGTTAGGGAAATATCTGCCTGGGATGACATAAAGAGCTGAGCGTGTCCTAGAGCAGGAGAGAAAGGCTAGATGATTTTTCTAGGTCTTTCCAGCCTTGTTGTGGTCTTCTGATGGTATCAAAGATATAAAAAAGTTGATGTGAGACTGTCTCATCCAGAGTGGGGTTTGTCAAATCACTCTCATGTACTTCTAAGCTTCATCCTCAAAATCTTCCTGCCTGACAATTGTCAAAGCCCCACTGCTTTGGCATTCTGGTACAGGGTAGTTATTACTTCTATTGGCAGCTGCTCATCTTTTTTTCCCAAGTGAGTAGCTCTAGAAAAAACCAGGCATTACCAGTTGTGGAGATTGACAATGGGCAACACACAATTGGGTGTGAATTTTAGGTGAAGTCATTTATTGGGTGAAATCACACAGATTCTATACATTTGTTACTGCAAACGTGGCAAGCTAAAAACCTGCTGATTGGTTACATACACTGTTTACACCCCACTGATTGGTTAGTGATTATAATGAGTTCTGATAAACATATCTTCTAGCTAAATACCCTTAGTTTACCTTCGATGCCTAAAAGCATCCACAGACCTGCTGGTTTGACCATCTTATTATGGAAGATACTCCAAAGTATCTTCCCATAACTTCTTGGTTTGGGGCAGTCTGTACCCCTGTCATCAAGGCCACTGTGTTTTGAGAATGTGGTTATTAAAATCCTCTCAGCATGAGTAACTTTTCCTGTCTCATGGGAACACGAGGATATTGTCAGGGCCTGTGTTTTGGTAAAGAGAGCTAGGCCACCACCAGGCCTGCTGTCTTCCCTGACAACCAGTGACTAGCAGATGGTAGATTCAGCTTGGATTCATGCAGCCTAAAACTAGCATATCACTTCCATGTCTTTCTGTAGTCAAAAGATGGAAAAAAACCCCATCTCCAGAGAGTGTCTCAGATGCACTGAATTACCTTCTGGAGTGTCTGATTATTTGAGGAACTATGGGTGACTCTAGTCCTGATTTATAACTAGATTCAGGTTTACTGTCTCTGTTAAATGGGGTGAACTAAAAGCTTTTCCTTCTTCCTGCTAATTCCCTCCCTCTTTTGTTTTATCCCAGCTGAAAGGCTGAACAATACTGCTTATTTCTTTATGCTCTAATAATCTCTATTGGTCATCTTCTTTCTCTTGAATGGTGCCTGAAGAGTAACTATTCTCACCAACATCTCTTGCTTTACAGCACAGGGACCCCAGGCCTGGTGTAATTAACAGTGTTATCTTTCTGTAGAGTGTTTCTTCCTGATGGTTATTGGTGATCACCTCACCCACCATAGGAATGCCTTCTGTGTGTGTGTGTATGTACAACTTCAAAGCTTATTTCTGGCGTAGACACAGTGAGTGTGATGGATCTTTCTAGAAAAGGGACCTGTTTGCCCTTTTTCTGTGATGTCTGGCTGACTTGTTTGTCCTCACTGAAAGCATCCACCCAGCCATGCAAGGAATATGGTCATGAACAGGTTTTATTTCCTGCAGAAGGGGTTGTTTAACTGGCAGATACTAATTAATCAGTTTGTAGAGGACAGGAATGGTTGGACCTGATGATCTTAAAGGTCTTTTCCAAGCTTGTGATTCTGTGTACCTACATGAGGGATGGGGAAATAATCTGTTTTGGAAGTCCTCAGTGCCAGATCTCCAACTTGTCCTTGTTTTTTTTTCAGTGAGGCAGATCAAGCTGGTGAAAGGTCTTCAGCCCCTTGAAGTCTCTGAGAAAGGGACCGTCACCTTTGAGGTGGAGGTGTCACATGAGGACGTGGAAGGGACCTGGCAGAAGGATGGCATTCGGCTGAAGCCTTCACCTAATATCACTATTGGTGTCACGGGGAAGAAACATTCACTGACACTTTCTTCAGTGACTCTTGAAGATGCAGGACTCATCTCCTTCAAAGCAGATGGCATTCACTCATCAGGGAGGCTCACTGTCACAGGTACACAGACCCAGAAGTCTCAGGTCCTGGTTGGTGTGTCTTCTCCTGGCCCAAAGAGCAAGCTTTTAAGAGAGGAATGGACTTTCCTTGTAACTGCAAAGGTTGTCACATGCTGGGCCATCATAAGTAGTTTTTCCTTCTAATGTCAGCAGGATTGTTGTAACATCATTGTCCTCAGAGCAACTCAGGATATTGTGCTCAAAACAGTACAATTTTATTGTCACGAGTTTTATTAAGCATGGGAGCTTGGCTCTGCCTGTTCATTATTGTTTGTGTAAGATGGGCATGGAGACTTTATCCTTTATCTTTTTAACATTTGACTTTTTTTTTTCCAGAACTGCCTGTGAAAATCAGCAAACCTTTGGTAGATGTCAGTGTAACCCAGAAGGACAAGGTCACATTTGAGTGTGAGCTGTCCAGGAGCAACGTGGATGTTAAGTGGTTCAAGGTACAGCACTTAATGGATAGAATGATAGAATGATAGAATGGCCTGGGTTAGAAGAGACCCCAAGGATCATAGAGTTCCAACCCCCTGCCACAGGCAGGGCCACCAGCCTGATTTCTGGTTTCTCTGGAAGGGAAGGAGAGCCTTTAATTTCTCATCCAGGGAATGTGAGACTGAGCCTTTGCTATACAGCTCTTACACTCGCTCTCTGGCCCTTGTGTTCATCACTCTGTTATTTATACCCTGAGTGTCTTTATTAGATTGAAAATCAACCTGGTAAACCATCCTCACACAGACAATGAGTGTTAGTGATGCAGTTGTGTGCTTTGCTTCACGCCCAGCAGTTCTCACCCAGGATTTATAACCTCATTGGGAACTGTCATTTAAGGTGAAACCTCAATTCCCTTTGCACCTGACAGTCACTTTGGGGATCAGCTCAGGCGTTTCATGTACCTTCCTTGGGGCTCAGCTGACCCTCCCTTTAAACTGGGATAACAGCATTTCTTCAAGGTAATATCTGAAGGGGCTTATTGCCAACACTGTACAGTACCTTAAGCCTTCAAATAGGTGTATAAGGTCACCCAAAAGGTGCATGTTCTTCAGCTACTCCTACTCCTTGAAAACTTTACCCTATGCTCAAGTTTCAGTGTACATTCCAGCAAGCACAGTTCATAGAATCAGAGGGGTTGGAAGGGACCTCGAGAGATCATCGGGTCCAACCCCCCTGCCAAAGCAGCTCCCCAGCTCATATTGCACAGATGGGTGTCCAGACAGGTCTGGACAGGGCTCTGTCACCCTCACTGTGTAAAAGTTCTTCTGCATGTTGGTGCAGAACTTCCTGTGCTCCAACTTGCAGCCATTGCCCCTTGTCCTGTCTCCACAAGGTTCCATTAAGTCCAATGGGAAAGGTTAATTAATTGCAGACCTGAACGCTTGTTTCGCTCACTGCAGATGTGGAAGAGTTGATGGTGAACTAGTTTGGCCTTTTTCCCTTCTAGGATGGGAAGGAGCTCCGGCAAAGTAAAAAAGTGGGGGTTGTTTCCCAGGGAATTAAGAGAAGCCTCATTATTCACAAGTGTGAATATGAAGACCAAGGTACCTACACATGTCAAGCAGCTGAAGACAAGACATCAGCTACCCTGAAAGTTCATGGTATGTTTGTCTCAAGTAGGAAATTACATCTACTGTGGTATTTTTACTCCAAGCCAAGAAATGCTTCATGGACAGTTTGGGTATTTTGCAGTTTCTAGTTTTGGACAACTTCTTCTTCCTAGTGAAAAGGTGCTGACAGAGCTGCCTTGTGCTTGCTCTATCCTTAGAGGAGTATTTTTGGAAGAGTTGCCAACTTAGTTTTCCATTTATCACAAGTCATTTTGGATCTCTGGGATTTAAAAGGTGTTTCTAGATTGGCAGATACTGGACAGCCTGGCACAAAGCAGGGGTTCAATAGCTGGTGGTGGCATGGTTTGGTTTAGCTTTTGCCATTGTCACAATGGGACTTTGCCTGAATAGGTAGTGGACAAACCTTGGGTATGATCTCAGTAAGTGCCCTAAATACTAAGGAGAGGGTCATGATTTCTGACTGCACCTCACCTTTATGCTCAAGACAGTTTTTCCCTCCAATGTGTTGCACTGTGCAACTGGTCAAGTGCCAGATGTATTTTGTCACCAGGCTCTGAAGCACCAGAGATAAGCTAGTGCTGAAGGCCAGTTAGTGAATGGACAGGTCTGCTGTGCTCTGGCACATGTTGTTTTCCATGGGAACATCTGAAAAGACAGAACAGCCCTTTCTTACTGCTTACTAGATGTTGTCATCATCTGGCCATTTGAGTTCAGCAGTATCTTCATGAACATCAGTCCTGGTCCACTGGTCTGTTGGGTTCCCCCTCTTCTCCCTGGCTTTGTCATTGGGGTGGGTTGCTATTTGAATGTTGCCTGGTCTGACTGACCTCTGCTTCTGAGGCTACTCCAAGGTGTATGGAGGCCTTCCTCTTTCAGAAGGAAAAGGCTGTGGTAGCACAGAAATAAGGGTCAATTCTGACACAAATTAGTGCAAAGCTCCAGAGTTAAAGGGGATTATGAAGATTTCAGGGGACGCTGGAGAAAAGGTATCTCCTGGGTAAAACAAGGGACTGAGGTCCTTGTGGCAGACACAGTCCAGACACACAAGCAGGGGAAGAAGAGGAGAAGGTGTGGAGAAGCATCTGGATGAGACTGGTTTATAGTGGCACAAGAGATTTTAGGCTTGTGCTGTGTTTTCCTTGGCAGATTTCCTTTCATTAATATGTTTAACTTCTTTTACATCCCATACAATCCTCAAGCAGTGAGCTCCACTGTAGCTGGTAATTCTACCTGTGGGTTCAAGCATTAAATGTATTTACTGTGTTGAGAGGAACAACCCAGGAAAAGGAGGCTGGTGTAGAATAAAACCCAATCCTGGATTTTCCATCCAAGTATGCAGAAGGTAAGCACACAGCACTCAGTTATAGAGAAACCCCAAAGTAATGTTTGTCTCCATGATTTCACAGCCCGGGATATCAAGATTGTGAAACCACTGGAAGATGTAGAAGTGAATGAATATGAGAGTGCCTCTTTTGCCTGTGAGATTTCACATGATGAGGTCGAAACCCAGTGGTACAAAAATGACAACAAGCTGAAGGCTACCGACAACATTAGGATGCGCCAAGATGGTAGGACGAAAAAAAGGGGGAGGGAGGGGATCCTTTTCTTCAGTGGGGTGGGTAGGGGTAGGTGCTGGTATTAGAGGCTGGACAGAAGGGTGGGACCTTCAAAACCAAGTTAAGAATGCTTGGCTGAGAGTTGTTATTTTGTTTTGGGGCTGCAGCTAGTGTGGGACAGTGACATGGTGGGAACTATTAAGGCAAATTTGGTGTCATCACACCACCCCATGCTTCCAGAAGTGGGTAGGAATTTCTGTCATCTGGCAATGAGTGGGAACCTTCTTTTTCAAGCACTTTCCAGAAGGTGAAAGCCACATTCAATCAGTCCTTGGAGGAGCTGAGGTTAGGTTATCCTTGATACAGGGACCCAGACATAGAGGAATGGTGACCTTGCTGCTATGAGAGCAGGTGGTGATGCACTGGAACCAGATGAGTGATGCTCAACCTGTCAGTGTGCTTTGGAGAGTGAAGCTGTTTGCTCAGGGGAAGCTATATGTGATTGTGTGTCTGTTCTCAGGAAAGACCTATTCACTGACTTACACACGTGTTCAAGTCGAAGATGCAGCAGAGATCAAATTTGTAGCAGAAAAGGCAGAATCCCGTGCCCAGCTTACTGTCAAAGGTAATTACACTTTCCATGCCTATACTCCCTTAAGCTCTCTCATGGTTCAAACCAACCTATTTCCCTCACCTTCAATGTGAAAAAGACTAAACAACAAGTAGAGCTTTCATGGAAGGACCAACTCTTGTCTACCTTACAACATGTGAAATATCATCCTCACTGCAGACAATTTACTTTTGCCGGATAACAGAGTTTTATTTTCTCAGAAGGTTGATTTTGTACCCTAAGACATTAAAAGTCATGTTTGAGGGATAAAAAACCCCCATAGCTTGACTTTTACAGAATCCCATGGCTGGAAAAGACCTTTAAGATCATCAAGTCCAACCATACTTGCCCTCTGGAACTGGACAGGCTGATGGTAGCCAGTTTCTCTAGCAGAATGCTGTGAGAAATGGTGTCAGGTTGCCTTTGCAAAGCTCACTCCATTGCCCACCGAACCCCATGTACACAACAACTGTGGCAAAGGAAGCCAAGACCCCCATCACGACAGTGCAGCCCTACTCACTGGGTTCTTAAAACAACTCTTCCCTCTTCTCCTCCCACGACACCTGGCTAAATGTCATGAGATTTGCTGCAGGATCATCAAACCTCACGATTTTGCCTCCCATGGTTTGCTTTGGAGTGGTTTCCTCCAGCTTCTACTTGTTGTTTGTCTCACCCACACCCCCATCCTCACACCAGTCACACACAGTTGGAGCAGACAAGTGCTCCAAATCCCTTTACCAGGAGAGAAGACCCCCAGTTGTACAAAGCGAAGAGCCACCTTCTGCATTTTCTCTTCCTGTTATATATTTTAAAAGAACACTGTGTTTTCTGTGTCTAACTTAAACACTGTGATAGAGGCAGAGAGAAGGGAGACATTTGAATTAACACATTGATCTCAGGAAATCTGAGATCAGTCCCCAGATTTCATAGAATCATAGAATGGCATGGGTTGGAAGGAACCCCAAGGATCACAGAGCTCAAACCCCCCTGCCACAGGCAGGGACACCAACCTCCAGGCCTGGAGCTACACAAGGTTGCTCAGGGACCCATCCAACCTGGTCTTGAACACCCCCAAGGATGGGGCACCCACCACCTCTCTGGGCAGCCCCTTCCAGCCCCTCACCACTCTCTCAGTAAAAAAACTTTCCCCTAATATCTCATCTAAACCTTCCCTCCTTCAGCTTCACTCCATCCCCCTTGTCCTGCCATTGTCTGCCCTTTTAAAAAGCTGATTCCCCTCCTGTTCCTCTGCTCCCTTCAGGGACTGGAAGGCTGCAATGAGGTCCCCCCACAGCCTTCTCTTCTCCAGGCTGACCCAGCCCAGCTCCCTCAGCCTCTCATTGTAGGGGAGCTGCTCCAGCCCTCTAATCATCTCTGTGGCTCCTCTGACCCCTCTCCAACAGTCCCACATCTTTCTTGTATTGAGACCCCAGCTCTGGACACAGGACTCCAGCTGGAGCCTCAATGCCTCAAAGCCTGATATGGCTTTGCCATAGCAGTGCTGTGTCGTGTTGAGTAAATTACCTGTTTTCTGGATGGTTCAGTCATCCAAGTGGTAAAAACAGGGATAACACCTTTTCCTTTCCTTAGTTCTTCACTTGCTGTGTGTTGGTTGAGTGCTCAGCACAGCGCAGGTTCCTCTGGTTCTCTGCATAACCGACCATTTCTTTTTAAACTCCTTTTAGAGCTGCCTGTCAAAATTGTCAAACCTTTGAGAGACAAGATTGCTCTGGAGAAGCATCGGGGATTCCTGGAGTGCCAGGTGTCTCGTGCCAACGCCAAGGTCCGGTGGTACAAAAGGGACCGTGAAATTCACCCCAGTGACAAGTACGAGCTGGTGAGCGACGGCGTCTACCGGAAACTCATCATCAACGACGCGGGTTATGAAGATGAAGACATGTACACTTGTGATGCCTTTGATGACAAAAGCAGTGCTAATTTCTTTGTTGAAGGTAGTAAACCATTTTATTTCCCCCCTCTGGGATGCATGGGAGGAGGATTGGCTGATTCAAGAAGCCCTTGTCGTTTACTTTGAAACCAAAATATCACTTAAAAACTTAATTAGTGTTGATTTTTTTCTGAAGTCCATTGATGCTGCTTCCTTTTAGGATTTTAAGGATAAGAATATTCTAGGAAATGACTATATGATACATATTCCTAAGGAAGCTTCTGTTCCAGAGAAGTTTATCGGATGTACTTGAGAATGTTGTTCAGAGAAAAGTTGCTGCAGCTAGCCAATGCCTTTCCTATTATTAACATTTCCATGAGCATTCTTTTCCATTTTATATAGTGCCAAGTATTTGATATCAGAGTCAGGAGGAGGCTTTAGGAATAGGACTGGGAATCAGGAGATCTTGATTCTCTAGAGGCAGTACCACAGTCTCACTGCCTGACCTGTCACCAGCGATATATGTTTATTTTTATGCAAAAGAAAATATGTTTTAATGCCTTTTGAGCCAGTCAGTGCAGTATTCAAGAGCAGTAAAAATGGCATGAGCACGCAGGCTGCCAATGAGTTCTTTCATGACTCCTTAATCTCTGCTTTCCCATTCCATCCTTTATCCAGAACAATCTATTAACATTGTGAAGGAGTTGTGTGATGAGGATGTGACTGAGCCTGAAGAAGCCAAGTTTGAATGTGAAATATCCATTCCATCCGTGAAACCCCCCAAATGGTCTCTACGTGGAGAAGTCTTGCAGGCTGGCAGAAACATTATCATCCAGCAAGAAGACACCATCCACAGACTGACAA
Source organism: Gallinula chloropus (assembly GCF_964237585.1). NCBI lineage: Eukaryota > Metazoa > Chordata > Aves > Gruiformes > Rallidae > Gallinula > Gallinula chloropus. The sequence continues at coordinate 160,811,484 of NC_140086.1, read as the reverse complement.
TACTGAAAACTAGTGCTGATATGACAGGCACCATCCAGTTCTCCATTGGCAAATCAAAATCCACAGCAAACCTGCTTGTCAGAGGTAATGTGCTGTTTCCTGGATTGAATTAGATCATGAGATATCATCCCTCTCAGTCACTGGAAAGTAGTTTTACAGGTGTAGTCTGGTACCAATGGTTGAGGTCTTGGAAATGTATCTGGAAGATCTGCTTAGTTCCCAGTTACAAATCGCTGGACACGATGTTGGATGCACTAAATGGGAAAGCAATGTTTTAGGAAGGGATCTGATTACATGAGTTTAAGTTCTTAGGATGAGTTAAAAGCCCAGCACTGCATGAATGGTTCGGGTTTCTCAGTGCAATGAAATTAACTACTTTAAATCCAACACTTGAGTGAGTCATTCTCTGAACTAAAAAAAAAACCCAAACAAGCCCTAAACCACAGTAAAAATAGTTTTGGTATTTTTACATAGCTTGTATCCAAAGCTGGTATTGAAATCTACTGAGCTAAGACTGGGTTTTGTTTTTATTTTTCTTCTTGACTATATCAAAGAGGGAAAAACCAGATGAAATTTGCCAGGAGAGTTTATTTTGTCCAGTAGCTGAACTAGACAAGTTTGATAGCTCATTTACTTAATCCACTTTGTCACTGACTTGATCTGGGACACAGCTTCAAGGCTTTTTATCTTCTGCTGTCACTACAGTAAATATCTTCAATCACATCCTGATGTCCTTGCTTTGTCTTTAATTTGCTCCTACTGGAATAACAATTTCAATTAGGGAACGATTCAGTAAGCACTGGACCAGAACTGTGCCACGCATTTGGTAGTGAATGTACAGTATTACCTTCTAGAAATCAGCATTCCCTATAGATCACAGGGTTGGTTTAGCTTCAAAGCAGATCAGCTCTGTAACAGAAACCTTGTAGCATCATCTGAGCATTTCATAGAACAGTTGTGGGTGACATGCATGAAATTAATTGGCAGGAAATGCAGATTAGAGACTTTTATCTTCTTCATATTAATCTTTGTCTGTTTCCCACCCCTGCTTTGCAGATTACCACATACAGATCACCAGGAAGCTGGAGGACAAGACAGCTCTGGAGCGCCATTCAGTCATCCTGTCCTGCGACTTCAGGCCTTCTCCAAAGATTGTGAAGTGGTTCAAGGGCCACACGCCCATCGAGCCCTCTGAGAAGTACAAAATCAGGAGGGAGCAGCATTCTGCAGAGCTCAAGATTTTGAAGGTGAAGCCTGAAGATGCTGGCACGTACAAGTGCAGGGCTGGAAATGCAGAGACCGAAGCCACCCTGACCGTTGAAGGTACAAGCAGTTTGCAGCAGGGTGACTTCCCTTTGCATGTCTTCATGGTTCAGTATTTCAGTTTCTCTTCTTGAGTAGAGGTGGATCCCCACGCTTATCTTCTGCTAATTGTATATAAATCCAATATTTTAAGTGAGCTGACTGTAGGACAAGAGGAAATGCCCTCAAGTTGCACCAAGGGAGGTTCAGATTGGTTGTCAGGAAATATTTTTTCACAGAGAGGATGATTAGGCATTGGAACAGGCTGGACAGGAAGGTAGTGGAGTCACCATCCCTAGAGGTATTTAAAACTTGGGTAGATGCAGTGCTGAGGGACAGGGTTTAGTGATGATTTTGGCAAGTTAAGTTGACTGTTGGACTTGGTGACCCTTCCAACCAAGACAATTCTGTTCCATTATGCACTGCTGATATGTCATGACACACCTCCCCTACGGAGAGAGGCTGAGGGAGCTGGGCTTGTTTAGCCTAGAGAAGAGAAGAGAAGAGAAGAGAAGAGAAGAGAAGAGAAGAGAAGAGAAGAGAAGAGAAGAGAAGAGAAGAGAAGAGAAGAGAAGAGAAGAGAAGAGAAGAGAAGAGAAGAGAAGAGAAGAGAAGAGAAGAGAAGAGAAGAGAAGAGAAGAGAAGAGAAGAGAAGAGAAGAGAAGAGAAGAGAAGAGAAGAGAAGAGAAGAGAAGAGAAGAGAAGAGAAGGCTGCAGGGGGACCTCATTGCAGCCTTCCAGTCCCTGAAGGGAGCAGAGAAACAGGAGGGGAATCAGCTCACTAAAAACCAGATAATGGCAGGACAAGGGGGATGGAGTGAAGCTGAAGGAGGGAAGGTTTAGGGGAAAGTTTTTTACAGAGAGAGTAGTGAGGGGCTGGAAGGGGCTGCCCAGAGAGGGGGTGGATGCCCCATCCCTGGGGGTTCAAGGCCAGGTTGGATGGGGCCCTGGGCAACCTTGTGTAGCTCCAGGCCTGGAGGTTGGTGGCCCTGCCTGTGGCAGAGGGGTTGGAACTCTGTGATCCTTGGGGTCCCTTCCAACCCAGACCATTCTATGATTCTGTGATACTGAAATCCAGCACTTGCCATGAAGTAATGAATGCATGTGAAGAGCACCAGCAGGGTAAGGCAGAAATCCCTGTGTCTTTCTCAAGCCACAATTATTTTCCATTTCATCCAAGGAACTAGAAGTCAGTTACAATCAGCTAAAAATGTCCTTCATGTTAAACTGCTGCAGGCCCCTGAGGCTAGTGATCTCAGCTGGAGTTTTAATTGCCTGGCCACTGTGTCAGCTTTTTATATCTGCTATCTGTTTCTTATTCATAATGATGTTCTACCTCATGCAGATAAGTCATTATTTTTAGCCAGTTCTTTACCTCTGGTAAAACTGTAAGAAAAGATGACCACTGTGTCACTTCCAGCAAGGCTTGGAGATGAGCCACAGAATAATTTCCTGAAGTCCAAGGATCAGGTTTTGGTAACAGTATGGCCTTGCAGATCTTCATCTATATGTAAAAATTTTTAAATACTCCCAACTCCTCCTCAGAGTTAAGTAGTCCTTGAGAAACAGCATTTCATGATTGAAGAAGCTGCAAAGAGAAACATCTGGCCAAGAGAGAAAAGAAAATAATTCAATTATTCTTGCTCCCTCAACAGGTACAAGTTTTATGGAAAAAAAAAAACAACCTTGGTCTTCATCTCATTCCCTGTGTTTTCCTGGCAGTGAGACAGGGGCAATTTAGTTACAAAGTGTTTGCCTGTCTGCAATGATGAGCACACAGGGGTGGGAGCTGTGTGGTATTGAGACATCACTGTGGTGTTATTACCATTTTAGAAAGATTTGCTTATTTTTCAATTAAAAAGAATAAATGAAAAAGCAAACCAGTTTTATGTCCACAAAGAGAATTGAAGGATAATATAGTCTATTTTTTAATAGATGTTTTTTGTTGGACCAAATGCAGCAGCAAGTAAATGATGGGCTCAGCCCTGGGTCTGTTCTGTTCAGTATCTTTATCAATGCCCTGGATGAAGGGATTGGATGTTCCCTCAGTAAGTTTGTGGGTGACACTAAGCTGGGAGGAAGTGTTGATCTGCCTGAGGGTAGGGAGGCTCTTCAGAGGGATCTGGGCAGGCTGGACCCATGGGCTGAGACCAATGGGATGATGTTCAACAAGGCCAAGTGTAGAGTGCTGCACATGGGACAGAACAACCCCCTGCAGCACGACAGGCTGGGGGAGACTGGCTGGAGAGCTGCTGGGGAGAAGGACCTGGGGGTGTTGGTTGACTGCCAACTGAACATGAGCCAACAGTGTGCCTGGGTGGCCAGGACGGCCAACAGCATCTTTCAGGCCTGTATCACAGACAGCGTGGCAACAGGTCCAGGGAAGGGTTTGTGCCCCTGGACTGGGCACTGGTGAGGCCACACCTCAAGAGTTGGGTTCAGTTCTGTGCCCCTCACTATAAGAAGGACATTGAGGTCCTGGAGTGAGTCCAGAGAAGGGCAACCAGGCTGGGGAAGGGGCTGGAGGGCAAATCCTCTGAGGAACGGCTGAAGGAACTGGGGGTGTTCAGCCTGAAGAAGAGGAGGCTGAGGGGAGACCTTATCACCACCTACACTGACCTGACAGGAGGGTGCAGAGAGGTGGGTGATGGTCTCTTCAGCTAGTGACAGGTGATGGGACAAGGGGAAATGGCCTCAAGCTGCACCAGGGCAGGGTCAGATTAGACATTAGGAAAAAGTTCTTCACTGAAAGGGTTATCAGGCACTGGGACAGGCTGCCCAGGGAGGGGGTTGAGTCACCGACCCTGAATGTATTTAAAATACATGTAGATGAGGTGCTCAGGGATCTGGTTTAGCACAGGATGGGAACAGTTGGACTTGATGATCTCAAAGATCCTTTCCAACCTTGTGATTCTGTGAAATGTACCCACGGTGTACAGGAGACCAGACTAAATCGTCTCATAATCTCTGAGCACTATGAAATCTCTCTCTGGTAATTGATTTCTGTAACAGTGGTGGTGGTGCACCTTGGTTTCCTACAGCCCGCAACGTAGAAGTAATCAAACACCTGCAGGACGTGGAAATTGAAGAGGAGAGTACTGCTGTCTTCTCCTGTGAGCTGTCCCACGATGATGAGGATGTGGAATGGTTCCTCAACGGCACCCTCCTCTACACCAACAACTTCAATGACATCAGGAACACTGGCAATTGCTACACCCTGACGATGAAGCAGGTCAAGCCTGAGGATGCTGGCACAGTGACAATGAAGTCAGACAAGGTGTCAGAGAGCGTGCAGCTGAAGGTGATAGGTGGGTTGTGATTGAACTTATATAAGAGATGCAAAGGAGCTCTTGTTTACCATATCCATGCAGCAGTCCTGCTCATAAGCTTCACCTCTCTGGGGCTGAGTGTGCACAGGCTTTCTTTCAGCCAAAGGTTCTACTCTAGCTGATGATTATTCTATGGAAGACTGTTCTGGTCTCTTGCCAAAACTTTCCATAGCTATTTATCACCCTTTTGCTTGTCATCAGCATAGTCTCAAGTGCAATTCTCTTCACTTGTCAGTCTCCTCAATAATATATAGTCCATAAACTGCTGTTTATAAAGTTTTTTGTCCACAAGGACCTGAAATTTAGTGTACCTCTCTGGGAGTAGAACACACCTTTCAGTCCATCAGCTCTGGAGTTGGACTGTTTCAGCAGAGAGAAGGGGGTTTGCCACCTTGAATTTTGGTGGCACACATGAGTTGCTGTGGTTTGACATGCTCTTGTGCATCAGCTAAGCCATGGTAAATTGAGAAAATTACCTTAACCATGTTACATATTATTTTAAGCATGTTTCAATTCAATATGTAATTTGCATAAATTATTTAAAGCATGTTGTAAACTCTCCCCAAAATTTTAAAATCACCTTTTCATTAGCAACATACCTGTAGATACACACTTGGGTAAATCATAGTGATTTCCTAACCTAAATTAACCCTGTGTATCTGGAAATATGAGCTGAAAAATGGTCTGAGCCATTCTTTCTGAAATTCAGAGTCTGATGTCCTCTGTATGCTCTTAGAGAACCATCTCTCTGACTTCCTTTGCATTTTGTCTCCTGATCATGACTAATTTGTTCTTCCAAGAGTACCCAGATGATTTGACTCTTTTACTCTATCCACTCAGTCTGAAGGATTTCCTCTTCCTACTTTCCTTTATATCTGGTCAAAAATTTCCACTGTACAATCATCTTTAGTGTCCAATATATTTTAAATCATAGAAAGAGAATCAATAAAACAAAGAAGCAAGAGCAAAAAATGCTCAGGAGGGTGAGGAGAGTGCAGCACGTCCTTTTATTGCTGCTCCTACTGCATTGACCCTGCTTTGAGAAAAGGCAGTGCCAGCTGTCTGGCTTTAGGAGATCTACATCCCACTTAACTTGTCTTCACACAGTTTTCTTCTAACCACCTGACCCCTTTCCAGTTGTGGACTGATGCAGTGAGAAATGACATTCCCAGAGAACTTTGTCTGCTCATCCACCGTGCAGACAAGGGCTTCCTTAAATCTGGGCTACCTTGTTGAGTAGCTATTCAATGGAAGTGTGATGTTGTTCCTCCAGCCTTCACTAGGGCCCTCCTTGCCTGGTCCAAGCCACATTCCCTGTGGTGGGATCTCCTGTGCCTGACAGAAACCCCAACACAGAGAAAGAAGATTGCAAGGACTTGTTTTTCACAGAATCCCACAGAATCACAAGGTTGGAAAAGACCTTTGAGATCATCAAGTCCAATGATCTTAAAGGTCTTTTCCAACCTTGTGATTCTGTGAAAAATGAGTCCTTGCAATCTTACAGGTGTGCAGTCATAAGAGAGGCCATGATTGCAGCACTGAATGTCACTACCCATCTATGGCAGTGCCTCTCTCCTTCCCTGCACCCTCCAAGTATTAAATTCTGATTCCCCTATAGCTCATTCCAATCATGAGGTGTGAAACCACTTCAGGTTCTGCATTGGTATCATCAGCATTGTCAAGGGTCTAATTCAGCTCTCTTTAAATACTTGGTACCAACTGAAAACTTAAAATATCCTGGTTTTTCTCTGTTTTTTTTGCCCATTAAACCTTCAGAGAAACCTGCTGTCTTCATGAAGTCCCTGGACGATGTTTTTGGGGAGGAGCGAGGTGTCATTAGACTGGAATGTGAAGCCTCAAAAGAGAAGGTCAAACCTGTTTGGAAAAAGGATGGTGTGAAGCTCGCTGCTGGTGGCAAGTATGAGCAGATACAGTCTGGGAAGACCCTGTGCCTCCTTATCCATGACCTTGAAAAGACAGATGCAGGTTTATACACGTGTGATATTGGCACTGATGTTGCCAAGTCAAAGGTCAGCGTTCAAGGTAAGTATGTAGGCAGTGGCTAGTCAAGGGGTGATGCAAGTATGGGTGGGCTTGATCACTTTGTCTGACACCTAGTCCTCCATCAGCCTCACATAAGGCAATGTCTGAACAACCCCTGTTACTCCTTCTTGTAAGTATATCTGGTGTTTCAGTGTAAATCATGTGTGAAGAATGTATTGGCAGTGTTTCTTTCCTGAGCATCCCTAAAGTGCAGAAGAAATCCTCCCAGAAGAGCAACTAATTTCTCAAACAACAAAAAAAACCCCAAACCACCAAAAATAATAATAAAAAAACCACCCCAAGCAGCTTGTGATTCCTATTTGTCAACTATTAGTGTGGGGTCCCACAAAAGAAGGACAACATTGTCCATTGATAAACCCCGCAGTTCAGCTTGTCCTCTCATCCTTGTGGCTGCTTGAAGGAAAGAGGAGTGTTCATGGCTTGCAAACTCATGTGGATAACGAGTCAAAGTTTTCATTTCTCTGATTTGAACCACAGGAAGGGTGGAATAGTAAAAAAATTAACACAAACATCCCATTTTCTCCAATCAGCATGGAGAAAAACCTCACACAAAAACCTAGAAGCTTCCCATCAGACAGCTGTTCTCCCTTCTAGCTCATGGAATCTTGACTCTTTTGCACTGAATGAGCTGTTCTTCATGTAGTGCTGCCAGAGCAAAGCCAGGAGATTCATGTGTCACTTCCTAGAGCTTTATGGTGATCTTGAGTGGATGACTCTGTGATCTTGAGTGGATAATGCCTGAGAAATCTTTCCTGCTTCAAATATATCTGTAAGAAACTCAGTGCTGTCCTGCTGATCCAGTCTGATGAGCTAAAAAATGCCAGTGCCAATACTCATGTAAATGATGAAAGTCTTTTCTCCTCATATCAACCTACTTTTTGTCATCCAGAGCTGAACATTGGCATCACCAAACGGCTGAAAAACACTGAAGTCCAGGAGGGAGAAGATTGCACTTTTGAGTGTATTTTGTCCCATGAAAGCATTGGTGACTTCAACTGGACCCTGAAGGGCAGCAAAGTGGAAAGTGGTGGGCGATTTAAAGCCTCCAACATGGGTCGGAAATACACGCTCAGTATCAAGAACGTGGTTCCTGGTGATGCTGGGGAAGTGATTTTCACTGCCCGGGGTCTAACCTCTAAGGCTTCTCTGGTTGTGAAAGGTAATGGGATCAGGAGGACTCTGGGGTTTGGTTTCCCAGGTATCTTTTGTCAGTAAACCATGAGACCAAACTCTTGTTGTGATCAAAGTGAATAGCAGCCCTCTCTGTCAGCTGGGATTTTCTTTCTTCAAAATCAGCTGAAAGGTTTAAACTTTATACAGATATATGGGAATTGCAGAAGGCACTGTGCTGTGTAATTGTACAGGTGATTCCCACCCAAAATGTGTGCATCTGAGATAATCACTCACAGCTCCCTGGGGAGGGAATGGAGAGAAGAAATGGGTAGTTTTCAGACGTGGTTCATCACCCACAGTTAGATTTATCTGGGATAAATTAAATTGTTCCTTGAAGGCTGCTGCCAGTATTCAGCAGATCACTGCTGGCTGTAGAATCACAGAGTTGTAGGGGTTGGAAGGGACCCCCAGAGATCATTGGGTCCAACCCTCCTGCCAAAGCAGGGTCCCTAGGACAGGGCACACAGGTCGGTGTCCAGATGGGTCTGGAATATCTCCAGAGAAGGAGACTCCACACCCCCCTGGGCAGCCTGTCCCAGGGCTCTGTTACTCTCACTGTGAAGAAGTTCTTCAGCATATTGGTGTGGAACTTCCCATGCTCCAACCTGAGGCCATTGTCCCTTGTCCTGTTCCCACAGACACTGAGAAGAGGCTGCCCATTTCCCCCTGTGTTCCACACTTCAGATATTTATAACCATTAATAAGATCCCCTCTTAGCCTTCTTTTCTCAAGGCTGAACAGCCCCAGTTCGTTCTTTCTAGAGTGGCAGTGGAGTGAGTCCCTCTATAGCATAGATGTCTACATTTGGTGAGATAGATCCCACCATGACTGCATGCCTACAGTAACTACAGGGACAACAAAATGGCATCCCCTTAAATGGATGCCATCAGGACAACTCTTCACTCCTATAAGCAGTCATTAATAATCACTGATAGCCCATATCTGCAATTAAAATATGGCCTAAAGAGCAAGACTGATTCTTTTTTTCCTTGTATCTTTCCTAAATTAATTGTGAAAATGTGCCAGGTGTGGTATTTGAATTGCAAAACCCCCAACCATATGGTGATCATGATTTTTTTATCTGGGTTCCTTTTATTCCCCCCTGTCCTGCTCTCCAGAAAAACCTACTGAGGTTACAAAGCAGCTGGAGGATAAAACATCAGCAGCAGGGCAGGACATCAGCCTGAGCTGTGAGTTGTCGAAACCTGATGTGAGCATCAGATGGTATAAAGATGGCAAAGCAATCCGAAAAAGCCAGAAGTATGACTTGCACCAGGAAGGAACACGGGCCATTCTGATCATCCACGACTCCACAGTGAAGGACAGTGGGGAGTACACCTGTGAGACAGAGGTCTCCAAAACAAAAGCCAGGATCACAGTGCAAGGTCAGTAGGAGCATGAGTAGGGGCTGGCACGTACAGGTGGTGGGGCAAATAGCTGCAACCGATGGGAGATGTTCTCTTCTACCTCACTAAACAGGGTCAAGTTTTGGTTAAAAAACATGTTATGGATTAAAAGGTTTAAAAAAAAAAAACCTTGCTACATAATAAGCCAAACAAAATGGGCAGTTTCAATTAGTCTTTCTTCAATATGGGTGATCAAAACTCTATGGAGTCTGTCAGATGAGATCTCACCAGCACATACACAATGACTTTAATATTTCCAGGTATCTTTCTATTTTAAATTTTAAATCTAATATGCCCTGTGACATGAGGTGAAGCTGGTGAAGGTGAAACTGGTGACCTCCTTTGATCCTTTCTATCTCTGTACCTCTATATCTCTATATGTTTACCCACCCTACAAGTGGGTGTGGAGGGGAACCAAGACTGCTACCTTGTGATTCTGTGATACTCTGTGTGCACAGGACTTGATGGCATTAAAAATATATTTTTTTTTTTTTTTTGTCCTTTCCAGAAAAACCTAATTATTTTGTCAAGGAACTTTCAGATCTGAAAGCTGATGAAAGTGGAACTGCAGTTTTTATGTGTGAGAGTGAGAAAGCTGCATCTTCTGTGGTCTGGAGGAAAGGCATAGCTGAACTCAGGGCTGGCAGGAAATATGAGATGACACAGAAAGGAAGGGTCCTGCAGATGACCATAAAGAACTTGGAGAAAAGTGACAGTGACACTTACACCTGTGACATCGGTGATGCCCAGTCCAGAGCCAAGCTAGTCGTGCAAGGTATGCATGAGAGGAGTCATAGACTCACAGTTTGGGTTGGGAGAGACCTCAAAGACCATCTAGTTCCAACCCCCTGCCATGGGCAGGGACAACCCCCACTAGCTCAGGGTCCCCAAAGCCTCATCCAACCTGGCCTGGAACCCTGCCAGGGATCCAGGGGCAGCCCCAGCTTCTCTGGGCACCCTGTGCCAGGGCCTCACCACCCTCACAGGGAAGAATTTCTTCTAAAATCTAATCAAAATCTGCCCCACATCCCATTTCTCCACCAGAAAATGCTACCTGCATGGGCAGATCCATTTCTCAGCATACAGGCTGCAGATTTGCTGATTTCTGGCTCTGAGCCATGATGTCCATAGGCTGCACAGGGCAAATGAACAAAAATTCAGCAACACAGAGCTGGACATGCAGAGCAATTTGTTGATTTGAACAAGTTCACTTAATTATTATAGTTAGTTATTAAAGACTTGGGGGTAAAGCCAGGCTCCTCCACCTCTGATCGTCTGCCAGCGCAGCATTGAGAAGCAAAGAAGTGTTCTTAATGCCCATCACAGCCTCAGGATCTGAGCTACTCACTGTGAGGTTTCTAACATCAACTTTTCTGAGTTAAAAAAAATACTTCTCTGTCACTAAGGTCAAGGAAAAAAAAAGCAAAATTGCCCTGTCCTGCTTTAGTAAGTAGGAGCAACATCAGATGGATCTTTGTGTACATGGATAACCTCATTTATTTAATTTATTTATTTAGGTAAATGTATATCTATCTACATCTGTGCAGTGAGGTTTTTCAGGGCTGTGGTTTTTGTTTCCTTTTACTAAAGCTGCAGTCAGACACTCTCTCCACCTCCCACTGTGTTTATGGTTGAGCTAGGCTCAAAGAAAGTGGTCACTGGGTGGTCCAGTCCCATGGAAAGCAAGTCATATCTGCTGTTGAAAAACAGAGGGGTTGTCATGGGAGGGATCATATGTTTAGTGGTGTCTAGAGCCCAGTGATGCTGCCAGAGCTGCATCCTTTCAGCCTTTCCAGGCTGAAAGTTCCTAGTTCCATTAGGAGAAACTTCATAACACTGGATTTGAATCGTACTGGCTACTTGCTCTGCTCTATGTGTTCTGATGCTTTGAAGTTGTCTTCACCCTATTTTGGTGTGTGTCCTGTATATTATTATCTCCCTGTGAGTGGTTTTTGTGTTCAATAACAGGGGAAATGTGTTTCAGTCTTCTGTATCATGACCATATCTCTTTAAATACTCACATGGGAAATCTTGGCCTTTTCCATATCAGTTTTCATGCTAGAAACTGAAGGTTCCAGTAATCGATGTATCTATGTTCCTTTCAGGCCAGAAAGTGCTAATAACAGAAGACCTGGAAGATGTCACTGTGTTAGAAGGAGAATCTGCCATGTTCAAGTGCAGAATCTCTCCTGTAGACTATAGCAAAGTGCAGTGGTTTTTGGATAAAACCCCACTCCATACCAATGAACTTAATGACATCCAGTCTCAGCCTGGTGGATATCACTTGCTAACGTTGAAAAAACTCTCACTGAAGGACTCGGGGGTCATTACATTTGAAGCTGGTGATAAGAAAACATCTGCCAGTTTGGTTGTTAAAGGTAATTCAAACATAAACACTGTAGGAGAGGAAAGAATGCTTAGAAATAAGTATGGGTCAATGTGGGTAGGTGAGAAGAAAGAAGGAAAACGCTATATATTTGGCCCTATATGTATATCTGTGTATGTTCAAGAATAGCATTACCTATATAAAGAATCTAGGGCTGGGGCATGAATGCTGTGCAATCCTGTAACAACTCTCAGTGTGTTTATTAGACCTTAGATGGGGATGTTATATCCTAGTCATGGTCCACTGAATGCACTGTCCAGTTGTCCTTGAGCTGAGCTGATGGGGTGATGATAAATTAATTAGTTCAAGGGAAAAAAAATAAAAACAATCCAAAAGTGCAACAAGTAAGTTTTAAATTTAGTTTTCTTTTTTTTCTTCTGTGGCAACATTACGTGTGTTTTCCACTCTTCATTGTTGACAATGAATTGTTTTCCCTGGGGAAGATAGAATGATGTAAAAGTGCATTGTTAGACTACTTCCATAGTGAGGGAAAAAGAATAATTGCTGGACAGCCCAAGGGTGTAGGATCAAAGAGGTGTCTTCTTACTGGAAACATAAATATTTTTCACTGACCTCAGAGCCTTGACCATGTCAGTTCACATTCTCATTCTTTTCAAAAATCACATTTCTTGCAAGGAAGACTTTTTAAAATTGGAAAAATTGCCCAGATTTTGCTACAGAAGGGGAACCAGTTTATGCCTTATTTTTTTCTTGTTTTCCCCAAAAGACTGATTCCTTTTGGCAAAACTAATATGTGTTTCTGTGGTACCTAAACCAGGCTTTGGGTTTCTGATTGGATTATTGTGAATTAAAAAGCATTAGAGGACATAAGATCTACCTTAGCCCAGGTAGCTGTTGATGTCTAGCTTAGGCTGCTTCCATAAACTGTGTAGAAAGACAAACACTTCCAAAGATCGGTTTATCTCCTCTGTCCTGATCACCTGTTTTGAAAGTGAAATATCTGGTCTCTGGAGGTGAGTGTCATCTTCCAGCTGTTATAGAGACACTCTACCTGAGCAGTCTCAGCTGTCTGCCTGGTATTCAGGTGACTCATATCAATGAGATGAGGTTTGCTCTAGATGACTGGCTTTAATAAACCTGTACTGCACCTTGCTTCGTGCAGAATTAACTTTCCCACACTCAGTCAGAAGGTTCAGACTAACCATCTGACATGTGAAAGGGATTAGGAGAACCATGTCTCCATCCTGTTTGTATTTAATGAGATGTGAGAGGTCCAGTTTATGTTCTTCAGCTGGTGTATTTTCTCCTCAGTTTCTCCCAGATGGCATTAGGTATTCAATAAACATGGCATGACTGGTGCCTTCCTGAGGGCTTTATAGCCAAGCATACCAAATTATTTGTTACTAACCTTGATTTGTAATTTTGATACAAGTAATCTTGGATGTAAATCTCACAGATTACTTGTGATCTGCAAGCCTGCACCTCTTCTGAAACATCTCAGATGGTTTTTATGTGATTCTAGAGAAGCCCTGCATCTTCACAAAGGAGCTGGCTGATACTGAAGTCACTGAAGGAGAGGATGTGATCCTTCACTGTGAAACCTCCAAATCAGACAGCCCTGTAAAGTGGTGCAAAGATGGGAAGAGCCTTAGGAATTCTTCCAAGTATAACATCAGCCGGTCGGGATTTGAAGCCAAGCTTGTCATTCACAGGGCAGAAGAAAGAGACAGTGGCAGATATGAGTGTGAGGCTGGAGCAGCTAAAAGTAGTGCTGTTATTACTGTCAAGGGTAAGAACTTTTGGAGTGATGGTTTGGGTCATAACTCGTTGTCTAATACTGAGGCCAGAGTAATAAATTGAAATGATGAGAAAATGAAATTGTGCTGAAAATGAACCTCATGTCTTCGCACCACAGCGCAGGAGAGGTTCTCATCAAGTCACCCAGGACAGCACCCAGAGAGGTGACAGAAGTTGAAACTGGAAAATCCTTTATTTTACCTGATTTTAACTCAGAAAGTTAACTGTCTGAGCTCTCTGGAGCAGAGAGCAATGGGTCAGCAGAGAACAGTGGCTGTCTCTTTAGGAGATACACCTACCTTAAGACATAATCCAGGGAAGGTATGTATTACCTTCTAAAGCTGTCTCCTTTGATGGCTGCCTCCAGAGAGGGAGCTGATACACCCCCATTTCCCTGGGTAATTGCTTTAGGCAGCCAAATTTATTGACAGGAGTGAATCCAAAGTTGTTTTTCCCAAAGATCATGATCAGTCAGGAGGTGCTACCTGAAGGGTTATTGTCTGAGATGGATCAAAAGTTCTCAGAGAGATGAGATTTTAATGTACTTCCACCAGCATGTTTGGTAAGCACCATGTACTTTAAGTAAGAGTTGGGTCTAAGCCATGTCAGAACCAAGCTCATTGCTCCAGCCTGTTGTGAGTCACTGCTCCAGCCTGAGGCTGAAGAGTAGATTTGGTTCCTGTTAGTATGATTGCTCATTCACATGATACAGAGAGGTTGTTAATGGCAGAGGCTGGGCTTAGCCTGACCAGTGGATATCCTGAATGCAGCTCTTAGCAAGAAGGAAGGTTGACAGCATTTCTCTGGTTGAGTCACCAACCCTGGATGTGTTTAATAAAATGGTAGATGAGGTGCTCAGGGATATGGATTAGCTTAGGACAGGAACGGTTGGACTCGATGATCTCAAAGGTCTTTTCCAACCCTGTGATTCTGTGATCTACAGCACAAAGAAAAAAGCCAACTTAAGGTTGAGATCTGCTGTGCAAACAAAGGGAAGACTTCAGAGTGTAATGAAGAAAGGTCATCTATAATCATCCAGATTGGCTATACCTTGAATTCTAGAATCACAGACTGGTTTGGGTGGGAAGGGACCTTCAAAGCCCATCTAGTTCCAACCCCCGTCATGGGCAGGGACACCCTCCACTAGCCCAGGGTGCCCAAAGCCCCATCCAACCTGGCCTTGAACCCTGCCAGGGATCCAGGGGCAGCCACAGCTTCTCTGGGCACCCTGTGCCAGGGCCTCAGCACCCTCACAGGGAAGGATTTCTTCCTAATATTTAATCTAAATCTCCCTTCTTTTTAGAGTAAAACCATTCCACCTTGTCCTGGCTCTCCATGCCATCATAACCATTCCCCTCTCCAGCTTTGTGTAGGCCCCTTTAGGGACTGGAAGGCTGTTGTAAGGTCTGAACCCTGAGGAACACCACTCATCTTAGTACTAGGATACTTTCCCAATTCTTGTAACACAAAAAAAGGAAGATCTGCATTGACTTTATTAGGACCTGGATCTCACCCAAGATGAAGAAGAATTTTTCTGTTAGGAAAAAGCCCCACTCAGAGTGAGTGTTAGACAACTCTACTTTTCCCTCCACAGAGAAGTGTGGGAATGGATGGATGATTTAAACACATCTGTTCAGATGAGTGGTAGATATGAAGGAGTCAACTCACAAGGGTGCTTGCAATGAATTACACTGTTGTACTTTTCCTTTGTCCATTAGGATCACAGCAGAATGCAAAAATAGCAAAAAATCCCAACAAACCAGCCAAAGAAACCCAAGTCAGTAGCCATGTGACACTGAGTGTCCCAAACTAGAGGCAGGAGGGGAACAGAAGAATTGGCTGCAGTTTTTCAACAGCCATGGGACGACTCTGTCACGGCCCAGTAGCTGACTTGACTATTCATAAGACAGCAAAAGCCAGGAAGAAATTGTTTGTTTGATTTATTTTTCAAAACCTGGAGGTCATGAAACACTTCAGTTGAGGTCTTTTTCCCCACCTAGTGCCTCCTCTACCCTACATCACCTTAAAGCCTTCAATCCCAGGCTGTGATAGAGCCTGTGTAGGAGCAGCTCCCCTACGAAGAGAGGCTGAGGGAGCTGGGCTGGTTCAGCCTGGAGAAGAGAAGGCTGAAGGGGGACTTTATTGCAGCCTTTCAGTCCCTGAAGGGAGCAGAGAAACAGGAGGGGAATCAGCTTTTTAAAAGGATAGATAATGGCAGGACAAGGGGGATGGAGTGAAGCTGAAGGAGGGAAGGGTTAGATGAGATATGAGGGGGAAGTTCTTTAGAGTGGTGAGGTGCTGGAACAGGCTGCCCAGAGAGGTGGTGGGTGCCCCATCCTTGGGGGTGTTCAAGACCAGGTTGGATGGGTCCCTGAGCAACCTTGTGTAGCTCCAGGCCTGGAGGTTGGTGTCCCTGCCTGTGGCAGGGGGTTGGAACTCTGTGATCCTTGGGGATCCTTCCAACCCAGTCCATCCTATGATTCTATGATCTGCTCAGCGACCCTATTGCATACAGCTCTGCTTTCCTCTCTCTGTATGCTCTGTGCTGCTTTGAAATCTGTATTCATGTGATAAAAATATTTTGTGGGGTGGGGTTTTTTTTTTGGTTAATAATGAGAAATAAACACTGCTGGTAACAACAGGAAGTTCTTTGCTGTTCTGTTGCGTTCTCTATGTTATGTGTTGGTGGTCCAGCTCTGAGCATCCATCTGCAGCACACTGCTTGTGTCATTAATAGCAGTACAGCATCTGCCACTAATTTTAATAATGACATCAGCATTAGTAGCATCAGACAGTGGTTAAGAGGGGAAAAAAAAACAGCATACAGTAGCAAATATTTTGTTTCCTGCTGTAGAGCACTGGCAGCCAGATGTGAGTTGTAGAAAGCTGTTCCCTGTTTGCTGGTGCTTTTCTGTTTCTGTGGTTTTCTGTCTGAACAGCAAAGTCTGAAACAAAAAAGGGGGAAAAAAAAGTGATTTCCAGTGTTGTGTGTTCCTTCAAAGCATCCACGATGCTCTTTTCCAGGAGCACCCACTCTTTTCAAGCAAGAGCTCCAAAATGAAGAGGCAAAAGAAGGAAAGCAAGTCAAGCTGACCTGCGAGCTCAGCAAACCCGATGCCCCAGTGAAATGGATGAAGGGAGACACTGTCCTCTATGCCAGTGAGAAGTATGAATTTAAGCAGCATGGTACTGTGGCAGAGCTCATTATTCGAGATGTCAAGCCAGTAGATGCTGGGGACTATACCTGCAGCACTGGGGAGCAGAAGACCACCGCTCGGGTGAAAGTAAACGGTAGGCAGAGTTAGATGTTGCTACAGTTTCTTAATGCATTGCTTGGTAGATCTTCTATGTTAAAAATAAATCATTTAAATAGATAACTTAATACTTTTTTTATGGCAGTGCCATCTGCACTCCCACAAGTAAAATATAAAGGTAATATTTCCTGCTCATAAGCACCTGTACTCATTGCATTCATGGCATCTCGTGTTGTGCATCTGGAATTTTAAACCTGTAACTTCCCCACTGAGCAAAAAACCCACAACTAAGTGCAGAGGGTTCATGTTCTACACACTGTGTGCCATAATTCCTGACTCGCCAGCTATTTTACATGGCTGGTATGAAGGCTGGAGTTAGAGATGGAGATGAGCAGCACTGGAGCATAAGAACATGAAAATATAAGCTCAGTCTCTGGCAAATTGCAGATGTCTAGGCCCCCCCCATTCCCCAAAACATCCTTTTCAAAGGCTCTCAGGTGCTATCTCCACTCCTCAATGTCCTTAAACGAATAAAGAATCACAGAATCACTAGGTTGGAAAGACCTTAGAGATCACTGAGTCCAACTGTACCTGTCCTCTACTAAATGATACCTCTTGAGGCAATTCCCCCTCATCCCATCACCTGTCACTTGGCTGAAGAGACCACCACCCACCTCTCTACAACCTCCCTTCATGTAACTGTAGGCATTGATAAGGTCTCCCCTCAGCCTCCTCTTCTCCAGGCTGAACACCCCCAGCTCCCTCAGCTGCTCCTCAGAGGATTTGCCCTCCAGCCCCTTCCCCAGCCTGGTTGCCCTTTTCTGGACTCACTCCAGGACCTCAATGCCCTTCTTGTAGTGAGGGGCCCAGAACTGAACCCAGCACTTGAGGTGCGGCTTCACCAATGCCCAGTACAGGGGCACAATCCCTTGCCCTGGAAGTGATACAGAGCCTTTGGTAGTATAGCAAAAGTGGTGTGTGCTGGAGCAGAAGGCAGGAGAGATGCAAGGCGTGAATACTGCCTCAGAGCCCTGCAGCAGCAGCAGAGAATTCATTAGGTGAGGAATCACAGAATCGAAGATTGCAAGGTTGGAAAAGATCTTTAAGATCAAGTCCAACCATTCCCATCCTGTGCTAAATCATATCTCTAAGGACTTCATCTACCCTTTTTTAAAACACATGCAGGGATGGTGACTCAACCCCCTCCCTGGGCAGCCTGTTCCAGCCCCTGACAACTCTTTCAGTGACAAATGTTTTCCTAACATCCAATCTGACCCTCCCTGGTGCAGCTTGAGGCCATTTACCCTGGTCTTAGGATGCCCAGAGGCTGCTAAAGGGGTCCTTATGAAAGATGAGGAGAACTTCCCCCATACTCCTGGGAATTTGCAGTGAGATGATACCATCCATGGGAGAGATTTCCTCTGGCTCCCAAGCAGAATCACTTTGATGTCATTCATCCAAGGGAGGCTCTAGAACTGCTCTGCTCATTTGGAAGAGGACTGGGTTTCAGAGGTGACCAGTATTGTGGGGCACTTGTTATACAGCAGTTGGAGATGAGCTGTCCTTACCCCTGGTTCTGTGTTCTAGCTGTGCCTGTCCTTTTTAAACAAGCCCTGGAGAACAAGGAGGTGCAAGAGGGGAAATCTGTTTCCTTGTGCTGTGAACTCACAAAAGCCGATGCCACCGTGGTGTGGAAGAAGGGAGAAGCCACTCTCCAGGCAAGTGCCAAATATGAAATGAAGCAGAAGGGGACAGTGGCAGAGCTGGTGATTCATAATTCAGAACCAGAAGATGCAGGAAGATACATCTGTGACACTGGAGACCAGCAGACCACAGCCCAAGTCAAAATCCATGGTAGGAATGAGCCGCCTGCTTGTGACCATTTGTTGTTGTTCTTGCCATGGTCCTGCTAGCTCCTGCACCTTTATCATGAGCATTCTGGGAGAAAAAATAAGGGATCAGGATGAACAAAAGCAGCTCTGTTGTGTTCTCTGTTTTCTAAGACAACAGCTTCATGCTAAAACACAGGAATCAAATGTACCTGATAAGTCATTTTTCCTTGTCTCTGAAATAACTGTTGTGCTTTGTGCTCTGGACAGGGATGCTTGTCTGAGCTCTAAGCTGGAAGGTAAGAAGGGCCTCAGCTGCCTGTTTTGTTAAAGATTATGTCATCCTCTTCTGTAATTTCTCAGCAAGTTTTCCACACATCTTTTGGAGAGCAGAAGGGTAATTAATTGCCTTGATAGTCTAGTCATGGGGAAATGATTGGTTTGCTTGTATTTCCTTCTGAATTCGTGGTGTGCTATCATAAAAGCAAGTAGAGTCTTGGAAGTGTGGGTAGGTCCCACAAATTCCAGGAGAATTTGTTTTGGTTTTAAGTCCCATATCAGGTCACCAGTTGGTAATGATGCTCCTAAAGTAAAATGCAAATGCTTCATTCCTTAGCTGTCTCTGCACTCATCAAAGAAGAGCTGAAGAGCGTGGAAGCTGTGGAAGGTGGGACAGCCACCCTACAATGCCAGCTGAGCAAAGAGGCCCCTGTGGAGTGGAGGAAGGGGCAGACTCTTCTCCGGCCAAGTAACAAGTACAGGATGAGGCAGGAGGGCACAATGGCTGAGCTGCTGATCCACAATCTGGACCTAAAGGATGCTGGAGACTATACATGTGTAGTGGGGAGCCAAAAAACCACAGCAACCTTAGCAGTGAATGGTAAAAGCCCAGAAATAACCTGTGAAATGCTGGAACGTTTTTGTCCATCTTTTCCCTCCTCCTCTGTACACTCCCTCACAGCTCTGACCTTTCTGTCCTGCTCCTACTTTTTC
The DNA here is from genome assembly GCF_964237585.1 of Gallinula chloropus. NCBI lineage: Eukaryota > Metazoa > Chordata > Aves > Gruiformes > Rallidae > Gallinula > Gallinula chloropus. The sequence continues at coordinate 160,791,990 of NC_140086.1, read as the reverse complement.
CATCCTTCCACGTTTTCCTGTTGCCCTGTCACACCTTTCCTCCATCTCCATCCACTACCAGCTTTTATTATGCCTGGTGTTCTCTGTGTGTGTGTGTTGTGTTGTCTTCTTCTCACCTTTCCTCTGGGGAAGGGTGCTGGTCTGCATGTGTGTTTTCCTGAGTTAGCATGGAAACGTTAAGATTCCTTGGGATTTTCTGTAAAGGAGGGTTCATCTCCTTTAGTGATGAGGTTGAGTTTGTCACCTGCTTGATCCCTGTTGAGATCAAGCAGAGATTTATATAGATAGATATATTTTTTTACCAGCCACACAAAAATAAAGGCAGGACGTGCCTGGGGATGAGGGTGTTGGAATAAGGCTTGGGTAGTCATCTGATAAATCATGACACAGCCTCTGACCAGAGATCTGGGCAGGGTCTGGGGTTGCAATCCCTTTTCATTCTGCATCTCTTAGCCCTGCCAGTCCGTTTCAAAAAGGAGCTGAAGAATGAAGAAGCCACCGAGAGCGGGACGGCCACGCTGCAGTGTGAGCTGAGCCAGGCAGTTGGCTCAGTTGAGTGGAGGAAGGATGGGAAGGTGCTGGTGCCAAATGGCAAATACAAAATGAGGAGGGAAGGGCGTTTTGCAGAGCTGGTGATCCAAGACCTGGACTTGGCAGATGCTGGGAGCTATTCCTGCGTGTGTGGAGATCAGAAGACAACAGCTACTTTGAGAGTGAATGGTAAATGTTCTCACCATGTTTCTCATGAGGCCCCAAATGTATCATGTGTAACAGTGTTTGCTGGTCATTCCAAGCTTGGTCAGTGGGATTTCTTCCTGGTCTATGTATGGTTCCCATCCTCCCTTGCCTTGCTGATTGAATTTTCTGTTTCCCTTCTCTCTCTCTCCTCTCTCTCATTTGATGCCCTCTTCATCTGCTAATTGTCTTCTTAGGTGCTATGTTCAAATGACAAGAGAATATTCCCTTCTGCATTATTTTTTCCCCTTTGTAACAGCATGGCTATGTTGTATTGTTTTCTCTATTTTCTTTCTCTCTATTCTAAAGGTTTTACCCCTTTTTCAACTATAGGTAGTGCATTTTTTGGTTAAATATACACACTGCAGCCCAGTAGCTCGCAGCAGAGCCCAGCTCATTTCGATCTAGTGCTGATTCCTTCTCTGTTGGTATTGCATCCTTCAGCCTTGCCTATCCTCTTCCAAGAAGAAATGTTGAACAAGGAAGCTACAGAGGGGGAGGCAGTCACTTTGCACTGTAAACTGAGCAAATCGGCACCGGTCGAGTGGAGAAAGGGAAGTGTGGTCCTCAAGCCAAGTGAAAAATACCAAATAGAGCAGGAAGGTCCCTTTGTGGAACTGGTGATCCGTGATCTGGATTTGGCAGACGCTGGCGATTACACCTGTGTGTGTGGAGACCAACAGACTACGGCTGCCCTGACAGTAAATGGTAAAAAGGATTTCTCAGCACGTGTCCCAAGTGATCCTGTATCATTCCAAGACTGCTTCCTTTTCTTCTCCTGTTTCACCTGGTCTATGTATGGTTCCCATCCTCCCTCCCTGCCTTGCTGATTGAATTTTCTGTTTCCCTTCTCTCTCTCTCTCCTCTCTCTCCTTTCATTTGATGCCCTCTTCATCTGCTAATTGTCTTCCCTAGGTGCTACGTTCAAATGACAAGTGAGGTACAGGTCCCCAACTCAACACAGTCCCCCTAGTCCAGCATAGGTGCTTGTTTAAAAGTTTTGACAGAGGGATTGACCAAGAAGTTGGAATAATATTTCCTTTTTGTAGCTTTAGAGTGCTGCAGTTGTTGCTCCTAAGAGGATCAAGTTTTCGTCAGGGTGTGATGCTACAGAAGGATTATCTTCATGGAAAATACCTTTTTAATGCTCCTTTTTAATTCCCAGCCCCCCCCTTTTTTTTTTTTTTGGCTAATTTTAGCTTAAACCTTCCAAACCATATACTTTATCTCTGCAGAAAGCTGACAGCTTGTTTGTAACTGCTCTGTTTTAAGGGGCCCTATTTATAAAGCCACTGGCAGTGCCATGAATCAGGCACTTCTGTAGAGCTGCTGCTCTTGTCAAAGGGAATGAAATACTTTGAGTTGTGTTTTGAAATACGGCCTCTAATGTTACCCCTTTGATTTTATGGTGTGTAAAGTAAAGGATAGATGGCTTGTCAGCTGATTTTGCAGATAAGGCTGTCTTTTAAAGCAAGTTTTAAAGTGTTAGGGCAAAAAACAATTAAAAACCAGATGGAAATGTTGGAGAAAAAAAATCCTGGAGTGTGAAGTGGTTCAGATTCAGGGAGATGATAAAGGGAGTGAGTAGATGGTGGGTCAGGCTTTCCCAGCTTTGATGCTGTGTCTATATTGCATTTACTCTGCAGTCCTGCCCACTCTTTTCACCAAAGAACTGACAGATGAAGAAGCCACAGAAGGTAAAAGTGTCTCTCTGCGCTGTGAGCTGAACAAGGCTGCTGCTAGCGTGGAGTGGAAGAAGGGATTCAAGACCCTCAGGCCCAGTGACAAGTACAATATGAAGAGAGAAGGTGTTGCTGCTGAGCTTGTCATCCAAAATCTAGACACGACGGACGCTGGGAATTATTCCTGTGTGTGTGGAGACCAGCAGACTATGGCAGTTTTAACAGTCCATGGTAAAAAACACAAAGCAAGGCAGACACTAACAGCAGCTCTCCTGTTTTCTCTGTTCTCTGGGACAGACACCTGGTACCCTGCCTTCTCCCTTCCTTCTGCCAAGCCCTTATTCACAGCTCACTGATGCCAATGAAGTCATCCCATTGACGTCAGCGCAGCCGGGGCACGTGGCACAAGATGGGATGAGAAACATAGAGGCAACCCCAATTGCTGCTACTGTTTTAATTAGGATCCATCATTTTGCTTTCCCCTTTGAAAGCTCCTTTATTAAACTTTGACTTCCCTCCAAGGGACTCTGATTTGAACGTTTCAGGAAATTCCCAAAGGCTAGGTTATTCCCTGGAATCTTAATCCCATGCTCCATTCTCAGTACACTGTTGTGCTTTTATACACAGAGGCTGGTTATCACTGTATTCAGTTACTCTCCATCATAAAGAGAGCCCAAACCATCTAAGGGAGGACCATTCCCAGGGAGAACTTTGATTTTTACTGCAACTGACATATTTGAAAGGATATGTCAGTTCAGGTGAAAACATTTGTTTTCCTACCATGTATTGAAATGAATAATGAATAATTTCATTTCAAACTGACACTTAGGATGAAACACCAGTGTTTCATTTTCTTAATGGGCGGTGACTTTTCATTTGCTTAAGCATGTGAAAATAGAGCAAACAACCTCCCATTATGGTCCAAAAAGAAATCATATGAGAAAACCAATTTTTTTCCCCAGGAATTTCAAATCAGTTTTTATTCTTTTTGCTTGAAATTTCAAAGGAAAAAAAAAATTGTGTTTTCTACTTCTGTCTGTATTGATTTGTAACTGTGAGTAATCTCTATGGATTACTGCAAGCATTGAGTCCTTTCCTGGTGATGGCATTTCTTTCCTCATACTGATTCATGGAGACTACTGACAATCTGTTTTCTTGTGTGATAAATCAGTTCAGGATGAGAGGGAAAAGGAAAATTAAACAGCACTGGTTAGTTTTAACTCCTTGGAGGGTTACATCTCACTGCTCATGTTGCTGTCCTTCAGCTTTGCCTGCATTTTTCAAAGAAGGATTGAAGAACAGAGAAGCCACGGATGGTGCAACAGCCACTCTGCACTGCGAGCTGAGCAAGGTCGGTGTCCCAGTGGAGTGGAGAAAAGGTGACAAGATGCTCAAACCAAGTGATAAGTATCGGATGAGACAAGAAGATACCACTGCAGAGCTCTTGATCCGAGACCTGGAGGTAGAAGATACAGGGGAATATACCTGTGTGTGTGGAGATCAGAAGACCTCGGCTGTCTTGACAGTCCATGGTAAAATAGCCGTGCTCCATTCTGATAGCATTATCTCAGGGGCATCCCTTATCTCTCAGAGGTTTCTTTCCCACTTGCTTTGATGTTTTGATTCTGCAGCACTCTCTTGGCTTGTGGGCTGTGTTTCATCCCATCTCCTGCTGTCTGTCAGTTTGAAAATGGTGGCCTTATAGAAGAGTTGTGAGAACTTCTCATCTTAGTCCTCACTTCTTAAAAGTGACAAAGGCACCTGCATGCAAGGCCACAAGTGAGCAGAACTCCAGCAGTGAGATTGCTCTCAGATTATATCTCACTGATGTCGGTGGGTTTTGGCATTTAGCTTGGAGGAATGTTCTTTACAAGTGTTGGGCTCAGTGAGTGAGGTTTTCCCAGTCATCAATGAATGACTGTCCTCTCATTTGATAGACTTAAGGTTGAAAAACCTAAAACAATTATTCTGCAGATCCTGATTTAGGGAGTAATGAGACAAATTTTGTTCCTGTCTCTACCATGGGGAAGAGCAACAAGCTCTGGTTGCCCCTCCAGCAGAGGCAGCTGATGCTTAGTTCCTATAGAGGAAGGAATAGTTTAAATCTGAGATACGTCTTAAGGATAAGATGCTTCCAAGGACAGGGAAAAACTGTAGAGGCAAAACTGTTTTCTCAGATCTTCTGTATGCTTTTACTTCCTCTTTTTTCTCCCAGCTCCTCTCCTCTGAGCTGGGACTTTCTTCCCTTGCAAGTCCCTTCCTTTTCAGTTTGGTGGAACACCTCAAAGCAGCTTGCTGAGTGCTGCTAAAAAAAGAGCCTGTATTCCTACTATTAGAGCCATTATGTTCTTAGAAATTATGGCCCAAAGGTGCACATGAAGTTATAGTACACATTTTCTTCTGTTTCTGTCCTGTGTTGGGAAAGGTAGACAGCCAGCCAGCAGTGCCATTGTCCAGGGTGATGACTTTCAATCAGAAGCCAGGTCATTAGCTATTCCAATCTGAAATCACCTATCTTAAACATCAGAGAGGACTTCTGGAATCAACTGGGAGGTGGTGCATGTGCTGGGTAACTCAGCATTAGAAGCAGGTCAGGGTGGCAGTTATACCTGTGAGACCCGGCAGTAGTATTCTAATAGATGCAGTTTTCAAGACTATATGATTTGTTTTCCTGTAATAGTGAAGGACTGGGCTCAGGACCTAGTCCTAAGTTCCTCAAGGTCTGGTTAATGGTTTTGATGTACTCTGTGTTTGTATTACATCCCATAGCTCTGCCTGCACTGTTCAAAAAGGAACTTGTCGATACAGAAGCCACAGAAAACGGGACGGCTGTTCTGCAGTGTGAGCTAACTAAAACCACTCCAGTGGAGTGGAGGAAAGGGCAAAAGGTGCTCAAGCCTAGTGAGAAGTACAAAATGAGACTGAAGGATACCGTTGCTGAGCTGACAATCCATAGCCTGGAAGAAGAAGATGCAGGAGATTACACGTGTGTGTGTGGAGACAAGATGACCACTGCATCCCTGACAGTGCATGGTAAAATGCATAAGCTTAATAGGGATTTTCTGCTTTGTCATCTGTGACCTCATGCAGGATCACAAGCTGGTCTTGATCCCATCTATTATTTTGCGTTTTTATGACAGCTGTATCAACCACTGGGAGTATCTTTTACTGGAAGTTCTCTTAGGATTGAGAAATAGCACCATACAGTCTTTTCTGTCCCTGTTCTTTCATGTTAATGAAACTTGGAGGCAGATAATGAAGACCTTGGTAAAGTTGTAATACACTTTCGAAGTCAAAATACTTTCAGCATTTCCATTAATTAATTTCTCCAGGCATATCACTGAGATTTCTCTTGTTTCTCTTGCCTGGGACAGAAGGTGCTCTGTTATGATAATAAATGAAAAGGCAGGTGAGAAAGACACACTGCAGCCTGGAAATTAGAAAAAAACAGGTATTTCTCATTTTAACTATTCATCTAATGGTAAGAGAGAGCTGTGCCTATGTCCCTGGAAGCTTGGAGTTATCTTTCTGTTATTTATATCTTAAAACTACTTTACTTGCTGGTGCTGAAGTCATAGTTTTACAACCCTGATTTATAAATCAGTTCTGATGTGCTGAATGTGGTGTGCTGCAAAGCATAAGGCAGGGATGCCCCTGAAGTCATCATTGCCCCCTCAGTTACTGTTTATTCTAGAGCCTGTAGAGATTAAAGGGTTTTTAACCCAGTGGAGCAGTCATGAGACAGTATCTCCTCAGTTTTAAAGTGCTCTCTCTTCACCTGTGATCCTTCAGCCCTTCCTCCGCGTTTTAAAGAAGAGTTGAAGACCGTGGAAGCCACAGAAAAAGGCACAGCCACTTTCTGCTGTGAGCTGAACAAGCCCTCAGCAGCTGTGGAGTGGAGGAGAGGAGACAGAGCCCTGGAGCCAGATGGCAAGTTCACCATGAGATGTGAGGGCACGGTTGCTGAGCTGGTGATCCGTGACTTGGAGCTGGCAGATGCTGGAGATTACACGTGCTGTTATGGAGATCAGGAAACCACCGCTGCCCTCAAAGTGAATGGTAAAAGAGAAAAGTTCAAAGAAATCTCTAACAAATTTCAGTGGCTTATTTTCAACCAGCTAGGGATTTTTTAGGAGGCTGGTAGGGTGAACTTTGAAATTGCCACCCCATTTCTAATGAATCTAGCAAGCTGTGGTTGGACCTGGGCATAAACACCTGGATGCACTGGTGGTTTTCAGGCACAGATCAGTTGTTAGTTGCAAAAATTTCAGATATTCATCTTGATATTAAGTCTTTGATGCTCAAGTTCAGCCAGTAGCTGTTAAAAAAGGAAAACCATATTACTGTGATGTCCGTTGTAGAGATGTTACAGTCCTGAAGTTGAGAATCTTACAATTTGGTCAGGAGATATTTTTGATGCAGTTTTCAGTGTTTCAGGATAATTTGATGGTCGTGTTCTGCTAGACTTCCATCTGAGGAGAACCCTCATGGAAAATTGAGATCAATGCCTCAGATGTAGTTCCATTTATGAGCTTTTTCATTAAGGATTTGCATTGCAATAGAACTTAGACACTCTAGTTAGGCTTTATTTCCCACCGTGGTAGGCAATACCCAAAGTAATGTAGGGCTCAGTCTTGAGGACTCTGAAGAAACTGAGGCTGGTGTGGTTCTCAATTTCATGCCGTGGATCATGCCATCAAAAAAGCTTATGGATAAGGTGATGGATAAGTTGTTCTTGTGCTATGGATAAGGTGTTCTTCAGCTTCCCAAAGTCACTGGTTTGTGGTTATCCATCCTATTTGATAATCCTACAAGGCTTTTCTTGTCCCATGTGGTTGACAGACCCTAGTTAAATCGTTCCTTGAGTAGCTGCCATGGTCATACATCCTGCTTGTTTTGAACTCCTCAGCCTTGCCTGCACACTTCAAGGGAAAGCTGAAGAATGAAGAAGCCACAGAAGGTGGAACAGCCACGCTACAATGCGAGCTGTCTAGGGCTGCCTCTGTGGAGTGGAAAAAGAAGCACAAAGTGCTCAAATCGAGTGAAAAATACACTATGAGACAGGAGGGGACTACAGCACAACTGCTGATCCACGCATTGGAAGTCAAGGATGCTGGGGAGTACACCTGTGTGTGTGGAGATGAGAAGACTACTGCAGCACTGACAGTGCATGGTAAAGAAAACAGAGATGAGAAAGTGTTGTGAGATGTGTCTCCTGTTTCCTCTGGAAGCCTCAGTACTGACCCACAATGAGTTCTTTCCCTAATTTTGCCATCATTAATTCTGTCAGTAACAGATTTTCTTGGTTTCATTGTGATATTTGCCTAATTCTAACTAGAACTGTAGTTCCATTGATTATACTAACGTTTTCCCTGTGGTCTTCTCCTTGCTCTGGTCAGTGCACGGCTCTACTGGTTTGCACCACACTGAAGGTTGAAGGATTCCATGTGCTTGCATTATTTTTTGGGGTGTGTGCTTTAATTATTTTGACTTGAGCCTGGAGAGATGGAGCAGCAGGAACACATTCATACCTCTTCAAAAGAGTGATCTTGCATTTCAAGTCCATTTGCCAGAGAATTTTAAATAACACAAATAAAACTTGATTGGATGCCACTTTTTAACATAGCTCTGACCAAGGATCTTGTACATTGGTATTATGGTGTTGCAGAATAATCAAAGTTATAGTGTGAGAGCACTTCACAGTCCTCAGTCAAATTAATCTGGTAACTGTCATTTCAAGAGAGGGAGACTTTGTTTCCACTATCAACACAGGAGAGTAGGAAGTAGTTTCAACCATCTTTCTCACCTGGAAATTCAGTATGTCAATGAGTTGGGTTTTTTTTTTAACTGCCCAGACTTTTTCATCTTGTTATTTACCAATAAAACACAGATGGCTTCAGTCTTGAACTTCCAATTTACCCATGGAAAAAACAATTGGAAAGGACCTCTACAGGTCATTCTTGAGCCCCATATCACCTTCATGCCTACCTAGTCTCACTCCAGTGCTGAAGAATTTACATTTCCCTGGACACTGGTTCCACTGCCTAGCCATCAATACTGCCAGAAGGTTCTTCCTAATTTCAACAAACATCTTTCTTGAGCTGTCATAAGTCATCACCTCTTGTCCCATATCCTGCAGAAATGGAGAAATATTTGATATTTTCCTCTCTGTGAAAGATTTGAAAACTTATGTCTCCTTTCTTCACTTTTCTGGACTAAGGACCTTCAATCATTTCATTCTGTCTTCATAGGTCATGTTTTCTAGACTTCAGCTCATCTTTGTTGCTTTATGGACCATCTTCAGTTAATCCTCATCTTTCTAGAAATGTGGTGGCAGAAGAAGACTATAGTACTCCAGTGCTCTGAGGCTTTTCCAGACTGAAATAGGATGAAAGGACCTCATCTGTCTTGCATATGATGATCCATTTAATATATCCCTATTATGATATTTGCTTTACCCACATCAGAATTACATTTTTTCCACTTGCATTTGCTCCATGATCCCTTGTCACCCCAGATCTGGTTCTGCAGATCTGCTGCCTATTGTTATCCTAATCCTTTTTAACAAAGTGCTTTCAGGTTCTCTCCTTTCCCATCCTGAGATCATCTGCAAAGCTAATGACTGCTTTGCATTTCATAGGCCAAGCCATTAAAATAAATGCTGAATAATACCAGACTCAAGATATTGATGAACTCTGCTCAGCTCGTTCTTTCATTGTGACTGTAAATCAGTTGACCTTGTTTTTCAATTGGTAGTGTGGGACTCTTGGCCAGTCCCAAGTATATTGCTACAATGTTTTTCAAAGAATTTAAGTTAAGTTGAAATGACCATAGCTTCTTGGATCATCTCTTTGCCTCCCTCTTCCAAGACGTAAGCCCTGTGGGTGGGATTCAGCTTGTAGATCAACACTGTTGAGTGTTCCTAAATTCCTGTTGTTGTCAATGGAGACCAAATCAGCAGGTTCAATGGAAACCAGGGAGACATCCAGTTCACCATATAGCAGGCATTTATGTTTGGTCAACAGGCAGCTCTACTGGCAGCTCTGTTGACTTTGGATCTTTCTTCACTCTCCTGGGAGTTTAGACTCTTGGTTCACATGGTGAGAACCAAATATGTGCATTTAAATCTATGAGACATTTTCCACCCCTGAGTTGCCATTTTCTCTATACTTGTGGAACATCATCCATACTATTTGATTTCTCCAGGGTAATTAGTGTTTAATGTTGGTTAAGCCTCTACTTTAAATATTCCAGGACAAACTTCACCATGCTCAGGTGCTTTGAGTATATTCAGTTTATTTAAATGTTCTTTAATCTGTTGTGGGTTCTTATGCTAGCCAGAATTCCTGTTACTTTCCTAGCTATCCTTAACTTTTAATATTCAAGAAGAAAAAGGAGTTAAACAGGTCTGAACATTCCCTGTCTTGCCTACCATCAACATATGTTCCTAAAAGTTAGTAGACCAACTGCTCCCTTGTTGGTTTTCTTCTAACCTACCTACAGAATGTCATTGTATTATTTCTGCTTCTTTCTAGTTCAGGATGCCCAGTTTTCCTGGGATTTGCATACTAATATTCTGATACACCCAAAAGCCACAAGTTGAATTGAGCAGAGGACATGGAAAACTCTTGGAGTAGTAATCTCACCATGCAGTCACAGGATACAACTGCATACAGCACTCAGTTGTGCCTGGAGATAGTTGATATCAGCATCATCTTGCAGATTACCTTTCAGTCCCTCTTTCAGGTTGGTTTCTTTGTCCATGAGGTGGCAGAGTCCAGGAATGGGGAACTGACCTTGACCTTCTTGAAACATGCTGGGAAACTGTCCTTTCTGGTTTTGTGGCTACACTCTGTAGTATTTCATTTGCACTCATCTAAACTTCTGATGTTGTATAGGTCTCTTAAGTTTCAGGACACTGAAGAATACATGATTTAGGCAGGCTATTCCTCATGGCCCTTGGAGAGAGGTAGTCTTGTGTAATTATGCCCTTCATATTCTTTCTTCAAGAAGATTCCCACTCTCCTAAACTGCCTTGTCCTTTAAGTTTGCTTCTGCTTTATCACAAGCAACAGTTCACTAACTATTGAAGCTTGCTTTCTTGGGGTCCTCAGAATTTCCTTTTGCTCTTCTTCATCGTTACTTTTCCTAAAATCCAAGAGCTTTCCTGCTGCATGATCAGTGTCTGCCTGATTATACTCTGCATCCATATCCTCAGATATTTATTTGTCATTGGTCAGAGTCAGGGATTGGAGATCCTCCTCTCCTCCTCCTCCTCCATATCTAGTCTATATCCAAAAGTGGTCCCCCTCCCTATTCCAAAGACTTGGGCATTGTCCAAAGACGTTGTTCCATCCTACTGCTCCTATGGTACATATTTCCACATTACCATCCAGTCTAATGTTGGATTAATTTTCCCAAAAGCGATGGGGTGTTAGGATGCACCTGAACTTCCTGGTGTGAAGGTCTTCTAGCAGATTTCCACAATGGAGACATCATCCATCTTTTGCTTTTTTACCCAAGCACTTTTAAGAGGTGTCTCTGCTTCTGCTCTCCAGACTCATTCTAACCCTCAGGCCAGGTCTGTAGGGATCCTTAACACATAAGGTGTCTTTTGTGGGTTTTATTTAGACTTTTTTTTTCCTTGATCATGGTGTAACCTGCTGTATTAATTTCCTGGGCTGAGTTATACTGAGAAACTTACAGTTTTGACTATCCATGAAGTTTTCCTATTCCTGCTGTTTATTCTCCACACATCTCTAAACCAACCAGGAAATTTCCCCACCATGTAAGACCCTTCTATGTCTATGATACAGATTAGTATCTTCCTTCTCTGAGAGGATCCTCATGTCCATAACTAGGCATGGTTAGGTATTGGTAAGCATCAAGCTCCTGTTTTGGTGGCCAAGACCTGCTTGTCACGGAAATGTTTGCTCCTCTGTTTCTCAGCCCTTCCTGCTCTCTTCAAAGAAGAGTTAAGAAATGAGGAAGCCATGGAGGGTGAAGCAGTCACTCTGCGCTGTGAGCTGACCAAGACTGCTTCAGTGGAGTGGAAAAAAGGACACACAGTACTCAAACCTAGTGAGAAGTACAAAATGAGGCAGAAGGATGTGACTGCAGAATTATTGATCCATAATCTAGATGAGAACGATGCTGGTGATTATACCTGTGTGTGTGGGGATAAGCAGTCCACAGCTTCCTTGGCAGTACACGGTAATGACCGACTTCATCTAGATGTCCTCGTTATCCAGCCTGTGGTTTGGATGAATTTCTTCTCTGTTTGTTGTTATCTCTGCATAGCTCCCCTGAGTCTGGCTTCACATGTCATAGTCACAAGAATTAATTTGTGTTTTGTCATGTAAAAAAACCCCACCTTCACCCAAATTCTGTTCACAGGGTGGTTTTAGGGCTTGATCCCTAAAATAGATGTGAGATCTGGCCCAAAATAGAAGTCCCCACTGTTACCCTCAGCTCTCCTTCCTCCACCCTTGCCCTTGGCTGTGTTTGCTGCTCCATTTTAACCCTCTGTCCATTGCATCCTCAGCGCTGCCTGCACACATCAAGGAAAGCCTGAAGGACGAGGAGGTCACAGAAGGTCAAGCAGCCACTCTGTGTTGTGAGCTGACCAAGGTGGCTCAAGTAGAGTGGAGAAAGGGAACCAGTGTGCTCAAAGTCAGCGACAAATACAAAATGAGACAGGAGGGCACGGTCATGAAGCTGCTTATCCATGATGTAGAATTGAAGGATGCTGGAGAATACACTTGTGTGTGTGGAGAACAGGAGACAACAGCTGCCTTGATAGTGCATGGTAAAAAAAACCCCACATAACTATATTTGTATTGTTGTGTGTTTCTCTGCCAGCTCATTCCTATTTATTGTCCTTATCTGGGGCTGAATTTGTATCTTGAAATTTGTAAGCTGTGTTTAAAACCTGGTTGCATCCAGACTGTCTTCTGTTCCTGTCTATCAGTTTGTCCAATATCCCAGAGCCATGGGGAAAGGAAACCCTTTCCACCCTAAAGTATTCTCTCATTCTGTACCACCACCACCCCTCACCTGTGTGCCACATGTCATTATTTAATGTCCTCTGTCCATTTTGTGACCTTCAGCCCTGCCTGTGCTTTTCAAAGAAGAACTGAAGGACCTGCAAGCCATGGAAAGCCAAACAGCCACCCTGCGCTGTGAGCTGACCAAGCCTGCAGCTGTCTCATGGAAGAAAGGACACAAAATCCTCAGGGCAAGTGAAAAACACATCATGAGGCAGGATAATGCCCTTGCAGAGCTGGAAATTCGTGATCTAGAGCTGCAGGATGCAGGAGATTACACCTGTGTGTGTGGAGACCAGCACACCATGGCTGCTCTGACAGTGAATGGTAAATGCACCTTGCAGATGGCTGCTTGTTTGTTTGAGAAGTATGAAGTGTTCACCTCTCAGCTTTCTCCTAGGAATTAATCTAAAAGGAGAACTTCTTGTTCTGACATTTTAATTTTGGTCTGATACTCCTGAAAAGGGACCTGAGGACATGGCTGTTTCTCCACGCAGACAAGCTGCTATTTGTAAATCTGGGGGAATAGAGCCTAGGAAATGCTCCTGATAGACCAGCTGAGATGTTCTGCCCACATGGAGAGTGTCCCTGTGATAAATTCTTTAGATTGCATCTCAGATCCATCCAGCCTGGTGTACTTTGACCTGTCAGCTCAGTACTACTTCTCTTATGGTCACTGCTGGATTTAGTTTTCCAGATTGTCATAGCAGTAATCTCAACCTCCATAGTGAAAGACCCTGACTTGGCCAGATTTGAACTTCAGCTGAGAATTCGTGATGCTGCTCATAAATTCAGAGATCTTAGTTTAAATACACTGTGTATTGACTTTCCATTCCCAGCCCTGCCAGTGCTCTTCAAAGAAGAACTGAAGAATGAAGAAGTCCAGGAAGGAGCGTCAGTCTCTCTGCGGTGTGAATTAACCAAAGCAGCTCCAGTGCAGTGGAAAATAGGGTCCAGAGTGCTCAAAGCAAGTGACAAATATCAAATGAGACAGCCTGGCACGACTGTAGAGCTGTTCATTCGTGATCTAGAAGTGAAAGATGCTGGAGATTACACATGTGTGTGTGGTGACCAGAAGACAACAGCAACCTTGACAGTTCATGGTAAAAAGGCCTTATTAAAATTGATAATTAGCTCTATAGATAGACATCACTCTGAAATTCAGCTGTTTCTACCCTGAGTCAGTAACTTGTCTTTGTTTTTATGCCTTTCTCTTCGTTCTGTGTATAGCTCACTTCTTCATAGAACCATAGAATGCTTTGGGCTGGAAGGGACCTCAAAGATCATCTAGTTCCCACCCCTTGCCATGGGCAGGGAGACCCTTCACTGGACCAGGTTGCCCACAGCCCCATCCAACCTGGCCTTAAACACTTCCAGGGATGGGACTTCTGCAGCCTCTCTGGGCACCCTGGGCCTCCCCACCCTCAGAGTAAAGAATTTCTTCCTAATGTCCAATCTAACCCTGCTCTCTTTCAGCTTGAAGCCATTACACTTGTTCTATCACTGGAGTCCCCAATGAACAGTTTTTCTCCCACTTTTCTGTAAGAAAAGTGAGAAAGAATAGTTCAGGTGAAATTTTGGGGTCATTTTTAATCTGTTCCCCTGATAAAGGTGAAAACAAGATGTTTCTTTCTGCCCCAGGCTCCCTCTTCTTGGACATTTATATTTTCCAGCTCTTCCCCCTCCACAACGTCATCCCCATGGTTCACTTCAGCCAACCATAGCTTTCTCCAAAACACTCATGTATGGTCTGCCAGGCTCTCTGCTCTCCAAACATTGCTCAAAGGAGGAGTGAGGGTTGGGGCAGCAGAAGAAGGAGATGTTGCTGTGCTGGGTGACCTGGCTACAGCTGCCCCTGGGGGTACCAGATTCTTTAAGTGAATCTGGCATGCAGAGTGAGATAAAAGTTACCTTTTCAGAGCTTCTTAACCTGTAACTGAGGTTTGAAGGATGCAGGAGTCACTTTATATGGGGATCAGGACAGGAATTTAAAAAAATCCCAACCAGAACACAGGTTATCAGAAGTTAACTCTTCTTTATCCTGCTAGTTCCCAATAAACCAATCCATGCATAAATCCTTGCGTTACATTAATGACCTCATTGCCTGATACTCTGCTCTCCTCTTGTCAATGAATTTCTGGTTTAATAGAATCCTTGGTTCTGAGGACCTCACTGGGACAGCCAGTTCTGTCTCCTCCAACTTTTTCCCCAAAACTTATGATGCTGACTGAGACCTGGGCTTTTTCTGATGCCTTCTGGGAGTGCTGTTTGTATTCTGTGCCTGCTCACAGTAGTTGAGCACAAGGCACGTTATGGGTCAATGTTAATTGTCAGCTTTCCTGAAGGCTGCTTCCTATAGGCTGTCCTATCTTTGGGTTTTGATTTCCAAAATGGGAAATAGTGAGGACCTGAAATTCTTGTTAAATTTAATGACCCTTCAAACTTCAATTTAAAACTAGAAGTTGTTTTATTTTGAAATCTGGCTGGTTTCATGCAGGCAGGGCTATAAGCTTTTAGTAAAAACAAAAGAGAAGATGACAATACCAGCCTCCAAGACATCATAACTGTGTAGGTAAAACAGCACTGTGTCCAGCAGTGCTATTTGTGGGTGATGTTGGCCCAAGATCTAGATCTTTCTGTATTGTTCTTACACCAGACATCCAGGGAACTGATCCCTTATGGTAAGCAAAACCACATCACACCTGAAGAAGAATGTTTTGAGTTTCTGACCTTGGCTAGTTCATTAAAAAAAAAAAGAAATTAGGAATTTAATTCTGTTTTCTGATGACCACTTGTCCATGTTGCATCCTTCAGCTCTGCCACCGCTCTTCAAGGAAGAGCTAAAGAACAAGGAAGCAGAAGAAGGTGGAGAAGTCACCCTGCACTGTGAGCTCACCAAGGCTGCTCCAGTGGAGTGGTGGAAGGACCAGAGGATTCTCAAAGCAAGTGAGAAATACAAAATGAGGCAGGAAGGGACCAAGGCAGAGCTGGTGATTCATGGAATAGCTGAGGAGGATGCAGGAGGCTACACCTGTGTGTGTGGAGAGCACCAGACCACAGCCATCTTAACAGTACAGGGTAAAAACTATCTTGATCTCCTATTTCCTAACTGGAAACACCTGTCTTCTACCATAAGGTGTTCAGTTCTCCATATCTGCTTGTTCAACCTTATTAACTGAAGCTCCATTAGTTTGAAAGTGTTCCCTGCCTTTGATGACCTGCAGGCTGTATTGGGAAATACCATTCTGCACTTTCTCTCTGCCATCCTTTTGTCTTTTCCTTTCCTTACACACAAACCTGCTTATCCTTTCACCTTTCCCTTCCAGCATTCCTTTCCTAGTATATAACACCCCTATTCATTTCTCTTTCCTTTCCTGCATTTATTGTCTAAACACCAATCTGTTTACTGCTTGCTATTCCTTCCTGGAATTCTCAATACCCACCATTTTTCACTTAGCACAGGGTCTAAAAAGCAGTATCCAGCACAAGGTTGTGTTAATTATAATTTCTTCTGTCCTGAGTTAACGTATATATTGGGTTTTGTGCCCATAAACTCTGTCCTGATGCACAGAGAGATTTGCATTGAGAGCCTGATTTTCCAAGCAGGAAAGAATAAATTCTTTCTCTGACATCCTCCTGGTTTTGTTTTGTTGCAAGAACCAGTTGCTGTGCAAGCAAAACTGGTGATGCAGCTTAACACTGCTGGAAATGTGGGAATTGTGCCAAGTGAAGGAGGCTGAACCTGGTTTCCAGCCTGGGTGTTTTTATTTAGCTGCACTGCTCTGGAGTGGGACACTGAGTTTGGGATCTGAGATATCCAACCTTGTTAAACAGGTGGATTATCCTGTTATCCCACCTAGTTAATAGAGGGACATAGGTTAAGGTCACCAAGTTTATTTCAAGGACACAAGTTGCAGTGAGTTCTAGAATTATGTTAAGTGGGGAAAGTATGTTCTGAGACAAGAAAACAAGCTGGGAATCAGCATCTGGAGATTTTCTTTGGGGTTGAGAAGAATCTGTGAGCCCTGGATGCATATTTCAAGGGTACCTCAGGAAGAAGGAATGATGATGAGTAAGGAGCTGTGCCAACACTCAGAACTCAGCAGGTCTGCTCTGTAAATGGGAAGAGAGAGTACAAAGGCCTGAAGTTTGTGGAAGACACCAACACATATGTGAACTAAGGAGCTCAGAGGTGATATTCCTAATTCTTACATGGCAGCTTGTAGAAAGCAGGTGTAAATCTCTTGAGGACTGTGCAGTTTTGCTAGCAGGAAGCCACAATGAACTCAAAAGGATATGGGTATATATTCCCACCAGGATGTTTTCATTTCTCTTTCCTCTCTTTGCTTCTGATGCTCACCCTTCCATAACATTCACATCTTTCCCCTGCCACTTCCTACTCTCTCCCATCCCTAGATACATCCTCAGTTTGTAATAATTTTTACCTGCATCCTTCAGCTGTGCCTTGGTTTTTCCAAGAAGAACTGACCAGGATGGAAGCAGTAGAAGGTGGAACAGTCACTTTGCACTGTGAACTCAGCAAGGCATCTGCCCGTGTTCAGTGGAAGAAGGGCCATCACATCCTCACCCCGAGCAACAAGTACAGCATGAGGCAGGAAGACTGTGCTGTGGAGCTGGTGGTTCATGAGTTAGACTTGAATGATACTGGAGATTATACCTGTGTGTGTGGAGACAAGAGCACCACAGCTGCCCTAGTAGTGCATGGTAAAGAAACCCTTGGGACTAAGATCCTCCAAACCTTAGACCTTCCCAAGTCTCTATTGCTATGGTCTGTTCCCATCCCTTTTCTGTTTGCTTGGGCTTTTGTGTTCCTTTGGTCCTTCCTTCTGTTAGAACTGGGAAAAAAAGTTGTCTGTTGGGTTTTGTCCTCCTCAGCTGTGCTGGTCCTTCTCACTGTCCTTACCCTGATGCAGAGTCCAGGGAAGCCAAGAGAGATTATTCCATCATGTTTCACTGGCCTGGATCAGGGCTCATCCTCTCCCCCAGCACCTTGTCTAGATGCTTTTTAAGGAATATTCACTCTCTCTCTGTGGTAACTCTTTTACTCTTCAGCACTGCCTCCAGAATTCAGAAAAGACCTGAAGGATCTGGAAGCTGTAGAAGGTGGGACAGCTGCTCTTCGCTGTGAGCTGACTAAACCTGCTGTGGTGGAATGGAAGAAAGGGCAGGAGGTGCTTAAAGCAAGCAGAAAACATAAAATCAGTCAAGATGGTGCTGTTGCAAAGTTGATTATCCATGAGCTGGATGTGGAGGACACTGGAGATTACACCTGTGTGTGTGGAGATCGACAGACAACTGCTACTTTGACAGTCAATGGTAAAATAAGGGGGAAGAAAGGTTATAATATTTTGTGAGAATAAAACCTGTGGTCTAGCATCACTTAGGGTGAAGAGCTGACTGTGATCTGTAAGTTGTGCAGAACAGAATGGTCTATGCAGCCCACTAGAGACCAGGTAGAAAATGGGAATTACAGTACAGAACTACATGCATTTTGTCCATATGTTACTGTCAGGACAGCTGTAATCTCTGCCTTCAGGGGGAATCTGAACTCTTACAACACCCTGCTGATCTTCAGAATGTCTCTTCAGTGATCAGGGAAACACGTTGGATACTTTTCTAGTAGGAAAACTATCCTGCCATTTTAAGATTGTAGATTAGATTAAGCTTCTATATAGCCCATGGCAAATTTAACTTCTTGAAATCCCTTTCTTGTTCTGCAGATATCCAAGTTACTTCTCTGGGAAAATAACCTTGTACTCTGAATCTAGAGCACTGAGGTTTAGAGACATCAGCTTTTTCTTTTCTTTCTACTTTCTTTCCCAAACCCCAACTGCTGTTATGTTTCAAGTTAATATTTCTATTTTATAGCCCTACCAGCACTTTTTAAACAAGAGCTGCAGAATACCGAGGCTGAAGAAGGTGGTACAGCAACACTGAGGTGTGAGCTTACCAAACCCAATGCTCCAGTAGAGTGGAGGAAAGGAGATACCACTCTGTACCCTGGTTTGAAATACGAGGTGAAGCAGCAGGGCTTCACCTCTGAGTTGGTCATTTATGACTTGGAACTGGATGACTCAGGAGAGTACACCTGCGACTCTGGACATCAGCAGACAACAGCTGTGGTAACTGTACATGGTAGGCAGACCACTGACCCTTGGATCAATAGAGGTGGAGGGAAAGGATGACCTCTTGGTGTTCTCTACAGCCATTTATTTGTTTTGTTGCTAGTCCATGGCAGTATACTTACTCCACTTGAGCATAATGCATGGTCAAGTTAGAAAGGTTCTTCTTGCAGTATCTGGAGTGATTAATCAGCATCAAAGCAATTAAATGTTGTGATGTCAAAATATGGTGAACCATCCTGCCCTCTGAGTGCAGGGAATGGATAACAGAAAATGACCAGGCAGGTTGATGGTTACTTTGGGTTCCTAGTTGCTTCAGTAGGTGTAAGGGATGTCTGATTGGGGGTGATGACTGATTAGGATGATAAGAGATGCAACAGCTGGGGGATAAAGGATTTCTGTATCACCTGAATGTGCTCTAGTATCACATGAGGCTTTGAGCCTCAGGTGCAGACTTGGACTGCAGACAACTGCATCCACATCTGTTCTTCTCCATCCCTTCCACCATCCTGTGCAAGACTTTGCCTGAAATCTGAATTTCTTCCCCCATTCATCACTTTTTTGTCATCTTTTACTGTACTGCCTCTTCTCTAGTTTTGAATGCTAACTTGATCTTTTATATGTTGATAGAAGTTTTCTTGGGGGGAGGAAATACTCTTAATATTGCAAACTTTTGGACCTTTGTTAAGGAAGGTGGGTCCATGTAAGGGAGAGGATATCCCAGTGATTTTTGACTAAAGCATCCATAGTTGGCAAAGAGACAATTCCATAGGGAATTCCTGACTCCTTCAGGCCCCAAACCCAGACATTCTATGGACCCCTCTCTAAGACCATATTTTTCCTAACAACTTCACCATCCATCCTCAGCTCTTGGTTCACATGCTGGTTCAAGAAAGATGCTAACAAGACAGAGAGTTGCAACCCAAGGATTATGGAGCCTTTAGAGTAGGCCATTCCACTTCTGAAGAATGATGGTAGGGTTGGGTCCTTTTCAGTCTAAGTCTTTTCCCTCTCAAATTTTGCAGCACTGCCTGTTACATTTAAGCAACCCCTACAGAATAAGGAATCAGAGGAAGGAAGTACAGCTACATTCTCCTGTGAGCTGTCGAAACCCAATGCTGTGGTGGAATGGAGGAAAGGAGGAGTGGGGCTGCAGCCCAGCCAGAAGTATGAAATGAGGCAGAGGGAATGCCTGGTAGAGCTATTAATACATAATCTCAAATTAGAAGATACAGGGGAATACAGCTGTGATACTGGGGATCAGGAAACCAAGGCATCTTTAAATGTGAAAGGTAGGTGGTGTGAGCTGACTACTAAATATCTTCCATCCAACAGGCAAAGCAACAGCTTGAGTATGAGCATTATTAAGTGAATTATTTTTTCCCCCTATAAATGTTTTTCTTTTCATCTGATACACTGAAATTTCTTCTTCTTTTATTTTTAATAATGAGAATGGAAGGGAATGATTCTTTATTCTTCTGGTGCTGCACTTGAGTTTTGATTTCTAAGAAAAAAATGCTGGATTTAAGGCTGGGGAGAAATTAGAGAAAGAGCAATGCTTTAACATAAGGTCTGGATATTTCACATGACACATGGTTTCAGCACTTTAAAAAAGATTATTTCTTTTTTTCAAAGTCCTGGAAGAGGACTGGCAACAACCCTCCTGATCTCTCAAGGCTGTCCATGGAGTTTGGAACTTCTTTACTCTTGAGATCATTGTTAGAGCAACTGAAGGATAAATTCACTCAAAGAATTAAACCCTGGGAAGGGTTAGAGTTGAGGAAAAAGGGAAATAAATGTTATACATACAGATGGCTGCTTCTCATGTAGCAAGATCTCCTAGAAGCTCCAGACAAATAGAAAACATGGATCCTCCCTAAGAATATAGCACTTGCACAGCACAGTATCTTGCTCTCCAAACTGGCAGTCTAGCTATGGTAACCAGGACTTGACTCCTCAATAAAAGCTCCTGTTGCTTCTTTTTTTCCCCCCTTTAGCCCTGCCAGTTCTTTTCAAAAAGGAGCTCAAAGACAAGGAAGCCGAAGAAGGAGCTGCAGTGAAATTCCAGTGTGAGCTGACCAAGGATAATGCGACAGTGGAGTGGAGGAAAGGCACCATGCAGCTCTTCCCATGTGCCAAATATGAAATTAAATTAAGTGGTCGCACAGCTGAACTGGTGATTCATCACGTAGAACCAGAAGATGCCTCTGATTACACGTGTGATACAGGAGACCAGCAGAGCACAGCAGTCCTCAGAGTGAATGGTTAGCATTGCAGCAGAGCAAAACAGGATAAAAGGGACCTGTGGAATTGTGTGAATGATATTCTTTCATTTGGTGGTGAATAACACCCCTCCCCTGCCCTCAGAGTTAAAATAATGACAAACAAGTGGTCAGCCATAAACCAGAATACAGGAAGGTGGATCTTATGGGATGGGATGTGTAGCATGGCTATTCAAGCCTGTCAAGGACAGCATACAGTGTATTCATCTCTTCCTCTGGTGAGATAAAAGCATCATAGGGATTTTGAAATTCCAATAGATCTTTATTTTAGGCACTTTGGATTCATGAATCAATAACTGATCATATATATTACAAAAGCATTTTAAAAATGTACAGTTTTCAAGTTTCATAATTCCTTCTCACACTGTGTTAAGCAAACCAGAAGTGATGTCTGTGATTAATTACTGTCTGTGAAATGTTTGTGGTCATCTCAAACTGTTGTGTGTGGAACTTGTGGCTTTGATCCAAACCTCAACATTTCAAACCAAATCCTCTTGGCTAAACCTGACCCACGAAGCAGCCATTGAGCCAAGTGAGAGCCTTGTGCTTGCTTTATGTGTGCCACAACAGGGCTTAGACAGAGGAACCACAAGCACTGAGATTCCTGCTTCTCCAACTTCTCATACACACACAAACACACTTGATGCATATTCCCCTCCTGATTCCATCAGTGACAAGCTGTTGTCTCAGCCCTTCCATGCCCTGTTTGAATAAATGTTGTCCATTTCTTTGTGCATCGTCTGGAAGGACTCAGTGTTGATGGTCTTGGAAAGGTAGCAGAGAAATCAGAAATATGTTTAAGGTTTTACATCATTTACAGTGTTGGAACTCATGAGTATTTTTATGAGAGTGACTGGATTTACACTGGTTCTAGTCAGAAGGTACCAGGTTTTGCTCAGCCAAAAATCTTCACGCATGTTGGAGTTTCCAATATCCAGAGCAAATGTAGATAGTGAGGATGCCCTTGGCTTTATGAGATAGGAGCATGTTATGGAAAACAAATGTATTTGGGGAACTTTCTGAGCCTCTCCTTTTATGGGTATAGGGAATATAGGTCTGTTTATAGATACACACACACAGACACACACACACACACACAACTATTATATAACCATTTGATGAAACCTTGTTCTGCAGCATCAGACCCAGGTGCCAGGTTGTGCAGACCTGGAATTCAAGCTAATGGGTTGTGTACTCATGTTTTTTCCACTTTCCAGCCATCAAACCCCGGCTGAAGCAACAGCTGAAGAACGAAGCAGTGGAAGTGGGAGGAACAGCCAGGCTGCGCTGCGAGATTTCCATCAGCAAAGCAGAAGTGGAGTGGAAGAAAGACGGAGTCGTCCTTCACTCGAGCTCCAAGTATGAAATGTGGCAGGAGGGCACCTTCCGCGAGCTGCGTGTTCACCACCTGGAGCCTGGTGATGCTGGAGAGTATTCCTGCAAGGCTGGAGATGAGACGAGCTCTGCAAAACTGACCGTGAAAGGCAAGACCCACTTCCTAGGGCAAGGGGATTTTTCCTCTTTAGGATGCTGAGATTTTGTCACCTAAGTGTTACTATGGTGATGAGCAGCTGTGATAAACCATTGTGATAAGCACAGAGCACAGGAAGAGCATCATAAAAAGGTCTCGTGGTCAATGACCACACCAAAGCAAAGATTTGCTTGGCTGGCAGCTGACAATGAGGCAGCTGTAATATTTGACTCGTGGCTTGAAATATTTGCTTGACATCATACACATGTGAGTGAACAGATGGTCGGTCCCCAGCTTCCAGTCACATGGCAGCTGCATCTGGCCTTACTATCACTACAGAGAGGGTAGGTTAGGACCACTAGCGTGGAACAATCACTGCTAGCATCTCTGCAGGCTAGTTGATACTATAGGTACCCCATACATTACGCCCAGCTGCACCATCTCTTGTGCAGATGGTGACCTCAGTTGTATGAATGTGCACTGTGTTTGCTCAGATGAAGATTGCACTGCTTCTCCTCTGGTACTCCCCATCAGATTTGGGGTACATCCAGCTTTTCCCTGTTGTAGTCTGCCTGCATGATCATTGCACAGGTCTACAGGTGCCCAGCT
This sequence comes from Gallinula chloropus, assembly GCF_964237585.1. Classification (NCBI taxonomy): domain Eukaryota; kingdom Metazoa; phylum Chordata; class Aves; order Gruiformes; family Rallidae; genus Gallinula; species Gallinula chloropus. Next base: position 160,769,022 of record NC_140086.1, on the reverse strand, counting down.
GCCTGAGAAGCTGGACTCAAGCAAACTAAAGCACAAATACAAGGAGGTGGTTGTGTCCCTGGACTGGGCATTGGTGAGGCTGCACCTCAAGTGCTGGGTCCAGTTCTGGGCTCCTCACCATAAGAAGGACATTGAGGTCCTGGAGCGATTCCAGAGAAGGGCAACCAGGCTGTGGAAGGGGCTGGAGGGCAAATCCTCTGAGGAGCAGCTGAGGGAGCTGGCAGTGTTCAGCCTGGAGAAGAGGAGGCTGAGAGGAGACCTTATCACTGCCTACACTGACCTGACAGGCAGGTGCAGAGAGGTGGACGATGGTCTCTTCAACCAGATGACAGGAAATGGGACAAGGGGAAATGGCCTCAAGCTGCACCAGGGTCAGATCAGATGTTAGGAAAAATTATTCACTGAGAGTTGTCAGGGCCTGGAACAGGCTGTCTAGGGAGGGGGATGAATCACCTTCCATGGATGTGTTTAAAAAAAGGGTAGATGAGGTACTTAGGGATAGGGTTTAGCATAGGACAGGAACAGATGGACTTGATGATCTTAGAGATCTTTTCCAACCTTGTGATTCTGTGTTATGTCCATCCCTGGAGGTACTTAAAGTTCTGCAGGACAAGGTGTTGAGCAACCTACAGTATGTTGGCCTTGCTTTGAGCAGTGGCTGGACCAAATGTCCTCGAAAAGTCCCCTCCAACCTCTAGTACTCAATGTTTCTATGATTTATTCAATAGTTTTATGATTTATTCAATGATTCTATGATTTATTCACTCAGTGATTCCATGATTTATTCCCTTTTGTGGCTTGACTATTGATGGACTGTTTGCAGAGCCTGATGTGACCATCGTGAGTGGCCTAAAGGACATGGTGGTGTTTGAAGGGGACGACGTGACGTTCCGGTGCCAGGTTTCTCATGAGAACGCAAGGGACGTTGAATGGAAGCTGCAGGATGTTGCTCTACAAAACAACGAAATGAATGAGATCTCAGTGGAGAAGGGGAAGATTCACACCCTGACGTTGAGGAAGGTGACTGAACAGGACATTGGCACCATCGCCTTCCGAGTGGGACCCCACGTGTCAATGGCAGAGCTCACAGTAAAACGTAAGGGCTCTGTGTGGGGTGGGAAAGGAATGGCATTGGTGAGAACAGGTGATATTTTGGTTATCTTAGAATCCTAGAACCTCCTGAGTTGGAAGAGACCCATAAGGCCCATCGAGCCCAACTCCTGGCTCCACAGAGCCACAGCCAAGTCAGAGCAGGGCACTGAGCACATTGTCCAGATGCTTCTTGAGCTCAGCCCAGCTCAGTGCTGTGACCCCTTCCCTGGGGAGCCTGTGCCAGTGCCCAACCACCCTCTCAGTACAGAACCTCTTCCTAACATCCAGCCCTATATGAATAATAAATTCAAGGCCATTATTCACCCATTTTTAGCTTGTTAGTAGGGTGCTTGTGCTTCAGAGTACACATGATGTTCACAGAGAGGGTTGTTAGGCATTGGAACAGGCTGCCCAGGGAGGGGGTTGAGTCACAGACCCTGGATGTATTTAAAAGATGGATAGATGAGGTGCTCAGGAATATGGTTTAGTAGAGGACAGGTATGTTTGGACTTGATGGTCTCCAAGGTCTTTTCCAACCTTGGGATTCTGTGATTCTGTGGTGGAGTTGCCATCTCCAGAGGTATTTAAAAGGCAGTTAGATGTGGCTCTGAGGGACATGGTTTAGTGGTGGCTGGCAGGTTAGGGTAATGATTGGACTTGATGATCTAAAGGGTCCCTTCCAACCAATTCTATGATTCTATGTGATGTCTTACACTGTCATCACTACAAATAGACAGTGGATATGTCACCAGGGTCCTGATGCTGACTGGTTTCTAGAGAAATTACTGGGGTAGCTCTAGTAGGTGGACTGACAGATCTGTAATTCTCATTGCTTCCACTTTCCCTTTTCATTTCTTTTACACCTTTTTCTTTGGACTATTTCTTTCTCTAAACACTGAAGAAGGTTCTCTAAATTCTGAAGAAATTCTCAGTCAAACATCCTTGTCCTTCCCCCTTTGAAACCGTTTCTCTGTTCAAAACTCTCCACCCCCCTACCTGAACCATTAAAACACTTGTAAAGTTTTTTATTAGCACTTCAGCAACTTCCATAGATATTTGTGAGTGGTTTTCATCCAAAACCCATTCACTTTCTTTTTTTTAACTCCACAATATGTGATACAGAAGTTAAAGTATTTTTTAATACTTAAAGGTTCAGCTGAAGCTTTAATGCTATAAAGGTGAGTATAAAGGCTTTTGCTGTGTCTGTAATTTCAGTGCCACCTCCAGTCTTCAAGGAGCAATTACAGAGCACAGAGCTGCAGGAAGAAGAAACAGCCACCCTCCGCTGCGAGGTCTCCCAGCCTAACGTCACGGTGGAGTGGAAGAAGGGCACTCAGGTGATCTGCCCCAGCTCCAAGTATGAAATCAGGCAGGAGGGAACAGTCCATACCTTAAAGATTTATCACTTGAAACCAGAAGACTCTGGCAAATACACCTGTGATAATGGAAATGAACAAACAACTGCCACATTAACTGTTAAAGGTAGGTTGGTTTGGTTTCTGTTTAAGATGAGAAACTTGTTCCTCATCCTGAGCTTAGTACTACCAAAAGGATGCTGTCTACTGTCCTTGCCTTCCAGATGTATTCTGCTGGCATAAAGAAGCTGTGTATTTTTGCTTTCAGAAGTTGTATTAATTCTTGAGATGTCCTGAGGCGGTGAAGGTGGAGGGATCCAAGTGCAGTAACTGCTCCCATAGTTGTAGATCCAAGGACCTCCTTCTGGCACCCAGAAAACCAAGGCCGGAACTAAAATTAGAATGAGCCCATTTTTGATGCTTAACCATCCTTTGAGCTGTAGTTCCACCTGGGAAAATTATGCTCAGGAGTCAAAGTGCTCATATTTATTTGGGCACTCAACCTCAGCTGATCAGCCAGGCATCGAAGTAGTTCCAGTGCCTTAAAATAACAAGTGGAGATCTTAAAAATAGGCTTAATGTGGCAATATATATATATATATTAATCTTCTCTGGTGTAAATACAATATAAAGGTGACTTTTTCTGAGGTACAAGAGCAGCAAAAATAAGGAGTTGCCAGGATGTTCTTCTGAAATGCCATCCTTAGAAATATCCCTTGGGGGCTCTCCCATGAAGGGCACGCATCTGCCTGCTATCCCACTGACTTTAGGATCCAGTGACACCAGAATACTTCTACTGTAAGCAGATCCCTTTGTGGTGGCTGTCCCTTTTTGACTATGTGTGGTCCCAGCCACTCCTGCATTCTTTGGAAAAAAAAAAGGGGTCTAAAACCAGGAAGCCAAGGAAAGGTCTACGTCACCCTTCATGCTGTGCTGTCCAGGCACAGTACACTGGTGAGGTGGGAAAAAAAGGTCCTTCTTGCTCCAAGCTAACAAGTGTGAGATGAAGCAGATGGGCTTTGCTTTGGGGCTCCTCATCCATGATCTACAGCTGAAGGATGCTGTAGACTACATCTGCAGTTCTGGCAGTGAGCACACTATGGCATCCTTGGTAGTAAAAGGTGACTAAAGACTTTCACTTCCCCATTTAGGGAGCTCTAGCAAGTGTCCCACTGGACAGATTCAGTGGCACTGCAACAGTCTGATCCTTTTTTGTGATGAGGATTTCTGAATCAGCAGTGACATAGCCTGACAGAAGCAATCTTCACAAAGACTTCTCTCTCCTTGTTCCTTTACTGGCTCCTAAGAACCCTAGGGCTGCAAGACTTTGCTGCATAATGGGATGTCTTCACTGCAAATGCAACTGTACAAAAACCTTGACCTCTGCCATTCCCTGGCAGTCCCACAAAAAAAATACCACCCATTCCTACATCACCTGCAAGACCCTTCAGGTCTATCTCCTCTCATACCAGTCACCCAGTTCCTGTGAATTCACTCGAATTTCTAGAACCCCATCTCCTTCCCTTGTAAATGCCAATGCCATAACTGTGGAGCCACCAAGTTTCTTCCAGGGAACTGAACTAATTTTCAGCATGTGGTGCATTCTAAACCAGCCCCTCAAAACTCCATCTTGACCCATCAGTCATACACACTAGTGCAGAGACTTCCATCTCTCTTCTGGGTCCAGATTTCACATGAGGTGCATTATATAATGATGTTTCTCCATGCACCCTCACAGATGCCAGAGAACTTAGATACCAGGTGTAGGCTTCTGAGTTGTGGTTTTGGTACACATTTGGAGATACATGCACTTAGATGCTCAAGAGTCTGTATCTGTGACCACTAAGGAGGTAAGAAAGAATCATAGAATCATAGGGGTTGAAAGGGACCTCGAGAGATCACCAGGTCCAACCCCCCTGCCAAAGCAGCTCCCCAGGTCATATTGCACAGGTCGGCATCCAGATGGGTCTTGAATATCTCCGGAGAAGGAGACTCCACCACTTCCCTGGGCAGCCTGTCCAGAGCTCCCTCATCCTCACTGGGAAGAAGTTCTTCCGCAGATTAGTGTGGAACTTCCTGTGCTCCAACTTGCAGCCATTGCCCCTTGTCCTGTCCCCACAGACCCTGAGAAGGGGCTGCCCATTTTCCCCCTGCATCCCATACTTAAGATATTGATAAACATTAATAAGGTCCCCCCTTAGTCTTCTTTTCTCTAGGCTGAACATTCCTAAATCACTCAGCCTTTCCTCACAGGGGAGATGCTCCAGGCCCTTTATCATCTCTGTAGCCTCTTGGACTCTCTCCAGGAGCTCCCTGTCTTTTTTATCCCAGGGAGCCCAGAACTGGACACAATTCTGGAAGGAACACATTCCTGAAGGCATTCAGTTTGCACAGTGCCCAATGACTCTTGGGGAGTGCAGAGTGCTTAGTGCTCCTGGAAATCCAGCACTTTCTGTCATTCCTTGTTTGGGTTTTAAAGCAATTTTGGAATTCACCTTGAACCAAATTTGGAACAGCATTTGAATTTCATTGAACACAAGACTTTGTGAAGCCACCACCAATGAAACGTATTTCTTTTCCCTCTGATTTGTGTTGGTTTAGCTTTGCCAGTAACCTTCACACAACCACTCCAGAACCAGCAAGCTGAGAAAGGTGGCACCATCACCTTGAGATGTGAAATCTCAAAGTCAAATGCCACCGTGCAGTGGAAGAAGGCTGGAACAGTACTGCGGCCGAGTGACAAATACAGGATGTGTCAAGCTGGGTCCGTGGCTGAGCTGACAATTCACAGCCTGAGTGAAGCTGACGCTGGGGAATACACGTGTGACACAGGGGACCAGCAAACCACTGCAGCTGTGTCTGTGAAAGGTGGGGCTTTGCGTGGGGAAGAGCTGAGGGGAGATCAGAACCGTGGCAGGGGCATGTGATGCTATAATTTGACAGCTAGACGTTGTCCTGTGTCTGAGCTGAGTCACGGGCATCTCAGAGGGGAGGGTGATTTCAGAGTGATGAGAGGGTGATTTCAGAGTGATGAGAAACTGGGTCAGTTATCTCTAGGGAATGAGAAATGTGTCTTTAATCTATGATTTCATGGTTTCATGTTACTGTTGCTACTTAAATTGGTTGGCACAATACATAGATTGCACTATAAATATATATATATATATACATAGTATACTTATTATAGCACAATACAGTATGACATGCATGCTTTTTAGGCTGTGTTATGTATGTGCATAATAGATATGCATGCATGCAGACATTGTGCATCTGTAAAAATGCAACATGTTGTGTGCCCACATAACCACTTTGCCATGTGTTTAGTGCTTAGTGCTTTGTGGTCATGCTTTCAAACGATGTAGTAGTGCCAAGAAAAGAGCATAACAAAATGTTTAACCCAGGAAGCCTCACTTGAAAGCAGATATCAAACTCTGTTGACCTTTCCATAAAGAATCAGCACCAACCATAGTGGAGATGCTGAAGGACGTCACTACGTATGAAGGAGAAGATGCAGTGTTTGAATGCAGGCTGTCCCGGGAAACAACTCAGGATGCCCAGTGGTTCCTGGGGGATGTTCCTCTGCAATCCAATGAAATGAATGAGATCAGAGTCCAAGGGACACGTCACACTTTGATCCTGAGGAAGGTGACACTAGAAGACTGTGGGCCCATCAGTTTCAAAGTCGGGCAGCATACCTCAGCGGCACAGCTAACTGTCCAAGGTGAGAAGCCTCTTAGGAAGAGGGATTGAAGAGTTACTGGTAAGCACTGCCAACTTTGCTTTAGTTTCTGGAGAGTTGTATTTAGAAGAAGGGGCCTGTGGGAACTTTGGTAGATTCTGATAACCCAATATAGGCATTTAAGAGTTACATCTGTATGTCTGAGCTAGTCATTCCTGTCCTTTTTATAGTCCATGGAGTGTAGCAAATGTTCTTTGAAGACCATCCAATCTATTGTGAAAGCAGCAGCTAAGGTATGTCAGCATCAATGCTTAAGATTGTCAAGAACGTGCTCCAAATTAACCTCCTACTTCCAGTGCTTTTAGATCACACTCCAAAAAACAGGAAAAACCTCTGAAAAAAACTTTCCATTGAGGTTTACAGAATGACTTTGAAAGATGGGCCATGTCAGTACCTCATCTCAGTTTTTTCCTCTTTGATCTCATTCAAAATGTAACTGTAGGCACCCAGTTCTGATCTGGTGTCACTGCTGGATCAGGCAGTTCCAGCAGTGTTGGTACCCTCTTCCCCACAGTTGCTCCGGTCACCTTTGTAAAGATGCTCCACAGCTTGGAGCTACAGGAGGGTGGAACAGCTCACTTGTCCTGTGAGGTGTCCAAGCCTGATGTCCCCGTGGAGTGGAAGAAAGGCACGTCAGTGATCCGCTCCACCCAGAAGTGTGTCATCAAGCAGGAGGGGAATGTGCACACGCTGGTCATTCATGATTTGGATCGTGCAGACTCAGGGGAGTACAGCTGCCACACAACTGATGGGAAGACCACTGCCAGACTAGAGGTTAAAGGTATGGTTGACCCTTTGCTCAGCCATGGAGAGAGGTGGGCATGATAAATTTTGGAACTCTCTAGTACAAGATGGGCATGGAGGTAGTGGAGCAAGTTCAAGAGGCCACCAAGTTTTGTCAGGTGGCTGGAGCACATGAAGTAGAAGGAGAGATAGGGGCAGCTGGGTTTGTTTAGCCTGGGGAAGAGAATGTTGAGGTGAGACCTCCTTGCCACCTGCAGCTTCCTAGTGGGGATCTACAGAGGAGAGACAGACTTTCCTTGGGGTGCTCAGTAAGCAGTTGAGAGGCAACGAGCACAAGCTGCAGCAAGACAAACTTGGATTAGAAGAAATGTTGAACCTTTTGCAATAAAAGGGTGGTTGGCCACTGGAAATGGGACCCAGAGGGGTGGAAGAATCTCCATCCATGGAGAGCCTTCAGCCTTAATTATTCTGTAATTGATCCCTGGCTGCATATTCTGAAGACTCAGGCCTGCAGTTATATATTCTTTGAGTACTTTTATCCTGTTCCACGGTTTTATTCTGGGGATGAAGAACCATCTGGGCTTCAGAAATCATTACTGAAGTTAGTCTGGGATTCTTTGTGGAAACAAGTCTAGGATATGGGAAGAGAAACGCAGGTCCTCTAGAACTGAAATATTTCCTGCTGGTTGACTCCTCTCACTCCTCCTCCTCCTCCTCCTCCGTTTGGCTTAGGCCTAGGCAGCTCTTAGGCAAATGCAGCCAGAATTATGCAATAACCTCATCAATGGCACTATCAGCACCTTAAAAATAAATCATTCCCCTCTTTCAAGCCCTGCCTGTGCTTTTCAAACACTGGCTGAAAAACGAGGAGGTGGAGGAAGGGCGCACAGCCGTGCTGCAGTGCGAGCTGACGAAACCAAACGCACCCGTGGAGTGGAGGAAGGGAGATACAGTGCTGCAGACAAGTGACAAGTATGAGATCCGGCAGGAGGGGACACGTGCTGAGCTCTTCATCTACGATGCTGAGGCTCAGGATGCCGGGGATTATACGTGCGACTCGGGGGATCAGCAGACCACTGCGTCGTTGCAAGTCAAAGGTAGGGGAAGTCATGCCTGAGGATGGAGAAGTTGTAGCTGTGGCTGTCCTCTGTAGGGGTGGTATGGAAGTTGTGCCACTGGGTTATCATTGATGCTCTCTTGTGTGAGTTACAACTGCAGGAGAGGGTTTTTGGCCTGCAATCTGTTCTTCAAAAGGCAAACCGAGTGCCTTCTAAACTCAACTGTATCTCTGCAGTTGCAATTTTGATCTCACTGAGAGGTCTGGGAGCGAAATTGCATCTGCTGATGATGAAGGGTATGTACAAAACTTGCCCATGCTACCTGAAAATAAGAGACTGGACTATTTCACCATCCCTAGAACAGAGCCACTTTAAATCAAGCCATTATACCTGCTTGTGCCTGTGCAGCCCAAGAATTGCAGCTCTTTTTCTAGTGGCTACAATTTTGGCTTTTATAGATTTATCCATCTTTGTGTTGAGAACGCTGTGTCTCTTGACTTGGGCAGCAAAACCAGGCTTTCAGATCCTGAGTTTAGCTCCTGCTCAATGTGGTTTCAGCCACTAAATGTCCAAACGCTGAGCTCGGTGCTGTTGTGCCTTTAGTTGCTTACACTGAAAACTGTGGGTATGCCCACCAGAATCCCCTTAGAAGTCCTGTGACCTATGGCAATCCTTAATGGAGCATCAGCAAACACCCTCATGGTGACACAGCTGATTCCCATGAGTGGCTACAGCACGACTCAAACTCCTCCTCTCTACTTGGCATTGCCAGGAGGCAAGTTGTGGTTCAGAAAGAGGGGAACTGCCAAGGCAGAAGAAGTTGCAAGCAAGTTTCTCACCTCTGAGCACTGTCACTGATGCAGTTGCTTCTCCACCACAGTACTGCCCGTGCTGTTTAACAGAGAGCTGAAAAACGTAGAGTCTGAAGAAGGGGGAACAGCTGTTTTGCGCTGTGAGATCTCCAAGCCAGATGCCCCTGTTGAGTGGAGGAAAGGAGGGGTGGTCATCCAGCCCAGTGACAAGTACGAGGTGAAGCTGAAAGGCAGAATTGCTGAGCTGATCATCCATGGTGTAGAGCCTGAGGACTGTGGGGATTATACCTGTAGCACTGGATACGAGATCACCACAGGTTCTGTGTATGTGCAAGGTAAGGTGAAACGTGGTGGAAACGCTCTGATTGTGCTGCCTGGATTTCTTATTCCAAAACCTTTGACTGTAGCTGGCCAGACTTGTTCTCAGGTGACAGGTGTTACTTGTTCTCAACAAACAGCTGGAAGTCCATTGATTCCTTTCATGATTTCAGTGAAAATACATGGGCTTGCACCCAGGCTGAGGTTGGACCAACGTTTACAAGCTAAGGGAGTACAAAGCACTGACCATACCATGTACCATTGCAGATGGTGGTTCTGCTGAAAAACTACTTGCTCGGAGCAGTGGTCATAAAATAACCCCACTGATGTTCTCGTTCTCACTGATTAAAGCTTCTATCCTTGTTGATACTCTTATGACTCTTTCAAAGCACTGGAAGTAAACCTTAAAGCCTTAAAACCTCATGTGATGTCAGTACAGACGGTCACAACACACAAGAGAGCCAGTCATGACCTGGTCTTGGAGTAGTTTCCTCCCACTGACGCAGTGTTTGCAGATACCTACACTATGGTTGCAAGCAGGTGAAGGACAGAAGATGATTTTTAAGTCCTTAAAAGAAAATTTTAGCTCGTTTCCCCCCCCTGGAACAGCATTTACACGCTTAACTCTCCTGGGGAAACTCGCACTGTTGCTTGGGCTGGTTCTGCAGGCAGTGACGTGTGTGTGTGTGTGTGTTCACGCTTTTGTTTTCCTTTGGCACCTTCTCTTGCTCTGTTATACAGAAGAAGCAGCAGTGATAGTTTCTGGTTTAAAGAACACAGACGTCTTTGTGGGTGAGTCAGCCACGTTCACCTGCGAGCTCTCGCACCCGGGCGTGAAGAACGTGCAGTGGTGGCTCGATGGATCCCCCCTTCACAACAACTTTGTGACTGAGATCTCTGAGCAGGACGGGATGATCCACACTCTAACCTTAAATGACGTGGCGTGCCACGACTCAGGCACTGTCACCTTCAGAGCTGGGTCCCTTATATCTTCAGCTAAATTATTAGTCAAAGGTATTTCGTTGTCAGAAAGAAACACACGGCCACCTCTGGACTTGCTCAGTGTGCTAGTGCTTCTGCCTTCCAGGCTACCCTTACTAAATCACCTCAGGGTCCTTCTGTGTCCTGCAACCCTCCACTTCTGCAAGTTGCCCATACTCACACCAGAGGTCTTATAGGCACAACCACAGGGATTTTTGCAGCGGTCTGGATGAGGAAGGGTTGCAGGGTCAGGGCTGTTGCTTTCACCTGACCTGTAAGCAGAGCTGAACATAGACCGCCGTGGTAGCACCTGGTGATTGTTATCCACCCTTCAACAGGGCATTTTTATATCACAAAATTACCACTGTGCTGCTTCATAGCTCAGTTACTGGTGCTGAGCTCAGTAGGTTCCCAAGGCAAGGCTTTGGGCTGTTGTATTGATGGTTCCAGAGCTCTTCCTGGAGTCCAACGGATGTAACAGTAATGCAGTGATAAAATGAGCCTCATTTGTTGACCATCAGAACAGTGATAGTCATCACTCCACTACCAAAGCTTTCTGGTCTGTTGAGTCCTTATTCTTCTCATTTGGTAAGGGTAGCCACAAGCTGCAAATAACACTGAGCTCCAGATTTGATAAAGCCAAGCTCCTTCCCACCCAGTCCTTTTATAGCCATTGGGAAAAGTTGTTATTTTTCAGACAAAAGTAACACTTATTCCTTGCTTGGAAAAGGGATTTGAGTATACAGAGATATAAAGAGTCAAGAGTTCTTTATTAGAATCTACCCCCATGCTCTGACTGTTATGGATAGATGGATACAGTCTGTAAATGAGAGCTCATGACTGAGTTTCCTGTTGGGCCTTCGCAATATCATCGCTTCTTGGCCTTTTGGCTGAGATCAAGTGCAGTTTACTCTGTGATTGTCCTACAACTGCATTCATTCAATGGACCAGCATGATGGCATCTTCACATATGGGGAGGCTGGGAAGGAATGGAAAAGGTTGAAGGAGCTGCTGCCTTCTCCTGACCCCTTTGTGCAGGGTGGGAATGACAGGCCCCAGTGTACACGTTGGCTCCAAAGTCTCAAGGAGCTTTCTGCTACCTCACATGGGTGAACAGGGCCATGAAGGTCTTAGCCTACCAGTGACTAGAGCAATGGAGCAGTAGGAACAGTGCAACTGCCTTCTCCATTACCAGAGGTGATACTTGCTGTGAGGGGCACGTGTCTGCATGTAATGAAAGGAGATGGGATTGTACTCCCCATATGCACAATACCTTCTTGCTTCTTCAGCCCTGGTGTAACCAAAACATCCTCATGCTTCACAACTGATGTGTCCTCTCCTTAAATACACGTGTGGACACATGGAGTGGTAGAGGGAGCCTCAGAGAGTAGGATCAATCCTGGCAACAGGTTTCTAAAAGACATTTGCATAACTATCTTTGCTTCCCAGGATCTGCTGCTAGCATCCTAAATCTTCAACCTGATGCCCCAGTTTCAACAGGAACATTCCAGACAGAGGTCCAGTGTAGTTTGTTCTAGCTGCCTTGTGATCAGAACAACTATTTGAAAGATAAGGACATCTATTAGCTTTCTCTGACTGTCATTTTTTAATGTCCTGCTGTAGCCCTATCAATTTTTTGGGAAAGATGACTTAGTTCTTCTGAGAAGGATGTTGCAGAAAGACTTCCATTTTCAGACTTGAGATTTTGCTTTTTAGCATATATATTGCACTTCTATGCAGGTGGTTCAATTTGACATGTCAGGAGGGGCTCGTTGGCTGCTTTGGAAGCTCACAATATTTTTGAGGTTAGATATACCTACTATGCCCTACATCTGCTTCCCAAGAGGCAGAGCTAGTATTTTAAAAGACTAGATGCTTGAAAGCAGCTTTGAGGATCTTATCTCCTTCAGAGGAGCTGCATGTCCAGCTGCTCTCAGCATTTATGGTCTCTCAGCCTGAGATTACAATGGTTCATGCTGTATCTGTACATCAGCTACTCTAAAGGAAATGATATTATTTTCCCCAAAACTATGTCTCTGCTGCAGAGAAAGACATGGTTAATGACAATGATAAGTACCTGTCTCCTGTGAAGTGCCCTTTTTTTGTCAAAATTGTCCTAGACCTTTGCCCCTCACTCTGCCAAAGACTCCTAACACCACAGGACAGGAATGGGTGTGGGCATTTGAGTATTGCAATTTTTTTGCAATGTGTGGTTGTAGTTGGCCCATACAAGGAGCCTTCAGTAGAGATTGTGGCATTTTCCTGTTGCTGTGTGAGGTTGAGAGTTACAGGGAACCCCTCACAGCAGCCCATCCCTTGCGGTACTCCATCTCCTGCCACATTCTGGGGAGCAGATGTGTTTCACATCCAGTGCTTCCTTCCTAATCTAGAGGATTTCAGCAATGCTGGGAGAAAAACTAAGCCTGGAAGGAATCCCAGCAGATGTTCTGCACAGAAGCTCATACTTGGGACTGTTAAAGCACAAGCCTGAAATGCTGCTGGCCCATTTTCCAGTGTGGTGGTTACATTCTAACGTCGCGGTTTCGCTTCACTCCTGCTCGATGCTGACACAAGCACAGACTAAACCTCTAATCCCTCGTGTGCCCAGTCAGCTTCCTGCTTTGCCCTGACACTCTGCTTGCCTCCCACAGGCTCTGTGCTTGTCAAAAAAGTCTCTAAGTTGCCATTTCCATGAGGATGCACTAATGCATGTCCTTCCTGACGTGTTGGTTAACAGATCCAACCATTGAAGTGGTCAGTCCCATGCAGGATATAACTGTTGATGAAGATGGCACAGCAGAGTTCATATGCCAATATTCTAGGCCAGTACACGCCATATGGAAGAAAAATGATCAGGAAATACATGCAGATGGGCAGCGAGTGATTATCAATCAGGACTGGAATGTAAGCATGCTAAAAATTAAGCCTACGGTACCAGAAGACACTGGCATCTATTCTTGTGAAGCTGAAGGCATTAAAGTGATGGCTGCACTTGATGTTCAAGGTGAGGTCTTCCAGCCAAAGAGGAAGACTATCATGGGTTCCAAATAAAAGAGGTGGAAAAATCATGGCAGCACCTCACAACCAGTCACCCGCTCTCTGGTGTTCACTCCAGTACTGATAATGATGGTAGAAGTAGTTGGGAATTAATGGTCATTGAATATGAAACTGCAGCATTTCACTGGAGCTTAATCCTAATTAATGCTCACTGATTACACCACTTACATGTCGTACCTCTTCTACCATGACTGGAATGTCACTGCAATGGGATGTGTCCTGCTCATTTATTGTTAAATCACAGATGTAATGTTGGTCCAAAGGAATGAGAGGAGCATTTTTTGCTGTTACAGAGTGCTTTTTGCACACAGTGTGCCTCAAAACCACTATCAGATATTAGTAGTATATATAAGTCGAATTTACTTTTATTTTCAGCTAAGGTATTTTACTTATTTCAAATACTGCTCACTCATTAATTACCCTCTTTCTTAGCAACAGCATTTGTGAGGCCCCTGAGATACAGTAAATAAAAATATTAACTTTAGGATTTTATACTGATATAAAATCAGTATTTTCTTTCTTCCTTTTGTTTTTTGGTTTGGTTTGGTTTTTTTTTTTGTGATGCTTATGGAATCATTTTCAGTCACCATGTGGTTCTGGTCTGATTTCTGAATATTTGTGGGGTTTTTAGACAATTATGCCTTCTTGCTTAACCAGAGTTGCAAGTACAGAAGAACAGAGTATTATTTATTACAGTGTTTTCTATGTTGATAAGCACTTTCCATTTTACTGATTTTAAAATATGCTAATGAACATAACCTAAAAGGATCCCAGAGGAGGTAGAGTTTTGTAATTGGCTGTTTTTTATAGTTAGGTCAACCAGCACTCCCAAAAAGCACAAGTAAACAGCTCAGACTTTTTCCTAACAAAATTATATATTCTCCAAGGATTTACAAACCCTCACTGTTCTCCATAAGTAGGTTTATTATAAAAAAGATAATTGTTTTTTAGTAACACATGGGGGTTTTGTGGTTTTTTACTATTAAATAAGATGTTAAAATTTCTTTTTTGATTTTTTTTGGTTTTGTTTTAAACTTAGAACAGTTCACAGAATCACAGAATCACAAGGTTGGAAAAGACTTTTAAAGATCATCCAGTCCAACCATTCCCATCCTGTGCTAAACCATAACCCTGAGCACCTCATCTACCCTTTTTTTAAACACATCCAGGGAAGGTGACTCAACCCCCTCCCTGGGCAGCCTGTTCCAGGCCCTGACAACTCTTTCAGTGATTTTTTTTTTCTAGTATCTAATCTAAAACTGCCCTGGCACAGCTTGAGGTGGTGATAAGGTCTCCCCTCAGCCTCTTCTTCTCCAGGCTGAACACCCCCAGCTCCCTCAGCTGCTCCTCAGAGGATTTGCCCTCCAGCCCCTTCCCCAGCCTGGTTGCCCTTCTCTGGACTCACTCCAGGACCTCAATGTCCTTCTTATGGTGAGGAGCCCAGAACAGGACCCAGCACTCAAGGTGTGGCCTCACTAATGCCCAGTCCAGGGGCACAATCTATAATGGTTATAGAGATCTAAACAGGAATGTCTCAGGACGCTCATTCATATTACAGATCCCGGTGACCCTTGTACGTTCCTTGTGTAAACTGGATTTACTCCACCACGTGTTCCCACTATTGTGCATGCAATTTGTCTGTGTAGCTGGTCTAATATGAGTGATGTTCACACGCACCAGCCCACACGTAGTTTTGCATCAGGCTGATTGCTTATGTAGAAATGCCAAGTGATGCATGACTCTGCGGGCAAGGCGGGGTGTGTAGGGGATGATGTGCATGGTTCTGGCCACACAGTTCACCACAGACGCATGGGAAAACAAACTTATTACCACAGAGCTTTTGCAGCAACTCAGAGATTTACTACTCAAAATACAGTTAATACAGATTGTAGCTTTTTTGTGTGCTTCCCAGAGGCAGAATTGTTAACTCAAATGATGTAATTTTATCTCGTATTTACTTTGCATGAAAGGCAGGAAGGTTTTACCAGGAGCTTCCAGGGGATTCACATCTCCCCAGTTATGATGATAATTGTGCTGCTTGGGAGATCTGTGGGAAATGCTCCTTTGGCAGAAAGAATATGATTATACTGTATCTTCCTAAACCATCCTTTTTATCAACTGTTGGCCTTATTCATATAAACAACAACCTTTTTAAAATTTATTTATCAAAACAGAAGTCAGGTTTCTGTAGGAAGTCTAGATGAAATGCCAGAGGTCATAGAATCATAGCATGCTCTGGGCTGAAAGGGACCTCAAAAGTTCCAACCCTCTGCCATGGGCAGGGACACCCTCATTAGACCAGGTTGCCCAAAGCCCCATCTAACCTGTCCTTAAACACTGCCAGGGATGAGGCTTCCACAACCTCTCTGGGCAACCTGTGCCAGGGCTTCACCACCCTCATAGTAAACACTTTCTTCCTAAGGTCTAATCCGACCCTGCCCTCTTTCAGCTTGAAGCCATTGCCCCCTGTCCCATCACTACACTCTCTGGTGAACAGCCCCTCTCCCACTTTCCTGTAGGACCCCTTTAAGTATTGGCAGGCTGCAAATAGGTCTCCCTGGAGCTTTCTCTTCTCCAGGCTGAACAAGCCCAACTCTCTCAGCCTGTCTTCATAGGAGAGGTGCACTAGCCCCCTGAACACCTTTGTGGCCTCCTCTGGACTCACTCCAGCAGCTCCATGTCTTTCCTGTCCTGGGGACCCCAGAGCTGGACACAGCACTGCAAGGGGGGGTTCTCACTAGAGCAGAGGGGCACAATCCCCTCCCTTGGCCTGGTTGCCACGCTGTGTTTGATTCAGCCCAGGACACATTTGGCCTTCTGAGCTGCCATCACACACTGTTTTAAGTACAGTATTGTGCTAGAGCTTGGTTCAAACCAACAGTGAAACCTACAAGCACAGTTGATCATGTCCACATGCTTTCTATCAGCTTTCCAGCAGTGGGAATCATCCAGTGCTCCAAAGGCTTGTTCATATTCATCTATGCGTGGCCAAACCATTAATACTGTTCATTGTCCTTCTTTCTAGCCAAGAACAGCATTGTCCAGGGCTTGGAGAACGTGGAAGCTGTGGAAGGAGGGGAAGCCTTGTTTGAATGCTACCTTTCCAAGCCTGAGTGCTACAACTACAACTGGCTGATTGACGATGAACCTGCCAAAACCACAGAAAACACTGAGATGGTTTACTTCGAAAACGGACTCAGGCATCTTCTGCTGCTGAAGAACTTAACTCCTCAGGACAGCTGCAGGGTGACTTTCACGTGCAGTGACGCAGTGACCTCAGCCTTCCTGACAGTGAAAGGTAACTGAAGCACTTGTGCATGGGGAGTCTTAATGTTCTGGTTGGAAAGGGCAAATGAACTGGGGAAATACAATGCAGAGAGGAAAAGATGCATTTATTGCTTGCTTATTATCCAGCTCTCCTTCCCACTCAGTAAATGGACGATGCTATACAACTTTTTTTTCCCTTCCTCCATATGCCACAACACAGATACAAGCAGCATCAGCTGGCAATGAGTTAGCAGCAAATAACTGTCCTGTATTTGTCATTATTCTGCTGAGCTGAGTTGTGTTTAAAGGTACTTCAGGGCTTTAGAGATGAGACTGATATCAGCAACACTGTTACCTCCACATTCTTCTATTTTATGCTATTACTGGAGACCTCTGTGGGGACCAGAACCCATTCTAGAGTAGAAGAACAGCCACCCTCAGTCATAGCATGGTATCTCCATTGTGGTTTTCTGCTACTTGGGAAAGACAGGCATTGCAAGATTGGTTTTGGCTCTTGAAAGATATGGAAAGTTTCAGTCCCTGGTGACACCTTCTGTTCT
This sequence comes from Gallinula chloropus, assembly GCF_964237585.1. Lineage (NCBI taxonomy): Eukaryota > Metazoa > Chordata > Aves > Gruiformes > Rallidae > Gallinula > Gallinula chloropus. Next base: position 160,752,039 of record NC_140086.1, on the reverse strand, counting down.
AGAGACATACATAACCTCCCTTTTAATGATCTCCTTGCTCTCTAAGGCCTGACTGTCCAGAGCTTCAGCATAAGTATACACAAGAAGCTATTGCTTGTATTTGTTTTCATAACTGATGGCTTTATTACCTATTCCTATCTACAGGATGGCGCCTACAAATCCTGCAGCCTCTCACAGATGTGGAAGTCTCTCTGGGGGAGAAAGCTACATTTAGCTGCGTCCTAAGTGAAGCTGTGCCAATTACTGAAGTTACCTGGTATAATAATGATGTAGAGATCCAGTCAGATGCGGACTGGGAGGTACAAGCAGATGGAAATAAATACCAACTTATTCTGAAAAAAGCCCAACTGCGTCATTCTGGAGAGGTGACCTTTGCTTCCAGGGAAGCAATTGCATCAGCCAAGTTATCTGTGATAGGTAAGTGTCTGTTCTTCTGACCCAGTGGTGCTGGACATCCCAGATGTCGTTATTGAGCTATGACTTGGAGTTTTCTAATCTTTGTACTGATTCTTTTCTCTTTGCCTTGCTTGTCCCAAGCTAGTGGTTCTTAGTCTGAGAAGATGCTCTGACTGGAAATAGTCTACCTCATCAGAAGACAATTATATCAAGCTAGGGATGGTAGAGATGCTCACCAGTGTTCATTAGCTGCAATCTTTTGTAAAATATAACACAAGTTACGCAGAGTTCAACATCACCCTCGGCAAATGTGGACATGGGAGGGAGCTGAACTGGAGTCCTCATGGAAAAATTATCCAGGGCATCAAAGAAACCTTTGAAATCTGCTAATCTACTCAAGTGCAGGGCAACTGGTTTTCCAGGATAATAAATTACCTATGTGTGAGTGAGATCCATCAAACACACGCTTCTACTTCAGAGGTCCAGGAGTGGATAGCTCTTGGAGTACTTCACAAGTAGGAAGGGTGATAGTTCCCTAATTCCTTCGTGGGGTAGGTTAGATCAGTGATACGCCAGTATCTATTCCATCACCTAAGGTCTGGCTCCTTCCCACAGTGTGTCAGCCAGCCATGGCCATGCCAGCACTGGGCCAGTGATCATTATGAGACAATTGCAGTGTGTTTTAGCTGTACTTGACATGTTCAACAGCCACTGACTGACCATCTGTTCTTTAAATTCTTACAAGAAGTCTGTGCCAAATGACTCCTGAGACTTGAGTGGCTTCTGATATATTCCAGTAATTTCCACCAAAAGATAAAGTGTGTTGATGGATTTAAAACAGTGTTGTCTTATTTTGGGCACCTACATTTTAGGAACTGCAAAATGCCATCCTCATGAACCCTCCTGTTAACAGGTTTTATGTATGAAATTTGGCTCAAAAGTATAGAAAAGAAGCTTCTTTGTCATGTTTGTGGTGCCCAGAATTATAGAACTAGCTGTTGACCTTATTTGCCTTTAATTTGTTGGATTGTTTTTTACCTGATAAATGCCTTGAAGGCTAAAAGAATTATTTCTGTCTTCTAAGCAGAACAGTAAATTAAGTCAAGAACATTTTCCAGTGTACTGAATATGATGATCAGTAGCCCATCTGGTAGGACACCAGAACATTCCCATTATGTATTGTTACTGCCTGATGCTGTGACATATATAGGAATTACACAGGAAGTGAGCTACTTGCTACTAATACTAGAGTTAACTCTGTAGTCCAACCCCAATTTGATTTCCATCAAGGCCAGACCTGAAATGAACATGATCAAGGTCCAAATAAGTTTTTAGCTAAGTTCCATGGACAGTGTAGGGTCATCTTTATTTTGAGCTGGGTGGGACAAAGCAGCAGGACAAACACCTTATGTGTTTTTACCATAAAGCATTATTGCTTGTGTTGTACATCATGGGACCTCTGTTGTGCCTTCAGCCCAGCCCGATCCACCTGAGGAACCAGAAGTTTTAAGTAAGAGCAGCCGCTCTGTAACTCTCTCTTGGTACAAGCCGTTGAGCGACGGCGGTTGTGACATCCTAGGCTACAACGTGGAGAGGAAAATCCCAGGTGTTGGCTGGCAGCTGTGCAACAAGGGCATCATTCACAACACGGAGTTTATGGTGGACGACCTCACCCTGGGTGAACCCTACAGATTCCGCGTCTCGGCCGTAAACAAAGTTGGGGCCAGCGAACCAGTGCACTTCCCTCAGATGGTGAGGCTAGGTGAGAATAGACAAATGCCCAACCCCCCCCCCCCCCCATGGAGGACTGCAAGCTGCTGTAGACCTTGTGTTTCGCATGGCATGCCTGCTTCAACCCACCCCAGGCATCTCCTAGAAGAGCTGACTCTGCAACATCTTTCAGTGCTTTGCTGCCAACACGATTGAGGAGGAAGAGCTTGGAAAAAAAACCACGTTCTGGGCTGCCACAAACAAAACCTGCTGCACTGTTGGTACCCAACACTTCTTTTCTCCAAGCTGCATCAAGCTGTCTTGATGCAGCCTGCACTGCATCCACGTGTTGTCTTCTTTTCTGGTGGAGTTAGGGGAGAATGAGCCAAAAGGAGCATGTTGGAATGCGTTTAGGGTAACCAAGACCCTGGTACCAATGCAGTGGGTGGTCAGTGTTGTCTTCTTCACCCATCTTTATCTCTCATTATATTATTTGTGTGTCTTTTACAAAGAAATGCTGGAGGACTCGGGTCCTTTTCTGTGTGTTGGAGCAACTTTGGAAGCTACAGTGTGCTGTAGAGCTACCTCATCCATCTTTCTTTTCTTGCAACTCATTCTGTGAGAGCCAAGTGCCCAACAAATTCCTCATAGTGAGAATAATGTTAAAAAATACTATTTTTTCCTTGAAGCTCAGATATGCAATGATGTTTTTTGCAACACAACACCTGCCAGTGCTGGACCCTGATAACTCTGCATATGGTGGTTTTACATTCAACAAGCCCAAGGTGGTTGGGGTGACAGTCTCTTCACCCCAGTGAAATGTGCAGAGGTCTTGCTCAGGAGTGTGCTGCTCTAAGGAACTCAGCTGTGGGTTTGCATCCCGGTCACCATCTCTGAGTTTAATGCATTTGTCTTCATTTTAAGTATCTTTGTCCTACAAACAGCAGGCCATTGGCAGGCCTCCTTCCAAAGTAAAGAAGATGCAGAGGAGCTTTTTAAACTTTCAAATTCTTGATGCTTTTGGGGATTTTTTAATCTTCCTAAACAAGTATTTATACTACATTTTTAATTGTTATTTATTTTCAAGACTGGGATCAACACCACTTTTAATAACCCTTTTTTCTTTCAATTATTTTTCTTACTTCTTTCTTGTCTCACTTCAGAACCGCTTCACCTCTAAACATTAAGACCCTCTAGAATCTGTAGGACTGCTTGAGTTCTGGCGATGGGTAAATGAAGATCAGCCAATAAACATGGGAATGTGAAACACGCAACCACTTTTGCATGTATATATTTAAATGGAGCCTGGTTTAACTGCTGGGAGAGCTTGTAAGGTTATTTTGATGTTGTCTTTGGAAGTGCAAACTTTGGATGCTGCCAGTCTTCTTTTTTTTGTGTATTTTTTTTTCTCTTTGGTTTTCTACAGCAGCTAAAATAATCTGTAAGTGAAGGATGGGCTATTTAGATATGTTGCAGAGTGATCTCAAGGGCCTTAAATCCAGGTTATGATATGTTCCTTGTGCTGATTCACTTCTTTGTAATTACAGAGGCTCCAGTTACAGTCACCCATCCTTTGGTGGGAGGCTCAGTCTCTGAAGGGGAGGTGGCTCGCTTGGAGTGCAAATTATCAAGTGAAACTGAAGAGAAGGTGACATGGTTCAAAGGAAAAGAACAAATACAAGCTGGAGGGAGATATGAGATCCTCTCAGATGGGAAAAAGCAGATACTCATTATTCATGCATTCAAAGCTGAAGATCAGGATACATATACCTGCATGGTTTCTCCAGAAGTCAAATCTGTTGCCAGCTTGTGTCTTGAAGGTAGAGTACATTCCTGTGATGCTTATGGAATTCCAGCTCTGCTTATGGACACCCAGGGGCATCTCCCCAGCTTGGACTGGAATTCTCATTTTCTTTTACAAGTTGTGATAATAATCCACTTCCTGTCCAGTATTACCCAGTATGTTTCTGATTCAATAGCAGCTGCCACTTCAGAAAACGAGGGTTCTTTTTTGATTCTTCTGCATATCATCTGCCATCCCCCTGTCCTAGGCATCCCAAATGGCTTTGGGTCATTTTGCTTAGGAAGCTGACTTTTACCTTTACGGTGGGATTCAGTGGTCCACGTGCAAGCATCTAGTGCCATTGAGACAGTTCAGGATATCACCTCTGGCTTCCATCTCCTTCTCCAGAGGGTCCCAGAGTACTCATAGGTCCTGTGTTATGCCTGAGAGACACATATAGATGTCCTAGACAGCCTGGAGCATTCTCAAATGTCACTGGGCACCATGCAGAGGCAAGTCAGTGTGTCCCAGAAGGTGAGTTACAACCTTCAGGCTTAGACACATCTAACTTGAATTATCTACAGGCAAATGCATCCATATGAGGTGGGACTCTCAGCTCTCATTACAACCAGTTGATATCTGTTCAAGCCAGTCAGTGAAGCCCTGTAAAATGGGATGATCCTGGAGTAACTTTCCAGGCTCTGTTGGCAGTCTTGTCCAGATATTCATGGACTGCAACATTAAAAATGGGCAGAAATTTATGTATCAGATGCAAAACTGAGAGGAAGAAAAGAAAAACTGTTTGGCTGTGTTTTATGCGCATACATAGACTCACAGGGCAGTTGAGGTTGGAAAGGACTTCAGAGATAGTGCAGTCCACCCCCTCTGCTCAAAGCAGGGTGGGTGACCTAGAGCAAGTTTCCCAAGACCATGTCCAGTTATATTAATATCACATTTTGTTCTCAACAGAATGCTTAGTTAAATCCTGCTGGTACTCTTCTGCCCAGGCTTTACAATAATGTTTCTCTGTGGTTTCTCAGACTCTACTCATAGGCTTTTAACATCTCTCCAGTTCCCACAGTGACAATGCTAAAAGAGATCGCCAGGGAAGCTCCCCCTGCAAGACAATCAGAAGACCTGGTGGATGGCCATGTCCAGCCCAGCTTGCCCCCTGAGGCTGCTCAGGAGGGAGACCTTCACCTCCTATGGGAAGCCCTGGCTAAAAAACGCCGCATGAGCCGGGAGCCCACTTTGGATTCTATCAGTGAGGTGCCTGAAGAGGATGAGAAGCTTCAGAAGTTGAGGAAGGAGGAAGCAGAGATGTCTCACTATTACTCAGAGGAGTATTCCACCTGTGATGAGCTGGCTAGGACGGGAGAAGCAGATTTCTCTTTCACAAGCTCGGATGATGAGTCTAGAGCTGGGACTCCTTCACTAGTGAACTACCTCAAGAAAGCTGGGAAGAAAAGTGTCAGTGTTACTAGCAAGGTTCAGTCCATCTCCACAGGCAAACTATGGAAACAGTGGGAGAAATCCACTGTGGAGACTGTTGTGGCTGCTCCAGCTGATAAGCCAGCTGAAACAGAAATGCCAGATTTAGATGACCCTTCCATGAACAAGGCCGCCGTTAAGATCCAGGCTGCTTTCAAAGGCTACAAAGTCAGAAAAGAGATCAAACAACAGGAGTGTCCAGTGTTTATTGAGACCTTCAAGGATTTCTCTGGTGAGCCTGGAAGCACCCTCCACCTTGAGTGTGTGGCTCAGAGCAAAACCGACATGAAAGTCCGTTGGCTGAAAGATGGGGAAGAGCTTTCAGATGGTCGCTACTATCACATAGACAACTACAGTGATGGGACCTGCTCTTTGATTATCACTGGCCTGGACACAAAGGATGCAGGTAAATACACCTGTGAGGCATCCAATAAATTTGGCAAGGTTTCCCACAGCGCTAAGGTAGTTATTGGCACTCAGGAACCTGTAGTCTCTCGTAAGGAGAAGCAGGTTAAGCCAAGCACTGACAGTGAGACAGAGAGCTCCTCTGGCAGTGAGCTGGATGATGCTTTCCGTAAAGCAGGAAGGAGACTTCACAGACTCTTCAGGGCCAAGATCTCAACGGAGATCTCTGATGTGGAGGAAGAGCTCTTTGTCAGTGCAGATGAAGGGGACGTAGAGGTGGTTGACCATCAGACGTATCGTGAGGATGACCAGTACATCTACATCAAGTTTGAAGTCTTGTCTGAGGCAAAAAGTGCTGCCACTCGGTTCAGAGAGATGTTTGGTGCCCTGGGAATTCCTGTGGAGATCGACATTTTGGAACAAGGCCCTAAAAAAATTGAATTGCGAATTGGGAAGGCGACACCACCCACCCATGGGAAGTTTGCACCACCGGTAGCGAGACCTCCACCACCCCTGCTGACTTCTGACACAGGTGGGTAAAGCAAACCTGCTCATTCTTTGGAAAAGGCAGCTGGAGCAGGTCAGACAGTTATCTTTTCACTCACAAATAACTTCTGAAAAGTCTTTGTTTTTCATTTGGTGCAGATTTTTTTCTGGAAACTGCACTTTCAGAAAGCCTGATCAACTTCTCAGCCTGTTTTCATTTTGAGGGAGAGGAGTGAGGTTGGTGATGAAGGATGGGGTTAAAAAAAATATTGACTTGCCTACAAAGCTGCTTTTCACAATAGAAAGGTCCCTTACTACAACAACATGGCCATAAATGCTGTGATTATTACAATTAAATAAGTGAAACAGTTTTCAAAACAGTCCTGAGGGAGACAATGTATTTTGTCAAGGAGATGGAAGGGACCCAATGTATACTTTGCAGCTGTGGTATTGCAATGCTTATGGTGCTATGGAATATCTTCATAGTGCTCACCAGGGAGTATCTTCTTGACTGTTTTCATAGAGAAAAGATCTCACACTGCGATTAAAAACTCTAGAAACCTGAAGCCTTCAGTCACTGGGAAGCAGTGCTCTTAAAATATGTCTTTTAACACAAAGAATTTTCCCTTTTCTTCTGTCCTGACTACCCTGACTTTAGCTCCCATGTTCCTGACTGAGCTCCAAAACCAAGAGGTACAGGATGGATACCCAGTCAGCTTTGACTGCATTGTTGTTGGCAAGCCACTCCCCACGGTTCGCTGGTTCAAGGATGGGAAAGCTATTGAAGAAAATGATCATTACATGATCAATGAGGACCAGGAAGGCTGCCATCAGCTGATCATCACAGCTGTGGTCCCCACCGACATGGGTGTTTACCGTTGCCTCGCTGAAAACAACATGGGAGTTGCTTCAACCAAGGCTGAGCTTCGTGTAGACTGTGAGTCTCAAAATCACTGGAGGAAAGCCAAGGGCGGGGGTCCTGCTGAGGAATGGAGACTTTTTTGGTGTTTGGTTTTCTTTTAAAGAAAAGCATCATTTATATATTTAAAAAAAAAACCCAAAACATGCATGTATTGCCCCAAAAATGTTGCACTTGAAACCTTTTGGGTTCAGGTTGGTTTTGCTGACTCCAAGGCAAGGCTCAGGGGAAAGTTTTTCAGATAAACAGAGGTGCTTTCCATAATCCAGGGATGTATAGGGTTCTGCTGCAGTAGCAGTGTGAAATCAACCTGCCAGTCACTCATATTAGTAGAGGAACTATCATTTTATTAAGAAAAATATTTTCAAAGCTCAGATCCTAGAAAACACTTCCTTTTCCATTTAACAGTGACGAGCACTGACTATGAGACAGCAGCAGATGCAACAGAGACGTCTTCCTACTACAGTGCCAAAGAATATATTTCAAGGTAAAATATTGAACTCCAGCCCTTTCTAACTTCTAATGTGGTAAGATAAATACATATATTTATGTCAAGCCTGGGTTTGCTATATCTATCAGGGGCAGTTTAATGTTAATTAAAGAACAACCAAACCAGGTGAGATGCAATAACTTCAACAGCTCAACATATTTATCATGTGCAAACTTGTTCTGGGGGCGTTCAAGGTAGCCTGGATATTCCTTCAGTGTATCACTCCATCGCTTTTAATGTCACATGGTGCTGATTCTGTTGTCTTGATGACTAAACCCATGGACTGAATTAACCTTAAGTAGGTGATTCTGATTCCCAACTCTTTGCTAGCCTGCTGACTTTCTTCTTTCTAATTGTTTAGCCGAGAACAAGAGGAGTCTACCACTGAGGAGGAGCAATTGCCCCAGATCTTCGATGAGCTTCATGATATTCATGTGGCACCTGGAGCATCACTGGCTAAATTTCACCTGAAGGTGAAAGGTGAGGGGACCCCATAGCACTGTCAGTTGTTGCAGGTTTGCTGCTAGGTTGAAGTGCTGGAGAAGCTGTTTTGATGTGCTTTTCTCCAGCTCTGACCCCAGTCTTGCAACGTGTTTGCATAAACCCACTAGAAGAGTGTGTCCATGCTGAGGAACATTGACTTTTGCAGCAGATTCAGGCAGATCATCTCATTCTGTGTCTCCGGGTGTAATTACAGGCATATGCTTTTGGAAACTGGGTCCTGTAATTATCTGAGCACATTTGTTATGTAGGAGCAATAAGTAATTTAAAAAAGATGGTGAAGATGTCCTTCACTCTCTATAATAAATTAAACAGTCCAGGACTTGCTTTACTCTGTGACAGGGTTGCTGTTACAACTTAAAGCATCCTCCTGGAATGCTCGTGGTAGGGAGAGGTAGGGATTCTCCTGTTCTCTCTACAAAAATGATGGAAGCTGTTTTGGCTTCAACTTTTCTCTTTGTCTGTATTGCAAATCAGACCCAAGTGGGTCCAACCTGGGAGGCATTTGCATACTGGCAGTTCCAGACACTGAAGAGACAAGAAAGAACTTTCACAGATAAATAGAATTTAATGAATCTGAATTAATTTGGGTTTGAATTTGGGCAGAGTTGGGTAATGCTTAGCTCCTCCTCAGAAGGATCTGCCTGCTTGGAGGTGCTCCCAAAATGACGTTGCCAATGAGTTTTCTGCTCTGTGTCTGTAACTGCTCCTCACAGGGTACCCTCAGCCTCGACTCTACTGGTTCAAAAATGGGCAACCATTAAAGCCCTCAGATCGCATCCTCAAGACTGATAAACAGGAATTCCACTCACTGGAAATTCGTGATGTCACTAAGGCAGATGCTGGCCAGTACTCAACATTTGTCATCAACTCTGCTGGTTCTGCTTATTCATCGGCCAGGCTGGTAGTCAAAGGTAGGTATTGGGCTGTTTTGGCACCTATTTATTTACACAGTGAGGGTGAGGGAGCCCTGGGACAGGCTGCCCAGGGGGTGTGGAGTCTCCTTCTCTGGAGATATTCCAGACCCATCTGGATGCTGACCTGTGTGACCTGTCCTAGGGATGCTGCTCTGGTAGGGGGGTTGGACTCAATGATCTCTGGAGGTCCCTTCCAACCCCTACGATCCTATGATTCTATGATTCTATTTCTCCTTATTCCAGTGACTCTTTCCTTTTTACATAGTTGTTTTTCTTGATAAAGCCTATCAAGGTAAGCTAAGTGAGGTGTGAAAATCTGTAGGCAAAAGACAACATGCTTTAAATCTTGGTTCACCTACAAATGTACTGTGTTTCCCAATGATGAGAAATGTCACTTTTCTAGTGTCTGGCTGTTGACTCATAAACATACATTTTATTCCTGCCCAACTTTAATAACTTTAATGATTTGGGTTTTTTACAGCTGAGGGTCTCTTGTAAATCATACTGACATTTCTGTGTAGTATCTTCTGGGGAAGAACTTCCTGGTGAGGGTGAGGGAGCCCTGGGACAGGCTGCCCAGGGGGTGTGGAGTCTCCTTCTCTGGAGATATTCCAGACCTGTCTGGACACCGACCTGTGTGACCTGTCCTAGGGACCCTGCTTTGGCAGTGGGTTGGACCCAATGAGCTCTGGAGGTCCCTTCCAACCCCTATACAATTCTCTGATTCTGTGATCTCCTGCAAGAAATAAATGCCTGGAGACACTCTTCTTTAGTTCAAGTGATGGACAGAAAGGTATTTGTACTTACCTTTTTTTTCTTGTGATACAGATCCTGGTGAGAAAGAAGAGCCATCAGAAACAGGTGAGAGAAGCCATAGTAGGTGATAACAGAAGCCCTAGGAATTCTTCTAAACTCACACAGAGGTCGTCAACCTGTTTTATCAATAATGTCCTTTTCAGATTCCCACGAGCAGCTGATACCACCCAGGTTCCTTGAAAGATTTACTAATAAAAAGGTGAAAAAAGGGGCAAGCATAACGTTATCTGTGAAAGTTGAAGGTAAGTGGATAGATACCTTGCCTCTTTGCATACCACTGAAATTGTGTAACTTCATGGCACACCCAAGTCCTTCTAACATCTCCTGTATCTGGAGTCTGGGATTCCCAGCTTTGTAAGAGACTTTCTGTGCTTTTTCAGAAAAGCATCTTACTCATTTTGATGTGTGTTTTCCTGTATGTAAAACCAGGATAATAACACTTACTAGTTTCATGACGATGTGCTGATTAACAGCTTTGGTTTTACTAAAAAGTTTAATGTCCTTAGGAATGTGCTGTAGGAAGATTTATGTTCCTTTATTGTATGATGAGCCTCTTACAATATCAGAAAACAGATCAAAATAGCCTTTATTGACAGCACAGCTCCTCATTGTAAGGAAGGAGCACCATTATGAAAATTAAAGCTCACTGAATTGGTTTTCCTTTAGGAAATCCACCACCAACTATTACTTGGATGAAGGAAGAGTCTCGGGAAGACATCCTGTGGATCAAACCAGACACTCCTGGCTATAAACTCGCCAGTTCAAATATGCATCACAGCTTAATCCTGTTGGATGTTAAAAAGAAGCACAGTGGAGCTTACACATGCATTGCAACCAACAAGGCTGGCCAGTCCATCTGCACTGCCACCCTGGAAGTCGCTGATGGTAAATCTTTTTTACAATACAACCATATTCTCTGTGTTTCTAAGAGGAAAAAACAAGTGTGACTGATAAGGCAATTAATCAAATCACAACCAAAAAAGAAGAAAAAAAGGCATTTTCCCTAGATTGCCTTGCCAATGATGCTACTTTTTACTTGTATAATGATGTTTTAGATTTCTGGCCCTATCCTAGGTTAAGAGCAGCATCTTTTCTGTATAAACTGCAGCCAAATCTGAGAAACAACCAAAGTTGCCACCAATTAAAAAGAAAGGAAGAAAGGCAATGTAAAGTAACTAAGAAAAGTTTTAAATTTTGAGTGCTTCAGTCTGCTAAGGTATTTTACACTGTAGAATTTCTTTACAACATCTAAAGTTATTTAATTCCCTTATTGCACAGCTTTGCAGAGCTTCTCCTGTCACGTTCCCTGCAGTAAAAGGAGGGACAAGTAAATTCTGGCTGCTGGGGTGGGCAGCACTGAAGGACTTGGAAATGTTTTCCTGTTATCCTTCCTTTCATCTCACATTTTTGTTGTACTAAGAGCTACAGGAGGATAGCTTGAGCAGTACAGAGAAATGGGGCAATCACATCTGTGTGAATGAGGGGAGGAGCAAATAATTCATATTATATATGTGGGAACATGTATCCCAGGTCAGGAGCTGCTACCAGGGCAGGCTCAGTATTTCAGTGTTCCCTGTAGTTCATGTCTAGAAAATGTGCCTACAGTAAATACATAAAAAGGACATTGTCTGCGTTCTGTCCTCTAATGATAAACTTTCATCTTCCAGTAAAAGAGGCTGAAGTTTTGACCCAGGAGCGTGTGATGGTGTCAGAAGCCATCATGACCACACTGGGGTAAGTGGTTGGCCACCCATGCTGAAGTGGAGCAGTGCAGGTTACCATCCTACAGAAGTTCCCATGATCCATTTGTAGGCAGTGTTCACTTTGGGCATCTTATATTCATGTGTCAGCACCAGAGTTAAAACAGTCTGATGTCCTAGGATGGAAAGTGCTATAAATACTCTAATATCAATGTCAGCCATTCATATTTGAGTATCAGGGAGGATAGGAATAATGACAACAGATATAATAGAATTGTGCAGATCATATAAAACTCATGCTGCTTTTCTTTGGCATTCTACTTAGGAGATGAAATTCAGAGGGTCAAGGTCTGTCTGTTACTTGACAACACTGAAATACACTGATGCTTCACGAAAAGCAGAAGTGGATGAAAAGGGTCTACTCATAGAATTCTAGTTTACAAATTCACCTGAAGAATAACCTCCTCAATTTGCCATTCTCAGCTTGGGCGCTAGGCAGATACAGCCTAAAAACTTTATCCACCTGAACACACATCAGCTTCTAGAATACGTCCAGCCTAAAAGGCTTCCTCTGATGAAAATGAAGAAAGCTGCATGGTGAATTCAGCTGTTCCACTGCAACATCTCCCAGGGATGCACCCAAGCTCTGCTAGGCAGACTTATACTTAGTGAGATATGGTTTCTCACATACCAAGTGGAGTGAGCTTCCTCTTGCTTCCTGTGTCCTAACAGAGAATTAGGGCAGATCAGCATGTGCAAGGAAACTTTATAACCTGCCTCCAAAAAGCACAGGAAGGCAGAGGTGCTGACTTCAGGACATAAGTGGTTTGGCAGAGCTGTCTTGGGAAGCACCATAAATGCTCTCCATCAGATGCAAGCAAGTGCTGGTAGTTCTTCATGTCTGTGAAGCCATTTTCACTCCGTGTTGACAATATAGTCTCCTGCCTCTCTCATACTGTCATGAATTGGTGTTGTCTGTAACAAGAGTCTCCTTGGAGACTTCAAAACCACTGCAGTACCTTTAGTCAGCTTCCTTCCCAACTTACAAGCATCCTGATGATGATGATGATCCAGCAGATCTCTAGCTGGACCATGTCATCTGCACGTTCTCCTGATGGTTTTTTCTCCTCTTGGTTTCCTGATTAAACCACTGGAAACTGCTGAGCATTAATTCAATGAAAACTGACTGAGACTACAGATCCCACCAGACATGGTGTCTCCAAATGTAATAGTTTTATTTCAGTGTCAGCTGGGAATAAAGTCCCTGTAGCACCAGGGAGATGGAGGCTGCTCTGCTCTACAACTCACTCTCAGAGCAGCCAGGTCTTCCCAAGCAGCAGTTTGAAATAAAAATCAGGATTAAGGAGAATTCTCAGATGGGATTTGGCTTAAAGAACAAGACACCCAAGTGTTTCTGTGCCCGTATGAGGCAGGTGCCCTAAGTCTCATTTGTTTCCATAGCCCTGGTGAGTAACTGCAGTCCAAAACAGAGTCCTCCCTTGGATATTCCCAGGTAGAGGAGGAGGGGATGTTTCTCAGTTTGCTTATTGTACATTTTGTTTTAACATTTAACTCTGCTTTACTCTTTCTTTTCCAGGGCTGTTCATCCCTCAGAAATGAGAGAAGGTAAGAGAAGCTCTTTTCTCTCTCCTACTCCTGCCCTTGACATCTAGATCATGCTGAGCTTGCGTGTTCCATGATCACCACGTACTTTTGTCCTCTTTTCTTGAAATTAAAATGTTGGAGCTTTTCAGGAATGGTGTCCATTCAAGGGTGAATTATTCGGATGAAAATTGAGCAAGTGCAGTTTTAAAAACAGGAGGTGTCAGGAAAATCAGACCTTCAAGTTGGAGCACCAATCTGCAGAAGAGCTTTTTCACAGTGAGGGTGAGGGAGCCCAGGGACAGGCTGCCCAGGGGGATGTGGACTCTCCTTCTCTGGAGATATTCAAGACCCATCTGGATGCCAACCTGTGTGACCTGTCCTAGGGACCCTGCTTTGGCAGGGGGGTTGGACCTGATGGGTTCTGGAGGTCCCTTCCTACCCCTACGATTCTCTGATTCTGTGATTCCTTCTGCAGAAGCTTTTGGGAATAGCAAAAGATGACTTTCCAACAACATTGCCTGCTTAATAGAAAGTTTTCTTTTCCAGGAGACCTTGAAGCTGGTAGAGAAGGTGTACCCAAAAGCCCTATTACATTAGCTGATGTTGGCTCAGAGGAATTCTTCCAGAAACTCACCTCACGTATCTCCGAAATGGTATCTGCAAAAATAAGTCAGGGTAAGGAACAAAACATGAATTTAATTAGTGTAGAAAAAAAATAGCAGTCTTTTTTTTTTTTTAGTTAGGTATCATTTGGACTTCAAATATCAGTGAGATTTATGAAGCAGGTTTTGAGATGTTCATCCTACATAAGCATATGAACGTTTTTAAAAGCTCAGGACTAAGAATTTTTAGTAAAACTCCACATCTTAGTGTACAGTTTTGAACTAGGAAAAAAGCTAGTACAGTAAATTAAGGTGGCTAGTGTCCATCTTAGGTGCACAGCGTTCATCAATGGCACAAAGCTGCACCAGGGCAGGGTCAGATTAGGTGTGAGGAAAACATATTTTTACTGAAAGATTTGTCAGGGTCTGGAACAGGCTGCCCAGGGAGGGGGTTGAGTCACCATCTCTGGATGTGTTTAAATAAAGGATAGATGAGGTACTTAGGGATATGGTTTAGCACAGGATGGGAATGGTTGGATTTGATGATCTTAGAGGTCTTTTCCAACCTTGTGATTCTGTGATTCTGTTCATTTAAACCAACAGGAGTAGCAGCAAGCTTTAGGGTCGAGGGCAAGTTGTAAAAATGCAAGTGGATTTTTTAACATTTTAGGTATCTTGAGTTCCTCAGAGATTTACCACTCCTGAGTCTGAAAGCAATCCTGTTTTGATGGTTTCCAAAATCTTCAAGTTATTACACACAATGGCATTTTAAAATCAAGTTGAGCCTAAAAAGCTGTGTGCTCAGCTATGCAGTAATCTGATGGTCACCCTAAATACTACAAATGTTCTCCTAGGGAATATATTTTTTCATTAAATCAAAAATTGTTATAGATTTGGTTCATGTTCACGTTGGGTATCTTCACACTGGGCTGTTGCTCTGCATTTTAGCGACACTTCGGGTACCAGGCGCAGACAGTGATGATGAATCGAAAACTCCTTCTGCATCCCCTCGCCACGGGCGATCCAGACCTTCCTCCATTGCTCAGGAGTCCTCCTCTGAATCTGAAGATGGGGATTCCAGAGGAGAGGTATGGTATCTGTATGGACAACTTTTACACAAGGAGAAAATTTTATTTAGGAAAACAGATCACCATTCTCCTATGGTTTAAGGATCTCTATCCCCTGTAGGGATGTACTTCACTTTAGTAGCTATATACTTATATATGCTGCCTTATAGCAGCCTTCCAATACCTGAAAGGTGCCTGTAAGAAAGCTGGGGAAGAACTGTTCATGAGGGCATGGAGCAATAGGATGAGGGGTGATGGTTTTAAACTAGAAAAGGGGAGATTTAGGTTGGATATTAGGAAAAAATTCTTCAATCTGAGGGTGGTAGGTCACAGGCACGGGTTGCCCAGAGAGGTGGTGGAGGCCCCATCCCTGGAGACATTCAAGGTCAGGCTTGATGGGGCTCTGATCTAGTGAAGATGTCCCTGCTTACTGCAGGAGGTGGGACTAGATGACCTCTAAAGTTCCCTTCCAACCTAACGTATTCTATGATTCTATATTTAGCAGTTAAATATTGGGCTGGTGATGTACAGCACAGAGAATAAGATTCTGATGCTCACTGTGTGATCCTAGACCAGCAGTTCCAGTCAACATGGTCAGAACACACTCATTATTAAATTTTGCTTTCGTAGCTGAGTTTCAGGAAGGCAGAGCTTAATTTTCTGTGGCCTTGGCTGGAATTCATTAGAAGAATTCTGTTAAGAAGTTCTTTATGAGAAAAATCAGAATTTTGTGAAAATTAGAACCTTTGTGTGTTCATTTCAAACACTTTCTAAAAATATATATGAATTAATAAAACTTTGCAAATGTTAAGCTATTTTGACACTTGCAGGACTGCTGTTTGATTTTCCTGGGGAGAAAAATCCACTGCTTCATGGCATAAATCCAAAAAAACACCTCAGATTGTTTTGAAAATATGGCCTGAGCCTCCCAGAGACTTCATCTTCTGCCTGCTAAGAGCAAAGAGTGGCTCTTTGTGCTGAATGAGGGCTGGACAAACAAACATTTAACGTTCTGTATTCTGTTTCCAGAGCACAAAATAACTGTCGTTTCCTGCCTGCAGATCTTTGATGTCTACATGGTCACAGCTGACTACGTGCCTGCTGCTCCTGACAGGGAGACCATCACTTTGAAGGAAGGCCAATACGTAGAAGTCCTGGATTCAGCTCATCCTCTAAAGTGGCTGGTCAGGACTAAACCCACAAAATCGAGTCCCTCTCGACAGGGTTGGGTGTCTCCAGCTTATCTGGACAAGAAATTAAAGGTGACTGCTCATGTTGTGTGTGTTTTCCTGTAAAATTAGTTGCTCCTGTTGCAGACCAGGGTCATCCCTTTCACAAGAAGTGATGGGTGAGGAAGTTGTTGAGGAGGTCTGTAACATGACTGGGCTTTTTCATGTTTTGATTAGACATTATTTCTGTATCTGTACAGGGGTGCCTGGGTTTGAAAGACCTAGTAATCCTCCAGCAAATAAGGAAACTTCACACTAGTTTAGGAGCTGTTGAAAGGGACTGTGAACACGAGGGACATTCCTCAGTGTGCATCCATAAAAGCACTGTTAGCTTGAAAGAATAATGTTTCCTTTTTCTTGTGTTTTAGTTGTCACCAGAGTGGGGAACAACAGAAGTTCCTGAGTTCCCTGGAGAGTTTGTTTCTGAAGATGAATATAAAAGGAAGCTCAGGTGAGCTTGTGTTGTTTGCATCTGGGTCCCTCCCATCAGAGTCACTGGTCTCATTCTCCTGAGTCCAGTGCTCTGCTAGTTCATCTCCCCTTTCCCAAAGTCAAGTAAACTCTTAATTCTCTCAGACTTGTAATTTGTGACCTTTGATTAGGTTTTGCCATTTACTTCAGCCTAGGAAAATTCCAGGAAATCTAAATCATACCGGATGAGTTGAAAGGCGGGTTCTACATGATCTAATTCTGGAAGCTCCTTCCAGATCCTAAACTACAATACCTCCAGACTTTGGGGTGCCCTATATTTGAGGATCTTATCTAAAGGGGGAGTGAAAGCACTCAACCTTGTGTTACACTGCTGAGGGTGCTCTCATGGAGATGCTATTTTGATTGCATAAAGTAGCATTGAAATCTCGACTGTCCACTTTACAGAGACCCTTTTGTTGCTCAAGGTCTGGTCTATCTGCCCAAAGAATAGTGGTGTCTGAGTTCCTCTTATGGTTGGGGGGAATCTAGTCAACACACTCCAGGGTGTCTGTTCCACTGATCACATATCCCTACTTTAGAGCTTAAAAGTCACTCAGATGTCAATGATAACTGTGGTGATTTTTCTCAGTTTCCTTTTTGCCTATTGATCTTTTCCTTCAGTGTTCTTATGCAAGAGCTGTTGATCTCAGAAGAGGATTACATTCAAGATCTACAGTTCCTCCAGACACATCACCTGAAGTACACTGACACCTGTCCCAATGTCCCAGGAGCTGTTGCCAGTCAGAGATCCACCATCTTCAGAAATATTGATGACATCACTCGCTTCCACTCCAGGTGGGCATTCCCATGTGCCTTCATTTGAGTCCAAAGAGTGGTTCACATGCCTGGTGACAGGGCCAGAGTAACTGTTACTACTGTGAAGCATGTGAAGCTCTGGCAGTCCTGAGGTACAAGAGGATGATCCTTTTGGGACAATAGATGTTGGCAGAGCATAGGGTTGGGACTCCCATAACATCCTTCAGAACTTCAAGGCTTCATAAGTCCAACTTATGTCTTACACTATTAAGTGAATTTAATTGAGAAACAGTGAATTATAGTAAAAGGGCAGCAGGCACTTCAGTAGTCTCTTCATAGAGAAGCACATTCATCTAAGACTCATGCCAGCCTCCATGCATTCCAAGCACACACACCTGTAGCAGCCTGTCCAGGTACCACACCATGGTACAATGGCTCTGTCTACTCCAAGAAAGGATTTACTGCAGATGTGCTGCTCACAGAGAGACTTCCCAAAGTCCAGGCTGAAATACTTCTACTTGTCAGGGAGAGAAGCTGTTGTACAATGTCTTATGTACCTTAGGCTTTCCATTGCTTTTAGCACCCTGATAATCTTGCTCTCACAAGAAGGGATGGTTCTTATGGGAAGTCCCTGCCAACAGCATGAGAATCACCCTTCCTTTCCCATTTTCCTACCCTATGGTCCTAACTACTGGGTTAAATTAGGGAGGGGTCAGTAACACATTTGTACAAAGCACAGTGATCATGCAGCATCTTCTTCAATCAGTGTGTGCTCCAATCGGTGCTGGTGGCATTGTAATCAGGAGAAACCAATAAAGAGTTTGAGAAGGTTACAATGAAAAGTAGTAGTTACTCTGGGGAGATCATTATGGGGGCACCACTTCTGCAGTGGAGAAGACACTTATCTGGAACATCTGACACTTTTATTAGATGGGCCATGAGAATAGATTTTCCTTCTCTTTCCTCCCTCTCTCCCTCTGTTTTCCTCTCCTTTTGTTTTTCCCCAAAAGTAGCTTCAACTGAGAGAGATCATGCCTGCCATCAGCTACTGACACTGCTAAAAATCTCACCATCTTTTGTGAAACAGTGGGGACCTGTATCTTCACTCATGTGGATGGCTTATTGACCCTCAGGCATAAGGATCTGTGCAGGGGTTAAATTCCCAATTTGAGATAAGCCCTTCAAAGTTATCCCTACCTTCCTTGTAGGGTATTTCATACATCCAAGTTAAGAGAGGCAGCATCATGCTGGATAAAGAGGCATTGAGAAGTTCAGTGCTCAATGTGACAACATCCCTTGTTTCCCCCAGTCGTTTCTGTGTTAACCTGAAATTGCCTGATTTAAAGGTCTGGCTGCTGGGACCATGTTCTAGCCTCATTCCATCACCTCCTCTTCACTTGTCCTTTGTCCCTTTGTCTCCACAGTGTCTTCCTCCGAGGCTTGCAGAAATGTGACACTGATGATGACGTGGCCATGTGCTTCATCAAGCACGAAGCAGAGTTTAATAAGTACATCCAGTACCTGGTGGGGAGGGTACAGGCTGAGTCGATTGTGGTCAGCAAAGCAGTCCAGGATTTCTACAAGGTAAAACAGCAGCTGCTGAACATGCACCCTAGAATCCACTCCATCAGGAAACATAGTTATTAATCAAAAATGTGATCCTGAAAAGTTTTATTAAGTATTTTCGTGGAAAATCATTTAAAAATGTAATAATTTTGTATTCACTGCTTAGCTCTTCCTCATCATATAATCAATATGGGAACATATTTACATATGCACAGGCATTTATGGGTATTGGAAAGATACAGATCTGAAGGTGGATGTGATTATGTAATTGTAATTAAGAGATGTTTTAAGGGCCACCACATTATAAGTCCAGGCAAACTCACACAAAATATTAGTATCGATAGGGAAATCCTTTTTCTCCTCTCCAGCTGCTCAGGATTTAAGTTCTCTAGTGTAAGCATAGACACAACACTTCAGATCCATGAACACGTGCACGTGCATGTTTGTGGATCCCCTGAGTAGCAGCACGGCTCCTTTACCCATACAATACCCCTTCCCAGATCCTGAGGGCTTCTACCTCCTCTATGAATCTCCTACTCAGCAGCTAGTCCAACCCAATCATCACTGACATTGCAAACCTGTGGACCACTCTTGTCCGAGGTCTGGTACCAGTTGCTGACACTGAGGTGACTCACCCCTGCCATCCCACCCACTGAAAGCACTGATCTTATGGCTCACAACATCTGGTTCTTCAAGCTTTGGATCACATCTCCCCAGCATCAGTTTCCCACTGGAAAAGCAGACAAATTCATTATTTCAGGCATCTTGCAGTCTAAAATGATACCTGGCTGGGAAAGGATAGGGGAAGGTTACAGAGGTCCAAAATCTGTAGTGAGGTCCCATAGAGCAATGCAACCTTGCCTGAGTTAGGTCTGTGAGCCAGCATCATGTCAACGTTCTCATGGAGTCATCTTTCCTATTGTTCTTTATAATGTCCTTTTTTCATTCTACATATTTTTTCAGAGATACACAGATGAAATTTTAACTAATGAAGATCCTTCGCAGCCACTTATCCCACCACTGCAGCACTACCTGGAAAAACCCATAAACAGGATCCAGCAGTATCAGACCATCATCAAGGTGAAGAGCTTTTGTTATAGGCTTAAATCTGATATGTTTATGTTCTGCTTTGTTGTGATGGTTTGACCCTGGCTGAAGGCCAGAGACCCACCAAAGCCGCTCTATCACTCCCCTTTTCAGCTGGACAGGGGAGAAAATAGGTATTGAGAGGCTCAGGAGTGGAGATAAGGAATGGGAGAGATCATTCCACCATCAGCATCACGGGCAGAACAGACTCAGCACAGAATAAAGGAAAGAAAACTCTCTAATTGATGGCACTGCCCTGCACCCCCAGTGACACCAGAGTCGGGTGATGAGAAGTGTGACCAGATCTTAAAGCACCTCCCCCCACCCCTCCCTTCTCAGCAGACTGCACTTCAGTCAGGATTTCCCTCCCTTCTTCCCCCCATTGTGGCACAGGGAGGGGCAGGGACTGGGAGAATGGGGATTTTGGTCAGTTCCTCATGAGATGCTCTCCTTCTTAGTCAGGGAGTTCATTCCTCACCCCCTTCCCCGGCTGCACCGTGGGGTCCCACCCACGGCAGACAGTCCTCCAGGAACTTCTCCAATGTGAGTCCTTTCCCATGGGGCTTCAGCTCTTCCCCAGCTGCCCCAGCCTGGGTCAATTCTATGGGGCACAGTCATAGAATCATAGAAAATCCACACCAAATGGCAACATTCCTGCAGCTTCTGTAGAAAACTATTTTTATTTCCTATTTCTTGGCTTCCTTCTGATGCAACTGCTGTTGGAAGCTGCGTGAGTAAGACAGTAATTATCACTAGCTTGAGTAAGACAGTAATTATCACCAGCAGTGGAGCTCTCTGAATAGTTTTGTAAATGTAAATCTAGGTTCAAGGTTCAGAGTTTCCAACCCCATAGAGTTCAGCAAGATTTATCCAAGTGATCTTTAAATATATGCATATATACATGTAAAAATATGTTTATATGCATGTACATGAATACATTCATGTATGTAGCCATGACAAGCATGAATTTGCTTCACACTCAGCAAAGGCACGTTACAAAAGTAAGCAGTTTCCAGTGTGTAACATACTGACTGAGCTCTTTCTTTCCCTGGGTTTTATGCTGACATGCTAGTAAGAGGAAATGTTTGTTTTCTGAAGAGCTTTGCCCCATTCCACCACCCTGAAATGTTTCATCTTTCAAGCTTTCATCTATCCTACTGTCTCAGGTTCTAGCTCAGGCCACAAACATTTCAAAGTAGCATTTTAAATGCTATTTATCATGGGAAACAGCACTAGGATAGCCAGGAAGAAGAGTCCTGAAATATTTCAGCATTCTGGTGTAGAATAAGGGACTAATTGGAAGAAAATTAACTTTCTAACTTTGAACACATCCCTGCACACAAATACCAACATTTTAAGGGTCTCTTGGAAGGGATAGCAAGCACAGGCACTTTCCATGCCTTCATTGCTATAAAAGAGGAACAGGAACAAACATAAGAACAGGATAACTGCCATCTTGTATTTTTTCCAACCTCTCTTTTTACATCGACTACATCTTTAATATTGACTTTTAGTTTAGCACTGCCACGTGACTTGCATGTTTCCTGGTATCATCAGGGTAAGCACAAGAGTAATACAATGGATACATTTAGGATTGTTTTGGGGATTTGGGGGTTTTCAACCACTGAAGCCTATATTCAATTTTTTTTCATATCAACTGATGGAAGGAAAAGCCAGATTTTTGGTCATTAAGGCTGCAAAATGGGTAGGAAAGACGAGACTTTGGTAGCAGCACGTGGTGAAAGAATGGGATGAAAGTTCAGAGAATCACAGGGTGAAATATAGATGTGCTCCATGAGAGCACAACTTGTGTGGAGTTACAAGTGGGAGAATAAAGTCAGCCAGGAGGTGTAACTATGGAGATGGGGAAACTTTCCAACTAAGGGTGTTTTAACTCTGACTTGAAAACACTGAGAAGATCTTTTCTTAGATTATGTAGAATCAGGAATACACCTGACAATCACAGAATTACACAGACTCACAAGGTTGGAAAAGACCTTTAAGATCATTGAGTCCAACTGTTCCCATCCTATGCTAAACCATATCCCTGAGCACCTCATCTACCCATCTGTTAAACACACCCAGGGTCGGAGACTCAACCCCCGCCTCTGGGCAGCCTGTTCCACCTCCTGATACCCCTTTTGGTGAAGAACTTTTCCCTAACATCTGATCTGACCCTGCCCTGGTGCAGTTTGAGCCCATTTCCCCTTGTCCCATCTCCTGTCCCCTGGCTGAAGAGACCATCACCCACCTCTCTGCACCCTCCTGTCAGATAGTTGTAAGCAGTGATAAGGTCTCCCCTCAGCCTCCTCTTCCATTGCTCAGATGAAAGAGCTGGAACAGATATTTAGAAACTTTCCTGCTCCCCAGTAACATTTTCTTCATTTACCTACAGGAGTTAATCCGAAACAAAGCAAGAAGCAGCCAGAACTGCACTTTGCTGGAGCAGGCTTATGCCATCGTGTCTGCACTCACCCGAAGAGCAGAAAACAACCTCCATGTCTCACTCATTGAGAATTATCCAGGGACTTTGGAAAGCCTTGGGGAACCCATCCGACAGGTAAGTGGAATTTCTTAGTCTGATGTGTGCCTTCACTAATCTCTAAGGAGCTTTAGGGCGTAGAAGAAGCTCCTTTAGAAATCATACCTGGAAGAGAGCATTTGCTTAATTGCCTTTCTTACTGTGCAGAGAGATGGGTCTCCTGCTTTGATTAAGGTTTCAAGTGCTAGACCATAGGTGCCTATGGAGCAACTCACACAGAACATGGTTATTTCCCTTTCCAGCTCTCTCATCAAACAGGAGCAGATTTGTTCTGGGCCCTCACATGATTTTAAAGCCTTTTGGTTTTTCCTCCTCCTCTTTTAATATTGCCAAGCTACATGGACCAGCTCCTGAAATTACTGGTGTCAGTGGGTTTTCCTGTAGATTCACAGAATCCCAGAATCATAAGGTTGGAAGAGACCTTTGAACATCATCAAGTCCAACCATTCCCATCCTAAGCTAAACCATATCCCTGAGTACCTCATCTACCCTTTTTTTGAACACATCCAGGGAAGGTGACTCAGCCACATCCCTGGGCAGCCTGTTCCAGCCCTGACAACTCTTTCAGTAAAACATTTTTTTCTAATATCCAATCTGTCCCTGCCCTGGCACAGTTTGAGGCCATTTCCCCTTGTTCTATCTTCTGCCACCTGGCTGAAGAGTCCATCACCCACCTCTCTACAACCTCCCTTCAGGTAGTTTTAGGTGGTGATAAGGTCCTCGAGGGTTAGAAGGTCACTGGGCCTTTACAATCTACATGCTTTCATTTGTCACAATCCTTTTGAAAAGCCCATTGATGGGATGTCAGTACAAGGTAGCATAGTATACATTGTGTATGCTCCATATGAAAACACTAGATGAATTTATGGATGTTCTCCCATGACTGATCATAACTCCAGAAGACCTCTATGCTCTTCCAGACCCATATCATGAATCATGTGTGTTTTAGGAGCACAGGTGGCCCAGCTACTGGGACACTAGTCTAGGACTTTCAACATCCTTAATGAAATTCTTGTTTCTCTGTGGACTTACTGTGTCATGTTGGGCAAGTTGGCTACTCTGCCTGTTTGTATCCTGTATCTTTCATGGGAATAGCAATATATTGCTGATTGGAGTTGTAAGGCTAAATCATAGTGATAGTGAGATACTCTGGTGGAGATTAATCTATCCACAATTAGACATCCCTCCCACTCCCCAAAAAATGGAAGTCCAGTGAACCACACCTCAGGTCCATGTACTTCTCCCCAGTGATGCCAGGGGGAACCCATGTCAGTATCTGAGGTATGTGACATGGATGTCCTGCTCTGGTGAGGAGACCAAGTGAATGCACATGTCTGCATAACACACTAGGTTTAATTTTCCATTGACATTAGTACTGGTGGAGTATGCCTGCTTGACAGGAGCTCTGTGTTTTTCTGACCTCAAAGAGTGCCATTTAAAGGTCAAAGTAATGACAAGCACTCTTTTCACCCCTGTTGGTACTCAGTCTGATGCATCACCTTTAGCCTTAGAAACAATCTGCTGTGCTGTGATAAAAAAGAGATGCATAGGATGATGACAGAACAGTAAACATTTGTTATTTGTCACTGAAAAATGATGGTGAGACATCATCATGGTAATTATCCCAGATTTATCACTACGTGCTTTTTCCTTCTATTTCCTATCAGGGCCACTTCATTGTGTGGGAAGGAGCTCCAGGAGCTAGAATGGCATGGAAAGGACACAAAAGACATGTCTTCCTCTTCAAAAATTATATTGTGATCTGCAAGCCAAAGCGAGACACAAAGACAGACACCTACAGCTACATCTTCAAGAACATCATGAAGGTCTGGTCATTCTATCCTCACCTAGAGCACTTCTCTGTCATTGAGGACTTCTCATTTACATCCGGCTTCTAGTTATCTAAAATGGGACATTGGACTAATCCTTTTTAGCTGTTCCTTTGCTTCTGAAACTCTTTGAAGCACAAGTAGAATCTTTGCCTATCCCAAAACCCGTTGGAAACCATCAGTAGTATGGGTGGATTTTTCCATTTACAATTGTTTATTCATCTCTGCCACCTCATTGAGTTAACTGCACAACTATGAGCTATCAATGTGAATTTTGCTGTCTACAGTATTTGCTAGCATTTGTAGATCTTTGGTGGTGTCAGTCTTCAATGTTGGCAGTAAGTTGGAGGAAATCCTGGTTTAGTCATGTGCTGCTCTCCCAGTGGTTCTCTCTGCTGGTTATGTTCTTTCCTGTTACGAAATCCTGTTAAGAAATTAAAAATTCAGAGGATTTGACCAGCTTATCTTCAGACATTCAGAGCTCCGGTTTTCCCAAGGCAGTAGATGCTCAACTCCAGTAAAAAACAACCAATAAACCCATGGGGTTCTTGATCAACCCCAGTCAAGGTCTTCTGAAAGTTCTTATCTCTATTCTCATTGGTTTTCATGGACAGATCATATTTCCCAAGAAAGAAAAAAGGGATGCTTGTCCAGAGTGTGCCTGCTCTGTAATTTCTTTTCATGTTGCCCCTAATTGTGCTGTTCCTGGGGCCAATAGTGCTGCACTGTATGGGCAGTGTGAGCCACACTTGGGATAGCCTTTAATGTTGGATGTTGTTTTCCTGAAATGTGGGAATTACTCCCAGGAAAATGTCTGGTAACCAGAAAGTCAAGTATACTTTATAGCTTTATATATATAGCTTTAATGGGAATGGCACAACTCATGTCCACTGAAGAGGGCACACATAGGCAGCAGAAGAATTCCTGGTGTTTAATTGTTTTTTCCATTTCAAATCTCAATGGAAGATGGTTCTGTTTCATAAAAATGTTCTGGCTGAAATTCTTCACAGAATAACAGAACTTCAGGAGTTGGAAGGGACCTCGAAAGATTATTTAGTCCAATCCCTCTGCCAGAGCAGGATCACCTAGACTAAATCACACAGGAATGCATCCA
This sequence comes from Gallinula chloropus, assembly GCF_964237585.1. Taxonomy (NCBI): domain Eukaryota; kingdom Metazoa; phylum Chordata; class Aves; order Gruiformes; family Rallidae; genus Gallinula; species Gallinula chloropus. Next base: position 160,726,558 of record NC_140086.1, on the reverse strand, counting down.
GGAGAGGTTTGAATGTCTTCAGAGAAGGAGACCCCACAACCTCTCTGGGCAGCCTGTCCCAATGCTGTGTCACCCTCACACTGAATAAGTTTCTCCTTATATACCCATGGAACTTCCTCTGCTCCAGCTTGCACCCGTTGCCCCTTGTCCTGTTGCTGGCCATCACTGAGAAGAGCCTGGCTCCATCCTCCTGACTCCCCTTTACATATTTATAGACTCCCCTTTATATATTTATAGACATTAATGAGGTCACCCCTCAGTCTCCTCTTCTCCAAGCTAAAGAGGCCCAGCTCCCTCAGCCTCTCCTCACAAGGAAGGTGTTCCACTCCCTTCATCATCTTGGTGGCCCTGAGAACACAGGATCTCTGTTGACTTTCTCACCCTTCTGTCACACAGCTGAACAATATAGATGTGAACGACCTTGTGGAAGGGGATGACCGGGCGTTTGAGATCTGGCATGAGCGGGAAGATTTGGTCCGCAAGTACCTCCTTCAGGCACGGACGGTGAATATCAAGAACTCCTGGGTGAAGGACATCTGTGGCATACAGCAGCGGATCAGCGAGCCTGTCTGGAGTGAGTATGGCCCAAGACAGCCCAAAACTCCTAGGTTCTTTTTCTTGAGTGGTGTCCCTGCTTCAGGAAGATTAGCAAAAGAGGGAAATAAACCATTTGCCACCTCTTAAACTGAACCAGAGTCGGAGGTTTTCCTTTCCTCCTGGTGTGTCCTCCACCTGAGCTGGTTATGGCATCTTTATCAGGATGGGTTGGTGGTGTTTGACTCTACCCATTTACCTCAAAGGACACCGAGACTGTATATCACTGAAGTGATTAAGTTTCCATGACAGGATCTGTATAGGTTTTGGGGCAATAGCAGAGAAAATGGCTAACTTTCTAATAACTCTTTGCTGTCCATGACCTAAATGTGGAAAATACAGGTTGATGAGCTAAGAAGAGCTGGCTAACCCTGGATGTTTTGACAGATGTGTGGCTTTTTTGATGGAGGATCAGCCTCAGAGACTGAAGTGGTTGCTCAGTTCCTTGTCTTCATATATTTTTGTCAATAAGCAGAGGATGTTCTCTTCCAGTAAAATAGCCCAGAAAATGTGCCTCACTGCAGAAAAGAAACAAGTTATTGAAACTTATTAAAAACCAAATTGCAGAGCTGGCACTAGAGATGAAGTTGATCTGACAGGAATGGCAAAAAGGTAGATGACAACAGAAAGCACAAAGAGACCCTGGCCCACTGCATGAAGAGCATCATACTCCCATGGGAAAAGTAGTCTCAGGACCTGACCTAGAGTCCTACTCACACCAGTATAAACCTCCCTGTGACTTTATTGGGTACTTGTATCCTCAATTCAACTTATGGTTTACATTTCTGGATCTGGGTATATGGCTTTCCTTTGAACCTTGTCATTCAGGCCACCTTGTCCTCACTGTGATTTGAGGTTCCACCAGTTTTCTCTCCACAAGATTGTACCATTTCTAAGTGCCTGCTAGAAATGGTGTCCTTTACAGAGTAAGGAGATTTGACATCTTTTAGTGTATAAACACTGAAAACAAGCCTGGCAATTTTATTTTTGTGCTTTTAGTCAGCTGTTGGAAGACTATCAGTGGATTTTTGCATAGCTTCATGTGGTAGTAATAAAAAATTAAATTCTCCTAACAAAACATAGAATTTATTTTATGGAGACCAGCAGAATACCAGTTTGGATATCAAGGATGCATTTTAATTGGGGATTTATCTTAACTGTGACAGCTGTGTGGTGTCTGAATAATGGATGTTCTTATTAAAAACATGGTCTATAATCTTTCCAGATCAGCAGTACAGGCTTTTATGTTTTTTGGTCTGCTTGTTTATTGCCCATCTTTATAGCCAACAACAGACATTTGACAGAATTGAGTTGAGTCTCAGGTAAGCAAGGACATCATGTCATGTGGCTGCTAAAGTTCCTGTTCAGCTTTCCCAATATTATCTCTATTCTTATGTTACTTTGCATCAGCCATCCTAAGGACAAGGCCTTCCTCCCCCAGACTAACCTGCTTATTCTGATATTCCAGTACCTCCAGACTTTGAGGAAGAACTGGCAGACTGTACAGCTGAGCTGGGAGAGACAGTCAAGCTGGCTTGCAAAGTCACAGGAGCTCCCAAGCCATCAGTCACCTGGTACAAAGGTAGGAGCAGCGAGTCCTGAAATGCATCCTCCAATTTCCTTCTCCATCTATATTGTTCTGTGCTACTGGGTTAGTGGGAAATCTTAACAGCTGACCACCCAGAGATACCCCTTGTTGTGGTGTTGCCCCCAGCCAGGAGCTGAGCACCACGCAGCTGCTCTCTCTGGGGTGAGGGGAAGAGGGAGAAGGGAAAAGGAAAAAAAAACAAAAGCAAACCTTGTGGGTTGGGATATGGATAGTTTACTGGGACAGTAGAAATACCAATAATAGGAATTTTATAGCAAAATACACAGAACTGCTGGTACATGTTTCTCACTGAACCACACAACTCAGACCGTACAGCTCTGAGCCTTCCTGAAGCTGGACAATCCCAAAAAACCTGTGTGCCCTGGAGCCAAGTGCTGCTCTGCCCCAACACCACACACACACACACACACACCCTTTATGCTGAGCATGACATAATTGGCATGGAATACCCTCTTTGGCCAAGTTGGATCATCTGTCCTGGCTGTGTCCCCTCCCAGCTTCCTGGCTGCTTCCCTCCTCCTCCTCCTCCTTAGCAGGGCAGCATGAACAACTGAACAGTCCTTGGCTGCTTGGCAACAACTAAAAACATGAGGGTGTTGCCAGCATTGCTCTCATCCTAAATCCCAGGCAACATTACACCAACTGGTAGAAAGAAAACTCTATCCTAGCTGAAACTGGGACACCCATCTACTCTTAAAGTTGGCTTTTTAAGCTTTTAAGATAAACTAAACATCCTAAGTGACGTAGATCTTCCTGTAAACTATTCAACTCTGCATTTTCAGGTTTGCTTATTAGCCCATATGAATCCACATCTTGTGGCAGTTAGACAGCTCCTAGTAAATGAATGACTTGAACTGGCTCAGATGTTTCCATGTTACAGCTCAAGCAGCTGTGTGTGGGCATACTCTTTTCCTCAGCATTGTCATATTGCAGAAGAAACAGCTTTGCTTTAAATTCATGCCTTGTAAAGTTCTGGTCTGAATTATTGCAGTCACTTTAGAGGTGTTCCTTTGGCTAGCAAACCAGAGCTGCAACTGCACAGCACGTGCTCTGGGAGAATTTAACTTTTAAATGACAGTTGATGATCACAGAATCACAAAATTACAAGGTTGGAAAAGACCTTTAAGGTCAAGTCCAACCTCCATGATGTCTGAGGACCCTCAACAGTGCTTTGCCCAGAGGATATTTTGGAGGAAGCTGGAGGAAAAGGTTACTCCTTAACTACCAACATCACCTGCAATATAGCAACTACAGTTCTTGGCCAAGAGGGCCAAAAGGTTGGATGGAATTCCAGTGGTGAAAATCTAATTGATAGTAAACTATTTACAAAGACTTTTCCCCCTTTATCCTTCAGATGGAAAGCCTGTGGAGGTGGATCCCCATCACATTATAATAGAAGATCCCGACGGTTCCTGCACGTTGATCTTGGACAACCTAACAGGTGTTGACTCAGGACAGTACATGTGCTTTGCTTCCAGTCCTGCTGGAAACGCCAGTACCTTAGGAAAGATACTTGTTCAAGGTAAAGTCCTGCTCAGATGCATTGCTTTAAAGGGGTCTGGTCTGTAATACCTTAACCCTGAATCCTGAGAGATTCCAGAAGTCCTGTGTAACTTCTACTGGATAATACTTTAAAAAGAATATTTGTTGTAGAGGTGTATTCAGTTGTCTTGTGCACAGACATCATGAGAATTATCTGGCCAGGGACACACCCTTTGTACCTCTTCATGTTTCCAGCTACTAGCTGTGTTTATCCTTGCTTTGCAGTGCCACCACGGTTTGTGAACAAGGTTAGAAACGCTTATTTTGTGGAGGGTGAAGATGCTCAATTCACCTGTACTATTGAAGGAGCACCCAGGCCTCAAATCAGGTCAGTTCTTCATGTCACACTGGAAAAAAAATCCTGTTTTCCAGTTTTGCATAGTGAGAAGAGTCTCCTGCCCTATCTTTCAAGATTATGACCCTTTCTTCTCTGTGTCTTAAACCTTAAACTCATCCCCATGCTGGCTCCTTCCAACCTGAACATCCCTGACATTCTCAGCAATCTGTTCTAGCCAGCATCTGAAAAGAAATACCTACTGATACCTGTCATCAAGCTGTATCAGATGTAATTCTCTGCCAACATTGTATTGCTCCTTTAAACTCCCTGGATTTTGTTTTATCAGCAACCAGTCTGGGGTGTTCTGACTAAAAGCTCAGTATAGCTTTGCATGGTTAAAAGCCCTTTGGCCCACATGACATTTTTTTTTGAGAAGAAGCTCATAAAGCTGTGCAGTTCAGCATCAACCTGTGATCTACCCACCTATAGACCCATTTTTCCAGGTTCCAAACTTTTGCCTAATGGTTGGCTCTGGAGTTGTTTGCCAACAGGTCTGATGGATAGATCGGTGAGCTGGGGAATTCTTCATGCTGTGTATTTTTCCCTGGTTTATACTCTGTGTTTTCCACATGCAGGTGGTACAAAGATGGTCTACTGTTGAAGGACACAATAAAATACCAGACCTTCAGTGAACCACGGAGTGGCATGATAGTCCTGGTGGTCAAGAACCCTTCCAATGAAGATATGGGACATTATGAATGTGAGGTAAGTTCAGAGAGATTTAAAGATCTGTTGTCTGACATGACATAGGTAGGAAAAATCGTTTTATTGGGTGGGATCCATTGCATGAGAATCATGGGTGACCAATTGCTGCCTCATGCCATATCAAAGAAGTTATACAAAGTCAGGTTCTCCTGAATGAGATCTGGATTCTGTACATTCAAAAGCTTCAGAATAATCTGATCTGAGAATTTGGCCAATCAAATATTGAGTGAGCTTGTTCTGTAGTTTAAATTCAGTCCAGATCTCTGGAGGTACCTCTCAGAAAGTTTAGGACCGTTCTGACATGATGTTTTGTTTCTGGACCATCTTAAAATGTTCTTTCATTTAGAACAGATTCATGCTGCTACAAACAGTCCAAAGCCAAGAGAGAGAAATCTAATTGGAAGTGTAAACTAGTGAAATTCCTGTTTATTTAGCAAGCATATGTAGAAGTATCTTAGCAAAATCACATTACCTTGCATTTGCCATTAGCTAAGATCTCAAGGTCCAGAGTTCCCATGACTAAGACTCAGTTGATTAATGGATAATAAGTGAAAAAACCCACCCTCTTTAGCACTTAAATGCCATGCAGCAGGAATCTGTGCCTGTTGGTAGAGACAGAGATACCTCAAGAGCAAGACACAGGCTGCAGAGCAGTCTGCAAATAACTAAGTTAGCTGATGTGTCATGGCTTGTCTGGTTGAGTCATTTGAGGTGAAGCATCACCATCAACTCTGCTGAGCAGCAATGTGTTCGTTCAAGCTCTGGCTTTGGTTTGGGGGTCACATCTTCATCCATTCCTTTTGTTGGGTAATTGTGATGAATTTGTAATGTATAGGAAGGTGTTACTCTGCAAAGGCATCCTGGGTTTCATTTGGCACTGCATGATTCTCTTTAGCTGGTGAACAGATTAGGGTCTGCAAAAAGTGGAGCAGAACTTTACCACCACAGTGCTGCCGCCCTGACCCAGGAGAGGAGAGGAGACCAAGCCATTACCATAGAAGGTATGACCCTTGCCCAGCTCTGTAAGTATGTCAGTCATTTACCCTAAAGCCATCTCATTGAGGACGGAATAGAGTTGCCATCTTATCCATGTTGATCGTTGGTGTACACGTTATCTGTATGTCTACTGAGATGTGCATGGGTATACTGCAGCTCAGCTCTATACCCATCACCATCTGTTGATTTCCAAACCTGGCAAATCAACTTCATCATATAATGTCCACAGAAGCATTATATGAAAAAGGAGAAGCAAATGAAGGGTATGTCACACCACCACTAGCACAATGCAATTGTTTCTATTCCTGTTGGAATACTTGAAAACGTGTCAGCCTGGCAGTACATGAGTTACATACTGCTGAGAAAAAGCAGGGGCCAGTAACTAAAGCTGCAAGCATACTGTGGTCATTTCAAAATGCCACTGAAGACCATCTGGAATGACTTAAGAAAGCAGAATTGGCAGCTGTATACCCAGAGCAATATTGGTTCATCCATTCTCTAGGACCATTCAGGCATCACACAGTCATAGAGTCTGTTCCCTTTTGTTTTTCTCTTCATGTTTCACCTGAACTGGCAGGGTGTGGTAGCCATCCAACAGCACATCTCTTTAAGACCTTTAGGATGTGACTGCCTACAGTTACTTCTTTATTAAAGGGATTTCCACAAGCAGTGTGTTAGGCTTGCTTTAAGCCTGGGACAACTGAATTGAGATCAGTGGCTACATCTACCTAAGGGACCTGTCCTAGTGTAGGAAACTGGTTGTTCATGCTTCTTAGAAGTTTTCTTAGCTGGCTGAGCATGGGCCAGCAGTGCTGCCTCTGTCAAACAGGTCCCAGCAGAGTCAGGAGATAATATAACCAAGGGACTATTTGTAGTAGATAATGGATAGTTTACTGGTTTGTAGGGTAAGATAGAGGACTAAGATAGGCATGGGTCATTCCATGGCAGTGAACCTTAGTGTCAGAGGGCTGTCCCAAATGTGGTTAGTGGAGACATGGTCAAAAAAAGCCAGAGGTTTTCCAACAGCTGTGGGACCTTCTTTCCTCATCTTCAGTGTTCTCACATTGTCTTGTGACAATAACAGGGGTTCAGTGTGCTTTTGAGAGGAGATATTGGTATTATCAACATGCCAGTGACAACAAATACAAAGGCATTCTGAGTCAAGAGGCTGCTGCACAGCCAATGTCTGGAGTCTAGAGAGATATCAGGGAACATGGTACTCCAGTTGTATTCATTTAATTTTTTATTTCATCATTTTCCATAGGTCTCTGCTCTTGGTCCTGTCTAAAACAGGGTCCTTCCTGGTCTGGATGGACCTTCAGGCCAGTCCTCTGTAAACATTAATGTGATCTTATTATGTCAAGAGGATTCAGACACAATAGGCTGTTAAGATTAATATCTATGCACTTGCTTGTCTTGTTTCTATGCTTGCTTTCCTTGTGGTCCAGAGTACCATCAACTCATTCAAAGGCATTAGAGGGAGAATTGTTTCAGCAGGATAAACCTTGAGATAATTGAATGCTTTGTCCTTGCTATGCCCCAAGGAAAGAAAAACCAAGTGGTGTGCAGGATGCAGAAGAACACAAACAAATCACTGTCAGGATGGTGTATCTTGATGAAGTTCCCTTGTAGCAAGGCAGATGATGTTATCAAAACAAACAAGGGGTGTAAAACAGCCAGGGGAACACTGCTCAGCTCTCAGGGTTGCAAATGTACATGTTCAGCCCCGAATTACTCACGTGCTGTTATTCCTGCAGCCACAAATAAAAACATTTTATGGGTTTGGTTGAAGAAATATAATTGGAGTTTGCCTGGAAGCATCAGAAATGTTATGAAACAGCTTTTGATCTGTGACGTGCCATTGCCTGAACTTGATAATAGGGGAAGGAAATAGATCCATGAGTCACCTCCAGGGAGAAAGAGCTGCTTCAGGCCAGTGGAGCAAAGAGCAGGCTCATCCATGGAGCAAGAGGACTGTTCTGAGCAGAATTGCATCAGGGATGCAGTTGGCATAATGCACTTGACCAAGGAGGGAGTTTGTTTCTTTCTTGAGAATCAATAACCAGCCTTGATCTTCCTATGGAAAACTCAGGTTCATCTGGCAAAGAACTGGAGGACAGATGGATCTTGTGAAGGCTTTCTCTTTCCATCCTTACAGTCCTTTCCATTTGTGAAAAGGGGATTATTTGTAACTTCAGCAAGAGGACAACATTACTGCTGTGTGGTACTGCTACAACAGTAAACAGCTACTGTGTCTGTTTCCTAGCTCACCTGTGTGGTGGGAATAAGTTTTACCTGATTTATCGTTGTTTCTGAGAAATGACCATTCCCAGAGTCTTCTGAGGCACCCAGGGGGCTTTAGTTGGAACTATTACAGTTTTTATCCTCCTGCCTTTCCATACTGTGTTTTGTACTGAACCAAACCTACTGTCACAACCTGGGATGCCTTTAGTACAGTGGTTTGCAAGCCCTGACCCGCAGTCAGTGATGGTCCACAGTCCACGGGTCTGAAAAGCAATCTTCTTGTCGTTCTATTTAAATTCACACTATGGGAACTTGCTGATCCATTGGAAGGACCAAATTGAAAAAGGATGGAAAACCACTGAACTAAGGGGTCCCCTTGTGAGCACCCACAGCTTGGGCTGCAAGCCTGAAAGGCTGAGATCTGCCTTCAGCTACACTTGGTCACCATGCAGTGAAGTCAATGGAGGGTTGCTTTAGAAAAAGCCCTTTTCTCTGGATATTGGAAGAATTTTAGACACTGTAAAAACCCCACAAACCCATCTTAGCCAAAAGAAGATCCTTCTCTTTGACTTCAAGTTGACTGTCTGCTTTGCACCTTGCTGCTTAACCTACGCACGGCAGATCTGGGCTCCCTGCCACCCCTTTTTAACGTGTCACTATTGCAATTCATTCATCCCAGGCTCACTAACTCGCTCATTTTTTAAAGAAAAAACAAAGCCCAGTGGTTTTGAAAGGTGTTGCATTCTCACCTGGACCAACAGGTCTAGGACATATGATGAGATAGTTGAGTGTAAGGGAAGGAATTAGCTGCAGAAGTGGAGACAAGCAAAGCCATAAAGAAATTGCCCAGTGCAGCTACAGTCAGGCAACGTGATCTTCTTCATAGTCTTGCCTTAGATCTCATGTAGACCTTTGGGCAGGTTATTTAGTTGCCTTGTTTGGTGATACCCACTCAGCAGGGAAAAGCTAGTGATTGAGGCTTTTGAGGAGCACTTCAAAACACAGAGGATCATTAGATCTCTTAGTGCCATCTTTTCACTGAAGAAATAGGGAATAGAGTTTGTCCCCTGGACCTTTGTAAAGTCCCTGTTTGGGGTGATGGTTAGGTTGTTTATCTTGTGATTTTTGCTCTGTTGTCATCATTGTTTAGTCTCGTTTTTGGGCTGGTCCCATGTTTTTCAGTGCAAGTGAGCATAGTCCATCCTTACAACCTTCTCAGTCTGTTGTTACAACCACCTCAGTCGCTGCAGGAGTGGAGCTTGGTTTGGGGTTTGGGGTTTCTTTTTAGAGGGTTCAAAACACTTGCATTTCATTCCCACAATTTAGGAAACAGTGCTATGTCCACGAATTGCTCATTTCAAGCTTAGCTGTAGCAGGTCAGGTCAGATCTGTGCATCCCCTGTTGCAGAGTAATCTCCTCAGGGTAGCAGAAGAGGGCTGAAAGCAGAGCAGCACTCCTGCCAGCAGCGTGCACTGTGCAGGAGAAACAGGTTCATGCTTCTCTGAGTGGGGAAAGCAGACTTGAAGTTTGTAACAAAGGCCATAAGCCACTTCCCATCCATTCAGAGCAACAAGAGCTGGCTTACCCTAAATGTTTCATCACCTGTAAGTCGATGATTTAACGCATTAACCAGAGAGGACTCTAGTCCTACAGAAGCACTGGCTGATCCCTAATGCTTACAGCTTTTAACCTGCTTATCAGGGGCTCCTGCTTTGCAAAGCTGTCTTCCTAAAACGCTGTTGAACAAGTTGAAATGATAAATCCGGTGCTAAAACGGATGCAGATGATTTTTTTTTTCTTTTTCCTCTTGGGGGAAAACCAAAACCAAACAAAAATAAAAGAAGAAACCCAAATTCTCTCATCCTACTTTCATGTGGTTCTATCCTTCCTATAGGAGTCCTTAAATCCCCTCGCACACCGTGTCTCGGGAGCACATATACAGTTGATACATCAGGTACTAAGCTGGAAGTCATCAGCACCCATGTACTGTATGCCAAGTGCAGGTTTCTCAGCCCAGGCCAGCTGAACTCCCAAATACTGAGTCCCTTTGACATCTGCCACATATAGAAATACTGTAGTGATGTCATTTGGGAGGACTGCAAGGACAGATATTAATAGAGCAAACAGTAAAGAGACCCCCTCTTACAGAAATTGAGAGATGAAGCCTCAAAAATTCATTAAACCCATGTTTATCATATAAATATGGTTGTTAAAACAACTGTATAAACCAACTATGGTTAGGTGTATAGTCCAATTAATTCGTTTACATCAGAACTGAGTTTCTTGCTGCTCGTGGATTAGTCTCATGATATTACTTGATGAGATTTTTTTCTAAAAGTTACATAAAAAATGCACAATATTGATTTGAGGGTTTAAACATTCAGTTAAAACTTCTAACCTGGGTGCAATAAATGCTATCTGAGCACCCAGATTATCTTCATAACTATCATATGATAATTATTGTTATAATATTTATATAATACCTTATATATTATATAAAATTATCTTTATAATCTTTATAATTATCATTCCACCATTCACAAATAATTCAAATTATTCTGAAAACATGAACTAAGAACAGGAAAACAATGAAATTGCAACTGTGTCCAGAGATAAACATTTGCAAAGAATTTTGCCCTTTGCTTACCCAGTAAGCTATAAATGCTAATTTCCAAACAGATTTTGTTCAAACCCACCTAATTCTGCAGTAACTCCTTTGACTCTGTCGGAAATTATTCCATATTTTTTCATAAATAAATCAGGAGATGAGACTCTGCCAAGAAAATCAAGAGCTCTAGGTCAGATATTAACACCATCATGTGCACAGAATTATTTTGCATTATGGTGGCATTTGTTGTTTTCCCTAGCAGCAGAAGAGAGCCCTTAGAACTTAAGTGAAAGGAAAATTAGGTTAAACTATTCCATCTAATATTGTAAATTTATTTTTTTTTTCCATTTTCAGTCAGTGCAGTTTTGGGTCACTATTGGAAATGTCAGCACTAATCATAAACTGTTCAACAAATAGCACAGACACTACAAGTTCCCTGGGCAAGAAGTGTTGGTGATTTTATAGACCTATTTTTAAGTTGCAGTTCACTTTCAATTGTACTAACTAAAACTTGCCAGAGCTTATTTATTATAGGCTGGCTGGAAGATTGAAAAACAATTGCTGGAAAAATAACTTTGACATTAAATTTAGGGGTTGTTTTAGGGTTGTTTTTTTTTTTTAGGCACTTTACTAGTTTACTAAATAAGAAGTGGGGCTTGGTGGTTTTTTTCTACATCTCAAATAGGTTCAGCAGTTCAGAGTGTGTTCAAAACAGTCTGGTTCAAACAGTGGCTCAATTTTATCCAGGCAGATGATAGGATGGGAAACTGCCAAAAAAATTACAATATCTCAATTAGCTCTTCAAATGGTATTTTTCTTATTTTTAAAATTGTCAACTTTAAGAAATACTTGGAAAATCATTAAATCATGACTTTTCTCTTGATCTTGACATGCATCAACAGCCTCTAGTTTGTTACAGAGTAAGGATCAGGTCTATGGCAGAGATGTAGGGGTATTACAGGGCTCTCTTGGGTTTCCTAGGGGTGTTTCATTATGCTGATTTTCTGTACTGATGATAATGATTTTAGTTTTCATTGTTATCAGCTTGGATTTTGCAGCTAGTTCATAAAAACTTGGGGACTGCTCAGTGTTTGGGGAAAGTTTCTCTAATAAGTAAGATCAGAGTTTAAAGAATTTCAGGTCTCCAGGATTTTTCAGGTTTCTCACATCATCACTAGCTTATTCTAGGGAGAGGAAACCCAAACCAAACCAAACAACAACAACAACAAAAAAGAAGAAAACAAAACACCCCCAGGAGCTTATTTTCTATCCTTGACCTGCCAAACAAAAAATGTCAGAATCTCATGGTAGAATACACAGATTTTGTAATATTGTTCTCCACAAAATATTTCATTTCCAAGCTAAATCATTCACTGTTCAGAGAGCACCCTGAATTCTCATTCTTGGTCAGAAACACTAAAGATAATGCTGGAAATAACCACAGAAAGCATGGATGGGATGGTGCAGTTGTATTTTTTTTTCCACTCCAGTTTATTTTGATTAACTGAGCAAAGTTAATTTAATCATTTCAGCTTTTGCCTTTCTTTAACCCCATGCTGTTCATACTGTTTTCTTTGTAGTCACTGAACAAGAGACTAAAGTGCCCAAGAAAACCATCATCATGTAAGTGCTGATTATTTTTTTTTTTAATTTGATTTTTTTTTGGGTAACATTTGTGTTTTGCCTTGCTGCTTATGCATGATCCAATAACAAGCCTGTGTTTATTGGCCATGCAAGTGTGTTCATTCCCATCCCACCAGATCTCATGGTATTCTGTGCTATGCAAAGTGACCACCAGGGAAAAAAAAACAAAAACCATCTTATTATCCCTTAAAAAAAAAAAAATAGGAGCTCTGGTGTTAGATAATAATATAATATGTGGAGTTGGATTTGATGACCCTTATGGGTCCCTTCCAACTCAGGTTATTCTCTCTGATAATCCTGCCAGAGTTGCACAAGAGCTCAAGAAGGTTGAGTCTTTTCTTTCTGAAAAGAAACTAGCTCTGGGAACAGGCTGCTTGAAGAAAGTGTATGAATTTAACAAATACCTCATGGCTTACAGGGATTTCTTCTGGCTTTCTAATTTAAATTCTTCTGGAAAGACTTTTATGATGAAGCAGCAGGAGGATGTACACTCTTATCTCTTTCTGTCTCTATATTCCTCATATGAAATTTTGTTCTGATAATGAGTTGGTCTTTTGGGATACTCTGAGCCTGGTTTATATCAGGTGCCTATAATTGCACCAAACCCAGTCATATGTGGACCAGAAGCTCATCAGCCATTAAAATCTTAATATATATTCTTGGTTTTAATTGTTGTTAAAAAAATGCATAATAAAACTGTTTCATGTGCTGGAAGGGGGACATTGTCCTTCTGTGGTAGGAACTTCAGAGCACCTCCAAGCTGTTCAAATCAGCTCCTAATGGTAGTAGGCAACTATACAGTGGATATTTTGGGGGAGTGCATTCCCTCAAGAGTTGTACTAGTGCCAAAATCCATCTTTGATTTGGACACGATGTTAAAGTTGACTTATTTTGTTGGATGTTGAAGAGGATGTGTGAATGACAACTAAAATACAGTTAAGAGTTGCTCACCTCTCATATCTCTTCTTATTTTTTCTTAAATTTTCTTAAATTTTCTTAAATGCTCTTAACTATTTGGAGCCAGAGGCTTATAGGAAGAGCTTCCACCCCACCCAAAGGAAGGGGTTCTGCCTTTGCCCTTCTATCTTCACCTCATCAATCCTTAGACTTTTTTTGCCCTGCAAAGACCAGAAATAGAAGGTGTTTCTACCCATGTTGTAAGGGGCAGGGTCCAGATACCAGTGGGGTAGCTAACCAGAGAAATATTTTTTGATATCTTGCTTAGAAATGCTCAGAGAAGTTGTGAGGAGGTAGGAATCACTCAGACACAGAGTTTCTAAAGCTTAATAAATCTCATCTATCTACATCTCTGCGCCTTTAAATCACCTGGAGAGGTGCTTCTATTTTATACCTCTCCTTTTTCCATCATGGTATTAGATCACCATCAGCAGATTTATATTTGTTGATTAAATTACATTAGACTATACAAAATACCATCAGTTAAGCTGGTTTCTAAATTTCTGACATTTAAACTCCATAAACTATTTCTTTGGACAGCTCAAGAAGTGATTCCTAAATTAAAGGCTGCAGCCCCAAGGGAATTGGAACATTTGTGAGCAGGATGTCAGAAGTTCCCCTCCTTTTGCTCATTGATGCAGTCAGGAGCTTGTTAGAGTTGAACTCAGCTGGAATTGGGATAGTGATGGGGTAAAGTTTGGGAACAACTCACTAAGGGCATATTCCAGCTCTCCTTAGTGTACAGTGAGCTGAGGAACAGAAGCAGTTTTGAAACTACTAGTGTAGAAAATAACAGAGAATTTATATATGGGATTGGACAATGTCTCTATATGCCAATCTCAGAGCCAAAGCAGTTTTTTAACCTAGCAATGGGCAAAGTTTACTGTCAGCACACATGGATTCATTCTCATCTTTATCTAGAATTGGCACCGTGGCCATTAGGAAGGCTTTGCATAGACCTTAAAACTCTATTGCAAGTTAATAGAAAGCAAGGGGGAAAGAGTAAAGCAGTGGAAATGAGGAGGAGAAGAGAGGGTGCTCTGGGAGAAAAGAAATCTTGCTGTAGTTGATCTCATCTTGGACTTCACCACATCCTCAATGAGAGAGATGGATGGTGAAAAGAAATCTGATCTCCATGGGAGAAGGCAATGCCAGTCTCCCCAAAACTAAACCCAGTAGATAGTAAAGGCTACAATATAACTAAGAGCATTAGTCTTAGTCTTCCATGATGGTTGGACAAATGCAATTGGAGAAACGGGCTCTCCTTTCACAAGGACACTTTGCACCCTTCTCTGCATCTCAGTGCAAAAGCCAGAGATGGCTGGAGAGCAGAGCTGGGGATGTTCAGCCCTATGTGATTATGTCTAGAGGCTGGGGAGGAGAAAGAAAGGAATGAATGATTCATAATCCCAGTTCAGGCCTTTCCCTTTACCCTTCCATTATTTTGGGAGGGTTTATCTCCCTGCTTGGAAGTGGAGATAGCATCTCAACACAGAAACACAATGAGCTTTTCCTGTTGGTTCCCTTCAACCAGCTACCTCCCCTGTAGAGCATTAGCTTCCTTGTGCTAAGCAAACACAATCTTTACCTTCAAGTTTTTCCATGTAAGAAATGCCACTGAAAAATCTGCAGGAGAAACTGCATGTTAAAGGCTTAAATAAAGAGCTTGAGGCTTGGGTTTAAGTGTTCCTGGCCCCAGGTTTTAAATCAATTTGATCCAATTTCACCTGTAGCTTATTTAAAGTCAAAGTTCGTCCTGGCCTGGGAGGAGAAGATTGTTTTGATGCAAAGCTGTGTATTTATACAGGGATGCTGAAAAGTCCCAACTGCTTTGGATATGTCAAAAAATATAAAGTAAGGTCAGGAGAAATATGCTGAGAAATCATAATCCTGCATCCCAGATTGGTTTCATAGTCTTATGTCAATTGATAGTAGCAGGATCAAGCTGTGGCTGCAATAATGATAGTATGAAGAGTAAAATTTAAGTACATTTTGGCATAGAGGACTTGCACAGGGGATGTTCTCTCTTTTCCTGGTCTCCAAATGCTTAATGACCTTTTAATGTAACTGTTCTGCATGTGAAAAATTCAGATTAAAAAGAGTTTTTAATAAAGAAAATTGAGATAGATTGTACATCACAAAGAGAAGGTGCTGACATGACCATGATAAAGGGCATTTTGCTATTGAGTTTGATGAAGCCAGGATTTTAGCCAAGGATACTTGGGAAAAGTTTAAACCCCTTGAGTGTTTAAAGTCCTTGGGTGAAATTGCTATATGGGTTCAAAAGTAACATTTGAGGTGGTCAACACCAGCACATGAAATACAGCAGCATCCAGAAGAGCATTTCTCAGCAGAACATACTCACTGTGTGTTCATGCACTCAAGGAGGTTGATGGAGCTAGAATATAGAGTCCACCTGGGGTAAAGGGCACTGAGGATTTCCCTGCATCAGACAGTCTGTGCTGATGGGCATGTTGGGTGTGTGCATTGCCTGTGTATCCCTTCCAGTATGACACGCTTCACCGAAAGCTGGAATGCTCACACAACTAACCCCATTGCAGCACCTTGACCCACACTGGCATGTGCTGATGGAGTGTGGCTCCCCAAAAAGTCTCGTCTTCCTGCCAACTCCATTCCAACCCTTTCTGTCATCAGAGAGGAAACGATAACAACTGTGGTGAAGAGCCCAAGGCAAAGGGGAAGGGTTTCTCCTGCACGATCTGCTTCAGGTCATTCGCCTTCCCGCTCCCCAAGAGCGGAGCCAACTCCAGAGCCAGTTTTTGTTTCAAAGATGAGGCAGCCTCTTCACAGACATGAGCAAGAGGCAACACCAAAGTCTGCAGTTCCCATGCTCTTTGTCACGGAACCAGAGGACAGGCAAGGAGCAGCAGCTAGAGGCGTCATCATAGAGTCCAAGGTGGAAGAGAAAAAGCCCAAATGGGTCGAAGTGGAAGAAATAATTGAATTCAAGGTCAAAAAATCGCCAAAACCTGCAAGGAAAAGAGGGTCTTCCCCAGGAAAACAAGAAAAAGATGACTCAGGGATGCTGACATTCACTTTTCCCAGCTCGAGGCCTAGGCATTCCCCAGAAGATGATCCAAACACAAACAACTCCAACAATAAATTGGTGGAACAGTCCAAATCTTTGCCTAATGACAGCCTCTCTGAAGGTGATATCCAGCCACTGGTGTACACAACTGAGCAGGAAGTACCTCAAGTCAGCAGTGAAGACAGAAGCTCCCCATGTGGGTCCGACCAGCTACGAAATAATTCACTGATGGATTATGGAACTGAAGGGAAAAGCTTCCCACAGGACACAAGTGCTCACTACAGGCCAGATGTCACTTCACCTCTGCTTGCCTGCGGGGGTGAGCCTTTGGTCTTCAGTTTTGAAACAGCTGCTGCAGACCAGCATGGACTTCTGTTCTCACCAGCAAGTCCAGAGGTTATGGAAGAGGAAGATGAATTAGATGTGTCTTGGCCTGTTGAAGAGGGTCTTCCTGAAGTAATGCAAGAGGTCCTTCCAGAAGAGGATAATGTCATTATAGTTGATGAACCAGAGGAACTGCAGACAGATGACATTAGCACCCGGGACCGTAAAATCTTAACCCACAATGGCAAAGTATTAACTCTGGAGGATCTTGAAGATTATGTTCCTGAAGAAGGAGAGACCTATGGGTGCAATGATCAGACCCCCACAGCAGAGAAACCCTGCGAGATCTCTGTGCTCCAGACAGAGATTAACGAGCCAACGATTGGGAAGCCAGTGCTGCTGAACCTGGTGAGACCTGTCGTCTCCAAACCCAGGCAGACATTTTTCAGCCAGTTTGAGGAGCATGTCCCTGGCAGCATGTTCATGTCAGCATCTAGAGTAACCGGTGTGCAGGCTGTAGGCACCTCAAACATCTCTTTCCATGTGAGTGATACCTGCATGGGAGTGGCGCCCGGAGTACACGCAGCGGCAGCAGCAGCTTCTCCTGGTCCTTCCTTCACAGTGAAACCATCTTTCTGCACTGAAGTCCAGCGCTCAGCAGACAACGGACAGTCGAGCTTTAAAACTGAAGTTTCCACAAGAACCCTCAACTATGGGACTGTTGGCGAGCCTGTAACCTTGCACATCAGCACAGAAGACCTCTCCCAAAGCTGAGGAGAGGCAAGCGTCATTTTCAAGACAAAAGAAAGCAGAGTTTTTAGAAAAAAAAAATCTAATCAAAATGTTTGTAGGTGAGGGGAATCGGTGGCAAAGATTACAAGGTAACATGTAGGAGGGAACTCCTTTGAGGAAAACACATTTAAAAATGGTATGTCAAGCTTTTCCAGTCTTAAAGGGAACATGTCTGTCAGAACAGTTTGCAATTTTAAAAGCTTTGATCAAGGTGAACATTTATCATTCCATAGCAGAGCAGTGATGGTAGGTTTAGGAAAAGCCTGATTCTCCAGCCTATGACAGAAATTAAAATGAATAAGTGCATTTTTTTTGTCCATGAACTTAAAAATTATTTCGTGCCAATTTGTGCATTCTGGTGTGGCAAGACTGTGAAAGTATCTAAACTTTTCAGCATCCTTCAGTAACCCAAGATAGGAGAACTGTTTCCAGTTAACCTCCTGTTACTGTATATGCCCAAAGGTCATGAAGCTTCACACTGCTTTGACTCTGCTGTACACTTGTGACACCAATTAGCTCTATCAAAAGTTGTTCCTAAACTTTTCCACATGCAGAGTCTGGTTGCATTATTTTCAACTTCTGCCACGGAATGAAACCTATAGAAAATATTGCATTTACTAGAGATGCAACGAGCTGCTCAGACCTTTTGGTTGAAATCTTAACTTGATTGTAATCTTAACAAGAAGCATCAAGAAGCGTCAACTAAAGCCAGTGGTGAAAATCCCACTGACCTGAGGAAGCAATGATTTCATTGTTCTCTTCTGCTTTGAGTAAACAGACCATCTTTTTATGACTGCTATTTTAAAGTCCACTTCCTAGTGGTCTAGAGATGTAGGTTTCATTTTTTCTGCATTCAAGTAGAGTGGATTTATAATCCATGTCTTTTAAAAACATAGATTACTTACTGCGCAGCAACAGGTTACAGTGCTGCACAAAATTACTTCTACATCTATAATCAAACACTTACTCATACCAAGAACCACAAATGTGGTCTTGGTCAATCAATATTACTGGAAAAATATTTGGTCTCTTCTACATACCAGTGGTGAAACATTACTGGTAACAGATTGATGGATAATGTCTTCTATATGTGCCAAGAGGAACTCACCACTGAGCAAAGCAGCAGGATCTCAAAGACAGCTTTAAAAGAAAAAAAAAGAAAAAAAGAAAGTAAAAAAAGAAAGAAAAGAGACTTTTACCATGATTGAAAAACACGTTTGCTCAAAATGGATTTGGCTGCTTGGAAGCCCTGCCAGCTGCCATTGCACTGTATTACTCTAGCCATGTATGTTGAGCTGTCTCATGGAGATACTGCCTTCTGTTGAGTTGCTCTGGAGCTTTGCAGCAGGAGTGCTGTTTGCAAGGGGAAGGCTAAGATGCACTGAGTGTGGCCCATTCCTATTGGCTTCACCAATAATGAATGTTGCACAGACCTCCAATTAGTTGCTCATTCCTGGAAAGAATTGAGCTCATAAGCCCAAGTATTGGTCCCCATTGAAGTCAGCTAGAGTTTGGCACTCATCTCAGTAGGACCAGCAATAGTCCATCACTATCTGACAGAGATGTGGGGAGAAGAGTCCCAACACCTTGTCCCAGCTGAGTTGAGTAGCACTGTTGCAATAGAAAATGTTGGATTTAGATGGTGTGGGGAAACCAGAAATGCTCAGACACAGATGAATTTCTAACTAGCCTGAAGAGAGAGGATTGGGCGAGTTTTCACCTTGGAAATGTTGATGTGTTGTCTCTGTTTCCTGGCTAGGCAAGATTGTGCAGCTTGTTCTGGAGTCCTGGCAATACTCCTGCTAACAGGGACTAAATTCACCTAAGGTGCTTGTAGAAAAGGGTACATTATTCTGTCCTTCTGGGGCTGCCCTTGATCTTGTGCTGACAAAACTGAACGTACTGATTTCACAGCCTTTCCCTTCCACTATCCAAACAAGTTGTAACGTGTAAGACCATGTGCACTACCCTCATGAAATAGGATGCTTTCCCAGCGATCACAGGTGGTGATAGAAATCAAGGCTCTTTTAGGTTACTCTTCCATTTTTTTATAACATCTCCTTCGTTTATATTGTTTGGTTTATAATTAAGCAACACAGCGAATACTTATTAGTGCTTCTTTTCATATATTGCACTTTATACTGGAAAGTAACAGGCCTAGAACAGAAAAAAATGCTTCCAAAACTGAAAATATTTCTTTTTTTTATTGGGTCTGATTCTGATCTCAGTTATTCCAGTATCAGTCTGGAATAATGCCACAGACAGAAGTGGATTTGATTTGGATTTGCAGAGATACCGCTGAGGAAAGAATCTGCCCTGTGTTAGTCTTTAAAAAGAAAAGATTCGCCAGAAAAATGATGATAAAGAAGTGTAAAGTAATGTGAAGGTTTCCTCCTGTTGTGGTTGATGCTCAGGCATTTCTAAAGATGCTGAAAAGTTGCAATTCAGATGATTACAGAAGAACTATACTTTGATTCATTAGCCCAAAGCAATTAAGAGCTGTTTACATTTTCTTTTGAAATTTCAGCAAAAGAGAATCAATTTAAAGGGATTTTTAAAATGCTATGCAGGACTCTCTTTAAAAAAGTGAAAGGTCTATGAGAAGTTCATTACATGTATTTTCAAAATATGTTCCTTGAGGTTAAAAATTATGCTTGTAAGTGATTAAACTGTGTAGAAAACTAATGAGATGTGTGGGGGTTTATTTCCTGTAGATGAAAACATGCAGCTGTAATTAAAAATTTTAATACAGAGGTTTTACTCTAATTCCTGCAGGTAAATGGTTATTAATAAAGTGGAAACTTCAGTTTGCTTGAGATACAAAAGGAAAAAAAAAAACCACCAAAACATCAAATGCAAGATGTGCTGTTAGATGCTGAGTTTATATCAATAAATGTCTTGCGTCAGCTGTCACTGAACTTCTGGGTTTCTGTTCTTCTCTGTTCATGGTACTTGAGACCCCATCAGCTCATCTACTTCCCCTTCAGCAGGACTTCTGTAGGATCTGGGTTGTAACCCAAGAACATTAATGCAGTTGGACTCTAGCTCTTTTTTTTCATGGACAGTTTCTCAAGTGTTGAAGTCAAAGAACTTGTTTTTATGGAGCCCTGGGCAACTTTGTGTAGAACCAGGGCTGGAGGTTGGTGTCCCTGCCTATGGCACGGGGTTGTAACTGTGATCTTTGGGGTCCCTTCCAACCCAGACCATTCTATGATTCTACGATTCTATGACCTCCATAATCAATAACCTGAAAAATTCTCATCCTCTTGGGTCCTTCTCTGAAGCTGCATTAGAACTTCAAAATAAGTGTCAGTCTTGTATCCCTGGTTATTGGCTGAAGGAGACGTGGAGCTAAAGGTTTCATGCCTGGGACTTTAGAATTGGGAAACAGGCTGCCCATCACAACTGTGTCACTGCCACAGAGTTAGTTTGAAATACTTAAGCCAATATTAAAGATCCTCTGTTTAACGGTGTGAATCGTAGTGTGTAACATCCCTAATCAGGGAGGAAAGTGGTGCTATTAGCAGCATGGGGGAGACCTGTGGTTATTCACAACCTGCAAATTTATTTTCTCAGAGATACTAAGTGTTCCATGCCTTTCCAAGCAGTTCACTTCTTGGCTGATGCCCAGCTCGTGAGACAACACCAGTTGGCAGCAATCGCTGGAGAAATACCAGAGAATCAAAATATTTATCTAGGAAAATATTTAAAGATCTTCAACCCAGCCCTGTGCTGATGAGCCCTGATGGGAAGTCTGGGACATCCTGTGAGCAAAACTTGCTTTTTCCATCAGCAAACTCAGAATTGAAGTATTCTGTAACCACTATGCTCATGGGGAAGACCTTGAAAACAAAAATTTAAGGAGATGTCTTCAAAGGGGGCTGATCCAAATGTAGCCTTCAACTTTACCTGCTAAGGTCTATCATGAGAATTTACTTTTTTAAGGCCAGATGAGGAGCAGAATCAAAACAGCTGCAGGAGGTGTTCCTGTGTCAATGACATTAAACAAGTCAGAAGCATTTGTGTGCAAATGCTCTTTTTTCTTGAACCACACGACGCTTCAAATTGGCACTCTTGCTTATCAAGCAACAGCACCATAAACATAATGAATTATCTGCATTAGACATGCTTTTTGTCTGTCTTTATGGTTATTTGATGGCTTCCCTAGATATTGTCTGTCCCTTTTTTTGTGCCTCTTCAAGATTTGTGGAAGGTGTATTGAGCAGGAGACCAGATGAGATGAACTCCTGAGGTCCTGTGATACCATCCTAGCCTAGCTTCTTCTACCAGTGCTGACTGGGGATGAGACCATGGTATTTATCTCCTGGGTGGCCATTCTACAAAGATGCATGCTTAAACTCCAGGTTTCTGTGTGGGAAGCTTGTTGCTTCTCTCTGCCTCCAAGACCATGATTTTCATGAGTCAGGACACTTCTCTTCCTCTGTATAATGCTTCCCTGCACACAACTGCTGTGCATTACCCTACAGACCAGGTGACTTTCCTCCTGGAGTATCTTGTAAAGGCACAGTCCAATATAAATTGAAAAGCCTCAGGTACTTTCTACTGTAAGGCCCAGCAAAAATATTCAGGTATTATAAAAGAGAACAAATGCTTTACTCAAGGGCAAGGAGTAGCATTTCTGCCATCCTCTCGGTCGTACAGGCTCCAGAAGCAGAACAGTCCTCCCTTCTTTACCCTGCCCTTCTCCAGAGTTATGGATGAGGCTGGTACCTCCACATTCCTTCCTCTTCCTCATGGGAATAATGACTTCCTTGCACGTAGGGCCTGTGTCAGTGCAATGGGTCAGTGTCTGGCTCATTTAATTCATCTTAATAAAGGTATTTTTGATAGACCAGCCAATGTAGTGTAGTATTGAGATGGATCCTTTGGTCTGCTGTCTGGAGAGAGGGTGTGTGTGTGTGTGTGTGTGTGTGTGTGTGTGCAGTGTGACACGATGTCCTCTACCTGGTGAGATAAATCTTTCTGAAGCATGTTGTGCCATTAAGTCTCATGAAGTCTTGGCTACGTTCCCTCTTACTGGAGTAAGAATTTCTCTATCAGCTCTCTGCTCTAGGAGGGGAAAATGGTACGATTCCAAATACTTCCATTGGATGGATGATCCTGCTATTTTCTTTTTACCCTGAAGAGAGAAAAGCTGTTCTTCTTGTCTGTAGGAATGGCTTCCCCACAGTCAATGACGGAGACGTCAGTCCAGGCCTCGCTTCAGCGTGCTGACAAGGAGATCAAAACAGCTCTGAAGAAACTCGTGGACTCAGCATCACTGCTGGTGACTCTTCCCCCCAGCATGCGAGGAGGAGCTGGTGGCCTTGACCTTCCTGGGTCTGTTCCTTCAGACCACTCAGAAACAGCAGCCAGGCCCTCTGCGCTGGTTCATGAAGCCAGTACCCAAACTGCTGGAGGTCATGGTAGGTTTGGCATGAATCCCATGGGGGTCAAGAGAGACAAAAATATTCAACACACCAGTAATGAAATTTTTTTTCCCCCCTCCTTTTTCTGTTTTGTTGCATTTTGAGTGACTGCAGATTAAAAGAGGGACATTCAGACCCAAAGAATCATGGGACTGTGGTTTGGGGTTAGATTTGGGGCAGATCTTTCTGGAAACAGGTCTTTGAACAGTGTGTCTGAAGTAGATATGGTTCATCACCTGCCTAAAATAGAGGGATTGGGGATATTTTTTTGCCTTTGGTCTATTGACCCTGGTCTTGCTTCAAGGTGTTTTTTTTGGAGAAGGTTGTTTGGGAACCCTGCTTTACATTTACATCAGTTGTCTTTTTTTGTTGGTTGGGTGGGGTGGGTAATGGAGGTTCCTTTTCTCTTATTGTTCACCATAAACAAGCTGGGAGTGTGTTTAACACCCCTGTATCAACTGCTGGAGACTTTTTAGGATGTTGAGCACATTAGGTTCACCTGCATTTCACTGGGCCCAAAGCTGTGATAGATTCACTAACTGCTTCCATGTCATTAAAACCAATGATGTGTGTGACTATGTCTTGCCAAGGAGACCAATTCTGTTGTATTTCATTGGGTTGTGGGGGTTTTTTTAAGGGTGGCAACCCCTTCTCTCTTCCTTCTGCTTCTTCCATAACAACTTGTCTAAGGTGTCTGTATCAAGTCAGAGTAACAGTCCTCCACCAGTGTCAACCTAAAAGGACAAGTGGCCTTCAGCCCTCAAACTCCAGGTGCTGTTAAATAATAATAATAAAAGACATTCCTGTCTAAAACTTAACAAGGATAGAATTGTTTCATGGAATCTGACCCAAAATAACTGCATAAAAAAATGACAGGGCTTTAAAACCTCTTTTCCTTTCTAGCAGGAAATCATCTGTGAAAATAATCCTTTGGTGAAGCAGGATGACTCAAAAAACATAAGTAAAATGTCAACTAGCAGATTATTTCCTTAGTCATAACTACAGAGATAATAGAATAGAGAATGTGATGGTTTTGCAGTCCTTTCATCTGAGGAAACTAAACCTGCTATTAGTATAGGGAATTATTTTAATGAGGTGGGGATTTGACAACTGTCCCTGTGATCTGATCATAATCTTTGAATAAAAAGAAAGCAAATATTTCAATAGTTCTGGCCTTGGAAAGCACAGTCCCACCAACCTGCTATCTCTGACCCTGACAGCAATGCCTTGAATAACCATGTTTCCGCCCCCCCCCCCCCCCCAGTACAGCTGGTTTATGTGATTTCTAGAAACTGCTGCTTTTTTTTCCAAAACCAGCCAGCACCAAACATCCCTAGAGTGCTCCTCAGAAAGGTCCTTCCTACTGGGAAGAAGATTCCTCTTGATGAAAAAGGAGGTGATGCACTTTATCCTATAGGGTAACTCCAATGATCAATATCAAAAGACAGTCAGGTGCTTTAGGAATGGAAGATCAAACCAGTTTTTGAAGATAGGTCTGATAAAATAATCAATAGTAAAAGAAGAACAATACCTGAACTGCCATCAAGCTGCTCCATCTTTGTTATTTCCTTGTTCCTATAAGCCCCAAATGCCAAACCTTGTCCTGGTGTAACTTACAGTTGTACAAGGACATTTTCAAAGAGCCCAGATCTTCCATATCAGCATACCTCCATATTATCTCCATATTTACTGCACCCCCCAGCCAATGCCTGCCTTGGTCACCAGTCTCACACTGATGTCAGCTTACTCATTTCACTGATGCTGCCTGTGACAGCACCAGTGAGCTAAGGACTCTTCTCAAAACACAAAGTTAAACTGAAGCATTGATGCTAAGCCTGGGCGTCCTTGGAGGTATTTAAAAGGCCTGTAGATGTGGTGCTCAGGGCTCAGTTTAGTGGTTAGGTTAGTGGTTGCACTCAGTGGTCTTAAGGGTCTTTTCCAACCTAAATGATTTGATGATTCTATGATTTCATCATAGCCATGAGCTGGAACTCAAGCATGGTTAAATTATCTCCTATAATGGATGTCTTGAACTCTCATTATCCTTCCAATTATCCTATTTCTTCTTGTCCCTACTGACTACCTTTCCTACTTTTATCTCTGTGAGTTTCCCTACAGAAAAGTTAGTTTTGCCCAGCCAGTGGTGTGTTCAGTCTCTCTGATGTTATTCAAGCCCTTTGCTTTGTGTGGCCTTCTCAAAAGAGCCAAATTCTCCTCTTGGACACAGTGACCACACTCAGCTGAGGTCAGATGGACTCATTTCTAACACAGGGCAGACTAGAGATGGCTCCAGTGGTTTGCTCTGCGTTTCAGGTCTGGCATCATAAGTGACATGTCTAACTTGCCCTATTTCTGCTGCCAGACAAAGCACAAAGGCAGATTCCAGCTGAAGAACCAAGCGTGACGAAGCCCATCCCCAGTCCTTCCCTTGAAGAGAGGGCTGCTGGAGATGAAAGGACTCAGGAACACACCATACCTATTACCAGGTAAATACCCATCCCAATATACATCCTGTATCTCTGTAGTTGCATGGGACTGTGTAATGATCTTTTCTCTTGGGTTTCATGAAAGAACATCACCATCAGGAGACTGGTACAGAAGAGGAGGAGATGTGGTCTGGGATGTACACAGTGAAGTTTATATTGAGACCACTGAAAGAACTTGTGTGTATAAGACTGAGGAGAAGACCCCAACAAGTAAGGAAGAGTCTTGTTTCCCTCTCCCACATCCCATGATTGTCATTGGTAATAGCTCTTGATGACTGGGGTTTTTTAATGCTTCCATTTCTTGAACAGAAACTGTTTATTAAATAAAAAGTAACAGATGAGTGTGAAGATATGAAACCCAAAGATAATGTCAGTATAAAGAAACCCAACTATGTTTCTGGGCAATCTTTTGGTTTGACACTAAGCTAATGTCATATTCTAACTGGACGGTCCTGTAAATCTCATTTGGGTAATTCAACCTACATCAGCACACCATGAACAAAGTTATGGTGCCTTGTGTCTCACCAGGTCCTCCCTATATGCAAGTGACAATAGAGGATGTGCAGGTGAATTCTGGGGAGTGTGCCAAATTTCAGGCAGTCATTGAAGGAACCCCTCAGCCGACTGTTTTGTGGTTTAAGGTAAGTGCAGGTGTTTGGCTGAGAATGAGGACTACAGAAAGGACTACAGAGCACTATTTAGGTCCAGAATTTCTTTTGTTCTTCACCCTACACCTCTTAACTCTGGTTCTAGGTCATATCTATAGACTTTGTTGAACGAGCTGCAGTTCTCACTGGAACCACCAACACTTCATCCCACCCTGTGCCATCTCCAGAGTGATGTAGCTCCTTTCACAGAGAGAGCAGCTGGGATGGCTTTTGGGAAGGGCAGGAAGGGAGACTGGTGTCTGAGAGCCACCAAGATGTGTGCTGTGGTTTTGGGGTCAGAGGTGGGATTAACAGTGGATTATTCCAATTATCAATATGACTTTCCAGGCTCTCTATATTTTCCATATAGCTAATTGATAAAATGAGTGTGACTAAGGAGAAATATCCCATGGAAAAGATGGAGAAAAATAACTTATTTGTCCTCAGAATGTTGTCATGGCCCTGAACTACGTCACTGTTGTTCTATCATGACTGTAACTCTCTGTCCCACTAACTGTTTCATACACAGACATTGTATTCCCATTTTTTTTTCTACCTTCTGTGGGCAAAGTGCAAGGATGAGCTACTCAGATAAGTAAAATGACCTTAAAAAAACCAAGTAAAAATGCAAATAACCTCCTCCCACATGCATAGACACACACATACACACACCCACCTGAGCACCTTGAGAAGAAGGAGAGCAAGACAAGAACGTATGATACACCCTGTTAATATTCAACCAGTGTCTGACATTTTTTGGCTGAGAGTTATCACAAGCCTGCTGAACTTTTATCTCTTTCCTGGGCCACAGGAAAGCTCTCTATGTGTTTATTTAATCTCCTCTTGCACCCATGCAAACGTCATGCATGGACAGTGACCACTGGCAGGGAGTTCAACCCAACGACAGCACGCTGGCTGAAGTGACACCTCTTTTGGGCAGTGCTGTACATACTTACCACAACTTCATGCATTGGCTCTTCCATCTTAACAGGCACAATTAATCCCTGCCCACTCACTAAACTATTTGTAGTATCATGTTGTATGGGTAGAGCATCCCTTCCAGGCTGAAGAGCCCTGACTTGCTCTGTCACTCTTCATCTGGAGGCTGTTACAGACAGGACATTGCTGCATCAGTCCCACACCCTGGGCACACTGAGGATTTAGGAGATGATGCTTAATGCCTTATACTTCATTTCTTCCCTAATAATGTCTAACATCTGGTGGTTTTTGACTGCTGCCAAGCACTGTGCTGGTGCTCACATGGAGTGACCTCCTGTAACTCAAAGTTTTGCTCCAGTGTAGTAAGGAACAGCTCAGAGACCAACATTTCATATGGGTTGAATAGGGTTGGATCACAAGCTGGAGACCAGGCAGGAGCAAAGTAGCTGATCCTTGTGCTCCCTGGGCTGACTGCTGGGAGAGCTGAAGAATAAACCACATGGCCCTGGTGGTCCCTCTCAAGCCCATATTCCTACAAATGGGTTATGAAACAAAAATGCTATTGGGTAATGAGGAAGCTGAGAAAGTGTGTGACAGGCAAGAGAGAAGTTCTTCAGCCATCCCTTTGCTTGTGGGATTCTCTAGCCTAGATGGTCCGTGTTGTAGTTCTGTGCCTGCATCTCATTTCTTGAAGAAAAGAAACATCTGCTTCCACCCTGGTTTTTTTTTTCCAGCACCAAAATGTCACTTTATTCTTCCAGGGCACTTCACTGCTGACAGACAGCAACAGGATCCACCAAGGGAAGGAAGGAACAACATATTTCCTAGTCGTGGACGATGCTGTCTCAGAAGATGGTGGGGTTTACACCTGTGTTGCCAAAAACACAGGAGGGGAGGTTTTGTGCAAAGCAGAGCTGATTGTACATGAAGGTAAGGTCATTCTTTCAGCTGCAGGAGTTCCTCCCACAGCCATCACAACGTGAGCCGTTGCAGTCATCTTCTCCTACCCATACAGTACCTGCTCTGTATTCCTGCACAGCATTTGCATGTTGCTAGTGTGGCAGGATCCAGGATAAGAACAAAGGACCCATATACATATATATATATATATATGCAAATGAGATATTTTTTCTCTGCTCAGACTGCCTGACAAACTGATACAGTGGGCTGCAGAAACAAGTGGGGCCGTGCCTCTGCTGGTCTTCTGCTCTTTAGCCTGGCTTTTCTGATCCCCTCCCAGGTGAAGATGCAGCCCCAGAGTTCATATTGACCAGTTCTGGCATTGAACACCTCCTTTTACTTCTGTGCAGAAGTTTAGAGGCCCTCTAAGTTTTCCTGCCTTAAATTGTCCTGTAATGACTTTGGACATGGTTAGCAAGGCATTGTTGTCTGAACACTAACACTTATATTTTCTTTCATTTCCAAAGCTAAGAAAGACCAAGCAGCAAAGAAAGTGGCCACCAGGAGAAAGCTCCATTCCCTTTACGAGGTTAAGCAGGAGATTGGGAGGTAAATGAATTTTCCAACTTCATAGCATCCCTGCTGGAGAACATCTAACTGCCCTTGTGACCCACTGAGAATGTGGGACCAGAGGTGGGCTCAGCTGTGGAAAAGTCTGAAAAGGGGAAAGTACTGTCAGTTGTGGGAGGTGACCACTTTGTAGGTCTGCTGGAAACACTCTCCTGGGGTTTCTGACAGAGGATGGGAGAGTCCACAGGTCCAGGACTCCAACCAGAAAAAGCACCAGCCATGGGCTGGCAGGATGGGGGTCCAGGTATGGCTCCTCAGCAGTGTGAGCATCACAAGCCCATAGCAACATATGTACAAGCACCCAGGGATCCAAGAGCATCAGCCTTTGTCAAGCACAAGGCTGTTATCACCAGAAACAACTTTTCCCTTGATAAGAACTCATGGCTTAGTTTTGGAGACAGCCAGGAGAGGGCAATAGCACCTCATGTACGAGAGACTCAGCTTTTTTACGTTGGAGAATTTCAGCCCTGAGCAGCAGGGAGCTGTCAAAGGCTGGGATGTAGAAAGGTCTATGCCTGCTGTGCAGAGGGCTTTGAACAAGTCCTGAGCAGGGCTTGTCCTTTGGTTTTTTACACAGGGGCTGCTTCAGCTTCGTGAAACGAGTCGTACATAAAGGGAACAGAGTGTCCTGTGCTGCCAAATTCATCCCTCTACGAAGCAAAACGAAGTCTCGAGCACATCAAGAGAGGGATATCCTTGCCTCTCTGTCCCATGACAGAATCACCAGGCTCCTGGATCAGTTTGAAACACGGAAAACACTGATTTTGATTCTTGAGTTGTATCCTTTTTCTGTTCTGCTTCTCTGAGGAGGCTGGGAAGTACTAGGTAAGGCTCCTTTGTAAAATAGCTAAGCAATTAAGCGTTTTTAGGTTTTTGCCTGAGATAAAAGGCCCTGCACAATCTCTCCCTCCACTGTGGGGTAGCACAGCTCTCTGGGCTCCTCGCTGAAGTACTAGATTTCTGCTGGTTTAGGGAAAAAATCGTTTTATTTGTATATACAAGTGTGAAGGAGCTGTTAAGCATCTTCTCTGAAATGTCTGGAAGTGAAAGACTGTTTCCAGGAAACACCAGGAAAATGCACTGTGGAGCAGAAGAGCCCATAACCAACAGGCAGATGTTAGCATAAGCCATACCATGCTCCTATACCTGGGGACCACCAGTTTAGAGCATCCCAATTCCACCCCAATTCTGCAAAGAAGGACACTTCCACATTGTAATGAGTTGTGTGAACATCATGTTGCCTGAGATGAATTCTGCTCTCAGCTGGATGGAGGAGCTTACAAAGTAAAAATAAGCATTTAGCTGTAGTTCTGTTTTCCCTTAATGCTGTGTCAGATGCTCCAGTGAAGAGCTCCTCGACCGTTTATTCAAGAAGAGTGTTGTCACTGAAGCAGAGGTAAGTTTTCTTTCTCATTCAAAGGTCCAGAACTGGTGGGTACCACCAGAGGAGCTTCCAGCTGCATTTTCCTTTGTGAATATGATGAACATCTTTGAGCCAGTGATAATCTATTAAAGAAGAATCCTCTAAAGTGTGTTCCCATCAGCTTTCATTGCTAAGTTGAGTGTCTCAAGGGAAAAGCTAGAAACAGGCAGTGGCTTTGACCACCAGCATTGCATTCAGACTAATACAGATTATATTTTCTCTACTATCATGATTCCTTTCCTGTCTGTCACCTGGAGCTCCTTTATCTCACAGAATCACAGAATCACAGGGGTTGGAAGGGACCTCCAGAGATCATCAGGTCCAACCCCCCTGCCAAAGCAGGGTCCCTAGGACAGGGCACACAGGTCGGTGTCCAGATGGGGCTGGAATCTCTCCAGAGAAGGAGGCTCCACACCCCCTGGGCAGCCTGTCCCAGGGCTCCGTCACCCTCACCAGGAAGAAGTTCTTCCACAGATTGGTGTGGAACCTCCTGTGCTCCAACTTGAGGCCATCGCCCCTTGTCCTGTCCCCACAGACACTGAGAAGAGGCTGGCCATGTCCCCCTGTGTCTCACCCTTCAGCTATTGATAACCATTGATCAGATCCCCTCTCAGGCTTCTTTTCTCCAGGCTGAAAAGCCCCAGTTCGTTCAGCCTTTCCTCATAGAGGAAATCACTCAATAACACAACTGTGCTAGTCACTATCCACTCATTTTTGATCTCTAAACCAAGGACTGAAATTATGCTTTATAGGGATTTTTTGGTTCAAAATGTTTCACACCCCCCATCTAGTGGCCAGTGTCCCACATTTATTGTAAAATTTACTTCTCTTTTAAATAGTCAGAGGGAACTATCATAGAATGGTTTGGGCTGGAAGGAGCCTTCAAAGGTGAGATGCCAGCGAGCTCTATAAAATGTCAAAGGTAGAGGATTTCCAAAGCTGAAGGTAGCTCTAAATTTTCACTCCTTGTTAAGATTAGATCTACACATGGTCAAGAAAACACGTTCATTCTAGTTTTCCAAGTATTTCTAGTTCAAATTCTTCCTTCTCATACAATAAAACTGTTGGTGGAATCAGTGACCCTCTTTATTTACTGGTAATGTTTAATAACTGATTTAATTTTTAGGTCAAATTATATATCAAGCAAATTTTGGAAGGAATCAAATATCTTCATGACAACAACGTCCTTCATTTGGACATCAAGGTAATGTGCCACTGCTGGTCCAGCTTATCATTGCCTTTTGTTGGTCAGGGAGTGGGCACTGTCTAGTCAAATTATTCTTATCTACAACTGAAAGTATTCCCTGCTTTCAGGAAGCTTCTCCCTTCTATTTTGTTTCATTTTCTAGCCACTGAATATCCTCATGGTTTATCCTGAAAGGGAAGACCTTAAGCTCTGCGACTTTGGATTTGCCCAGAAGATCACACCCTTCGAGCCTCAGTTCAGCAAATATGGGTCTCCAGAGTTTGTTGCCCCAGAAATTGTTTCTCAGTCCCCAGTGTCAAAAGCAACTGATATCTGGTAATCTGTCCTCTTTTTAAACAGCTTTTGCCCTAGATGGCCTGAATTTCCATTTGTTGTTAATAAGTAATAGTGACAATAATAAAGGAAAATGAAAGTGAACACTGAGAATCCAAAACCCAACAGGGCTCTTTAAAGCTCCCTCTGTCTATTTTGTTCAACAATAATTGAACTCTGACAGCTAATTAAAGCAGAGGAGCATCTTAGAGAAGATGATCTCTCTTAGAGGCAGCGACTAGGAAGGATGATCCTAAGAGGCTTTCTACAAAAGGCAAACAAGCTGCCAAAAACAAATGTCTTTTGAGCCTGTCTATGCTTTAAAACCAGAGGATTACTTGAGAACAATTTTTTTAAATGCTGAAAGGTAGAAAACCCATTATGGGTGAAAGCAATAGCTTTGGGGATTTATTTTCCTTGGAAGGGTGTGGAGAAGAAGGTGATCTGACTGTTGCAGTCAGTGTCTAGTGGCAGGAAAAGGGGTTTTGTGCATGAGAAGAAGGAATAAGTAGTGGTAACACCTGACATTTGTGTTCCCTCTCTCCTCAGGGCTGTGGGAGTCATCACGTATCTAAGGTAAATAAATCTTCTTGGCAAGACTTATTCAATATCCCTTTTACAGTAGGAACCCTCCAGCACCTTCAGGTGAGGGGTCTGAGTGAAACAGTGAGTCCTTCTATAATGAGGGCAATTTCTTCTGTAGTTTTCTCCTTTATTCACTCTTTACTGGTTCCCTGGGCTTTAGTTCTTATCCCTGCTAAGAATCACAGGATTGCCTAGGTTGGAAGAGACCCTAACCACAGCCTAACCCTAACTAGTCCACCTCTAGATCATGTCCTTGAAGACCTGATGGCCACTCTCCTTGCAGTTAGCAGTGAAAGCAATGGATCAACCTTGTGTAGCTCCAGGCTGGAGGTTGGTGGCCCTGCCTGTGGCAGGGGGGTTGGAGCTCTGTGATCCTTGGGGTCCCTTCCAACCCAGACCAGTCTGGGATTCTGTGATCAGGTTGTCTTCCCCTTGTCTGTTTTGGCCAACACCCTACTGTGGCTGTGCAACATCAAACCCCTAATTCCTTAGCTGTGAGACAGGGATAAATAGTTCAGTTGTGCCATGTAATGCTGGGGTGAAAGATGCTCTGTGAGTCAATGAACTGCTCACAAGCATCACAAGCCCCACGCATGGAGTCCCTCCAGCATTTTAAAGCCCCATATAAGCATGAGTGCTTCTGTCAGCAAGTAAAAGTCTAAATTTTGTCTCCTTTTTATTTCATGGTGCTCAATACATAAGCCTGACCTGCAAGTCTCCATTTGCCGGGGAGAACGACAGAGGAACCCTCCTAAATATCCAGAACGGGGAGATTTCATGGACCATTCCTGACTTTGTGCACTTGAGTGAAGATGCAAAGGACTTTATGAAAGGGATCCTACAGCAGCACCCCACGTGAGTGCACCTTTGTGCTTCCTACAGCCCAGCGTGCCCAGGTGTTGGTGTCACAGCAGGCGGCTCTCTCAGCTCATCGGGGCTGTGGTTGTTCTGAAAGGTAGAAAGCTGAGTGAGGTGTGGTGCATTGTGCCTTAATTCTTCTCTATTAGTCCCCATTCCCTGAAATACAGCTTGACAATTTACCAAATTGGCCTGTATGGTAATGTCCTTACTCCCTGACTACCTCCAGGCAGATGAGCATCTGAAATGACATAAAGAAGTAGGAAGAGAAAGACTGGTGCAGAGGGAGTTATGTGAGAATTAAATAATATTAAGCACATTCATTAAGCAATTTCAAGCTCAAAAGGCAGCTTGAAGGCATGTTTGTAGGCTCTTGCTTTTTAATTTAATTTCTATTATTTCTGCCTGCTGCCAAAGCCATTTGTACTCTGGCCACATGAAGAGTCCAAGTCACTCTTAGGGCTGCTCTCAACACCCTTGAACAGGCTCTCTGCACAGATGGGGTCTTCCAGAGCAGAAATGGGGTCTTCCAGAGCAGAGATGGAATCTTCCAGAGCATCTGCAGGGAGTCTCAGACTGCAAAAGGAGAATTGTTTCAACTCAAGGGAAGGAAACCTGGGGTTGAAAGCCTCCATCTGTCCATCTGGCTTCTCAGGTCTCAATCAGCAGCCAAAGGACATACACAAAAGCATGTGTGTGTCCACATGAAGCAGGCATCTTCAGAAAGATCATGTAGTTGCTGTTAGAAATGACTTGCTACTAAAATCATGCACTTTTTTCTCTTCTCAGGGCAAGGCCTAGTGCTGTGGACTGTCTTTCCCACAAGTGGTTCATGGTAAGTTTGCCCTGGTTCTACAGTAGAGACCTTAGAGGGGCAGCTCTTAAAGCTGCTTGATATTATTTGCTGGTTTACTTTTTTCCCCCTGGTCTCCTCCATTCTGTCCTACAGCTCTCCAGAAAGAGGAGGTGCACTGGTGTTTACACATCAAGATATCTCACCTTTCAAAAGATAGACTACTACTTGACATGTGTAGAGAGAGTATGTCTGTGTAGAAGGAAAGCTGTGGCTTTGCAAAGTTCTGGTTTATATTAAAATTCTAAGGAGAAGAGCTAAAAATTAGCACAGACCAAAAAATATATATAATTTAATGATGCCCATTGAACAGGGCTTGCTTTTATCATTGAAAAGCTGAGATTGTCTACAATTTAGCCATGGGGGGATCGTAGCATTTGGTCTACTGTAACTTTCCTAAATTGAACAAGTCTGGAAGGAGAGAATCCTAAAAAAAAAAACCCAAAACAAAAATCTCAGGTAAAGAAGTCAGGATTTTCTAACCAATTGTTTTCTTCTCTCTCCACCTGGCAGCATAATGTTCCCCTTGAAGCAGCTCATTTCATTAATACCAAGCAGCTCAAATTCATTGTGGCTCGGAGCAAGTGGCAGGTGAGTTTGCCTTAATAAATGATGGTTCTTTTTAGTTATATATATATTTATATTTAATTACATTTGCATCTTTTAATGTCTGTTGAGCTAGGACACCCATCAGAGCTGAGATTTCAGCTTGGCTATGAAAGGGGAATAAACCCAGGAGAGAGTGATTGATGGTCATGGCAGAAATAAATGATCTGGGCTTTTACTGCTTGGAAATCATCTGCCCTAATTGCAGGTGCCTGAAGGCACATGGTTGTGTCTTAGGTAACCTCAGCTGCCTTTGCAATTGGTGCTGAATTATGGACAGGTCCCAGGAAGATTCCTCTTTTTCTGAAGTTCTCTAAAATAACCAGGTTGGTTGCCTTCTGAAGGTGCCAGTTCCTCTCTGTTGGCTGTAAGGGAAGGCCAGATGCTCACCTTCAACTGAGATGTCTCACATGGCAGAAGTTAATGCAGATGAATCCTACCTCTTACAGTATTGCAGGTCTTCTGTTGACCTAAGTCACTGTAGGCTGTGCCACAGTTGATGGATTTAAGGCCATTTAATCCAGCTAGGCTCTCACTTGATGTATTCAATTAAAAACTCCTTTCCCATTTGCTTTGAGTGGCCAGATTGCCTTTGAAAACCTCAAGCAGGGTTCTGCTTCCTTGTTCACAACAGCAAGTGTGTCCCCTCAAGCCAATATAGTTTCATCTCTCTGAATGAGGGAAAAGGAAGGCTTGGAGAGTAATCCTGAGTAATTGGAGAGTAATTCCATCTGATCGTGTGGTATTTTGTTCTGCTTTCCAGCGGTCTCTGATGTGCTATAAATCCATCCTGGTCATGCGGTCTATCCCAGAAATCCTAGAAAGGACCCATGACAACACCTCCTTGGCCATCTCCCGACATCTTATTGAAGAAAGCACTTCATCCAGCACCAGTGGCTCCTCTTCAGACAATGAGAACTCCCATTTCCCCACGAAAAGGCACTTTGGCTCTACACCAGAACTGCATTTGTCTATATTTGATGCCTCAAGTCATCAGGAGCCTCCAAAACCTGTAAGTGAAGAGAAGCACTCCAAAATCACAGGCCCTCCAGTAAAGCCCATGAGGAAGAAGTATGCTTCAATGAAAGATGAGGTGGGGGACAAATCACCTACAGAAACCAAAGAGCTCATGGCAAGTATCTTAAAGGAAAAAGAGGAGGGGCTTCATCCCAGACCTGGAGATGAAAGAGCAGAGCAGTCCCAAAGAAGTGGCGGTGCTGAGCCTTCATCAGTGAAGACTTCCACAGAAATCACATCACATCTAGGTCAGAAAGAAAGACCAGATGTATTTTTACCTGATAAGGACAGAACTGAAAAGGCTGGGGATGGGACAGAAAAGCCACCTGTCTGTGTTCCTAGACAGAGTGTCATTAAAAGCACTTTCTACAGCCAAGCAGCTGAGCTACCTGCAAGGGGGCCCTCCTCACCAGGCAGGGAGTTCAGAAGGCACCTGGATAGAGCCAGAAGGACTTTCCGGAAAGCTGGATATTCAAAGGTGCCCCTTAGTGGCCTCCGTGAACCCCTTCTAGAGCAGTTTGAGCTGGAAGAAGAAGAAGAAGAAGGAAAGTCTGATGATCACAGGGAAAGTCTGCTTGGTTCCTTGACCAAATCGGCTTCGTTTGACACCGCCAGGAAGCCACCACATCCAGCCATTGCTGGTGCCAGCCGAAGCCGTTCCCTGGATGACTACAGGCTGAGAGCCTCAAGATCAGTGAGGGAACAAGATATTTTGGAAGAAGACTGTGATATTTTGTCCCAGGAAAGTTGTCCTGAAGGCAGTGAGCACTGTGATGTTTCTGCAGGACCCGGCAAGGGATGTTCTGTAGACGCTTCAAAGCAGGAGGACTTTAGGAGAGCCAGCAAGGATTGTTCAGGAGAGCCATCCCCTCCTCCCACAGAATGTAAGGGTGATGGGTGCCCGTCTGTCTTGGTGCAACAGCTAGAGAGGCTTCC
Source organism: Gallinula chloropus (assembly GCF_964237585.1). Classification (NCBI taxonomy): domain Eukaryota; kingdom Metazoa; phylum Chordata; class Aves; order Gruiformes; family Rallidae; genus Gallinula; species Gallinula chloropus. The sequence continues at coordinate 160,690,328 of NC_140086.1, read as the reverse complement.
AGTGTCACCTCATAGGAGAGAGAATAAGAAACACTTGCTGAAGAAGTCAAAAGCTGCCTATTTTGAGGAGGGAGTTGAAGATTTGGAAGGCAAAACCCCCTTTCTAACTGACCAGTGCTCAGATGTAACTGCATCAACAGCTCAAAAACACGAAAGCAAGGAAGGCAAACCCTCCCCTGGCAGTGCCTCTGACACTGCTTTTCAGGAGGGAGAACAGTCCGTTTCAACTCTCAGACAGTCAGACACCACCTCCAAGCCAGACCCTACAAGTAAGGGAGGTGTGTGTCTGCCCCAGGAGTCTGCTCACAGCACCGACACCCGCCCGGATCCAAAAAGTGGAAGCTTGCTTATCAAAAGGACAGCCCCAGTCCCACCTTGGAAAGACAAAAGGCAGAAACACTCACCTGAGAAGACTTCTGCCCATAGTGTTGCCAAACCTGATCTCATGGAGCAGGAAAGCAGCGCTGTTTTAACAGGTCCACAAACACTTCCAGTATGTAAAGGCAAAAGGCAGGAACTTCCAGATCCAAGTGTTCCAGAAACTACTGCCTTGGTGGGCAAGCAGCAAGGTACCCTAACCTCTCTGCAAAGAGCTGATGAAGGCGTGCTTCAGAAGCTGAAGACCTATGAAGAGGTGAGACCTGCTGTCCTGGAGGATGAAGGAGTGGGTGTTACAGGAATCACTCCATCATCAGCCCATGATGGTGAAAGCCATATGCACAAGAGGGCTCGTGTTCATGTGGAGGCAGCATCAGCCATCCTAAAGGGAGAGCATCCTGTTGTTCCCAAAGTCCCACCACCAATATCAATGCCAATTTTGGTCTCTGGTGGAGCACAGCAGTGTGAAAGGGAACAACCAGCTCACAGCAAGGAGAGGCTTGCTGCTCTGAGGAGGGAAAGTTCACCTGTCACAGAGGTTGTTCCCAGTTTGGTCCATGAGGCTGGAATCAAAGTTGCTGAACACCAGAAGGTTTCTGAAGGCAGTGGCATAGTGCCTGGTGTTCTGGAGAGCAGGCACTTGTCTAGAACTACATCCTCCCAAAATACTGGCCTCCCTTCAGTCCATGAGAGTGAAAAGCAAGAATATCCAACAGCATCACTTCGCAGGGAGGTGAGAACCGTGGTGACAGCAAGTGGGAGCCAAGCAGCAGGACAGACTATGCCCACTCTTTTCCCCATGGCTGGACATCTGGTGTTTGAGCAGCATAGGGCTGCCTATCCCAGTGGCAGAGTTTCTGCTGATCTGGAGGGTGGGTCTGCAGGTGCCTTAACTGCTTCACAAGGAGAAGTTGCTCCAGCTTCAGCCTATGAGATCGTATATGAGGAACATCCAAAGGTTTATGGTGAGGGTAGAGGCATTGCCTTAGAAAGCAGAAGCTGTGATGCTGGAAAAGCTGTCTCACCATCGCTCCTCAAGGCTCAAAGTCAGGAGCTCTCACATCAGAGGTCTTCTTTTTACAGTGATGAGGAGTCTGCTGTGCTGGAGGGCTTAGTGGATGAGATGGTTTCCCTCTCTGAAGAGATGAACGTATGGGCAGAGTCGGTTTCTGGTGAGGGGGAATGTGGAAAGCACATCTCTTCTCCCACAGAGATGTTCTACAAAGGCCCAGGTAACCAAGCACCCATGGACACCTCCTTCCCTTCTGTACAAGGGGGTCAAAGAGGAGAAGTTTCAGCTCTGAATGACCTTCCAGAACCCTATCCTGTCGTGAGTAAGGAGTCAGCAGTCCTGGAAGGGCAGGGACCACAGATGGTTCCTCATGAATGTGAGAGTCTGGAAGACTTAGCGTTTGAGACCCCTGCTTCTAGCCAAGCGAGCGTTTCCTCAACAGATAGTCTGGATGCTGGGCAAAGACCCAGACAGGTTCCAGTAAGCAAGGACACTGGCAAACACCCAGAAGTTTCTCTAGTGAAAATCAAAGACCTATCAGATGAAACACCCAGTCTTGGCAGTGGACCCCCAAAATTTGACATATCAGAGGTGGAGCCTGCCTATTTGAATTTCTCTGACTTGTATGACATCGTCTATTTTCCATTTGAATTTCTGAACTATAGGAAACCTCAACCCAAACCAACCACTAGACGGTTTATACCTTTCAGTGAAAGGGCCAGGTCACCTCCTGGGGGACATTTGCATAAGGACAAAAGACTGTGCATCAGGGAAGAGGCAGAAGACAAGAACAGGAAGAACCACCTGGAAATATCTGAGGATTCAAAAGCAACTAACTTATTAGCCATAGGGAAAGGGTCTGAGAGTCATAAGGAGATCTATGGCCCCCAAAAGGACTCCAGTGGTAAGCAGAAAAGCTCCTTCTACAGCAAGCCAGGACTCTTCAAGCCATACTCAAGGTCTCACTCAGTGGAGCAGTCGGTGGAGCAGAGCCTGAAGAAGAAAGTAAAAGCTTCTGTTGCCCATATTTCGAGAATCCTAAAAGGAAAGACATCCCCTGAGCCAGAGGCAGAGGAAGGTAAGTGTTTTACTCTGTGCCTTCATAGAATGGCTGCTGCAATTGAGCTCTGCCAAACCTGCCTTTTCCTTTTCCCCCAGCATACCCAGGGCTGTGGTGAGGCCGCTGCTGGAAAGCTGGCAGCAGCAGGTTATGAAATCAGCAGTCTTCACCCCCAGCTCCCCAGTACCAGCTCACTTCAGCACAAAGCCAGCTGGGTTAATCTGCTGATGGGAGAGGCTTAAATTCCCCTGCCTGAGTCTGCACAAAAGCAGATCAGGGCTGCATGGTGCTCTCCTTGCTGCAGTTCCTCCTGCAGTTACCAGGAGTGACTGGGAGAAGTTGGTGAAGTCAGCCTGATGAATTGATGACACTGGACAACACTATCTGTCCTTTCTTCTCTGCCATCCCTAGGCACGTCCCTGTTTTTCCAGGATATCATTCCATTTGGAATAGCTGTCACAGCCTTCCCTGTTGACTAAAGGCTCATTTAATAAGGAAACCTATGACTGCTGAGCTATTTATGTGCCAAAAGCACAACTGTCTGCTGTGGTGGCCTTGAATGACTTCTCATCTTTTCTTTGAAACAGAGTTTGGTGAGCTGGGGAGCGAGGCAGTCGAAAAAGAGCTGTTATTAGGGGCTGAAGGATCCCTGAAGAGGAAATCAGGACTCTCTTCATTCAAATTACCAAGCTTCATGCCAAAGGAGAAAGGTATTGCTATCACAAAAGGTCATCAGTTAGATTTATGTATGTGCCTGTGCAGGGATTGCCTTGAGATGACCTGGACCTCTTGCGGATGGAGAGATAAGAGGGATGCACTTCACTCTTAAGAGAGAGGCAACAGTCTGTTTATTGATATAAAACAAAGGGTGTAACAGTGTTTGATAACAAATGGGACAGTGGTAAAGGTTTGATTGTAAAATAATCTTGATTATTTAGTGCATGGAGAACAGGGTCAGATGAAGCTGTCAGGGAGACCCTCCCTCCCATTGAGTCATGAAGTTCAGAAAGGACCCCCTTGCTTTCTAAACTCCTTCTCAGAGAGGAGCCTAGGTGCAGCTGGATCCAGTCCTAGTCCCAGACTTGGTCAACAGTTTATCTCTGAAGGATTATATGTGCACAATCAATCCTTTACACTTCTTAGCTGAGATCACAAAGTTTAGGGCACTTATTCCCAACTCACTCACTCACTGAGGATCTGTTGCAGATCTCTTCTGGCAAGGATTCTCTCAACCTCGAGGAGTAACCTTGAGAGGTGTCCCTGTCAAGGGGACATCCTGATGTGCAGCCCTCTGTTGTTTCAGGAGAGCTCAAAGGGCTCTTGGGCTCCTCACTGTTTATGGAGTGAGAAGATTGGCTCGTAGTCATATTTACAAACCACCCATGGGTGCCAGTGGACACACTGACCAGCTCTCTGTCCAGGTGGGCAGGTTAGCACAGATAGCCCTTGGTTATTGTGGTGTTATCTGCCTTCCTGAAATCCTCATGAGACAGATGCAGACATCATCACCATCACCAATGGTTATTGATTAGCCTAGAGTAATGGGGAAAAAGTCAGGCCAAGGTGGGGGCAGTGGGAGAAGCATACCATCACAGGACCAGCTCACAGAACATGAGCCAGCATCCTCTGTTTACATCATAACTAACATTGTCTGCAAATGGAAGCCATCCTAGGGAGCCACCACGAAGGAGTAAAATCTCTGTGCAAGGTAGAAAGTGAAGAAGTGGAGTATCAGAGGGTGGGATGGCAGAGGCAGGGAACTGGGAATTCCTCTTGTATGTGTGTATACAGGACTGACACGCTGCTATCGAGCTGCCACATGGCAGTGGTGACTCAGCCCCAAATGATGTGGCAGAAAAGCTGAACTTGCTTTTGGCCAGGGAAGTTTTCCCTTGAACCTAGCAGAGGCATCTTCTGAACTCAGGTTATGTCCACATTTCTCCTGGAGAGAGTCCAGTGGAGGGCAACAAAGATGATGAAGGGCCTGGAGCATCTCCCCTGCGAGGAAAGGCTGAGTGAGATGGGGCTGTTCAGCCTGGAGAGAAGAAGCCTGAGAGGGGATCTGATCAACGTTCATCGATATCTGAAGGGTGGGACACAGGGGAAATGGCCAGTCTCTTCTCAGTGTCTGTGGGGACAGGACAAGGGGCAATGGCTGCAAGTTGGAGCACAGGAAGTTCCACACCAATATGCAGAAGAACTTTTACACAGTGAGGGTGAGGGAGCCCTGGGACAGGCTGCCCAGGGAGTGTGGAGTCTCCATCTCTGGAGATATTCCAGACCCATCTGGACACCAACCTGTGTGACCTGTCCTAGGGACTCTGCTTTGGCAGGGGGTTGGACCCAATGATCTCTGGAGGTCCCTTCCAACCCCTATGATGCTGTGATTCTGTGAGCTGGCATAGCCCAGCCAAGCACTGGGCAGGAAAGGCCTGTGAGGCTGGCAGCTCCTGGGCACTGTGGAGACACAGAAGAAAACTCTGCCTTTCTCATGAAGCCAGCTGCAGGTCTTGTTTTCTATGGCTTGTTTTTTTCCTTCCACATCCATCTTTTACCTCGTCTTCTCTCTTCTTCTGTTTGCTCCATCTGACCCCTTGGTCATCCTTGAAATGCCACCACTGAGTTTTGCCTCCAATTGAAGCTAGGTCAGGAAAAACACTCCTGCTGTGACATGCTGTCCCTCTCCTCCGAGATGTTCTGTTTCCTTGGCTGTACCAGCAGGGCTGGGCAGTGCACACATTCCCCATGGACCTTCCAAGGTCCATCTGGATTATGGTGTACAGGCACACTGCATCCATGGGGCTGAGCAGGTCTCCTGCACCCAAGTGCTGAGCCCAGGGGATTCTCCAAACCAGTGGCCAGAGGAATGCCAGAGCATGAACAGGATGTTCTTGAACTGATTAAAAAATGCTTTTTTGATGTTGCCCATGCACATGTTTCCCACATGGCCCTCCTGGCTGCTCTGACTCATTGCTTTCCCTCTCCTCTACAGCACCTTTGTTCGTTGAGGAGCTCATCGATCAGGCTGCTGCTGTCGGACAGTGCGTGACGCTGTCCTGCAGGACAGCAGCTCACTCCTCCCTGCACGTCGACTGGTTCAGAGGTGATGGCTGTTGGGATCCCTGCAGGGAACAGGGATCATCTGGGACAGGGATCCCCTGGGACAGGGGTGCAGGGAGGGTTTTGGATACCTCCATGTAAATTTGCAAGGTACTCACCTCTCTTATCTCCCATCCTTCAGATGGGATGCCTGTCCAGAGCAGCAGTCGGGTGCTTATTTCTGCCACACTCAAAAACTTCCAGCTGCTGACTATTCTCTCTGTCAGTGCTGAGGATTTTGGTATTTACACCTGCGTGGCCACAAACTCCCTGGGCTCAGCATCCACCTCTTGCATCATAAGAAAAGCAGGTAAGAGAAGAAGTACCCAGGTTTTTAATGTTTGGGGGGGTTCTGTCCATGGTAAGCAGTGTGTGCAGAACTGGTCAACACTTAAGGGTTTATCCACCATAGAATCATAGAATGGTCTGGGTTGGAAGGGACCCCAAGGATCACAGAACTCCAACCCCTCTGCCACAGGCAGGGACACCAACCTCCAGGCCTGGAGCTACACAAGGCTGCCCAGGGACCCATCCAACCTGGCCTTGAACACCTCCAGGGATGGGGCATCCACCACCTCTCTGGGCAGCCTGTTCCAGCACCTCACCACTCTCTGTACAGAACTTCTCCCTAATATCTCATCTAAACCTTCCTTCCTTTAGCTTTAAGCCATCCCCCTTTCCCTGCCATTGTCTGGCCTTTTAAAAAGTTGATTCCCCTCCTATTTGTCTGCTCCCTTCAGGGACTGAAAGGCTGTAATGAGGTCCCCCTGCAGCCAGGTTGTTGGGGTTTTATTTGCCCTTGTGCTAAAGGTGAGGACCCAGCTGAAATCAGAAAAAACTGTGACTTGAGAGTTAGAAGCAGAGAATTAAAAAAAACAGCCCAAAAGCAAACAAAAGAGGACCTCTGCAATAGCTAAAGCAGCTGGCCTTCAGAATCAGGGGCAGCAAGATGATGCTGAGGGTTACCAGGCTTGGCAAACCTGATTAATTTGGGCAAGCAGGTTTTGAAGATGAAGGCAGCCCCATGTTTGGAAAAAAAGTAGTATTTCTGCCCCAAAATGTGACCCTTAAACACCCATGGGGTGAGATTTCTGCAGATAGGTTCAGGGGACAGTCTCTCCCTTGCCTACTCTAGGCCACAGTCACAGCTGTCGGGTAGCATGGTACATTTTGCAGGGTTCATTCCCTCTTCTTCACTCTTTAGCCTTTTTCCTGGACTTGGAGGTGCTCCAGTAGCCATGTGGTTCTAGAAATAGACTTCAAAACCTTCATGTGGAGTTTCAGATAGGCACAGTTAAACTGCTGCTCCACTAGGAGAATATATATTACATCATATCATATCATATCATATCATATCATATCATATCATATCATATCATATCATATCAATCTTATCATATCTTATTGTATTTATTGTATTGTATTTATTAGGTATCACATAAATGAAGATATATTGTATAATATATTGTATATTCCATATTACATATCCTATTTTAATATATAGTATTATAGTCAATTATAGTGTATTATATTACAGTATAGTATAGTGAATTATAGTATATTATGGTATATTGAAAACAGAATAGCAATAAGTGAGAGATACTGGGCATACAGGGTAACGTTCACTGGGTTTTGTGCCTCCCCATGACAGATATTCCTCCCAGTCCTCCACCCCCTGACATCATGGAAGTCTATGAGGATGGAGTGCAAGTGGCCTGGAAACCTGTGGAAACAAACATCCCCATCCATTACACCATCCAGTGCAGGAGTGAAGGTAAAGTGAAGCCTTAGAATCACAGAATGGTTTGGGTGGGAAGGGATGTCAAAGCCCATCCAGCTCCAACACCCTGCCACGGGCAGGGACACCCCCTACCAGCCCAGGTTACCCAAAGACACACTCAACCTGGCCTTGAACCCTGCCAGCGATCCAGGGGCAGCCACAGCTTCTCAGGGCACCCTGTGCCAGGGCCTCACTCTCCTCACAGGGAAGGATTTCTTCCTATTATCTAATCTAAACCTCCCTTCTTTTAGTTTAAACCCATTACCCCTCGTCCTGTCGCTGCACTCCCTGATAAATGGTCCCTCTCCATCTTTCCTGTAGCCCCTTTAGGGACTGAAGGCTGAGACATTCCTTGCAGGACATGTCTCGATCTGTGTGATTTCTCCCCCAGCTTGATGCTGGGGTTTTCAATTCAGAAACAACCTCATTTTAGCAGTCTCATTTTAAGTTAGGAATGAAATTCATACAGCTGTCATTTAGCCATCTAAAAGTGAGACATCATGCTGGCTAAATCATAGTATCATAGAATGGTCTGGGTTGGAAAGGACCCCCAAGGATCACAGAGCTCCAACCCCCCTGCCACAGGCAGGGACACCAACCTCCAGGACTGGAGCTACACAAGGTTGCCCAGGGCCCCATCCAACCTGGCCTTGAACACCTCCAGGGATGGGGCATCCACCCCATCCCTTGACAGCCTGTTCCAGCCCCTCACCACTCTCTCTGTAAAGAGCTTCCCCCAATATCCAATTTAAACCTTCCTTCCTTTAGCTTTAATCCATTGGAAATCATCTGGAAAATGGTCATACACAGGGTTTGCTAAAGTGTGACTCAAACTAGGTCCCAGGGAAGCTGTGAACAAGTGAACAGCTACAGGAGAACGTGCTGGTGCCAGACACACAGTCCTGAGTAATCCTCTCTAGCTACAGGTCTGACAACATTATGATGTCCAGCAACAGCCACCGGCAGACAATGCCACCCTGCACCCAGACTTTCTGTACCATCAGGGGAGAAAGATGGTCTATCAAAAAGGCAATCCATCCTACACTAAAACCAGCCCTGCTTTCTATTCCCATTGTTTATCCTGGAACATTAGGGCAAACAGCCAGGACGAGATCACAAAAGCCTGGCAGAACTGCAGCATCCCTTTGATCTTCTCTCCCAGGGCTTGGTCCAGAGCCTCATGCAGACAGTGCGTGTTTTCCTGTTGAAGCCCATGAATTTTGGATCAAACCCTGCAGCCTGTTCCATCTCCCTTGGGAGCACTTTGGCTGTCAGCACTAGGAATGCTACACCTGATAGTAATTTCCACTGCTCTGTCACACATACACAGCCCTTTGGATTCAGCTGCTCCGTGCTCCTTCTCTTCTAATTCTCCACACATCCAGATGCTCCTTTCTGGTTTAGCTTGAGCACAGACAGCAGCTTTCTATCTTTCTATCTGATGACCTTGATGAGGGAATAGCATCCACCCTCAGCAAGGACTTGGATGATACAGAGCTGGGAGGAGTGGCTGACACACAGGAACACTGTGCTGCCATCCAGAGAGACCTGGACAGGCTGGAGAGCTGGGCAGGGAGAAACCAAATGAGGTTTAGTGAAAGCAAGTGGAGAGTCTGGCACCTGGGAAGGAATAACTGCTGGAATCAGTACAGGCTGGGGGATGATCTGCTGGAGAGGAGCTCTGTGGAGAAGGACCTGGGGGTCCTGGTAGATGGCAGGTTGACCACGAGCCAGCAGTGTGTCCTGGGGCTGAGAGAGACAATGGGATCCTGGAGGCATCAGGAGGAGTGTGGGCAGCAGGTCTAAGGAGGTGATCCTCCCCCTCTGCTCTGCCCTGGTCAGGCCCCACCTGGAGTGTTGTGGCCAGTTCTGGGCTCCCTGGGATAAAAAAGACAGGGATCTCCTGGATAGAGTCCAGAGGAGGCTACAAAGATGCTGAAGGGCCTGGAGCATCTCTCCTGTGAGGAAAGGCTGAGGGAGCTGGGACTGTTCAGCCTGGAGAGATGAAGACTAAGGGGGGACCTTATTAATGTTTATAAATCTCTGAAGTATGGGACACAGGGGTAATGGGCAGCCCCTTTTCAGTGTCTCTAGGGACAGGACAAGGGGCAATGGCTGCAAGTTGGAGCACAGGGAGTTCCACACCAACATGTGGAAGAACTTTTCCCCAGTGAGGGTGAGGGAGCCCTGGGACAGGCTGCCCAGGGGGTGTGGAGTCTCCTTCTCTGGAGATATTCAAGACCTGTCTGGACACCGACCTGTGCAAATATGAGCTGGGGAGCTGCTCTGGCAGGGGGGTTGGACCCAAAGATCTCTGGAGGTCCCTTCCAACCCCTATGATTCTATGAATCTCTGATCTTTTCACCAGGGAAGTGGTGTCAGTCACTTTTTCCTCCAGCACAGCTTTCCTCGGACACAACGATAGACAAGACCTTGGGGAGGACACAAACAGGGGTTATTCCATGTTAGGAAGAAAAACAGGAAACAGCATCTATCTTCCATTGCATTCTGTGCATTTGGCAGGAACACTCCTGCTTTCCTGAGCACAGGAGGATTAAGATATACAGGGGGTGGGGAAATAAATCCTTGTTTTATCCATTATCTGACAGCATGTTTCTGCATGCTGCTTCTGCAGACTCTTTTGTTTGTAAGCTGCATCTGCTCCTTCTTACTCACTCAACCCCCTCTAAGTCAGCCAGTACCCTGCAGAGTCACTGATTCCTTTGTTTTGGGTGGTGAATTAGTGCTTATCCTATGTTTTGAGTCTCTCTAACAGTGTTTATTTGGATGAGGGATTGGGTTTAACCTCAGGCAGCCTCAGGAAGTGGAGTTCAGCCTTGAAGCACGGCAGCAACGGGAAAACATGGGGGACAGCATCACTTGAAATGAATGATCATTAGATGTTTGCTGGTGCTTTTCCATTCCACACCTTCATCCCATGAATCCCAAGCCCAGAACATACCTACAACTTCAGTTCCCTAAGAAATCTCATGAGTTTCCTAAAAGTTTGACTAAACCTGCCCAAGTTGCAAACACTGGGCTTGCTAGGAGGGTGTCAGTGGCTAGTCCTGTGTCTCATGACTTCAAGATGGAGCCAAAGAAGGCAAAAATGGTGATTTTGCTAGACTTTTATTTGGAGTTCTTGATGTATATTTGCACTAGAGATTGGTGGCATGAATTAGATAAACAGAAACTATACAGGAAAGTTTCACCATTCCTCTGAAACAATATTGCCTCATCTTGGACTGATTAGATATAAAACAGCTGATCTCAGAAAAGATGAGTTTGGCACCATGCACAAAAAATTGGCCACAGCAAGTTAGTTTTTCCTTCACTGTACGAGATTACAGTATTGCTGTATTGCCAGCACATAAGAAAAGTTGATTTAAAAAAAAACCCAACCAAAACCACAAAGCAAAAAAACCCCATTCCAAAACCAAAAAGCAAAGCAAAACAACAACAAAAAAACCTCAACACTGAAAAAACCCCACAGTATGACCATCTGAAATTACAGAATCACAGAATCAAAAGGTTGGAAAAGACCTTTAAGATCATCAAGTCCAACCATTCCTGTCCTGTGCTAAACCAGATCCCTGAGCACCTCATCTACCCGCCTGTTAAACACATCCAGGGATGGTGAATCAACCCCCTCCCTGGGCAGCCTGTTCCAGCCCTGACAACTCTTTCAGGGAAGAACTTTTCCCTCCCATCTGAGCTGACCCTGCCCTGGAGCAGCTTGAGGCCATTTCCCCTTGTCCCATCTCCTGTCCCCTGGCTGAAGAGACCATCGCCCACCCCTCTGCACCCTCCTGACAGGTCATTGTAGGTGGTGATAAGGTCTCCCCTCAGCCTCCACTTCTCCAGACTAAACACCCCCAGCTGCTCCTCATATGATTTGCCCTCCAGTCCCTTCCCCAGCCTGGTTGCCCTTCTCTGGACTCGCTCCAGGACCTCAATGTCCTTCTGATGGTGAGGAGCCCAGAAGTCAGGGATCCCTAATCTCTTTCCTTCCTTTCTTTGGTTAAGATGGGGAGTGGATGACTCTTGCTTCTGACCTCGCTGACTGCTGCTACTACGCCAGAAGTCTCTCCAAGGGTTTTATCTACTCCTTCAGGATAGCGTGCACCAGCAAAGCAGGAATGGGGCCTTACAGCGACCCGTCTGCCAAAGTGAAACTCAGAGGGAAAGATGAAATGGGTAAGAGAAAATGCCAAGAGTGCGTTGGTGGCATCAATCTGACACTGGTGAAAGCATCAGACCTGCTCTTTGTTACAGACTCAGTCCTAATCAGCATTAATTTACGTGTTCGGGTGGTTGGTACTGGGAATTCCTGGGAATTCCTGCCCTACTGGGGTGCATTTTTCAGCTGCACTTTGTCTCTGAAGTAAAGAAAGCTTGATTGACTTTATTTTTCCCACCTGTTTGGATACTTGTTATTATTCACATGTTTTTAAAATTAAGACGGTCGTAACCCCGCAGCAAATCTATCTTTGTAGCTCAGGAAGTCTCTTTCCTGCCAAGAAGCAGAAGGATGGTCTAACTGGAATTTCCTCCCAGTGGAGAGGATTATTTTGTAAAAAAAAGAAAAAAAATCAGTTCACAGAGATTTTTTAACTCACTCTGAATCGTTTGCTTTCCCGTGGCCTTTTATTAACATATATCCATGTGCCCAGCGATTCCAAGATGCTTTCATGGGTCAGAGGATCACAGAATCACAAGGTTGGAAAAGGCCTTTGAAGATCTTCAAGTCCAACCATTCCCATCCTGTGCTAAACCAGATCCCTAAGTACCTCATCTACCCTTTTTTAAAACACATCCAGGGATGGTGACTCAGCCCCTCCCTGGGCAGCCTGTTCCAGACCCTGACAACTCTTTCAGGGAAGAACTTTTCCCTCACATCTGCTCTGACCCTGCCCTGGGGCAGCTTGAGGCCATTTCCCCTTGTCCCATCTCCTGTCACCTGGCTGAAGAGACCATCACCCACCTCTCTGCACCCTTCCTTCAGGTAGCTGTAGGTGATGATAAGGTCTCTAATATTTCAAGGAGTGCTCAGACACAGCCACATGCCAGGAGCAGAGCAACAAGCTTCAGCTGCTGCCCTGAAATATCCAACTAAAAGGAGTTTCTAGTGCCCCACCAGCCTCTCACTGTGCCCTGATGACTTGTTACGTGAGAAGCTGAGGACCAGCGGCTGAGATGTTTGACACTGCAGCACACTGCACTCAGTCCATCTCACCTAGTCTCTGGTCACTAGATGTGGTCATCTAGTCTAGGTGGTCACGCCAGGGTGGCCAGTCCAGAATCTGGTGCATTCAAATACCTGTGGGTACCATAGCTTAGAGATAACCTGCAGAGCCTGGAGAGCGCTCTCCTGTCTTCTGTACTGATCCCTTCTACTCTGCCCTGGTCAGGCCCTTCCTTGAGTGTTGTGTCCAGTTCTGAGCTTCCTGGGATAAAATAGACAGGGATCTCCTGGAGAGAGTCCAGAGGAGGCAATGGAGATGATTAAGGGCCTGGAGCATCTCCCCTGTGAGGAAAGGCTGAGTGACCTGGGGCTGTTCAGCCTGGAGGAAAGAAGCCTGAGAGGGGATCTGATCAATGGGGATCAATATCTGAAGTGTGGGACATGGGGGGAAATAGGCAGCCCCTTTTCAGTGTCTGTAGGGACAGGACAAGGGGTGATGGGCTCAAGTTGAAGCACAGGAATTTCCACACCAATATGGGGAAGATCTTCTTCCTGGTGAGGGTGAGGGAGCCCTGGGACAGGCTGCCCAGGGGGGTGTGGAGTCTCCTTCTCTGGAGATATTCCAGACCCATCTGGATGCCGACCTGTGTGACCTGTCCTAGGGACCCTGCTTTGGCAGGGGGGTTGGAGATGATGATCTCTGGGGGTCCCTTCCAACCCCTGTGATTCTGTGATTCTGTGACAGTGGAGGGTGGCTCAGAGAGGCTCCAGTTTCCACTCAGGGTTGTTTTCCCATGTAACCCCAGTCACTTTTTCTCTGCAGAGCTCCATGCTGCAATGCAGAACATCCCATCAGCTGCCACTGAAGAAGAGGGTGAAATAATCTCACCATCCGAGCCTTTCCCAACCTACCAGACCTACGCCTTCCAAACGGAGATCAAAAGGTAGCGAATCCAACTGGGCTCTCACCCAGACACAGGTGCCTGGTGTTTAGAAAAGTCCCTTTTGTAAATGTGATGCTCACCCAGCGTTTTGTTGACAACACCTCCACAGCAAAACATGCAATCCTGGGATCGTGGGCTGAGGATCTTCACTGTGGTTTGGTAGAATTTCAGGTTTTCTGGGAGAGTAAAAGAGTCTGTGATGGGCACCAGGGCAACCCTTTAGTATGCTGTGTGGTGAGCCCAGGGCTAACAAAGGCTCCTCTCCTTGCTGCATCATCCTTTACAGCTACCATTTCCAGGCATGGGGTTGGGATGCAGCTTTCTCCCTCTAGACACCAACTTCTTTTGCTAATGTGGGAGGTTGTTCTCTTGCTCCAGGCAGGATGAGCCACCCTCTCTCTCTTTCTAAAGGAGTTAAGCTCCCACTCCTGCAATTTAAAGCGACTGCACAACTGAGAGATGCAGGAGGATGTGCAAACTGTGACAGGAGACACAATAGCTCAGCGTTGGGCACGGATGAAAAACACAGCATGGGATCCTGATGGCTTCAAAGCACAGAAGCTCCTGGCTCTTCCAGGAGTGGCAAGAGAAGCTTCACTTCCCTTTGTCTTCCTTTGTACCAGGGGGCGTTTCAGCATCGTCCGGCAGTGCAGGGAAAAAGAAAGTGGGAAGACTTTAGCTGCTAAAATTATCCCTTACTGGCAAGAGGACAAGCAGACCGTGCTGCTCGAGTACCAGATCCTGAGGAAGCTCCATCACACAAACATTGCCCAGCTGAAGGGAGCCTACGTCAGCCCACGGCACTTAGTGTTGATCCAGGAGGTGTGCGTGGGACCAGAGCTACTCCACTCCTTGGCCTCACGGTGAGAGCACGTGGTGGGAAGGGGTTTCCACTCAGGGCTGGTGTAAGGAGTACACCACCTCCTGCTTTCCCCTGACAAACTGGGTCACCACGCTGTCATTGCAGGTGGGATTTGTGATGCATTCGTTCTGCAACGTCCAGTGGCATTAAAAAAAAAAGTCACTTAAAGTTTCCTACGAGGTTGGGGAAGGGGAAAATTCGGGGCCACAGGGTTGAGATGTTGAAAATAGTTTACAGCAGTTGATAGGAAACCCCATCTCCTGTAAGATGGAGTTGACTGGCTCAGGAGGCCTCATTGCTTCTCCACATTGTTCCTCACAATGACAGAAAATCCTGAATTGAATCCTCCAATCAAAAGGGAGGGAATGGTGGGCATCAAATCTGCAGTTTGATTTCTACACAACCACTGCTTTCTCTGACACACGGGTCAGTGACCTCCTATATGGACTGTTGTCTCTACATACAATAGATTTGCTAAGTGAATAGGGTTGTTTCTTGACTTCTCATGGGATTAGACATCCAGGGGAGGATGCAGAATACCTTGGGCAGGTTAGACACCGTTGGTTTCTGTCCCCTTTGTTCCACCAGGACATCGTACTCAGAAGTGGAGGTCCGAGACTACCTGTGGCAGACCCTCAGTGCCATTGAGTACCTCCACTCACATAACATCCTGCACTTGGATCTCAGGTCTGAAAACATGATCATCACCAAGCCCAACCTGCTGAAACTCCTGGATTTTGGCAATGCCCAGTTCTACACACAAGACAAAGTTATTACCATGGACAAATGCATGGACTATGTTGAAACCATGGGTGAGTACAGAGTTCAGCCACAGCAACCTTGGCCATGTATGCAATCTGAGGTAAACAGACAGTCAGAACCATTGGTCAAGGCAACTAGTTGGCCCCAGCAAGCAAAGTTTCCCAGGTACTGCCCTCCAGTAACACTCTGAGATTGCGGGAACAGCAAGTGGTGTGTCCAGAGCTCAGGGGGTATAGTATTACTGCTATTTGGCCTGATGTTCTCAAGGGTTCATGGCAGTCATCTCCCCTGAGGGTCAACCAGCTCCCTGTATTAGAAGTTTCTTCTTCACTTCTGGGAAGGTAGCAAGGCATAAAGGCACCCACTGCTTCTGTGCTGATCTCAGTGTGTTGGAGGATGGGGTCAGTCTGTGCTCAGTGGTGCCCAGGGACAGGACAAGAGGTGATGGGCACAAACTTGAATATAGGAAGTTCCACCTAAACTTGAGAAGGAACTTCTTTATGTGAAGGTGGCAGAGCACTGGACAAGGCTGCCCAGAGAGTTTGGGGCGATTCCATCTCTGGAGACATACAAAACCCGCCTCAATGCTGTCCTGTGCAGCCTGCTTGAAGTGATTCTGCTCTGGTAAGGGGGTTGATGATCTCCAGATCCAACCCTGCTCATTCTGTGATTCTGTAGAAGAGTTTGGCTCACACCAGTTTGCTTTTCTAGCTCCAGAACTGCTGACAGAACAAGGAGCCCTCCCTCAGACCGACATCTGGTCCGTCGGAATCACAGCCTTCATCATGTAAGTCAGTCTGTCCTTCCCTTCCCTTCCCTACAAGTGGAAAAGCAGCCAAAGTCACACAGCCTGCTGAGGAGCAGTGGCCTTTGAGGTTTTGTTTTCCCATATGACATTTCTGTGCGTCACTGACACTCCTCTCACTGCTGGGTAGGGATTCCTGGGAGAAGGAGCATCCTGAGCAATGCCCTTTGTGCTGATCAAGTCTCTTGTCTTGGCTTAGGTTGAGTGCCAACTACCCCGTCAGCTCTGATGTACCCTGTGAGTTCCTGAGAACAGCCAGGAAGGGGAAGGTGAAGCTCACGCGGTGCTACGCTGGTCTCTCTGGTGGAGCAGTGTCCTTTCTCCAGAGCACCCTGTGTGCCAACCCCTGGTAAGGCAGTGTTCACACTCCCAACTGGGTGCAGAGCCGGAGTGTTGCCCCTTCTTTCTCTCCATTTGCAAGGAGCCTCCTCACCCACCATGGATTCCCAGTTGATCATACAATCACATAATCGTAGGGGTTGGAAGGGGCCTCCAGAGATCGTTGGGTCCAACCCCCCTGACAAAGCAGGGTCCCTAGGACAGGTCACACAGGGCAGCATCCAGATGGGTCTGGAATATCTCCAGAGAAGGAGACTTCACACCCCCCTGGGCAGCCTGTCCCAGGGCTCCCTCACCCTCACTGTGTAAAAGTTCTTCTGCATGTTGGTGCAGAACTCCCTGTGCTACAACTTGCAGCCATTGCCCCTTGTCCTGTCCCCACAGACACTGAAAAGGGGCTGCCCATTTCCCCCTGCATCCCATACTTCAGATATTTATAAACATTAATAAGGTTCCCCCTTAGTCTTCTTCTCTCCAGGCTGAACAGTCCCAGCTCACTCAGCCTTTCCTCACAGGGGAGATGCTCCAGGCCCTTCAGCATCTCTGTAGCCTCATCTGGACTCTCTCCAGGAAATCCCTGTCCTTTTTATCCCAGGGAGCCCAGAACTGGACACAACACTCCAGGTGGGGCCTGACCAGGGCAGAGCAGAGGGGGAGGATCCCCTCCTGTGACCTGCTGGCCACACTCTTCCTGATGCCCCCCAGGATCCCATTGTCTCTCTCAGCCCCCAGGGCACACTGCTGGCTCATGGCCAACCTGTCACCCACCAAGACCCCCAGGTTCTTCTCCACAGAGCTCCTCTCCAGCAGGTCACCCCCAGCCTGTACTGATTCCAGCAGTTATTGACTCCCAGGTGCAAGACTCCACACTTGGTTTTGTTGATCCCTCACCTTTGTCTGTTCTAGGGGAAGGCCATCAGCCTCGGAGTGCCTTCAGAGCCCATGGCTCCAGGAGACAGGTTTGGACAACAGGCAGCAAGCACTGGTCACCTTCCCCACCACCAAACTGAGGAATTTCCTCACCGAACGGGAAAAGAAGAGGGCTCTGCTCTGCTCCAAGTACGGCCTCATGATTGCTCAGTGACGTGGATGCGACAACAGGACATGAGCTGTCTTCCCCCTCCCCTTCCACACTTAATCTTTGGTACCAAGCAGTCCTGCCAAGTTGCTGAGCATCAGCTGAGCTCTCTGTGAGCCTGGTATAGCATGGCCCAGCAGAGTAACCCCTACGTGTGTGCTGGCACAAGGTAAGAGGAGAACTACAGGCTGCTGACACGGCTCAGCTGAGCAACGGTAACTTGACAGCGTGTGTGACACTTGGCTCCATGCTCCCTGGAGTAAAGATTTCCAACCAGGGCTTGCTAGCAGCCCCAAGCAGCTTTGCAAATCCTTCCCTGAGGTCAGAAAGACTCTGTGTGTGCAAATGCTGGGCACTGACTTCTGCCCCTGGCACAAGGGCATGATGACCAGACACGGTTGCAGATGTTGCCTCACCACTCATCCATCCCACAGTGACCACCACAGCAAGAGAGGCTGGTGGGTTTCCTGCTGCCTCCAATCCAAATTCAATGACTGGTTATGATGGAAGATAGTGGATAGTGAGGCACTAGCACTTTTTGGGGGCTGATATTAGATAGCAATGTATCTTCAGGCTTTGGATGTAGAGGTCCAACTAGATAAAGCCCTAAGCAACCTGTCCTGAGTCAATAGCTGACCTTGCTTCAGGCAGAAATTTGGCATAGAGACCTCCTGAGCTCCCTTTGCAGCCTGATTTGTCCTGTGATCCCACATCTTTGCCAAGTGCCAGACACAAGGCTGGAGGGGTGAGACTCTGTTAGCATCCATCAGCAGCCAGGCTCAGCATGTCTCTTGTCTGGCCAAGTTCTCCACCATCCCCATGAGGCCTGACCTGAGATAAAACATGGGGCTAGACAAGAACTCTTCCAGCTGTGGAGCCACAAGAATCACAGAACATTAGGAGTTGGAAGTGACCTCAAAAATTCCCACATCCCTGCCAGAGCAGGATCACCTGGACTAAATCACACAGGTGGGGTTTGAATATCTCCAGAGAAGGAGACTCCACAACCTCTCTGGGCAGCCTGTCCCAGGGCTTTGCCACCCTCACAGTGAAAAAGTTCCTCATTATATTCACATGGAACTTCCTCTGCTCCAGCTTGCACCCGCTGCGCCTTGAACTATCACTGGCCATCACTGAGAAGAGCCTGGCTCCATCCTCCTGACTCTCACTCTTTCCATATTTATAGACATTAATGAGGTCACCCCTCAGTCTCCTCCAAGCTAAAGAGACTCACCTCCCTCAGCCTCTCCTCATAAGGAAGGTGTTCCACTCCTTTGATCATCCTGCTGGCCCTGCGCTGGGCTCTTTCAAGTTCTGTCCTCCAGAGGCTGCAAAGGAGGCAGTATGTCTGACAGTGGAGGTTTTAACCAGGGCTTTTCACACTGCATGAGGAACCTCTAACCTCAGCATTCCTTTGAGTGCCTCTGAAGTGAACGAGGTACCTACAGGTGCTGCTCAGCTTCTTCAGTCCTCCTGACAGGCAGTAGTAAGGGGAGGCTCTCCCCGAGCCACGCCTGGCTGTGTTTAGGGGAATGAGAACAGGCAAACAGCTCCTCAGGAGTTAGAGTTTGATGCCAGAAGTGATGCTGTTTAACTGGGGGGTGCAGAGGGGGTGTCTTTTCCACCATGTTTAACCCACAGTGTTCCAAACCTGAAGCGTGTAGCATCGTGACTCCTTCCCTTGCAGGGCAGGAATTGGAGCCAAGAGCAGAGGAGTCTCCACTGTGCTGTGGAGAGGAGACACTGACTCAATGGGCTGCAAAGCTTTGGGCATCAAAGTAATATTGTCTTCTCTATGCCCTACAGAAAAGCAAGGCTTTAGGGCCAGACTTCATGCTCAGGACAGAGAAGGTACACCAGGAGCTGCCATGAGGTCTACTCCCCCAGTAAACTTTGCAGGACCCCCTATTCCTTCCAATTTAACTTCTTTTACAAACCCAATCAGGTCTCTGTTGGCACAGGCAAGTTCTTTGCTCTTGCTGGTACAATTTGGGGTGGAAAGCTCAGTGCCAAGGGACAACCCAACTAAGCACAAAACTTGGTTGTAGGTTAACTCATGTGGAGCTTTCACACTCTTCCCTGTATGACTCAAATGAAGTGATTTTCTTTTCCTTTTTCTTTTCTTGCTTCTCACACCTGCATGCACTGGAGCATGTCTGAAGTCTTTTCTAGGCTCATTACTGTTTGGTTAAATAAACCATTCTGACAAGGAAGTAAAGCCAGATTTTTCTGTTGAAATATTGTCACTGTCATCATTTTTTAGATCCCTCTCCCAAGCCCAGCCCGTGGTTGTGCAGCACCGGTCCCTCACCCCTCAACTCTCACCTGGGGTGACAACCACCAACAGCAGCAGTCAGTAACCTTCACACAAACCATCCACACAAAATATCCTCTTGTGAGAGCCCTGGAGTGAGGACATCACTTGGCTGGGATGTCACTATGGCTCTGACCTGCCCAAGGCATTCACAGAATCACAGAATCCTAGGGGGTGGAAGGGACCTCCAGAGATCATCGGGTCCAACCCCCCTGCCAAAGCAGGGTCCCTAGGACAGGTCACACAGGTCGGTATCCAGATGGGGCTAGAATATCTCCAGAGAAGGAGACTCCACACCCCCTGGGCAGCCTGTCCCAGGGCTCCCTCACCCTCACTGTGAAAAAGTTCTTCCACGTGTTGGTGCAGAACTTCCTGTGCTCCAACTTGCAGCCATTGCCCCTTGTCCTGTCCCCACAGACACTGAGAAGGGGCTGCCCATTTCCCCCTGCATCCCATACTTCAGATATTGATAAACATTGTTCAGATCCCCTCAGTCTTCTTTTCTCCAGGCTGAACAGCCCCAGCTCACTCAGCCTTTCCTCACAGGGGAGATGCTCCAGGCCCTTCATCATCTCTGTAGCCTCCTCTGGACTCTCGCCAGGAGATCCCTGTCTTTTTTACCTCAGGGAGCCCAGAACTGGACACAACACTCCAGGTGGGGCCTGACCAGGGCAGAGTAGATGGGGAGGATCCCCTCCTGTGACCTGCTGGCCACACTCCTCCTGATGCCGCCCAGGATCCCACTGGCTCTCCTCACCATGGGGCACACTGCTGGCTCATGGCCACCTTGTCATCTACCAGGCATTGTTTGGAGTTTTGCAAAGCTCAAACCACTGGCCAGAACAGCTCCAGAGTATGGAAGTCGTGAAAAGGTGCTGGGTTTGTTACAGGGAATATCAGCTGTCACAGTTAAGCCTTGGACAGTTACAAGTACTTTTCAGTTATGTCCTTGGCTCTGCCACAGCTGATTGACAGTTTCTGCCCAAATTTCCACCATCACAAGGTCAGAGCTAATGCCTGGTCTGGGAATATGGGATAGTTTGCTCTCCACATGTGGTTACAACATAACCCTGTCCTTTGCAGAACAAAGCAAAATCTGGCTTTGAAGTTTGGACACACATGAAAATGTTTGAGTTTCATTCCTCAGCCATGGATAATACCCAAAGTCCAAGGTTAGTGCCAGCATAAAAATGAAATCACTGCCCTATGCAAAAGTAAGGTTGGGATTTAACTTCTGTAAGGGCTGATGTTGTCAGAGCCTTAATTATTGAAGGCAAAAGGAAAGCAGAGCTTGTAGAGAACAGTTTTATCCTCCATTCGATCCAGTGGATAAAACAGAGATGGTTGGGGGTTCATAATACCTGTGTAATATCTATGTGACTGTAGCCTGTAAGAGACCGAGGTTGTCTTCTCATGGCCCACTCTGGTTCTCTGGCCCTTTCATAGAATCATAGAATCACAGACTGGTCTAGGTTGGAAGGGACCCCAAGGATCATAAAGTTCCAACCCCCTGCCACAGGCAGGGCCACCAACTTCCAGGCCTGGAGCTACACAAGGCTGCCCAGGGCCCCATCCAACCTGGCCTTGAACACCTCCAGGGATGGGGCATCCACCACCTCCCTGGGCAGCCTGTTCCAGCCCCTCACCACTCTCTCTGAAAAGAACTTCCCCCTAATACCTAATCTAACCCTTCCCTCCTTCAGCTTTAATCCATCCCCCTTGTCCTGCCATTGTCTGTCCTTTTAAAAAGCTGATTCCCCTCCTGTTTCTCTGCTCCCTTCAGGGACTGGAACGCTGCAATGAGGTCCCCCCACAGCCTTCTTTTCTCCAGGCTGAACAAGCCCAGCTCCCTCAGCCTCTCTTCGTAGGGGAGCTGCTCCAGCCCTCTCATCATCTCTGTGGCCCTCCTCCTCTTTCCCATCACCCCATCCCACTCCCTGTAGCCTACTCGGGCCTTTGCAGGCTCTAAATTTGGAGGGCTTGTCACTTTCCAATGGGCATCTTCTGGTAACACCATCAGGCTGTGGGACTCAAGGACAGTGTGGAGGACCATCAAGACCCTCGCCAGGCTCAAGCATGAGCCAGGTGCTGGGAAGCTCAGCCCCCACCAAGGCTCAGGCACAGCATCCCAGAAGGCCATCCCCTCCCAGGAGGTCATTCCTGTTCCTGCCCAGCATGCAGAGCCCAAAATGTCTAGGCTTGTGTAGTGATTTGGGTTGAAACAGGGAGCTGGTTCAGTGCTGCAGCGGACCCTGACCCAGCAATATGTACCCACGCTCCAGCTGTGCCAGCTGTGGGTGGAATGAATCCAGATGCACACACACACAGAGGTGTTCTTATTCCCAAAACCTGTCCCCAAGACACAGGACTTGAACACACAACCTCCTGCAGCCCTGGAAAGGAGATGACCACATGCATTCCTAACTCAGAGAGGTGATCACTGACGTTTGCAACTCTCTTCTCCCACTGACGAGGTGGATGAGACTATCAAGGTCTCTCCTTTTCTTAACTGTGACCAGGGAATGAGCTGTCAGCGTGTCCTTGCTCAGCACATCCCACCTCTACTCCCTTCCAGGACCTCTCAGGAGGACATTTGAAACAGGTACAAGAAGGGGACTATAAAAGAAGCCAGTGGAAATCCTTGAGGAAATCCTTCTGTCTGTGGAGAGGGCATCTGGTGTTCTCTGACCTTGCAGGGGTGTACTACAAGCTGATGCCATCCTGCTGGCAGTAGGTCATGGGGAAAATAGATGTGTCATTAAGGAGCTGATAACAAATTGATGCTGGACCATGGCCAGGCTCGCTCACAGGATCCCTGGATGCTTCGGTTTGCCAGCTCATCTAGCTTGATCTTCACTTGCACACTCACTCACACGCTTGGGCAACACGGACACACAGCCCCTCCAACTCATGGAGTGGAATTTAAGGAAAGAAATTTAATAAAACAATGGGATGGACTGTGCTGATCAGGCACGGGGTCTGACCAGATGAGTGCATGGATGTATGGATGATGCTATTTACACACCACCACCCCTTTTTATCACCTTACCCTTCTGTTTCCCCACACCCCCCCCCCCCAAAATCACCTAAATCCCTCCTTTTCCCCATCTTTACTTTCTCTCCTAAATGTCCCACAATAAGTCCAGTGCAAACCCAAACTGCTCTTCCCCTGCAAAAAGGGATGTGTCCCTCCCCTGACAGCAATCCAGCTTAGCCCAGATGGTGATCTGGAGAGCTGCGCCCGATGACACATCTCGATGGGTGTCACCCTGGAAAAAATAAAACACTTATTCCTTGGAAATCCTTACTTTATTCTCCCATCTGTCAATGTGCCCCTGTGCTCCCCTGGGCTTGTTGCAGATGGGTTTTTGATGGGCTGATGGCCCCAGGGGTAGATCTGGGAGTAGCCTAGCAGGGTTCTGTTGGTCTCTCTGCGCTCCTTTGTGGGTGTGCTGATGAGGTTTTATCACACAACCCAACGCCACAAACAACCAGAGCCTCAGAGCAGCAATACATGGGAAGGAGGGAAAGAGTAAAGCCCCGATAAGAGCTGAGCAAACAAGATCGTATCAGTGTTGGCACCGCAGGGATCTGATAACCAGGGGAATATGCAATTTATTTCAAAGATAGCACCAGAACAAACACCACAACACAGATTCTCCAAACTAAAAGCGTGGCCGGTATCTGAACCAGACGTCACGGACAGGCTGCATTGTCCCAAATCCCCAGCGGCTGACATCTATCTCTGGGATCTCCTCTTCTTTGTTGACCATCTCCATGTCGTAGTGACTCAGCATCAAGAAAACAAAGAGCTTCACTTCAGCTGTAGCAAAGAACCGCCCAGGACAGATGGATACTCCTGCACCCCAAGGCATGTTGAAGTATTTCAGCCTCTTCCCATTTTTGTAGAAATCCTTCTTGGTGCCGTCCGGGTTGACGAAGCGGTCGTACTTAAATTCGTGAGGGTCGGGGTGGATTTCGGGGTCCATCTGCACAGAGATGTGGGGGAACAGAGCCAGCCTGTCTCCTTTGCGGAGGGTGTACTCTGTCCCACTGCTCATCTTAAGGCTGGTCTCTTGGAGGACAGCCCTGACCAGTATTGGGGCTGCAACCAGCCTCAGGGTTTCCTCCACTACGCTGTCCAGAAAAGGAGTCTGGTTTAACATGTCCCGAGAGATGTTAATCGGTGGGCTCCCCGGCTTCACTTCCTGGCCGTTCTCCCTTGAGACTCTATCCACCTCTTCCTTCACAGCCTTCATAGCTTCTGGATGTTTCATTAGGTACAAGAGGAGCCAGAAGGCAGTTGGGCCTGTATTGCCTTGGGAAGCCCAGAGGAGCATAAACATGAAACGATCTCGCATGTACTCGGGGACACCGTTTTCTGCCAGCAGCTGGTTTTGATCACTTATCCACCCACTGATATTGTCCTTCTGGCAGGTCTTCCTCACAGACAACATGCTCCAGAAGAGCCTCTTAAGCCGTTCAGCTTCTATTTTGTCCTTGGGGGGCAACACAGAATAGGCCAGGCCAGGGAAGAGGCGGTCGTACTTTCGAAACTCGTGGAACACCTGGTTGGAGTGGATGCGATCTTGCTCATTGGCTTTCTCCTCACTCTCCCCTCCTTGGCGTGGCTCAGTGCCGTACAGAGCCAGGTAACCAGCTCTGAAGACAATGTTGTAGCAGTACTGGAAGAGGCCATCCTCTTGCCACACTCGCTTGTCCTCACCTGACCTCAGGTTAAAAAGCATCAGCTTCTGAAAGTTCTCCATGGTGGCCTGTACCAAGACAGTGAGTCCATCTCCCATCAGATGCTTCGTGCTCGATGCGTGCATTATGTTCTGGTTGGCTGTGACGGGCCTGTAGCCAAAAACCTGCAGGACCAGCTTAGATGCAAAACTCCTGAAGTCTAGTTTGGATCTTGATTCCTTCACAATGGCTCCAAAGCAGAAGGGGTCCATCACGAAGGTGAAGTAATAGCCCCCAATCAGCACTGTGAAAATGTCCCCGTGTTTCTTCTGCATCCTTTTTAGGAACTCTGAACTGTTCTTCCTGAAATCCAGTGCATAACCCAGCCAGGGAATGGTCCCTTTGTCCAGAGGTGGCTCATTGGGTCCCCGTCTCCGAAACAAGCCCAGGAGGTAGAGGCCACCGAGCAGCGTTGCTATCAAGGTACAAAGGAGAGTCACCCAGAGAGCCATGAGAGCTCTGTGCCTGCCCAGGAGCTTGGAATAAAGCTAGCTTGGGGCAGGGGGACGTGCTTTTTATTCCCATCCAGCGGGTTACATGAGGGCACACAGCTGACAACCTCTGTCCCCATTGGCAGCGAGTGTTTGCCTTTCCGCTGTGGAGCCCTCCAGCTCGTACTCTTCTTCCCTGATCAACAGAGGGGTTTTTTTTAAGGTGGAAGGTACATTGTCAGCAAGTTGAAGTTAACTGCTGTGTAAGGAGGATGGGGTTTGGCACGTGTTCTGCAGCAGTTTAAGGCAGTTCCCTTTTCCAGGACGCGCAGCACCCAGTTTTTGATGAGGAGGGTTCAGGGAATGTCACCCTGCCTTTAAGACCAGGCTATGGAGATGGGCTGCAGGCTGAAAGAAAGAAATGCAGGGAAGAGAAAGTGGTGGAAATGCTACTGGAAATGAGCTTAGGACCAAGGGAAGGGGGTTACAGCTGAGCTCATTTTGTCTCAGAAGCCAAGAGGTGGAAAGATCTCCAACATTTCCATACTCTCCAACACACAGTGTGCCCTGGAAGTGCTTTTCCCAGTGAGCAGTGTGAACCTGTACAAGGGCAAAGCAGTTCAGCTTTTCTCACGGGTGCTGAGGGCTTCGATCAGTTGCATTTGCTTTGCATCAGAGGAGTCCAACACCTGCATGTGGCCAAGCTGACCTCCTGGCTGGAGAGCAGAGGGTGCCCAGAAGGACGACGGCACTTTCTTCTGCACCCAGGCACACCTGAGTGGCTGCAAACAGGTTGTGTCCCCTCCAGTCAGCAGAGAACCCTCTGCCCTCCCACTCACACCCCTGGGGCTGGCATTCTTCCCTATCCTTCCCTTCTCCTTGATTTCTCCTGCTTCCCACTCTCTGGATGTGGATCAGGGACCCCACCCATCACGATGCCTCTGGGTGTTGCCACCCTGATCTGCAGAGCCAGTCACTGCAGCCCCTGCTCCAGCTGCTGGCACTTGGACCTCGCTGCACCCTCATGTAGGGACAGAGAGTGACATTATATGGAACAGGAGTTAAGGAAAAGCATTTAATAAAGTGACAGAACAGACTGCTGCAAGCAGACACAGGGCACACTGCTTATACCCAACCAGCCCCTTTCATACCCCCCTGCTTCCCCCACCTTTGCCCTTCCCCTGAGCATCCCATCGCTTTGCAACGTCCCCCCAGCCCTCCTCACACAATCTTCACCTTAGCTTTTGCTTCCCAGCTGCCCTCCCCTTCCACATTCCCCGTGACCTGACCTGTGAAGGCCACATCACACCACAGCATCAGCTAAATATTTATTCTGGGTATTTTTTTTTTTTTTTTAAAGACAGCTCCCAGCCCTCTCGTGTTTGAAACAAGCTGTGGCAATGTTGACAAGACAAATAACAGCAATGAAAACCAATCCAGCTTTCTAGATCAACTCAAAGCAATTCTCTCTCCAGCAACCTTATTTAGCAATAAAATTAAGGTCATGAGTGTTTTCAGTTCTAGGTGGCTCCAGGTTTCCATGCTGGAAAGGATCCATTTAAGGTGCAAGAATATTTGGGGTGAATAATAGCTTTAAATAAAGGTCAGCGAAGTAATAAATTTGAAGTTTAAAGTCTTTCTCCCTGGTTTGAACTCTTGTTGCTAATTGAACTGGTTTCAAATCGGTTGATAATCAAACTGATCTCTAACCAAGGTCCCTTGGAAAGACACAGTTTCCTGCTCAGCAGACCCAAGTGTGTCAGAGCTCTTTGTAATGGGGAAACCCATCATCAGTCAGACAGCCCAGGTTAAAGCTTGAGACAAAGGTGATTCTGGCTCTAGGATGAAATACCTGGTTACAGAGTGCTGTAGGCTCACACCAACATGTGAGGAGTAGTAACACACTGTCTACATGGAATACAGTCACATGGAAAGGAGGAGTAAAATACAGTCTAGAGGGCATACACGTAATGTAAATAATGTAAATATTTATCAGTGTAACAATTAAATAACACAGAGCTGCTGGCTTGCTTCCCCCCATGGTGGGATGGGGAGGGAATCGGTGGAGTGAAAATGAGAGAACTCAAGAGGTCGAGATAAAACCAGTTTAATAGGATACACTGACAAGGAAGATAATAACATAAACTAATAATATATATTTCAGGTTCACATTACATGTTAGGAGAAAAGCTTTCACTGAAAGAGTTGTCAGGGCCTGGAACAGGCTGCCCAGGAAGGGGGATGAGTCCCCGACCCTGGGTGTGTTTAACAGATGAGTAGATGAGGTGCTCAGGGATCTGGTTTAGCATAGGATGGGAATGGTTGGACTTGATGATCTTCAAAGATCTTTTCCAACCTTGTGATTCTGTGATATGGAAGTGCTGAACAGCACAATTTCTCTCCACCCCTGAAGTCAATCCTGCATAAGACCCCCCAGCTGCTGCCTCAGACCACCCCGAAACCGCCCAGCCTCTCAGCCCACATTGCACAAGCAAAGCAGAACAAGGGATTAATTCGCTTCTCATCAGCGGGCAGGTGTTCAGCTATCCCCCTGCAGTCAATGCTGTGCCAGACCCCCTGCTGCCACTCAGTTCCTCAGCCCACCCCCAGTTATAAACACAACATGACATTGTATGGTATGGAATATCCCTTTGGCCACTTTGGGTCAGCTGTCCTGGATGTGTCCCCTCCCAGCTCCTTGGCTGCCCCCCACCTCCTCATCAGGGCAGTGTGAGAAGCTGGAAAGTCCTTGACTGCTTAGCAACAACTAAAACATCAGTGTGTTATGGGCATTGTTCTCATCCTACACCCCAAAACACTGCACCCCACCAGCTGCTAGGGAGAAAATTAACTCTGTCCTTGTTGACATCAGGACAATCATGCATGTGTGATACTCGACATTTCTATCTCAGTTCCGTATCTGCTGCAAGACTGGCTGGTCTCTGAAGGCTGGATGTCAAAGAAAGCCCTTCTGCTGAAAATGGCCCCAGGGATCTTCCATAAATACAACCTGAAACGTTTCTTCACAAAAGCATAGAGCAAGGGGTTGAGGCAGCAGTGGACAAAGGACAAGCTCTCCGTGATCTGCATGGCATAGTCTAATTGCCTACTGCTTTCACAGCTCCTAATCACACCTATGTCCTGCAGAGAGTGAAGGATGAGGACAATGTTGTAAGGGGACCACAGGACAAAGAAGACACCCACCAGAGTAAAGACTAAGCAGAGAGCTCTCCTGGAGCCAGGCATCTGAGAGGTGGTGAGGACACACGCGATGCGGGAATAGCAGAACACCATGAAGAGGAAGGGAAAAAGGAAACCCAGGGTGTTTTGAATGAACCGAAGAACAACTCTCCAAAATAAGTGGTTCTGGCCATAATCGTGAGCACACGTGACAGTTTTCTTGCTGATTTGCCTGGTGGTGGTGAAGAGGACATCAGGAATGGAGAGGAGTATGGAAAGCACCCATACCCCCACCAAGACGAGGATGGACTTCCTCTGTGGCATGGAGCTGTGAAACGAGTGAGCATGAACTATCTGCAGATACATGTCCAGGCTCATGCAGCTCACAAAAAAGATGCCACTGTAGAAATTCAGAGTGTACATGGCATTTAAAACCGGGCACAACATGTCCCACATCATCTGCTGAGAAACATACAGAGCCCAAAAAGGAAGGGTTACCAGGAAGAAGAAGTCTGAGACCACCAGGTTCAGCAGATACACCTCAGTCATCTTCTTTTTCTTCTTGATGTATATAATGAGGACAGCAAGCAGGAGGATGTTTCCAGCCAACCCAACCAGGAACACCACAGTGTAAAAAGGTGGCAAGAATGCTCTGCTGAAAGAGAGAACTGCTTCTTTGGTGCAGACACCATACTGTGCATAATCCTCCTCATCCAAGTACTCATAGTATCCATAGCCACTGAAATTGTCAGCATCCAGCAAGGCAGTGGTGGTTGTTGTCACCTTTGAAGCTGCATTTGACAAGTGACTGTCTAGGGGCAAAACAAAGAAGCAAAGAGATTTATCCTGCTGGGAAAAGCAAGCAGCACATGGTGGAGGTTCTCTTCTAGTTTAGAGGTTTAAATTTCTCCTGTATTCAGATAACTATTTTGTGTCTTGCACTCCTTGGCCTTTGCCTACAACTGTCTACACATAAATATATGTATTTTTAAAACAATCATTCTGGTTTCCTTAATCCCACAGATCAAAGCTTGAAAGTGAATGAGCAGAGTCTCCTTTGACTTCACTCGCCGCTTCCTCCTGACACCATTGAAGACACTTTTGAGGAAGTTTCTGCTCTAAATTAGAGGAAATCCACCTCCACAACTCGCTGGGAGCTGCTTCAGAGTCACACAGGATGCTGCTTAGAAAGCAGCACTGCAATCCTCTGTGAAGCAGAACCTCCCATCAGCCCCTTTTATGTTGGTGGGGCTGTTCCCAGAAGTGAAACGCTGAACATCTCACTGTTCTTGGTAGGGCACTGACCCCTCTCTGTACCAACTGTAGGACACAAAGCCATGGATTCTTCTAAAAGGTATTAGTTAAGTGGAAAGTATAGAATCACAGAATGGTTTAGGCTGGAAGGGACCTCAGATATCATCTAGTTCCAACCACCTGCCATCATCATGAGGGACACTCTCCACTAGCCCATCCAAGGTAAGGACATGTAGGCCCCAGGATCAACTCCTAAATCAGGGTTAAAGGTAGGGGTTAGATTTAGCCAGAATAAAGTTGGTGGGATCGATTGTGTCTGAGACAAGGCGTGGGCTGAAATCCCGCTGACCAAGGAGGGCAAGGGCCATGTGGTCAGCCCCTCCCCAGGACTGCAGGCTGGTGTCAGTGTTTGGACAGCTGCAACCCAGATTTCAGGAAATGGCAACTGATTTTGAAGAACTTCCTATTTTTGAGGCCAGATTTTTCAGAAGAAAACTCCACCACGAGAACAGCTGAAAGGTTTCATATTCCCAAAGCCACCCAAACTGGGCAATGGCTGTTGCTGAAGAGCTCATGTCCCATGGTGGGAGATGGGGTCTGCCTGAGCCACATCCACCTCACATCAGTTATGAAGCTTAATGTTTTAAAAATCAAAAGCAATCCCCTGGCTCCGACAGCAAACCAGAACTGTTACATGGTAAAAACAGTTCCAATACCCCTCTACCCCTAAAACTCACTGGGTTTCAGCCTTGGCCAAAACTGCCCACCTTTGCCCTGGGGCTCATCCTAAAACAGACATGCCTGTGTCGTTCCCTGCATCAGACAACCCTGCCTTGCTCTCCACAAGGGCCATGAAGATGATTGATTAGAGGGCTGGAGCAGCTCCCCTAGAGAGGCTGAGGGAGCTGGCCTGGTTCAGCCTGGAGAAGAGAAGGCTGTGGGAGGACCTCATTGCAGCCTTCCAGTACCTGAAGGGAGCAGAGAAACAGGAGGGGAATCAGCTCTTGGGAAGGACAGAGACTGGCAGGACAAGGGGGATGGAGTGAAGCTGAAGGAGGGATGGTTTATATGAGATATTAGGGGGAAGTTCTTTCCAGAGAGAGTGGTGAGAGGCTGGAACAGGCTGCCCAGAGAGGGGGGGTGGATGCCCCATCCCTGGGGGTGTTCAGGGCCAGGTTGGATGGGGCCCTGGGCAACCTTGTGTAGCTCCAGTCCTGGAGGTTGGTGTCCCTGCCTGTGGCAGAGGGGATTGGAGCTCTGTGATCCTTGGGGTCTCTTCCAACCCACATCATTCTGTGATTCTATGAAGGACCAGTTTCTCCCATTGCCCAAAAGACCTGCAGCCACTGAGTAATGAGAAAATGAAGCTGCTGGTTCCCAGTTGTGCTGTGCATCCCTGGGAGGACCTACCGCACTGTGGCTCTGCATCATCTAGGGACAGCTCTGTCCCCACAAACACCCCAGGAAACTGGAGCCCCTCCACCCTAAGCATGTTAAGCAAGGCACTCAAGGCTTGGAGTAAAGTCCTTATGATGCCTGTGGATGTGCAGCTGTAGGATGTAAAGCTGTAGACATACCTGTCGCTTCCACATATCCAAAATTGCTTAAATCACCAGCCCAGGAAATTCCAGGCAGCTGAAAAGAAAAGAAAGTTTGAGTTGGGCTGGGCTGAAATGTTTTCTTGCTGGCTCACAGTTCTTTGGCAAGTGCCACAGGGCACGTCATACAGAGAGAAACCATGGAAACCAGAGGTCTGCCATGGGACAGTGCCAGAGAAAAGACTTTTTCAGGGAATAAGCTCACTTTCTTTTTTGTTTCCTATATGGGAGGAAGTTTACCCTCAGCCAGATGTCATTTTGACTGTATACCTTCAAGAGGAAACTGAAGCTGCCTACCCTTCTAATCAGAGCAACAGACACTGAGATTCCTAAATACCTTCCCCCTACACGCCCTCTGCACTCCTATCAGGATGAATCATCCCCCCAAATCTCCATTTCTGTGTCTCTTCCAGCTCACTGAAATATCTTTCCTCCTCCTGTGGTGTCTTTCCTCCTCTGTATCACGCTTACACTGACTCACATCCCCACCCCAAAGCTTATAGCAGAAGAACTGACAAATTCACCATAGGCTGAGCTCAGAAATCAATCCCAAACCCACAAGTGCCAGCACTCACAAGCTGTCTAACTCTCCAGAAAAACAGAGGAGAACCTCTCCAGGTTCTGCATGCAGCTTTGTCTACAAGCAAGAAGGAGAAAATACACTTACAGGAGCTTCTTCTCCACCGTGGGCAGTTCCCATCCTGACAGAGGCTTGAATGAGGCTTTTAGGAACCTCTTTTACTTCTGTAAGAGCACGGGCAGGAAATGTGATCTCAGTGTGACCTCCCTTTTTTTCGTTTGCTTTTCCTGGCGTTGATTCTGGGTTGACAGTTGAACTTGATGATCTCACAGGTCTTTTCCAACCTTAGGGGTTCTGTGATCAGTGGCTGTCTGCAGCAGAGGATTCACCTCCATGTTCTGTCATGCAACCCCCTACAACATCCACCCAGAGCTGGGCTTTGCCACCTGAGATACCCACCAGGACCGCAGTGGTGCCTGCCACAGATGCTGCAGGGACCCAACACCCCTCCTTGAGAAATGCAGCCTGCTCTTGGACAGCTCAAACACCCCTGGGAAGAACATGAGAACAGAGGAGCTGTGACAGCCAGAGCTCTGTACCTGACAAAACTGGGGCCCCAATACAAGAAAGATGTGGGGCTGTTGGAGAGGGGTCAGAGGAGCCACAGAGATGCTCAGAGGGCTGGAGCAGCTCCCCTATGAAGAGAGGCTGAGGGAGCTGGGCTGGTTCAGCCTGGAGAAGAGAAGGCTGTGGGGGGACCTCATTGCAGCCTCCCTGTCCCTGAAGTGACCCCAGGAACAGGAGGGGAATCAGCTCTTTGGAAGGGCAGAGACTGGCAGGACGAGGGGGGTGGAGTGAAGCTGAAGGAGGGAAGGTTTAAATTAGATCTTAGGGGGAAGTTCTTTGCAGAGAGAGTGGTGAGGGGCTGGAAGGGGCTGCCCAGAGAGGTGGTGGGTGCCCCATCCCTGGGGGTGTTCAAGGCCAGGTTGGATGGAGCCCTGGGCAACCTTGTGTAGCTCCAGGCCTGGAGGTTGGTGGCCCTGCCTGTGGCAGGGGGGTTGGAGCTCTGTGATCCTTGGGGTCCCTTCCAACCCAGACCATTCTATGACTCCATGATTTTTTTTACCCATTTCCATGTCCACCACCATCACACATGCTTGTATTTAAAATACATCCTACAGTAAGTACACACAGGCAAATACACATTAAAGAGAGACCAGGAAGCCTCTCCCAGAGCCAATGCAACCAGACACACACACACAGAGGGACCCTACACGTGACAGCAGTTTCATTAGTCCAGCAATTAAAATGAAAGAAGTTTTAGGTTTTAATTGAGTTTCTCCCCTGCAGCACATATCACACAGAGCTGCAGGGAATTAAATGCACCTCCAAGAGTCACTGGAGAAAGTAGCCTTCACTGTAATTTATTACAAGATTTTAACTCAATTTGGGAGCTGGTAATTGCATAGATTTTTTTTTTATCTTTCAGACTCTGCAGAGCCCTAATGGCTTTGGCAATTAAAGTAACCAGATTACCCATAATGGGAAGCACATTCAGAGACACAGTGGTACTGACAGTTATCTGTCTTCCTTTCATGCTGCCGAAAATGCCGTGTGGCAGTGGCAGAGCAGCCCTGCAAGAGGACCAGCTCTGCTTCCAGCCATGCTCAGAGATGGGGAGTCATGAACACTGCACTGGGGCGCTGTAAAACCAGGCAGAGCTTTCAGAGAAAAAGACTTCTTATTGCTGATTTGCTTTCATGAGCTATCCCTGGATTTAGGGAAAGGTTTTAGGCTTCTCCAGGATTCCAGAGTTTTCCTCCTGCTCCAGAGTTCTCCTCCTGCTCCAGAGTTCAGTTTGGTTAAAGTCAGGAGCAATTTCTAGGTTGTCTTTGGGCTTCGAAATCTGGCATGCAGCAGGGGCAGCATGTGTTCTGTTTGATATCTGAAACTCAGGAAAATACAGTAAAATAATTCACTCTTAGAAGAAAGAAAATCTGACTAAGGGAGACCGAGGTTCTGTGGTGGTTTGGCCCTGGCTGGAGGCCAGACACCCACCAAAGCTGCTCTATCGCTCCCCTTTTCAGCTGGACAGGGGAGAAAATATATACTGAGAGGCTCAGGAGTGGAGATCAGGGAGAGATCTTACAGACTCAGCACAGAATAAAGGAAAGAAAACTCTCTAATTGATGGCACTGCCCTGCACCCCCAGTGACACCAGTCGGGTGATGAGAAGTGACCAGATCTTAAAGCACCTCCCCCCACCCCTCCCTTCTCAGCAGACTGCACTTTAGTCAGGATTTCCCTCCCTTCTTCCCCCCACTGTGGCACAGGGAGGGGCAGGGACTGGGGGAATAGAAGATTTGGTGAGTTCCTCCTTCTTAGCCAAGGGGGAACATTCCTCACTCCCTTCCCCAGCTGCACCGTGCGGTCCCACCCACAGCAGACAGTCCTCCAGGAACTTCAACGGGAGTTCTTTCCCACAGGGCTTCAGCTCTTCCCCAGCTGCCCCAGTGTGGGGCACTGCTACGGGTGCAGTCATCAATCACAGAATGTCTCTCAATCTCTCAGGCCCAGACTGCTCCAGCCTGGTCCCCCACGGGGTCACAAACCCCCACAGCAAACCTGCTCTGGCACAGATCTCTCATTCTCGATTATCTGTCTCTGAGTCACTCCACTGGCTGCAAGTGCTGGCAGGGCCTTGCTCCAACACTGGTCACAGCATCTCCTGTCTGTCTCCCCCTGCTCCAGCGTGGGGCCTCTCCACAGGCTGCAGGTGGGGTCTGGGCCTTTCCCATGGGCTGTGGGGGGACACCCGCTCCACCATGGGTTTCTCCAGGGGCTCAGGGGCATCTTTCTCTGAGGCACCTGGGGCGCCTCCTTCCTCCCTTCCCTGCCCTTGGTGCCTGCACAGCTCCTCACACCTTCTCACTCCCTTCTCTGAGGTAAAAAGCAGCTGCTGGTGGGTTTTTCTCCTCACTGTGATCCCCAGAGGCGCTGTGACCATCACTGATGGGCTCTTGGTCAGCAACGACTCCGGCCTTGAGCCGGCTGGTGTTTGCTCTGTGGGGCCTGCAGAGAGCTGCTGGCTGCTCCTTGCAGAAGCCACCCCTGCAGCCCCCTCCTCCACCAGCCCCCAGCCGCACAGACCCACCCCAGTCCCCCTCTCAAGCTGAGGAGCTGCGCCGGCACGAAGCCTCCAGAGGCGCCAAGCTGCGGGCGGAGCTGCGCCCCGCTTCGCCGCCCTGAAAACAGCGGCCGGAACCTCCGCTGCTGGGGGTGACGCAACTCGCCCGGTGCCGCTCTCCCCTCCCAGCCGCGGCCAGGCCAAGGCCGGGCCGGGCAGGGCCGCCCCGAGCCGCCCGTTCCGAGGTTCCCCCCCCGGGGACTCGGGGCTGACTGGGGGCTGACTCGGAGCCCCACAGCGCCCCCTGGCGGGCAGTCTGGTTTTGCCGCAATGCGGGAAGCACCCCCAACCCCGCGATGACGCCACGGGGTTTCCCCCCTCCCGCCTCCCCGCCCGTATAAGGACTCGGTGTCAGGTACCGCGCTCTGGATTGGCTGAGGGCTGGCGGGCTGCCGCGCGGCATGCTGGGAGCTGTAGTTCTCACCAAGCCGGACGTTCGGCCGGCGCGGGCCCGGGGCGGAGGGGGCGGGGCGAAAGGCGGCCAATAAGAGCCGGGGGGCGGGGCTAAGCGCAGCAGACGCCGGCCGGTATCGGTATCGGTGAGGGGAAGCGGCGGCGCGGTGAGGGTCGGGGCTTCTGCGGGGTGACCGGGGGGGCTGGAGGTTGGGCCGGGGGCTGCGACAAGAGCTGGGGCGGGGGGAGCACGTGGGGCGCACCAAGGGGCAGAGCCCCGGCGTGGGGTGAGGGGTGCCTGGGCCTGGAGTAGGGCGGAGGCCCGGAGTGGGTCTGGGCAGGGGGGAGGCAGCCTGGTGGTGCCCAGGGCCGGCCCCGCGCCGGGAGGGGCACCGGCACCCGTCGCTTTCCGTGCCCGTCTTCTTCCCCCCACCCCGTGTCAGAGCCGTCCCCCGTGGGTGGTCGCGCAGGTGCCCGGCGCTTCCCTGCTGCGGGTGTTGCAAGGTCAGGGCAGCCAGGCCCTGCGTTTCCTCACCCCGCGCCCGCCCCGGGCTCGGCGGGAGCCGAAGGTCGCAGGAGCCTCTTAGAGCGGACAGACGGATTCAGGTCTTGGGGGTGGTTTCTGGTGTAAATCTCACCTCCGGCCGGCTCCACCTGTCCGGCCTGCGATGGGGTGCGACAGGGAGCTCTCATCTTCCCTCCTCTGAACGGGTCAGGC
This sequence comes from Gallinula chloropus, assembly GCF_964237585.1. Classification (NCBI taxonomy): domain Eukaryota; kingdom Metazoa; phylum Chordata; class Aves; order Gruiformes; family Rallidae; genus Gallinula; species Gallinula chloropus. Next base: position 160,654,683 of record NC_140086.1, on the reverse strand, counting down.
TGGGAGATAACTTGTATTGAGCACGTAAGGCAGAGAGATCAAATCCTTGGGCCTGCGAGGAAACGGTTCCATGTTCGATTTAAAGACCAGTCAGCCCCCTGGCAGGGATGTGCACAACACGCCCCTCCAGCAGGGCACGCAGCCACGTTTGAAATGTCTCTCTTGTGCGTGTTTACTAACCTGAATTAAATTCCTGATGGCTTATTTCAAGAGCTCGGAGCGTTTCCACGTGAGGCTGGGCTGTGGTTTGCTGCTGAGGATGTTGATGGGAACAATTGCCAGTAGAGATCTTTCTAGCAGAGACCTCTGTGATGTTGCTGAGCTAATTGCTGTAGTAGAAGAGGGCACTAATTGAAGAGTCATGCTTATGCTGATCACTGTGGCAGGGCACGAGCTGGCCGGTGTCGTGGATGGTCTCACTCACCAGCTGCTGTTTTACACTCTGTGTTCTCCAGCAGGAGTTTGAAGCTGTTGGAACGAGGTGGGATAGGCCGTAGTAGCAACTGACGAGCTGCCAGGCAGGGCTGACCTTCCCCAGCGGGTCGTGCTTTCCATCCAGAGTGCTTTGGTCACTGCTCTTGGCAGGGAGTGAAAGGAGAGGAATGAACTTCTCTGAGGTCAGAGCGGCTATTATGGACTAGCCTGTGAAAGCTGGAGGATGGAGATCCTGAAAGGAACAGCAGGCAGCGACTGAAGCTTTCAGCTGCTTCTCGCTGCCTGTGAGCACAGGAGGTGCTGGGATCTGTAGTGTGAACATGGGAGGTGGAAACTTGTTGCTTTGCTACTACTTTTACTCCAGTCCTTACCTGTACCAGTAGTAAGGATCTTGCTTCCCTGCACTTCACTTGAATTCAACGCAGCTCATCAGCTCAAGTCCAGCCCCTACTCGTGCCTTGCTACGGGGACGTTCGTGGCTGGTGGGATAGGCAAGGGTTTTTTTTTCCTTTTTTCTGAAAGTTCTCTCAACTTGCTGTTTCCAACACCTGAAGAGAGACTCTTTGTCTTTGCAGCCACCATGTCGTCCAGCACAGAACCCGTTTTCTCCGAATACGATTCTGACACCAGCCAGACATCGAAGCTGTTAAGGAAATTCAAAGAGACGCCGTTTGTACCCATTGGTGAGTTTAAAGATGAAGAAATTGTGGTTATCTAGATCTTTCTCTTCGTGGGTATCTGGTATGGTAAACACCATCACTGCTCACTGCCTTCCTGTGAATGGGAAATTTCTTTTCAATTACTTCCTCGTGTAGGGTTTTTGTGTGGTGACAACTACTCCCTCTGCCTGGAGTGGTATTTGTTCTGCAGGAAACAGGGAAATTAATGAGGCTGTGTAATCTTAACTAGAAAACTTAACTAGGAAAAACCCCAGACCAAAAAACCCTGTGAGACTGTTTAGGTGAGCTTAAAAAGCATCTTGAGGTGATCGTGTTAGGGGGTAAGGAGTGCGTGTTCTGGACTCCTCAACAGAAGAAGGACATTGAGGTCCTTGAAAGAGTCCAGAGAAGGGCAGCCAGGCTGGGGAAGGAGCTGGAGGGCAAATCATATGAGGAGCAGCTGAGGGAGCTGGGGGTGTTCAGCCTGGAGAAGAGGAGGCTGAGGGGAGACCTTATCACTGCCTACACTGACCTGACAGGAGGGTGCAGAGAGGTGGGTGATGGTCTCTTCAGCCAGGGAACAGGAGATGGGACAAGGGGAAATGGCCTCAAGCTGCACCAGGGCAGGGTCAGATCAGATGGGAGGGAAAAATCTTTCACTGAAAGAGTTGTGGGGCTGTGGCACAGGCTGTCCAGGGAGGGGGTTGAGTCACCATCCCTGGATGTGTTTAAAAAAAGGGTAGATGAGGTAATTAGGGATATGGTTTAGCACAGGATGGGAATGGTTGGACTTGATGATCTTAAAGGTCTTTCCCAACCTATTGATTCTGTGTTGCAGCCGCTCTGGAGTACAGTTACCAGGAACTATGGAGGGACTTCAAAGCTAACACAATACAAACCCAAAATACAGCCCCCCTGATAAACATGTCACCCTTCTCTGCTGCCAGCCCCTAGTTTAAAATGCATTTTCTTAGTGGGTTTCATGGCACCCTAACTGAGGAGATAGTTAAAGTTCTCAGCCTCTCTGCTGAGACCCCAGAAAAGCCTCTGAGGGGAGAGAGAGAGAACCAGTCGTGTTCATCCTGAGAACTTCCCTCTGATCAGGAACTGCCTCTGACATGAGATGCATTTTGATTTCCAGCCACCTTAATGGAGAGCAGCAGGGTCACCCAGGGTGAGCTTTTCCAAGTGGTTGCCAGCAGATGCCGTCACTGGTTTCTGTGGTCACAGGACTTTGCTTTCGAGCTCACTAGAGTGTACTATGGACTCGGCAAGTTTGGGTTCTGTCAAGTTAGATAGGCAGAGCTCACCTTCAACCTGAATCAGAGCTTGTTTGAACGGCCTGAATCTCTTAATTGGTATTTAATGAAGTTACCCTGTGGATCTTACACTAGTAAAGTGAGGGTTTACAGCTTCACAGGTGTAACTGGTAATATTCCTGTTCAGGGAGACAAGCTGCCTGGGCTGTCATTGATTTTGGGGTGTCAGTACATCCACACGCTTAAAACCTGGCAGTTTCCTTCCAGCTATGTAAGTGATCATCCTAAATATGGAATAAAGTGGATGGAATTGGGAAATTCTGTGCATTGCTGCCCTGTGTTCAGGGAGAGCAACAGTGTGCACAGGTCGGAGTTGGCACAGCCAGAGTTGTGTTTAGTTTCTTGAAGGACTAAAAGTGAACTCCAGTCCTGTGAAAAAGACCTCACTGAACCTCTGTCCCCACAGCATGGGACAAGTAACACATGACATGTATCATCCCAGCTAAAGCTGGCCAAATGTGACAACACCCAAAATAGCAACCTCAGCAGCCCGGTGGGTACGTCAGGGTGCGTCAGCACACAGAGTGTCCCAGCTGCAGCCCAGTGATGCTCTTGGGTGGGAGCTTCCATCTAGGAAAGAGGGTGCAAGCAGCACTTGTGCCTTCTGAAGAATATCCCAGAAACTGGCAGCTTGAGCTACTTGTGAGGCATTTCAACACTGGTGGAAATCCCTCACTGTTTTCCACGTTGATTTGGGCATTGAATGAGTGAAAACATCAAACAGGCCAGGACTAAAACTTGATTGTTGCCCGGGTGTTTGGTTTAGGTGGGGTCACCTCACACCTCTTGGTGATGGATCTCAACTCACAGGGAATGCTTTCTGTGCCTCCTAGGGATGGCTGGCTTTGCTGCGGTGGTTGGCTACGGGCTGTACAAACTGAAGCACAGAGGCAACATGAAGCTGTCGCTTCACCTGATTCACATGCGAGTGGCAGCCCAGGGTTTCGTCGTGGGAGCACTGACGTGTGGTACGTATCAAACGGGAGGCTGTCCCCAGCACGGGCAAACCATGGAGAGGAAACTCTTGCATCTCTGCTCCTAAGGGGTAGTACAGTGTGTGTGAAAGATCCTCGGGGTGGAAGTGTCCAGGACATGGTGTTTCAGGATGTTTGTGCTCATTACTGGTCTTTCCTCAGCCTTTGTGGAACGTGGCGTTTAAGTACCCTTATTCAGTATTAAACTTCACCTTTGAGATTTGGAGTTTGGACCATTTTTAGATGTGGGAAGTGTATGGGGATCTCCAGGTTTTGATATGAGAGGCAAAGAAAAAAGGAGTCCATCTGATAGTAGTATTTTCCCTTGTAAATACCTTGCTCTTTCCGAGTTTAAGGCATTAGAAAATCAGCTTGCATAGCCTGTGGTATTTTTTTTAGGACTGGAACTATAGAATTATAGAATGGTCTGGGTTGGAATGGACCTCAAGGATCACAGAGTTCCAACCCCCTGCCACAGGCAGGGCCACCAACCTCCAGGCCTGGATCTACACAAGGTTGCCCAGGGCCCCAGCCAACCGGGCCTTGAACACCTCCAGGGATGGGGCATCCACCACCTCTCTGGGCAGCCTGTTCCAGCCCCTCACCACTCTCTCTGTAAAAACCTTCCCCCTAATATCTAATTTAAACCTTCCTTCCTTCAGCTTCAATCCACCCCCCTTGTCCTGTTATTATCTACCTTTTAAAAAAGCTGATTCCCCTCCTGTTTCTCTGCTCCCTTGAGGGATGGGAAAGCTACAGTGACATCCCCCCTGCAGCCTTCTCTTCTCTTGGCTGAACAAGCTTGTCCCTAAATGTACTGATTTGTATGTCCCAGGTCTCATATGTGTGTAAATGTATTTCCCATGAAATGCTGTCCATCTGTACTACAACAGAAAAATCTTGACTTGGCTGCCAAGCAAACTAGAATTGCCTGGGGACTTGCATTTTCATAGACAGTGTGTCTTCCTTCCCACTTTCTCTGTCCATGAAGAATTGTGTAGCATTCATCACTGCTATTAAAAAAATAAAAAGAAGAGGAAGGGAAACATTAGTTCTGCCTTGGAATACCACCTATTGTTCAGACTTTGAAACCCATAATTTCCTATTTAACCCCCTAATTGCTCTTACATTTCTGTCTTCTAGGTGTGCTGTACTCAATGTTACGGGATTATGCCTTGAAGCCCAAGGAGTAAAGGAAAGCTGACTGAAATCTCTTGTCTTGGTGGTGGCCTGTGTATTGTAGCTACAAACCTCATATCAAGGGGTTCCTGAGGAGAAAAAAAAAAAAAAAAACAAACCAAAAAGAATAATACATGGTATTAGAGAATTTCCCTATTTCTATTCTGTCTTGAAGCAGGCAGTCTAAATGATTGCACACTGGGTGAGTGGGTATAGGGGTCTAGTTCTTTCCAGCTGGCACTACCATATCCCAGTTTTTAAGTGATACAGTAGAATACAATCCCTTTATCTTCCCTTCAACTGTCATCTCGACCCTGTGACTCCTTTTGCTGCCATTGCCCAGTACCACAAAGTCTGAACTATCTTCTGTTCTGCCTCAGGCAGAACATGGAGGCCACGTCTGTAAGACAAATGTGGTGAACAGCTTCGCATTTTCTATCCTGTATATTTGTCAGCCACCAGCTTTGTAATTTAGAAGCTTCCCGTAGCACTAAATTACTTCTAAAATATTCAGAGTTAAAAACATTTATTTTTTTTTTATTTAAGGCCTAAGTATTTGGTATGTCGCAGCTATTTAAATGTTATATTTATTCACTGTTAAATGAAGACACAGGCTTCCTATTTTTACTATAGATTTTCAGACTCTTGGGTTTGCTATATTTTGTAAGAATTATTTATGGCGTTCTTCGGAATAACACTTTAAATGTAACATTTAAAGCACATATTGTGAAAACTAAACCTTGATTTGGTGTTCTAATGCTTAAAGTCTATGATCTAGCTCTGATTTCTACCCGAATTTTAGAACATTTAAAGCTGAAAACCCCTTGTCACCCTCGATGAGGTGTTAAAACCCTTCCCTGTAAATCGCCACTGTTACTTTACGCTCGAACAGCCCCTTGTGATGAAAATAAATGTGTTGATGAAGCCAATTTCGTAAAAACCTCGGGTTTTTCCCTCACTGTTTTTACGCTCCAGGGTTGTGTCACTGCAACAAACGCTTTCGGTGATGCTGGGGGGAGATGAAATACGAAAAAAGGCGGGAACGCTGGAGAGGAGCTTTTGGCTATGGATTTGTTGGGGGGGGATAAGGGGGAGCTCCCCCCTCTGCGCGCAGCCTCTGGCGGAGGGATGGAGTGACCTTATAAACGCAAATAAAACCCTCCCGAGAGAGCGCGGTGCTGCCGGGAAGGGATATTCCCAAGCCGGTACCGGCCCTCGGCTGCTCGCCCTCACGGGTCTCCCTCAGCGGGGCGGGGAGAGGCTGCAAGGAGACGCTTCTCTGTTGCGCAGAAGCCTTTTCCCGTAACTGGCCTCCGCCTCCCGAGCGTGGAGAGGGCGGGGGAGCGGCTCCGCACTCGTCACCCCGCGGGGCCGGGCTTTCTGCGGGCAGGGGAGGTGCTACAGCCCGAGGCGCTACCGGGGAGGGGGCTGTAGAGGGGACTCATCATGGCGGCCGGGCTGAGAGGAAGGCGGCAAGTCCCACCCCAGAGGGAGGCGGCATCCCGCGCTCGGCGCATGCGCGGGGCGGCTCTTCCCCCGCCCACCGGGGCGCCGTTGCTATGGGAACCGCGCGGCGCTGCCGCCGGGCCGCCAGCTGTAACGACCGGGCCTGACCCCGCCGGGACGGGCGGCTGGTGGGAGAGTGCGGCTGGGGAGGGGGTTTGGGATCCTCTCCCTTGCCCTTCGGGGCCAGGAAAGGCGGTTTCGGTAGGCAGGCAGGCAGGCAGAGAGGGCGGGGAGGCGCTGGCCGCCAGCCCGGGGGTGAGGGAGGCAGCGCGGCCTTGTCAGGCCCTGAGGCGGGCATCGGGCGGGGAAGGGGAGAGGAAGGGAGCGGAGCGGAGCCCTCTCCCCACACGGCAGCTCCGTGCCGCGTCCCTCCCATCCCAGCTCGGAGGCGGCAGCCTGGAGGGCTAAAAGCTGTCCCCAGCCCGCCTCTCGTACCCGCGAGGTGTGGGGGCTGCGGGCAGGGGCGCCGGGCTCTGCCCTTCGCGGCGTGCGGAGGCAGGTGCTGAGCTGGGGCCGCCGGCAGCGAGCCTCGGCCCGTACAGCACACAGGGGCCCAGAGGTGCCTGGCGGGCCTTGAGGCGCTGTGCTGGGTCGGCTGCTGCTGCCTCAGCGTGAGCAAGGGCCTGTGCCAATGGCTCACCGTGGGGTGCACCTCGGCAGGGGGTTTTCTGGTTGGTTTTGTGAGGCCAAAGGTTCCCAGTGGGGTGTTTTTTGTGCTGAGGGTGAATACCGGGCAGGAGAGGTGGCTGGCATGGGTCAGAACACTTCTCCTCTTCAGCCATGCTAAGTAAAGCTGCAGGCATCTGGATTGGTAGCAGTATATGAAGCTTAGTGTTACCTCTTCATGCTTAGAAATTTAGGGGAAAGATGTAAGCCCTGCTTGTGGCATCTAGGGGATGTGAGGATAAACAGGGATCTGCCTTCCTCTCTCAGCCCCATGTGAAAACTGGGGGCATCAGCGCCTCAGAACATGGGAAAGAAGGCCAGGTGGCTGCAAACAGCCCTTGTTCCCTTTACTGTAACATGGTGCAATGTTTATGTGGTTTTGGCCCCTAACTTTGGCCTCCAAAGTTTCATTGGGAGCAACAATAAAAAACCCTCAATGTTTAAAACCCAAACTTTGGCCTCCACCAAAAAGCAAACAAAACAAACAATGTTTATCTAAACAGATCTGTTTGCAAACATGTTCCAGCCTTGGGTTTTTTGAATGCTAGAGTGAAAAAAGACCCAGGAACTTCTCTTGAAGACTGTTTGAAAGCTGTTGGTGGGGGGAAAAAAAAAGGCACAAGAAGCCAGGTAGTGGGGCTGAAGAGCATTGTGGTGGAGAGGAGAAGCTGGCAGAGAGACTGTGCAAAGGTCAGTGAGGAAAAACTGCAAAGCTGATGCTAGAAAAGTCTGGGTTTGAAAATGATGTTCATCTCTGCTCTCTCCTGCTTCTTGTTATGCTTTCAGTAAACAATGGAGTCAGACATAAAAGCAGAGGAGCATTTTAAAAGCCAGTTTAAGGCTTATCAAGACCAACAGCAAAGGCGGCTGCAGAACCTCATGGAGGTGAAGAAGGAAAAGCAGAACAGTCAGAAAGGTGACTCTGGGAATGCAGAGGAGACTTTCAGAATCCCCAGTGATCTAAACCTGTTTGAAACAGGACAACCTGTAAATGAAGATGACAGCAAAAGGTAAAAGTGTAGCAGCACTGTTCCTGCAGGAAGTCACAGAAATATAGTTTGCATATGACCTTATGAAACTCAAGTTAACAGAGCACTCTCTGTCTTCACATACTGGGCTGTCATTATCCTGAGAAGACTCTCACTGGCCCAAACACGTTTATCCTCAGAGCACTGTGATGTGCTCTTTACTCTCAGTGTTTCACAAATGAAGAGTGGGAGAACAGAGGGGTTAAGGGTGAAACAGTTGGGGCAGCTGGGTGCTATCTGCTGAAGCCCAGTCATACAGAATGACTAACATCCTCTGAAGTGTTGGTTAGTTCCTTCCTAGCCTTGAAAACAAACAGCTTCTCTACGTGAATAATTTCCAAAGGCAGATAAGGGCAAAGCAACAAATGGGTGCAAGCTAAAGGCCTGCAGCTCAGAGAAGTGTTCCCCCAGCTACCTTTGCAATATAACCTCATTTAGTAGATCAAAAGACAGCCAACTTATAGGAGCTTCTCACAGTTTCCTCCTGGATACTTGACAGTATCCAGGCTACACAAGGTAGGGTTTAAAATCTTACTGTGGAGAGGGATTTGGGTCTTACCTCACCCACTGGGAAAGTAGCTGGATTACCAGGACATTGGGCATTCTGGTGTGAATCTCCCTTGGATCTTTTGGGTTTTAGAGCTGAGTGTCTAATTCAGTTTAGTACAGCAGAGATTTGAAACCCCAGCTCAGATCACTTATCTTCCTCCTAGGACACAGTCAGTTTCTCTTTCTGACCCAATTATTTTTAGTTTTATTTTTTACAAACTAGAGCAGGTCTAAAGTTGGACACATCCCAGAAATGTCTGCTGTTAGTACAGTGTTGGTTATTTAGGGATTTGCTCCCCATTAGTGGTAAAGCCAGCTGAAGAAATTCCTCCTTCTGCTCCCCAGCTAATGCAGCTGTTTGCTGGGAACCATGCTCTCTGGGGGAAAGGTACTTTCATTCTCAAGTCATTTCAGTGATCTACTTTACAGCTTTAACCCCACAGATGGTTTTATTGGCACCATGACAGGGTGATGTGTTGTGATACAGGGGCAGGAAGGAGGAGCTGACAGCTCTGCAAAGACCAGCAGATCACAGGTGGAAAAACACAGTTGGGCATATACCTTTGAGACAGTTCCACCTCCCAGAATCTAGAGTGGGGAAGGGCACTTCTACCAAAGTTTATCAAGCCACTAACAAAGGTTTATTAGGCCCTAAATGCTGGTTTACTCTGAACAACTCCCTCTGCTCAGCTTGATTCTGAAGATTGCTTCCTGAAATACCCAAGTGTAGAAGCTACAGCAGAGCTTCTGTGAAGATGCAGGGGACCCAGGAGTGAACCACTGAAACTTTTGGGTGCTTCTGGGAAGGTGGTGTTCAGGCTGCACAGGAAGTCTGTGTGGAAACAGGGAGCTGAGAGAGAAATTCATGGTCTCAGTTGCATCATACATGGACTTCTTCACACATAGGGCCCTCACCACAGCTGTCTGATGTGCCCAGTTAGGTTTCTGATCAAACTTCCATCAGCTATCTTTCTTTCCAATGTTTTGTTCTCACAGTATATAGGTTACTGTGGACATTTGGTTGGGTTTTGTTTGGGTTTTTTTTTAACAGAGAGGCAGATTGATTCCCACAGCTCAGATGTGGATTTTTCTGGTGGAGGAGAGAGATTTAGGCACTGCCATAGCACATCCTGGTGCAGCATGCATACTCTGAGGTGCAGAGCATTAAGGGAGTCCAGCAGTTCTCTGCTGCTTACAGTTCAGTAGTTTAGGTTTGAGTAATTCAAGAGCTGTTGCCTACATCTGGTTTCAGGAACCCTGACTGTTAGAAGTCCCTGTTTGACGTGGCAGGTGTAGCAGATCTGTGTGGATTGGCCTTTGCTTGTGTACATCTGCATTCAGAAAAAGATGTGGATATGAGTGTACAAGAAAGACATTGAGGTCCTGGAGCAAGTCCAGAGAAGGGCAACCAGGCTGGGGAAGGGGCTGGAGGGCAAATCCTCTGAGGAGCAGCTGAGGGAGCTGGGGGTGTTCAGCCTGGAGAAGAGGAGGCTGAGGGGAGACCTTATCACCACCTACACTGACCTGCCAGGAGGGTGCAGAGAGGTGGGTGATGGTCTCTTCAGCCAGGGGACAGGAGATGGGACAAGGGGAAATGGCCTCAAGCTGCACCAGGGCAGGGTCAGATCAGATGTGAGGGAAAAGTTATTCACCAAAAAGGTTATTTGGCACTGGCACAGGCTGCCCAGGGAGGGGCTGAGTCACCATCCCTGGGTGTGTTTAACAGATGGTGGATGAGGTGCTCAGGGATAAGGTTTAGCACAGGACAGGTATGGTTGGTCTTTTCCAACCTTGTGATTCTGTGATTCTATGAAAGCTGGTCAGCATTTCCTTCTGGAAGGGATTTGCCAGGATGTACTTTGCAGTATTCCCATGACAACATGTTTGAAACTTGTTCCAGACTAACAGGACTCCATATGCTCTGCAGTGGCAGTGACTGCAGCACGTCAGTGTTGTTTATAGCAGCGCTTGGAAAACATTCTCCTCTCAGAAGTCTCCCTTCCTCTGAGCCTTGGGAATTCATCTTTCCTTCCTCCCACCCTACTCCCAAATTTTGTTTAGGGAAGGGTTTAGCTGACATTTCTGACTTTCTGTTTTCTTCTCTCTGTAACTTTATCCTCTCTGCTCTTTTTGGGGTATGTAAGGTGAAGTGATTCTCCCCATCTCATGGATAGTCTGTAATGGAGTTGGGAAAGACACTTACCTAAATTTCAGTCACAGGCCCTGCCTATAAGCTTCACCTCACTCTGTTTCCTTGAGCTAGAGTGAAAAGGGTTGCCTTTCTGCAACCAGTTTGTTTTGGCTGACCTTCCATAGCTGAGCCACTTGAGTGGAACCTGCTCCCTGCTTTGTAACATGTAGAGTCTCTCTGCAATGGAATGGAGAAGTTTCTCAGAGGAGACTCCAGCTCTGTGCAGTTGGGATTTCTGTCCATCCTACTGTAAGTGCTTTCTCTCAAGACTTGGATGTCACCTTGGAGGAAGACACATGTGGATCAGGTGTGTTAAGAGCTTGAAAGCTTTTTTTCATGGTAATTCCCTGTTGAAACTCTTATTGTCCATGTGTCTCTAATTAGATCCACACCATTTTGTTGCTCCTATGAGGGGTACACATGGGACTAACTTTTGTCTTTTCTCTGCTCAGATCCCTGCTTTCCTTCTTCTCCTTTGTAAACATCTGCCTTTGATCTCCCTTTGATTTGCAGCTTAGAAACAGAAGGGCAATTCTTAATTATGGATTGTGAATCATCTCAGAAATGGCCTGTGCTGTTTATGGCAGTGCTTTAAGGGCTCATGAGTTCTGACACGTAGATATGGAGTGTGCATTGAAAAGCTCCAAAGTCCACTCAGAGCAAAAGGCTTGCTCAAGCTTCTGAACATATTGAGGGGGTTGTTGAGGTAGCTGACTTGTCTGGCTGTGGATAGAGCCAGTAACAACTGTGCTTCATCCAAATCTCAGCAATCATCCAAGCGACCTACTTCTGTTGTAATCCAGAACAATCACTCTGTAGGCCAAAGGGGTCACTCACTGATCCTGATTAAGTCACCAAAATGTGTCCTGCATTCAGGGTCACACTGTAAATAATAGGAATCTAGGGGTCAATTCATCTAGCTAGCTTAGGTGCCTAATGGTACCTGAGATGCTGTAGAGTATTGGGAATGACAGATAGGACACAGGAGACCTGCACCCTTCAACAGCAGCAGCTGGGGGACAGGTGGGCAGCTCAGAAGGCATCTGTGTGTGGGTAACTGAACTGAGTCCCCCTGTCAGAGCACTTGGTGGCAGTGATTCACATCACCCTGCAGTGACAGCTCCTCTGTAAGCAGTGCTGGTTGTGTTCTGGATTGTGTCTCTTTGGGCTTTTGTGTGTGTTTTGGCTTCTGCCCCCAGAGAGACACCTGTCTCTTGGACACCTGTGTCTAAAGTTGGAGGCTGTTAGTAACTCTTAAGGATGGTTCACATGGATTTTGGGGATGGAACACTGAGAGGATGAGAAATTGGCTAGATGGTTGTACTCAAAGAGTTACAGTCAACAGCTGAGTGTCAGAGTGGAGACCAGTGAGAAGTGGTGTTCCTCAGGGGTCAGTACTGGGACTGGTACTGTGTAACATCTTTGTCAGTGACATGGACAGTGGGATCAAGTGCACCCTTAGCAGGTTCACTGACAACACTGAGCTGTGTGGTGAGGTAACACTCTGGAGGGAAGGGATGCCATCCAGAGGGACCTTGACAGGCTGGAGAGGTGGGCCAGTGCAACCTGCATGAAGTTCATCAGGGCCAAGTGCAAGGTTCTGCATCTGAAATGGGGCCATCCCAAGCACAACTACAGGTTGGGTGGAGAATGGATTGAAAGCAGCCCTGAGGAGAAGGACTTTGGAGGTGTTAATTGACATAAAAGTCATCATGAGCCAGCAATGTGTGTTTCCAGCAACTGTGTCCTGGACTGCATCACCAGCAGCATTACCAACAAGTCAAGGGAAGGGACTCTGCACCTCTACTTAGCTCTGGTGAGATACTCCCCAGACTACTGTGTCTGGCTCTGGGGTCCTCAACATAAAAAGAACATGGAGCTGTTGGAGTGAGCCCAGAGAAAGCCACAAAAATTATCAGGGGCTGGAACACCTCTCTTATGAAGTCAGGTCAAAAGAGAAGAGAAGGCTCCAGGGAGACCTTATAGCAGCCTGTCAACACCTAAAAAGGCCTACAATAAAGCTGGAGAGAGACTGGTTACAAGGGCAGGGAGTGACAGGACAAGGGGGGATGGCCTTCAGCTGAAGGATGGGAGATTTAGATGAGATATTAGGGAGAAATTCTTCCCTGTGGGGGTGGTGAGGCCCTGGCACAGGGTGCCCAGAGAGGCTGTGGCTGCCCCTGGATCCCTGACAGGGTTCAAGGCCAGGTTGGATGGGGCTTTGGGCACCCTGGGCTGGTGAGGGATGTCCCTGCCCATGGTAGGGGGTTGGAACTAGGTGATCTTTGAGATCCCTTCCAACCCAAACCAGTCTGTGATTCTATGATTCACCCACACATGGGCAGTGAGTGCTCTCTGAGATGCCCTCAGTTCTCAGACTGGGCCCCAGAGGTTTTCCCAAGAACCCTGTGTCACAGCCACTAGTGATAAGGTCTCCCCTCAGCCTTCTCTTCTTCAGGCTGAACACCCCCAGCTCCCTCAGCCACTCCTCATAAGGTTTGCTCTCCAGCCCCTTCCCCAGCCTGGCTGCCCTTCTGCATATCCCAGAAGAGCACTATACTTAAGTTAAGGGATATATAATTACAATGCCTGAGTGCCCACAATTGAATTGAGCCCCTGAGGTTTTTGGTTCTGGTTTCTACCTTTGGTCCTGGTTTTTACATCACATAAGGAGAACAGAAAGATTAAAGTTCTTAATTCTCTGGTTGTCTTGGAGAGATGAAACCCATAAATGTTACTAAATGTACTGAAGAATAGGAGAAGGCAGGCTATTTCCTCCTGTTCAGAGGGCTTTTTGAAATTCTTTATTTCTAAATGAATTCTGAAAAGCAACATTAACAATATGATGCCAGTCAGTCCTGGTGGGGTTCCAAGAAAATAAGGTGAGGACGTAGGAAATTGATCTTTTGTGAATGTCTGTGAAGCATTCATTTTTGAGGGAAATAAAAAGAGAACCTCAGTGGCAGCTTTTCTACCTGATGTTCTCTCTGTAGGCTTCTGTTGGCTTTGGTTTGCACAGGCAGCAAAGCCCAAATGTCACAGATGCTGAATGGTGAGCCTGCCTGGTTTCCTCTGAAGAACCAGGTAAGTAAAGCTCAGTGAGATGAGACTATTCAGTAACCTCAGGAGCCCTGAACTGGTACCAGTTCAGTGATGTTTTGCCCCAGACAACTCAAGGAAGTGCAGAACTCTTGAGGAAGTAGTAAGTTAACTGCATGGATCAGTTGATGAGCTTGTGTTCTGATCTGAGGTTCAGGGTTGTTCTGCTTAATTCAGTAAACTCATTCCTGGTAAGCTCAGCTTATCCAAAACACATTCACTTCATTATTTTATTTCTAGAAGCATCTATTTGAAGCACATGACAGAGCCCAGGGACAGGCTGCCCAGGGGATGTGGAGTCTCCTTCTCTGGAGATATCCCAACCCCATCTGGATGCCGACCTGCCCCACCTGGAGTGTTGTGTCCAGTTCTGGGCTCCCTGGGATAAAAAAGACAGGGATCTCCTGGAGAGAGTCCAGAGGAGGGTGTGGAGATGCTGAAGGGCCTGGAGCATCTCCCCTGTGAGGAAAGGGACTGTTCAGCCTGGAGAGAAGAAGACTAAGGGGGGACCTTATTAATGTTTATCAATATCTGAAGTATGGGATGCAGGGGGGAATGGGCAGCCCCTTTTCAGTGTCTGTGGGGACAGGACAAGGGGCAATGGCTGCAAGTTGGAGCACAGGAAGTTCTGCACCAACATGTGGAAGAACTTTTGCCCAGTGAGGGTGAGGGAGCCCTGGGACAGGCTGCCCAGGGGGTGTGGAGTCTCCTTCTCTGGAGAGATTCCAGCCCCATCTGGACTCTGACCTGTGTGCCCTGTCCTAGGGACCCTGCTTTGGCAGGGGGTTGGACCTGATGATCTCTGGAGGTCCCTTCCAACCCCTACAGCTCTGTGATTCTGTGATTTGTTCACCATGGATTATTTTTTTTGCCCCAGATCACTTGAGGTTGAGAACGAGCAGCTCCAGGATCAGCTTCGAGAGGTCCAAGATGAGAACTGCAGACTGTACAAACTGGTGAGAGAGAAAGATTTTGAAATGAAGCAACTCCAGAAAAAAATACAGGAGGACAGGTTGGCTTTGTCAGGTAAACACAGTCACTTTGCATTCTCACTATGGTAGTTCCAGTGTTTGCTTGATGCTGATGACAATAGAGGTGAGATAACAGATTCGTTGTGATCTCCTGGCAGTGAAATATTCATGTGACATCTCTTTACCTGCCTTATGCTAACAAGGAGTATTTCAATCATAGTAAGGTTGAGACTGTTTCCACTCCTGTAATCAGCTTCTGCTAGGAAGAAAAAGACTCCAGCTCTCAGTTGAGAGGCTTGTTCTCTGCTGAGCTCACAGGAGTTTGCAATAGCTCTGAAGTTTGAAATATGTAGGCACCTGGGTCAGTGCTTGAGAGCTGTCCCTGAACTTGGCAGGGTCTAAGTGACATTGTTTTGCATCTGCAGGATTTACTAAACATCAATGTCTCTCTGCATAAAGCGTTTCATTGCTTCATGTGCAGAGGGAAGCTCCTTGCAGAGGTTTGACATGATAGAGCTGGCACATGGGATAGTGTGTATGCTTAAAGCTCTCTGTTAAGGTCAGGGCCTGCAACAGGCTGCCCAGGGAGTGGGTTGAGTCACCATCCCTGGATGTGTTTAAAAAATGGGTAGATGAGGTGCTCAGGGATATGGTTTAGCATAGGACAGTAATGGTTGGACTCAGTGATCTTAAAGGTCTTTTCCAACCTTGTGGTTCTGTGTCTTACTCCTTCCTTTGGTTTCATGAGCTGCAAAATATGAATCCTGCTACTCCCCATCTTAGAGGCCATTGAAAGGACCAAATGACTTCTGGTAGTCAGACAGGTCAGACCTAAGGTGCAAAATACTATTGTTCATAATTATATGTCCTTTAACATAAGTATAGTGCTCCTCTGGGATACACAGTGGTATCTGCTCCTCACAGATTCCCAGAATGACAGGATAGGGGTTGGAAGGGACCTCTGGAGATCATCTAGTCCAAAACTTCTGCCAAAGCAGCATCACCTACAGCAGGTTGCACAGGATCACACCCAGGAAGGTTTTGAATATCTCCAGAGAAGGAGACTCCACAGCCTCTCTGGGCAGCCTGTCCCAGGGCTCCATCATCCTCACAGTGAAAAAGTTCCTCCTTACATTCACATGGAACTTCCTCTACTCCAGCTTGCACTCACTGCCCCTTGTCCTGTTGCTGGCATCACTGAGAAGAGCCTGGCTCCATCCTCCTGACTCTTGCCCTTTATGTATTATAAACATTGATAAGGTCACCCCTCAGCCTCCTCTTCTCCAAGCTAAAGAGGCCCAGCTCCCTCAGCCTCTCCTCATAAGGAAGGTGTTCCACTCCCTTCATCATCTTAGTGGCCCTGCACTGGGCTCTTGCAAGGAGTTCTGTGTCCTTCTTGAGCTGAGGGGCCCAGAACTGGACCCACTATTCCAGGTGTGGTCTCACCAGGGCAGGGTAGATGGGGAGAAGGACCTCTCCTGACCTACTAACCACACTTCTGTCCTTTGGAAACCGAAGTGTGCAGGATGCGCCTCCTCCACTGGGTGCCACTGTTGGGCAGGACAGCAGCGGGGACCGGGCTGGTGGAGAAGGGGGAAACCAGCAATAAGCAGAACTAAATAATACTTTAATTACACCTCCGTTCTTAAAAACTTGTACATAGGAGAAATTATGAGCTGTTACTGGGTCAGGACTGGGAGGCAGATCTTCTGTTGCAGCTTCTTTGGCAGACTTCTCATGGCAGCTTGTGGTAGCTTGCCCCATGCCTCTGGCTTCTCTCTACCTGTGTTGGGGCAAGAGGCTCACCCAGCTTGTGTGGGAATTAAAAGCTTTGATTAAAGGTGTGCAGTGCATTTGAAGGCCATCACGTGGAAGCACTAGCCTGGCTTTTGCTTAGTTTAGTGGTCCTCAGCAGCTGTTATTTATTACAAGAACTGTGGAAAAAGAGCTGCTAGATGAGAAGGGAAACACATCAGATAAAGGAACAGTGGAATTGCTTTTACAAATATTATTATTATTTTCTCTGCAGTGTTTTTAAATAGTGACATGGGGTCATATTCTGTTCTCAGCTATGTTTCACAATGCCCCTTTAATGTCTCCAGGGGGTTTGTGGGACTCAGAATTCCCTTAAGAATGGTCTGTCACCCTTGCATCTCACCCCTGTTCTTGAACATAATCTTCACAGATGTTGATAGAAAAGTCGTTACTTCAGAGCACTGAGAGAGGATGGAAGAGTTAAAAAGAATCACAACAGCCAGTTCAATCTTCATGTGTCCAACACTGGATTTGTTATTTCAGGCTCATATTCACTGGTGAGCTGGAGGTTTCCCTGGGCACTGTATGCAATCATACTGAGTTTGCACTTGTGAGACAACTTAAGGGGCCTCAAGTTGGAGCACAGGAAGTTCTGCACCAAGATGTGGAAGAACTTTTTCACAGTGAGGGTGAGGGAGCCCTGGGACAGGCTGCCCAGGGGGTGTGGAGTCTCCTTCTCTGGAGATATTCCAGCCCCATCTGGATGCCTCCCTGTGTGCCCTGGAAGGGGGCTTGGACCTGATGATCCCTGGAGGTCCCTTCCAACCCCTACGGTTCTGTGAACTTCTCTTCACCTGCCTTAACGAAAGTCAAGTGACACACAAGCCAGTCTGGAGGATTACTTTATTTGTGACAGTAATCAAACCCTCTCTGATGAGGAGGTGAAGGAAGTGTGTGCTTAAGAGAGCAATTAAAAAAGTAATACAGTAAGGCCTCGTGTATGATCACAAGGGGCATATAAATAGGCACAATGAAATTTCCTGGATGTCATCCAGGACCCAACTGTAAGAGTGTGTCTGACCTTTTGGGACAGATGCCTGGAAAAGTTCTCACCTCTCTTCCAGCAGTTCCTCCAGTAGTAAACAATCAGTGCAAGGTAGTGTTGTCTTTCTCAGCAACACCCTCCAAAAACTTGTGGGTAACTACCCATCACAGCGGTGAGCAGAACACACACCACTGCTGTTGTGACCTTCTGACACGTGGCTGTTGCTAAAGGGTGTAATGTGGCTTTGCAATGTGATGCTGACTCAAAGGACCAAGCAATCCAGCTGGAATCACTGATGCCTCTTTTCCTTCCCTTGTTCATTTAAGTGCCTGGCACAGCTCTGAGAGAAACGCATTAGACAATAACAGCACACTGTGCTCTGAACAGAGAACAAAAGCAGCATCTATTCTCAATCTTGCCTGTAAGTTATGTCCTTTGCTTTTATGTCTATTTTCCAGGGGCATCTGGTTTAGCTGGAGACGTTGCAGCTACTAAAATAGTTGAATTGGCCAAAAGGAATCGTGAGTTAACTGCTGAGACTGAGAGTGAAAAAGCCAGAGTGAAGCAACTAAATAACAGAGTCAAAGAGCTGGAGAAAGAAGTGAGGCTTTTTTCTTGTTCTCTCCTTGCATGCTAACACACAGGAATGCAGCTTATGGAGTAGGGGAGCTATAGAAAGAGTTTAATTCATGTGCCAAGGGTGAATTTGCTCTTCAATCCATGCTTGCTTTGAGTTCTTGGAATTTCCATCCGTGGTAGGAGAGAGGGATGTGTGCCCACAGCTGTTTCCACCTTTGCACAAAGGAAGAGATAAGGAAGGTTATCACTAAGTTATAATGAGAAAAAGATTGATGAAATACTAATTAGGAATTTTCACTTGTGTTTGAAGCACAGAGGCTGTTCCAGCAGTATGGCAATGATACTTTTCTGATTCTTTTTGTGTGGGTCTGTGTGAGGAGGAGCAAATTTCATACCATTAAGCCTTACATTCCCACCTCGTTAATATCAGCCATAAATTAGTACTTCTGTTCTCATCTTTATTCATACACATTCTGAAAGCTGTTTTCTGGCATAAGTACATCCAGAATTGAGACAGTAAAAAACTGCATCACTGAAGACAGCAAATCTTCACTCAGTCAGATTTGGTTTTGTGATTTATTACGACTTTTTTATACATGCTGACCTTTCACAGGGATAATTTTACCCAGGTGACTGCTGAAATGACAATTAGATGCCCTAATGTCAATTTTTACTTTGTTTATTGGCCACTAGTGCACTCCCTTGCACAATACTGTTAAAATTGTGGATAATTCTTAATGTTTTGCTTCCTTAGAAGACATAAATTAAATGGATCAATAGTGTTTATCATGCTGACAGATGCATTTTCACTCCATCGTTCACAATCCCTTATGATCATCAATCATGCATCTGTCTGAATTAATTGCACTCTAGTTACCTGAAAGATCTAGAACTGGTAGGTTAAATTTTTGAGAACTCCTGCATAAATCCACAGCTTTTTGGTCAGAGGGATTTTGTGAAACAGTTGGCAGACTGGCTCATAGGAGGTGTAGATGGGAACCTACAAAATCACACAAGCAGGAGAACAAGTCATGGATCATTTGAAGAAAAATCGACTTGGTTCTTGGTTATAATCCCCTACTGAAGAAGTGTAGTGACCATCATTCAAACATGAATGTAAAATATTGTCAGATATTGACCCAAAAGAAGGGACCATGGAGTTTTCAGGAAAGGAAACCAAACTCAAAGCAAACAGAACTTTTCAAGAAACAAAAATTGCTGATCAGAGCAGAGGTGGACTGTTTAGACATGAACCAATCTGCCCTTAGACACCAGCACCTGTGAAAACTAACACAGAAACCAGTCTCACCTGAGATCATAGAATCAAAGAATGGTCAGGGCTGGAAGGGACCTTAAAAATCACCAAATTCCAACCCCCTGCCATGGGCAGGGACGCCTGTCACCAGCCCAGGCTGCTCAAGGCCCCATCCAACCTGGCCTTGAACACCTCCAGGGAGGGAGCACCCACCACTTCCCTGGGCAAATTGTTCCAGTGCCTCACCCCCCTGGTTGTGAAGAATTTCTTCCTAATATCCAACCTAAATCTACCCCCTTCCAATTTAAAACCATTCCCCTTTGTCCTATCACTACATGCCCTTCTAAAAAGTCCTTCCCCAGCTTCTTGTAGACCCTCTTCAGGTACTGAATGGTGTTATAAGATCTCCCTGGAGCCTTCTTTTCTCCAGACTGAACAACTCCAACTCTCTCAGCCTGTCTTCATAGGTGAGATGCTCCAACTAAAGATGAACTACACCATGAACCCCACTGTAACCATGCAATGATCAGTGGTCTGTGTTTCCTCACAGCCTCATTCAGGCTAGCTCTTCTCAGTGACTAATGGTTTCTGAATTGCATTCATCCAGTGGAACTATGTGAAGATGTAAAAGATTGGTAAAATTAAAGCAAAATGTGATAATGGGAGGTATCAATGAAAAACATTGAGTGATGAAAGAGAAGAGCTGCCACAGAACCTGCAGTGATCCACATCTCTTTGGTACCTCTTAAGCTTAGCTGGATCACTGTCTAGACACACTCATCCTTTTCTGACTGTCACAAGAACGATGACAGCTAAAGTGCAATTCATTTGCCCACACAGAAGCATAATCAGAGATGCCACTGGACCTCTCAGACAGCTGGGTACCCTTGGGTGCCTCAGGTGGGACTAGCCAGCTGTTGGGTGGGCAACAAAACCAAGTCTGCAGTCAGTTCATCCACTTGATGTAATGTGAGTGTCTAGAGAAGGCTGAAGAAGAGACTTTCCTGGTGGTATTGTGTAGACTCCCCTCTTTAGAGAGACATCCACACTGAGAGCAGGCAAAGTGTGTATTTCTGAGGTGAGTCTCATCCTGTGCTCCTCCTTATAGACACCTTAAACTCTGCTAAATGAATTGTGGTGGTGGTACCTTAAGAATGCCTTGAAACATGCAGTTTCCCCACTGGAAACCACTGTTATTTTACATCATTATTAGCTCTCTGCTTGTATGAAAACAGAAAAATATGTAAATCATAAGTCTTCTAACATGCCTCTGTTCCCACAAACAAAAAGGGGGGTGTGGCCATCGAGCAGTTGAGCAATCCCTTAGCAAAGGGTGGTGCCTGTAAACAAAGGATGTTTGCAGAAAATTTCCTTTGAATTTGACCTAGGAGCTGCCAACACTTGCTGCAATTTCTCATTCCCAGTCCATTGAATAAAAGAGTTTATGGACTGGGTGGAAGCTGGGACCTAACTATTGATTTACCTGCAGAGAAGTGGGGATGTTAGGGCTGGTTCTGAGCTGCCCTCAGTTTCCCCAGGTATCACGTTCACAAATAAGCTGTTCCTTAGAGCCTTCATTCATCCAGGCACATTACCAAGGTTTTTCTGCCCATCTCCAAGACCAAAGTCTCAGCCCTTTAAAGCAACACTTCCTGGCCTTTCCAACTCCAAATTTGCTTCATTCCCATCCAGCCAGAAGTTTTTACAGCCTCAGTGTAGGACATGATTCAGAGCAGGAGGGGCATATGTCTGCTTTCCTTCACTGTGGCAAGCAAGAGGAGGACATATTCTTCACTAGTTGAGAAATGCTACGTTAGAGCTACCAGCTAAAGAAGCACCTTCATGCCATCACTGAATCTCAGCTGTAGGGCATTAGGTAGACATGATGATACAAAGCTGGGAGGAGTGGCTGACACTCAGGAAAACTGTGCTGCCATCCAGACAGACCTGGACAGGCTGGAGAGCTGGGCAGGGAGAAACCAGATGAAATTCAACTAAAGCAAGTGGAGAGTCTGGCACCTGGGAATGAATAACTGCTGGAATCAGTACAGGCTGGGGGATGATCTGCTGGAGAGGAGCTCTGTGGAGAAGGATCTGGGGGTCCTGGTAGATGACAGGTTGGCCACGAGCCAGCAGTGTGCCCAGTGGCTAAGAGAGCCAATGGGATCCTTGGGGGCATCAAGAGGAGTGTGGCCAGCAGGTCAAAGGAGGGGATCCTCCCCCTCTACTCTGCCCTGGTCAGGACCCACCTGGAGTGTTGCGTCCAGTTCTGGGCTCCCTGATATAAAAAAGCCCAGGGATCTCCTGGAGAGAGTCCAGAGGAGGCTACAAAGATGATTAAGGGCCTGGAGCATCTTCCTTGTGAGGAAAGGCTGAGTGAGCTGGGGCTGTTCAGCCTGGAGAAAAGAAGACTAAGGGGGGACCTTCTTAATGTTTATAAATATCTTAAGTATGGGATGCAGGGGGAAATGGGCAGCCCCTTTTCAGTGTCTGTGGGGACAGGACAAGGGACAATGGCTGCAATGACCCAATGATCTCTGGAGGTCCCTTCCAATCCCTGTGATTCTGTGATTCTGTGACTTTTCATTCCTCTGGTGAGTAGAACTATGTGCTTCTTATAGTGTCTCCTGTGATTTTTCTTGAGGAGTGGGTAAGCTGGCACCTGGAATCTAGAGACAGCAGCCTGATCTCTACTGTACCATCTCTGCATTTATGTGCATAAACACTTATTTTATAAATCTGTGGTGATAAAATTCCCCAGAAGTCTCCATACTCCAACTGATCCCATCTCATCAAGTCAGATGAGTTTCACTGAAGTCATTCCATAGTAAAATAACACACACTTCTTTGGGAAGCTTTTTGGAGAGGGAAATACATGCTTTCCTACTGATTCTGTTAAAAAGAAACAAGGAGAAATGAAGTACATTTTTTTCCAAGACTAATTAAACATCCATGGTACACATTCTTGGCATTTAGTATTCCACAGCAGTATATTGCTCACTGTCTTCATTCTGTAACACCAGTGCATTTTTTTCCAGCTACAGGTAGCTGTAGAGAAGTTGCAGTCTGTTGGTGGTGATGGTGCAGGAATCAAGAAAACCACTTTGAAGATGATAGAAGAAAACTTGGTATGAATTGGAATTGAAGAGGGGAAATCAGAGGCTGATATTTAGTTCTCTCCTCTTGTGGAGTCCTTTCTTCATGACAAGGGTGCACCCCTGTCACTAGTTTTGTGATTAAATTGCTGTTTGTACCTTCTCTGTGATCCCAGGAAATTGCCTATGTGGTTCTGCTGGATCTGAATATCTTAATCCCTTCAGGTTTTCCTCTTCTTACTGTGTATCCCCTTCTCTTCAAAGGCTGAAAGTCCAGAGGTGAAAGCATTGCAAGACAAATTGACCACAGCCAATTTTAAAGTGATAGAATATCGTAACCAGCTCCAAGCTGCAAAGCAGGAACTGAAGCTCACCCAGAAGGTACTGTTGCAGGATGCAGTAACTGTGGCAGGGATCCTAGGCAAGAGTTAGATTCTTATTAAATCAGAAGGAGCTTTGATTAGCCTCCACAAAGTACTCCAGGAGGTAAGAAAAGACCCAGGTGTAGTGGTTGCAAAGGAAAGGTGGGCACATCAGCACATGGATTTTGTTATCAGATGACCATGTCCCATTATTTCTATTGCTATGAAGGGAAAAGATCCTTCAAGGTTTGAAAGTTCCAGTTGAGCAAAATAGGTTTGTGATTGACTTGAAGCATATGTTCAAGCCCATTCCTTCTTTCCAAAACACTTAATTATCTATTTACTTTTAATGTAGGCTTCAGTCCCATGGAAGTCAATGGGATTAAAGGCCATGCTTGAACTAAAGCACATGTTTAAACAATTTGTTGGAGTGACATCCAGAGTAACCTTTCCCTCTTTGATTCATGATGGATTTCAATGCTTTACAGTGTGCTCAGTTTCCTTTGCTTTCATTACTTTGTGTAAGAGACCTGCAATGCAGATCAGAGCAGAGAATATGGTCCTAAAAATAGATCTCTGCTGACCTTTTTATAAATAATTTAAATGCTCTTCCTACTAACTTTAGCTCTTGTTAATGTGGCTCTGTCAGAATTGTGCAAGAGAAGTTGGCTGGATTCCTGACTGCAAGGGGGTGTGTTCAGACAATCTCTCTCCTCTGTTCCTGTTTGGTTCTGGTGAAATATTCCTTATATCAGAAATGATTAGTGGATTGAAAAGTGTTAGGAATGCTTAGTAAGCCTTGCTGATTAATTTGATATCCTCGTTATAACAACAGTAGTGTGGTTTGACACCCAACTGTACAGCTAGACAGTACAACTTGACACCACCCAGAGGCAGGCAGGAAAACCTGAGTTCACATGGTTTAAAAAGCAAAGAGTAACAATCATAAGCAACCCAATTACCCACCTCAATAATTAAAGGCATCCCTAGCCAAACTACTCCTAACCACCAATGTCTGTATTGTCATAATGATCTGGAAGAGCTCACATCACATGGGATAGTGCACCCTCAGCAAGTTTGTGGATGGCACCAAGCTGAGTGGTGTGGTTGACACAATAGAAGGAGAGGAAGCCATCCAGAAGAATCTGGACAGCCTGGAAAGGTGGGACTGGGTGAACCTGATGACGTTTAACACTGCAGTGTAAGATGTTGCATTTGGGCCAGAGGAATCCCAGACACAGATACAGACTGGGAGAAGAGCTCCTGGAGAGCAGCCCTGCTGAGAAGGACCCGGGTGTCATGGGGGATGAGAAACTTCCCATGAGCCAGCAGTGGCTCTTGCAGCTCACAAGGCCAATGGGATCCTGGGCTCCATCAGCAGAGGGGTGGCAGCAGGGACAGGGAGGGGATTGTCCCTCTCTGCTCTGCCCTTGTGAGGCCCCAGCTGGAGTCCTGTGTCCAGAGCTGGGGTCTCAATACAAGAAAGATGTGGGGCTGTTGGAGAGGGTTCAGAGGAGCCATGGAGATGCTCAGAGGGCTGGAGCAGCTCCCCTATGAAGAGAGGCTGAGGGAGCTGGGCTGGGTCAGCCTGGAGAAGAGAAGGCTGTGGGGGGACCTCATTGCAGCGTTCCAGTCCCTGAAGGGAGCAGAGAAACAGGAGGGGAATCAGCTTTTTAAAAAGGTAGATGATGACAGGACAAGGGGGATGGAGTGAAGCTGCAGGAGGGAAGGTTTAAATTAGATCTTAGGGGGAAGTTCTTTGCAGAGAGAGTGGTGAGGGGCTGGAACAGGCTGCCCAGAGAGGTGGTGGATGCCCCATCCCTGGAGGTGTTCAAGGCCAGGTTGGATGGGTCCCTTGGCAACCTTGTGTAGCTCCAGGCCTGGAGGTTGGTGGCCCTGCCTGTGGCAGGGGGGTTGGAACTCCATGATCCTTGGGGTCCCTTCCAACCCAGACCAGCCTATGATTCTATGATTCTATGATACCAGGTATCAGATATAGACAGCAATGTAGAGATAGAGTGTTTTGTGTCTGCTGCTTGACAGAGCAGCTTTTCATCCCCTTTCACCACCAGCCTAGCCTTACTGTTGATGTTAATCCCTTTTTCATAGCTTTTAGCAAATGAAGTTGGGGAAGATGTAAATATTCAAAGTCTCATGACCAATTCCAGCAGCTGGCGTGGACGAGCCCAGCAAATTCTTGTTCTTCAAAGCAAGGTGAGTTAAGACCCTGCACGGTGCCGTGTAAGCTGGGTGTTGAGATGCTGAGGCATTACCTCAGTTTGAGTTAAAGATACCCATTGGCCAAGAGGAACAATGGGATTCTGGGGTGAATTAAAAGAAGCATTGCCAGCAGGTCAAAGGAGGTGATCCCCCCCCTCTACTCTGCCCTGGTCAGCCCCCCCCTGGAGTGTTGTATCCAGTTCTGGGCTCCATGGTATAAAAAAGACAGGGATCTCCTGGAGAGAGTCCAGAGGAGGCTACGAAGATGATTAAAGGCCTGGAGCATCTCCCCTATGAGGAAAGGCTGAGTGAGCTGGGGCTGTTCCACCTTGAGAAAAGAGACTGAGAGGGGATCTGATCAATGGTTATCAGTAGCTGAAGTGTGGAACACAAAGGGAAATGGGCAGCCCCTTTTCAGTGCTCTGTGGGGACAGGACAAGGGGCAATGGCTGCAAGTTGGAGCACAGGAAGTTCTGCACCAAGATGTGGAAGAACTTTTCCCCAGTGAGTGTGAGGGAGCCCTGGGACAGGATGCCCAGGGGGTGTGGAGTCTCCTTCTCTGGAGATTTTCCAGACCCATCTGGACTCTGACCTGTGTGCCCTGTCCTAGGGAGCTGCTTTGGCAGGGGGGTTGGACCTGATGATCTCTGGAGGTCTCTTCCAACCCCTACGATTCTGTGATACTGTTAGTCCTTCACTATGTAATTCTGAACATCTATACCCACTTATAAGGCATGTTAAACTTTAAATATGTGTGGATGCACACAGGCTCTCTCAGAGTTCCAGCAAACAATATTAATTAGCCTATTGCAGTCATGCAAGCTGCAGTATTTAAGCTGGGAATCTTTTACATCTGTGTCAAAGGAGAGAGTTCAGTGACCTTGGAGAGCCATGGCAGCCTAGTTAAAATCCCAGGGTGTTTTGAAGGTGCCTCTTTCCACTGAGTACAGAAGGAGCCCTGTGCTCTGTGTTAAGACACCTTTGTTCAGTGCTTAAAGTCAGATGGGAAGAATTGAGGCCAGATAAGATTTTTCAAGTTGCTCCCCCAGGAGCTTCAGTAAAATCTTTAACTCTTGAAAACTCTGAAGTGCACAGTCTAGCTGAAATGTCAGCCTGAGACAGGGAGGCAGTTTTGTCAGCATCTTAAATAGAACTTCTCTCAGGCAATTCCATACACATTTTTCCTGCTTTTTCCACTGTTTACCTCTCTGCCAACAAACTGTGATTTTTGCACTCTGACTGAAAGTGTTAACCTCTGCATTCCCTCAAGCAAATTAGGTTTTCCTTCTGTTAGACCCCTGGCTGGGATTCACCTGAAGACTGTACATACTGTACTCTAATGTAGGAAGTTCTCCTTGGGTCAGTTGGAATCTTCTACATACAGTCACTGCATCAAAAGTGAGTTAGGGGCATCTTATCTATACGAGACACCTTTAGAACAGGGCAGAGGAGCTGTGCTGCAGCAGTGCCTGTTTCCTTCTAGGGGCTATAAAAGAAGTCTGACTTCACTTGCTCACACACAGGTGTCTAATGCCAGCTGAGAAGCTGTAGAGTATCTCTTTGACCTCTGTTCATCTCTGTAGAGGAGTATGGATGTCTTGTAGATATTGTCTCATATACATCTTCAGTACCCCAGGGCATCTAAACCAGCACTAGATAAATATGGTTGGGTTAGTGAAGGGTGCCCTAGATGTCTGCATTATGGACATCCTGGATGGTGACTCTGTCAAGGACTGAGATGCTTAAATGTATAAAGGCAAGTGGGTGTCTGCCCTTTTAAAGGAGATCTGAGGTATTATTCTGTGCAATATGTCCTAGGGACCCTGCTTTGGCAGGGGGGTTGGACTTGATGATCTCTGGAGGTCCCTTCCAACCCCTATGATTCTGTGACTGTGATTCTGTTGCCCACACGTGTGTAGAGCAGCATTCAGCACACTTTGGAGTTTCTGCCTGGCCTCCAGATTCGGCTCCAATAAGACAGGTCTCCTGTGTGTCCTGGGTAGTCCTGCTGTCATATCTCCTCCCTGCACAGATGCCTTAGATATCTGCATGTTTTTGAGCAGCTAAGTAATTTAAATTTGAAAGAACAGAGACTGCTCTGTGTTAGTTAACCCAGAAAATGTCAAGAAGTAATGTGATACCACACTCTGAGCTCACTTTGATTTTGTCTTCTTTGATGCTGGACTGCTCTACTCCCAGTAAAGACTCAGGATGAGTTGTCATTATTGTCCCCTAGCTTCGAGAGCTGGAGAATCAGTTGGGTCAAAGCAAAAACACAACATCACTGAATGAGGTTGATGAAACATTTCTGGCAGTTAATGATCCAAGGAAGTTGTCAGCCCAGGAGAAGAACTTGTTGAAGATTCGCAGCTTGGAAAAAGAGAAGAAAGAAACCCTGGAGGTAAAAACCTGTGGGCTGAGGGAGTCCTGTTTGGGTGTATAGAGTGGAATAGCTTGCCTCACCTTCAGGGTGTACTTCACACCTTGCCAGGAGACAATTTCAGAAACCCACTTGATCTGCTGGGGGATGTTCTGCCACACTTCATGGGCTGAACAGAAAGCTTCCACACTTGTTTTCTGTATTGCACTTTCATGTGGCCAGGCATGCTTCAGCAGTACAAGATTTGGTCTTCCCACTGCTGCATGATGCATGTGTTGGATGCATCCACTTGACCTGCAGCGTGGCTACATGAGGGAGAGAGGCCCCGAGTTGCAATGCAGCTTTATACTGAAGGCACATGCAGAAAGAAGCCCTGCTAGAGCTGCATCCAGGCTCTGTAGCATCCCCCTGTGGCCAGATGTGCCTTCCTCATGCCGTGTTAAATGCAGATATCCCCCTCATGTCTCACATACCTGTGTGGCTGTGGGTTTCTACATTTGACCAGAATAACAAGAATGCCCTCTTAAGAGGCATTCTGAAAATGGGTCCTGGTGTTGGTTGACTGCTGACTGAACATGAGCCAGCAGCGTGTCCAGGTGGCCAGGAAGACCAGTGGCATCCTGGCTTGTATCAGAAATAGTGTGGCCAGTAGGTCTGGGGAGGTGATTGTGCCCCTGGACTGGGCATTGGTGAGGCTGCAAGTCAAGTGCTGGGTCCAGTTCTGGGCTCCTCACCATAAGAAGGTCATTGAGGTCCTGGAGTGAGTCCAGAGAAGGGCAACCAGGCTGGGGAAGGGGCTGGAGGGCAAATCCTCTGAGGAGCGGCTGAGGGAGCTGGGGGTGTTCAGCCTGGAGAAGAGGAGGCTGAGGGGAGACCTTCTCACCACCTACAACTACCTGCCAGGAGGGTGCAGAGAGGTGGGCAATGGTCTCTTCAGCCAGGGGACAGGAGATGGGACAAGGGGAAATGGGCACAAGCTGCCCCAGGGCAGGGTCAGCTCAGATGTGAGGGAAGAGCCTTCCCTGAAAGAGTTGTGGGGCTGTGGCACAGGCTGCCCAGGGAGGGGGCTGAGTCACCATCCCTGGGTGTGTTAACAGGTGGGTAGATCAGGTACTGAGGGATAAGGTTTCATAGAGGACAGGAACAGTCGGGACTCAGTGATCCTAAAGGTCTTTTCCAACCCTGTAATTCTGTGATTCTGTGATTCTGTCCTACCCTCAATCTGTTCCATGGACTAGCTACAAAAATAAACCCTAATCCAGTGTTCAGGGGCTGGGAGAGGCTACATGTAGTGGCACATGTAGTAAACCCTGAGGTAGAGAGGACGTGTGGGCCAGTTTCCTCAAGAAACATGGGTAGAGGAGGTCAGGTGCATGTACTCAGAATAGCAAGATGCAATCTCCCTCCCCTCCATCCCTCAGAGGCCAACTGGCACCATCCCACATCTTGATTTTCTCACCACAATGTAACTGTGCAACACCATGAGCAGTGGGGTGACACACACCTTTCACTCCTGGCCCTGGGAATGGAAATGATTTATAGCTACAGGCTCACAGCACGGGTCAGGCTGTGCCCAGTAACTGTGAGCTGCCTGGTTCCACTTCTGCCACCGTGTTTCAGACTCCATTCACAGTAACTTCCTCCAGATTAAAGGCCTGGAGCATCTTCCCTATGAGGAAAGGCTGAGTGAGCTGGGAATGTTCAGCCTGGAGAAAAGAAGCCTGAGAGGGGATCTGATCAATGGTTATCAATAGCTGAAGGGTGGGACACAGGGGGAAATGGGCAGCCTCTGCTCAGTGTCTGTGGGGACAGGACAAGGGGCGATGGGCTCAAGTTGGAGCACAGGGAGTTCCACACCAATCTGGGGAAGAACTTCTTCCCAGCGAGGGTGAGGGAGCCCTGGGACAGGCTGCCCAGAGGGTGTGGAGTCTCCTTCTCTGGAGATATTCCAGACCTGTCTGCATGCCAACCTGTGTGACCTGTCCTAGGGACCCTGCTTCGGCAGGGGGGGTTGGACCCAATGATCTCTGGAGGTCCCTTCCACCCCCTACAACTCTGTGATTCTGTGATTTATCTGTTACTGCTTCACTGCTCCCTGGGCAGTTTCATTCAGATAAAAGCATGGCACAGGAGGTGGTGTATGCCAAAACCAGCTTCTAGTAGACAGTGTGGCATCACCACCTTGGATCTGGAAGGGAGTTTTCCCCATGGAGAGTGATGATGCAGACCTGATGAAAAAAGCAAAACCACACAGAATTGGATTTTAACACAAAATTAACATTTGCTTCCTGGAAAATACCAAATCAACCTAGTCCACTCCTGCTCCTGAGCAGACAGACCTTTATTTGATGCTGGCAAGCAGGCAGTGAGTAGCAGCATTTATGATTTCTACTTAGGGATGATATGATATGCCACTTCTGTTGGGTTTCTTTTCATTCTGCCAGACAATGTGTGATATCTTTAGCTCAGCAAAGAACCCCCAGGCTTGGTGATAGGCTACAACTGTCATTACCTATGCTGTGTTTGTATCACTGCAGAAACTCACAGGGGAACACGATGCTCTCCAAAAAAGTCATGAGGAACTGAAAAAAAAACTGGATGCATCAAAGGCCAGGAACAAAGTGCTGTGCAGTGAAGTGAAAACCCTGAAGGAACAGATCCTAACCTTGCTGGAGAAAGGAGAACACGATGATGAGCTCATAGACGCCTTACTGGTACAGTCTGACTGTTATTGTTCATCCCAGGCCCTGCAGATCAGCCCTCTTTTCAATAAGGGATGAAACATGATGTCATTTAATGACACAGACAACCTTAGGGTATGTGTTGGCCTGATGAATGGAGCTGTGACAGCCAGAGGTTTCCTGGTCACCCTTCGTTTTGGATCAGGTCTTGTTAAAAGGCTGCAAGGCAGCACCGAGCGTGACACAGGTGCAGTCAGGTGGCTCTAAGCTGCAAGCGTTGTAAGAAACATTTTGCAGAGGGATTGAAATAGAGTTAGAAGAGCTCCATTCCTGACCCATGAAGCTGGACTATATTCCCTGCTCCTCTCTCAGCTCTGTTCCTAGGTTTGGGTTTATTCTGAGGGTACCTGCAATCTTACACTGAAATTTTTCTCTGTTGCACAGCCCAAAACACACAAGCTGAACCCTGACTACTAAACTATGTGGGCATTTACTTGCAGTAGCTTTGGCCCCTTCAAAACCAAGAGTATCAGCAGAGACTCAAGATGGAATTACACTGAAATAAATGGCTGCTGTCATGGTCATACAGGATCCTTTTGTCCTGACGTGGTTCTAAATAATCTCCCCCAATTGCAATAACAATAACAATTAAAAAAATACTAGAAAATATGCCACTTTTTAGTACAATTTCTCCTGATCCAGCTCCCCACAAGTTTCAAATTGCTTCTGTTTCCTTGCTTCTGTACATAGGTTTTAGCTAAGATGTGCTCATGACAAACACATGACAAGCTGGTCATGAGCCAGCAGTGTGCCCTGGTGGCTGAGAGAGACAATGGGATCCTGTGGGGCATCAAGAGGAGTCTGGCCTGCAGATCAAAGGAGGGGATCCTCCCCCTCTGCTCTGCCCTGGTCAGGCCCCACCTGGAGTGTTGTGTCCAGTTCTGGGCTTCCTGGGATAATAAAGACAGGGATCTCCTGGAGAGAGTCCAGAGGAGGCTACAGAGATGATGAAGGGCCTGGGGCATCTCCCCTGTGAGGAAAGGCTGAGGGAGCTGGGGCTGTTCAGCCTGGAGAAGAGAAGACTAAGGGGGGACCTTATTAATGTTTATAAATATCTTAAGTATGGGATGCAGGGGGAAATGGGCAGCCCCTTTTCAGTGTCTGTGGGGACAGGACAAGGGGCAATGGCTGCGAGTTGGAGCACAGCGAGTTCTGCACCAAGATGTAGAAGAACTTTTCCCCAGTGAGGGTGAGGGAGCCCTGGGACAGGCTGCCCAGGGGGTGTGGAGTCTCCTTCTCTGGAGATATTCCAGACCCATCTGGATGCCGACCTGTGTGACCTGTCCTAGGGACCCTGCTTTGGAAGGGGGGTTGGACCTGATGATCTCTGGAGGTCCCTTCCAACCCCTACAATTCTGTAATTCTGTGATTCAGCTCTCTGCACAGCAGTCAGCTGTGGGGAGTAGGGGCACTGGCCAGCAGATTGCAGAGGGAAGGAACAGTTAACATGTTTTATCCTTTACATCAAAGAAGCACTTTGCTTGTGGTTTGTTGGTGTGACAGAACAACCTCCTGACGAGCATTAGATTTGTCAGTGTGAGAAAAACTCCCAAACCCGCTGGTAAAACAGTCTAGCCTCATAGCTCTCATCTCATGCTACCCTCATCTCTTGATGTCACTATCACACTATGTGATTGTGTTCTAAGTTCACAAAAAGCACACTGAAAACTTTACTTTTATACACTTTATGAAAAAAGGCACCTTTTTTGAAGGCCAGTCTTTCCTGCTCTCTTTTCTGCTATGCTCAGGAGCAAAGCTGCCAGCAAACACAATCTCTTGGTTGCTCAGGTCTTTTCTACTTGCACCATCCAGTCACTCAAGTCTTGGTATACTCAGCAGCAGACAGTGGGGACAGATGGTCCTTACCCAGCCATGTGTATCTGGGCATTGCAAATAGATGTGCTGTGTTCAATCCTTTCAATGAGATAAACGCTGAGAACAAGACAAGGTAACCTCACACTTCACCATACCAGACCAAATTCATGAAGTAACACTCATGACCTCAGCATGGTTACACCAAGGAATGTGTTTGGCAGGGCAGTGGCTTGTCCTAGCATTTCTAAATGGGTATTTGTCTCAGTATTGTGTACAAAAGTGAGTATCTCACTTGTCTCTGTTTTATCAGAGCCAGCAGAAGCAAATGCAGGAGATCTTAAAGTACCTGAGGCAGCAGGATGAGAAGAACAAGGAGTCCCAGCAGATACCAGGGCACCACCCAGACAGCAAGGTACAGAAACAAAACTGCCTGATAGAGCAGCTCAAACAGATTGTGACTGAACAAGGAAAAAAAGTTGAAGAGCTGCAAGAGGACATCAGGCAACTCACATTTCAGGTAGGCAGTCCAAAGAAATTAACATGAGGAGTGCACTTTTTGTAATCATTTTAGATCTGTTCTTCCACTTCCTTCTCCCTTATTATCTGTCCTGCTGACAGTCTCTCTGGGTGGAATGATAAAGCAGGAAATCTCTCTTGTAGCACTGAAGTTTCTTTCATTTTCTTCAAGCTGTTTAAGCAGCAGAAAACATAGAAATATCAATTGCATCCACATGTGGCTCCATGTCAGCACTGTCACATGAGTGACAGCAAAGGTTGGGCTGCAGTGGGGATCTCTGGACATTCAGCATCCTTGGCTGCTGAAGGGAGCAAGGAAACACTCATAGCTGAGGCCAACATCATCAAGCTGCCATAGTACCCAGCTCCATCTTCTCATGGAGTGATGAGACCCTTAGTAAGATATTCTCATCTCCCACTGTAAACCTCTTCAAAAACTTCTCCCTCAGATCTCCAGCCCATTGATTTGAGTCTGATGGGCCACAGGGACATGGAAATGTCATTGTACACATGAAAGGATTGGGAAGGTTGGTCCCTGGTGGGCTGGCATGTTAAAAATATCTTCAGCTTTTGTGGTCTAGAGTTGCAAACTTGCAGAGGGGAGATGGTACTCTTGCCCAAGCACAGGATTGAGATGCAGTCCACCAACCTGCCAGAGGCTTCTCACACAGTCTAGTGTCCTACAGTCAGGTTTTGTTGGGAGCATTTAGGCATCCAGTTCCCACTGATGTCAAACCCTCATACTGAGACTGTGAATCTGTCAGGTACATCAATAACAGGGGCTTGAGTGTTGAACCCAAGACAAAACATGGGTCAGGGACTTGGACCAGCCACACTGGCAGTGATGGTGGTGGTGTTACACTGTGGGTTCTCTAGTGACACTGTGTGCACCCTGTTATTTCATATAAAACTGCACTTTTTGCTGACTTTTGCTTCATTTCCATCCTGCAATGGACAGAAACTGAAGAAACGTTTCTGAGGAGGTCCTGTGAATCAAAAGTTCTGGCATTATTGCTCATAGCAATAATCATAAGCTGCTGATTAGGCAATGAAACAGCTATTTTCCTTTGAACTGTGTAATTGGTTTTATAACCTGCTCCCCCATTAACAGAAGAAAGCTGCTCATCAAGGGGACAGTTCAGGAGATGCTGATACACCACCAGATTCTGAGCACTCAGAAGATCTGGGTTTTACTCTGTTCAAGCCTCTGACATCAGACAGCAATCAGGTTGGAAGGACTGGATCTGTTTGGTAAGAAGACCCTAATGTCAGTGTTTAAAATTGTGGTGAGTTTTCCAGAAGTATGGTTTTCCCAGACAGTTGTATCAAACTACAAGTGCCAACAGCTGTGGCAGCTTGTTTACAGTATATGGGAATCTCTAATCCCATTATCTCTTGGACTTTCATCCTGGAATGGAGAAAGATATACAGACTTGCAGACATTACTACATTTGGCATGACAGTAGTGCAGCTAATTCTCTTTCCCCAGCTCAGATAATGTTTATGTGGTTAGCTTAAGTGCTTATGATTCTTCTCTCTTATGAGAAACGGGGCTTCTAATGAGCAGACTTCTGAAAGCAGGGTGGCAAATTAATACATAATGCCATTTAAGGTAAGCACTAAATCACTGGTGCATTATTTAAATCAATAAATATGCTTTGAGGAGGGGGTCACTTGGAGAAATTTTGAAAACACACCACATCATTTGTTCTTAACAAACAGGGTTTTTAAAGCCTCACTGAGGACCGTGTAAATTACACTAGTATTAATACAGTAGTAAATCTTGGTTTGGTTTGCACTGGTGTGACTCTGGGGCACTCTGACTGTGTAAAGAGACCTTAGTTCCAGAGCAGGTTATATCCTTCTCTGTTAAAAAGTGCTGAGTTTGTTGCTAAAGAGTTCACTGTCTAATTGATAACGAGGATTTGAGACTGGTCTTCTGAAGGAGGTGGAAATTTTTCATTGAGTTACAAGTTACAACTGATTTCTTCTTCTGTGCAATGCTAACACATGTACCATGCTACTTTACACACTGAGTTTGGCTTTAAAATTGTGGGGTGGCAAATCCTGGGGGGCAAAACATATGAGGAGCAGCTGAGGGAGCTTGGGGTGTTCAGCCTGGAGAAGAGGAGGCTGAGGGGAGACCTTATCACCATCTACAATGACCTGACAGGAGGGTGTAGAGAGGTGGGTGATGGTCTCTTCAGGTGACAGGAGATGGGACAAGGGGAAATGGCCTCAAGCTGCACCAGGGCAGGGTCAGAGCAGATGTTAGGAAAAAGTTCTTCACTGAAAGAGTTGTGAGACTGTGGCACAGGCTGCCCAGGGAGAGGGTTGAGTCACCATCCCTGGATGTGTTTAACAGACGGGTAGATGAGGTGCTCAGGGATATGGTTTAGCAGAGGACAGGTATGGTTGGACTCAATGATCTTAAAAGTCTTTTCCAACCTTGTGACTCTGTGTAATTCTGTGATTGTCAGGTGTATTCCTGATTCTACAAAATCTAAGAAAAGATCTTCTCAGTGTTTTCAAGTCAGAGTTTAATCACCCTTAGTTGGAAAGTTTCCCCATCTCCATTGTTACACCTTCTGGCTGACTTTACTCTCCCACTTGTAACTCCACACAAGTTGTGCTCTCATGGAGCAAATCTATATTTCACCCACTTCTTTACTTGATGTGTCTGCTGATGGTAAGTAGGAAGGCAAGCAGGAAGAGGATGCTGGGTAATGGCTTTGGAGAAGCCACTAAGTGCAACGTGTAAATTATGGCTTGTGTATGTGACTAACCTAGCTCTGTCATGAAAAGAGCTGACGTGTCAGGTGGGCAATGAAGGAGTTTGAAAACTGCCAGAGCTGTTAATAACTTGGTCAGCAGGGCTCACTCATTCCATTAACTTTAATGTGCTGATGAACTCTCTATTCCTTTTTACTTTAGTGAATCATCTTTTCCTATCAGGAAAGATGAAATGAAAACCTGCTATAAATAGGAACTAAAGCCCCTTGGAGATGTTGAAGTGAAAATCTGCTTTTTTAGGCTGGGCCACTTCTGTCATTATCAACCTTAGCTTGATTCTAGGATTAACCACTCCTAGCCTAGAAGGCAACCCTGCCTGTTCCACAATACTGAAGTTTTCTCCTCTGTTAGCTGCAGCCTAAAGACAAGAAAACATGGGATAAGTCTGCTGGGACTTGGCTTTAGGCAGCTGAGCTGAAATTCAGAAAAACCAACATGCACTAGAATTTTATGTCCCAAGCACACACATCATTGAGCATAAAACTCCTTCAGACTGGAAATGGTGCTCTGGTGTTATCAGTCAACTCCTCCTCTTACAACATGAAGCCTGACAGATCTTCCTGAGGGTCTCCACAAAGTGGAATGAAGGATTCAGAAGATAATATAAAGTATATTTTTAAAAGGCATTTGGGAATGAATGTTGTACACCTTGCTGCAGAACAGGGACTCCTTTGGTTATAAAAGCTTTTGACATGCAGACACCACTTGAACAAGCAAGGTAACCTGCACTGACTGGTGTCTCACCCTGTTTGGTGAAGGTGTGAGGTGTGAGTGCTCAGTGCAGGGGTCCAAGGCAGTGCCTGCAAGCAGAGCAGCAGCAGCTGCTTGTGTGGCTGTGTGTTCACCTCAAGCCAAGCAGGGTTGAGAGCTCTTCTTCATCACAAGCCATTGTGTGGCTACTCAGTGACATGGAGCTCCACACTGCTGGTCTGGGGTACCAGCAAAGTATCCCCACAAGCACAGAGATCAAACACCAAGCTGCAGTGTTCATCCATGGGCAGCACGAGGTGTTTTGACAGCATGTTTTGGAGTCAGGGTGAGATACTGTGCATGCAGAGCCTGTGTGATACCCACTTAGGAGGCTCTGGGAGTCTTTGCCCTACAAGGCAGCAATAAACACAGACACTGGAAAATGTTCTTGGCGGAATTCCCTCTGTAGAGCTCAGTGCCTGACAGAGCTTTGTTCTTCTCAGCACAGTGTCCAAGATGGGCCACACTCTTGTGGAGTCAGCAGCTACTAAGCCTTTCTTTCTCCATAATAACATCCCACCTGGAAGGTATGTGTATGAGCTTCATCCTAAACGAGGGAGGTTTCCTGCCATGCTCCACAAGCCTTTTCCTTGTTTGCCTTGTTTCTGTAACAAACAGCTGCTTTCACCACCCTTACTACCTGATAACTGCCAAGGAGCTCTGACACAGGCTCTAGTGTCTTCTTGCTATCTTAATCTTTTTAATTGATTGCTAGTTTTATGCCACATAAATCCTGTTTTTCACTTTTTGCTCCCAGTCTCCCAGCTTTCACCTCTTTTTTTGCTCTAAAGGAGCTATTCCTGGATACCCCTGTGCAGAGAGAGAAGGGCCAATGGCGTCCTGGCTTGTATCAGAAATAGTGTGGCCAGTAGGTCTGGGGAGGTGATTGTGCCACTGGACTGGGCATTGGTGAGGCTGCACCTCGAGTGCTGGGTCCAGTTCTGGGCTCCTCACCATAGGAAGGACATTGAGGTCCTGGAGTGAGTCCAGAGAAGGGCATCCAGGCTGGGGAAGGGGCTGGAGGGCAAATCCTCTGAGGAGCAGCTGAGGGAGCTGGGGGTGTTGAGCCTGGAGAAGAGGAGGCTGAGGGGAGACCTTATCTCTGCCTACACTGACCTGCCAGGAGGGTGCAGAGAGGTGGGTGATGGTCTCTTCAGCCAAGTGACAGATGATGGGACAAGGGGAAATGGGCTCAAGCTGCACCAGGGCAGGGTCAGAGTAGATGTTAGGAAAAAGTTCTTCCCTGAAAGAGTTGTCAGGGCTGGAACAGGCTGCCCAGGGAGGGGGTTGAGTCACCTTCCCTGGATGTGTTTAACAGACGGGTAGATGAGGTGCTCAGAGTAGCACAGGACAGGAACGGTTGTACATGATGATCTTAAAGGTCTTTTCCAACCTGATGATTCTGTGATTCTACCTCTGATTCTGTGAGAGGTCAGAGAAGTAATGAAGTACACAGTGATTGGATACATGGGAAAGCTGTCCCTTCCTTTCATCACGCATTAGGCACAAGAACAGCCATTGTAGTGGTGCCTTTCAGAGAGAGAACACCAATACCCTGCCATTTACCAGCTTAGCAGCGCTCTGAAGAACCCTCTTTTACATGTGAAGTAGCAATGGTGATAGTGAATTGATCAGGGTGGAAGTTTTTTTTCAGGGGTGATGGGAAGGGAGAGCATCCTTGCAAAGGAAAAGAACTTTCTAATGAAACTCCCAGTGTTTTTATTTCCAAATATTTCTGTTCCCCAAGGGTTTTTTTTCTGTATAAAGATGGATGCTGGGGGGAGGTAGTGAGCCCAGCTGCATTCCAGCTTAGACTTCAGACAAGTGTATTTTGATATGTTTTTCAAATCTGGTCTTTGTTTCATTTCTTTTCCCTTATAAAAGGGAAACAGACTCTCTCTGCTTCTTCTTTTAGGCTTGTTGGCACTGACAGCCCGGATTCGAAAGAGCTGCGGACACAGATCGCAGAGCACAAGGCTCTCTGCCAGGCTGCTGAACTGGAAAGAGACAGGCTTCTGGAACTGGTCACTGTGCTGCAAGAAAGGTAGTGGCTGATTCTGCCCCTAGCCTTTGTGGGATGCTGTGATTAAGGACCACTTGAGACCTGTGAGAGTCTACAGCGAGCAGTACAACATGCCATACGCTGCCAGTGGGATCCTTGCCTTAAATAGGGGCTTTTAAATTTTCTTCTGCTCCATTTCCCTGCCTAGTTGGTGATTCATTTTTATTATTTTTATTATTATTCTTTTAGAACAAAGGGTGGAAAAAATGGAGTCATCTTCAAGCTTGCTGCACCTAGGTAAAACTAGAATTAATGTATTTATATGTGCATGGTGTTATTGAGGCAGCATTATTCATCAGTAGTAAATACTGTAATTAGAGTTATGATCTGATTTCTGTTCCAAAAGCTTTTCACATCCTTTTAAGTTTTGCTGTATCCTCTTCAAAATGAATTTCTTCTGCTTTAACTGAAGCATAGCAGGGATTTTTCTTTTCTATTACTCAATTCTATTTAAGATGGTGTTAAAAACTGGCTGTTTTAGGAGGGCAGGGAAAGCAAAGTCTATTCTGTTGGCACACCTTTCAGCTACTGGGTTTTTTTCCCCAATTAATCACAGAATTGTAGGGGTTGGAAGGGACGTCAAGAGATCATCAGGTCCAACCCCCCTGCCAAAGCAGGGTCCCTGGGACAGGTCACACAGGTTGGCATCCAGAGAAGGAGACTCCACACCCTCCTGGGCAGCCTGTCCCAGGGCTCCCTCACCCTCAATGGGTAAAACTTCTTCCACATATTGGTGCAGAACTTCTTGTGCTCAAACTTGAGGCCATTGCCCCTTGTCCTGTCCCCACAGACATTGAAAAGAGGCTGCCCATGTCCCCCTGTGTCCCACCCTTCAGCTGTTGATAACCATTGATCAGATCCCCTCTTAGTCTTCTTTTCTCCAGGCTGAACAGCCCCAGCTCACTCAGCCTTTCCTCGTAGGGGAGATGCTCCAGTTCTCAAATCCATGTTCTGGCTTGTAGGAAGATAGATTTTTGTCTGATTGCTTTTGAACACACCAGACAGTGTTTGCTTGCTTGCTTTTATTTCACAATATCTATCATTTCTCACATCTAATTGTCCCATACAATTCTGTAATGTGGCAAAGGTGCCTTTAAGAGCTAAATTCTGCAAATAACACGCTGGCAGAATCTTACTCTTATTTCTAAGCCCTGTGCCTTTAACAGAGCTCTGCAATTAGATAAGGATGGAGGTGTGATAGCTGAAATGGGGCCATCACCAATATGAGATAGGGAAAGAACACGGAGTCGACGAAATGCCCGCTCGCCTGTAAAATGTGGAGTGATGATTCAGCAGCTCCACAGTTATCACACATTTATCAAGAGCTCCTGTGGGTGAAGTAAATTCTCTCAGATTATTTGCAATAACTCTTGGAAGACCTCAGGATAATACGGCATCCAGCTGTATTTCAACATGAATATATGTTAAAATCAGGCATTCTTTCCCTTCCCTTGCTGGAGTGTGGGTGAGCAAAGCTCGAGTAACACAGGTAATACATAAATGCAGAGCACTGGGAATGGTTATACAAGTGGGATAATGGAGCTAAATCCAGCTGGAGACTCGTCACAAGTGGTGCTCCCCAGGGCTCAGCCCTGGGTCTGTGATGTTCAACATCTTTACCAATGACCTGGATGAAGGGATTGAATGTTCCCCCAGGAAGTTTATGGACAACACTAAGTTGGGAGGAAGTGTGGATCTGCCTGATGGTAGGGAGGCTCTTCAGAGGGATCTAACAGACTGAATCCATGGGCTGAGACAAACAGGATGTGGTTCAACAAGGCCAAGGGCAGAGACCTGTGCTTGGGATATAACAACCCTGTGCAGTGCTACAGGCTGGGGACAGAGTGGGTGGAGAGCTGCTGGGGAGAAGGACCTGAGAGTGTTGAGTAACTGCAGGCTGAACTTGAGCCAGCAGTGTGCCCAGGTGACCAAGAAGGCCAATGGCATCCTGGCTTGTATCACAGACAGTATGGCCAGCAGGGCCAGGGCAGAGATTGTGCCGTTGGACTGGGCATTGGTGAGGCTGCACCTCGAGTGCTGGGTCCAGTTCTGGGCTTCTCACCATCAGAAGGACATTGCGGTCCTGGAGTGAGTCCAGAGAAGGACAACCAGGCTGGGGAAGGGGCTGGAGGGCAAATCCTCTGAGGAGCAGCTGAGGGAGCTGGGGGTGTTCAGTCTGGAGAAGAGGAGGCTGAGGGGAGACCTTATCACCACCTCCACTGACCTGCCAGGAGGGTGCAGAGAGGTGGGTGATGGTCTCTTCAGCCAGGAGACAGGAAATACGACAAGGGGAAATGGGCTCAAGCTGCACCAGGGCAGGGTCAGATCAGATGTGAGGGAAAAATTCTTCCCTGAAAGAGCTGTCAGGGCCTGGAACAGGCTGCTCAGGGAGAGGATTGAGTCACCATCCCTGGATGTGTTTAACAGACGGGTAGATGAGGTGCTCAGGGGTATGGTTAAGCAGAGGACAGGTATGGTTGGGCTCAATGAACTTAAAGGTCTTTTCCAACCTATCGAGTCTGTGATTCTATGGGATTTTTCTACAGCTCCTCCCAGAATTTATGGCTGTGTTTCACAGTCACTTAGTGCAGAAAATATACTCTTAGAAGCTACTCCATTGCCAGCAGTTTGTAGGGTTAGTCCCTGCTGGAGGAAGGAGAAGAGCTAAAGGAACATTTTATTTTGAACTTATTCATATTGGCAGAAGTTTTAATACAAACCCACTGGTCTGGTCATTTTTCCTCTGCTGTTTGTCTAACAGGAATGCTCAGGGAACACCTGCTCCAATGAAAGTTAAGTGAATCCAAAACCACTGAGAGAAATATAATTTTCCCCTAGCATGTCACCAGCCTGGTAATTCACTGCCACAGGAGGTCAGAGTCTTGCCTGTAGCTACATTTTTAAGACAGTGATATAATTTTATTATAGTTGTAATATATTTTTTTTTTAGTTATACCAGCTAGGAGGGAAATAAGACTAATCAAGTCTCTTGATTCAAGGATTAATCAGCTATTACCCGTGGGGTCAAAGAAGAAAAGGCTTTATGCTCTGTGCTGTACACTGCTGTGAGTCGATTCTGTTTCTTCTTCAGCTTGAAACCCCTTTAAATCATCTGCTCACAGGTGCTGCCCCACACGAGGTGCCCCACTGACTGCATCTGTGGATGCACATCAAATTTTGGGACATCATTTTCCCTAAAATGTTATGCAGGGTGAATGTAGAGGCTCTTTGCTCTTCCCTTCTGTACTGCTGAGTGAACCATCACTTCCTTTTCTGTCTCATTTCCAAGTTTATTAAAAGCAACATTAAGTTTCTTTTCTTCCTTGCACATAACTGATGCAAACCAGATAAATGCTACGTAGTGTTTTTATAAACTATTCTCCTTCCAAATTTTCCCAGTGTGTTTTTAAAAAATGCATTTTATTACTCTGGTAATAAAAGATCTCTCCTTAGCACTCTGCAGCTTGCCTACCCACCTGGGTGGGATATTCACCCAAGTAGCCAGTGTTAAGGGATCTAGGCAACATCCATTAATGAACCCAATGTTTCCAACAGTACTCAAGAGCTAATCCTGTTTTGCAAATTTGGAGGATGTTGTCTAGAACAGTTGCACTGGGATTTCTGCCTTTGGATGCAGGGAAAATTCTCCTTTTCCTTCTGTTGGGAGCTCTGCAGCATGAAGCAGGATGCAGTATCAAGCCTGACTTAATTCTCATAGAATCACAGAATCACAAGGTTGGAAAAGACCTTTAAGATCATCAAGTCCAACCATTCCCATCCCATGCTAAACCATATCCCTGAGCACCTCATCTACCCGTCTGTTAAACTCATCCAGGGATGGTGACTCAACCCCCTCCCAGGGCAGCCTGTTCCAGCCCTGACAACTCTT
The DNA here is from genome assembly GCF_964237585.1 of Gallinula chloropus. NCBI lineage: Eukaryota > Metazoa > Chordata > Aves > Gruiformes > Rallidae > Gallinula > Gallinula chloropus. The sequence goes on along the minus strand of NC_140086.1, from coordinate 160,612,850 downwards.
TCAGGGAAGAACTTTTCCTTCACATCTACTCTGACCCTGCCCTGGTGCAGCTTGAGCCCATTTCCCCTTGTCCCATCTCCTGTCCCCTGGCTGAAGAGACCATCACCCACCTCTCTGCACCCTCCTGTCAGGTCAGTGTAGGTGGTGATAAGGTCTCCCCTCAGCCTCCTCTTCTCCAGGCTGAACACCCCCAGCTCCCTCAGCCACTCCTCAGAGGATTTGCCCTCCAGCCCCTTCCTCAGCCTGGTTGCCCTTCTCTGGACTCACTCCAGCACCTCAATGTCCTTCTTATGGTGAGGAGCCCAGAACTGGACCCAGCACTCGAGGTGCAGCCTCACCAGTGCCCAGTCCAGGGGCACAATCATCTCCCCAGACCTACTGGCCATGACACAGATCATCTGAACTACCTTTTTTTTTGCCTCTCAGAGTGGAGGAAGGCAGCAATAAAGTCCTGGAAGCTGAGAAGAGGCTTCAGGAAGAGCAGCAGCGTTGTGTCATTTTGGAACAGCAGCTGGAAAAACTACAAATGGATTCAGGGAAGAACAGAAGTGCAGAGAAACCTCCACTTCAGAGTAAAACAGGTGAGGTTGAGCACTTCTTTACAACCATGTCCCCTTTCCCACCCCTCTGTTTAATAGACAGCAGCAACATTTGGACTCCTGTCTATCAACCCTGCACAAGTGCTTGACCATCAGTGATCGGGATGTACTCAGACCAATGATCTGATAGAGAAGGTGAAAATCCAACCCCACTTAATTCATGAGGATTTTGCCCCAGATTTAAGTGGGACCAGGACTTTTGGTGTGTGTTGTTTCTATGGGATGAGAGCCTACCAAAATAAATTGATGCTGCTTTGCTGTGTTCCCTTTGCACTTCTCCCCCAGAGATTCAGCTGAAGGTTAAGAGCAGAATTAAAGGACGCATCCCAATTTAAAGCCTGTCACTATCTATGAAAAACTATTGCTGGTGATGAAGTAATTAGATCTGGTGTAATTTATTATCCCATGAACATGATAATCTCCTGCTATAAATATGAAAGCCTCGCTCGTGTAGTTAAAGGAGAAGAATTCATGGTGGATGTTAAATTTTTATTTCCCTGATCAGATCCTTTTATTGCTTAAAGACTCTGATTTGGTAAAGTGTCTAAACCAATAAAATGGCACATATTCTTAAGGAAACTTTTCCAGTGATTTCCCTTTTAATATGTATTTTCATAAAGTAAAAAGACTTTAAATGCCAAGGATACAAACGCTAGGAGTAGGAATTTCAATTTGGCAAAGACTAGGGTGCTGTCAGGCTGAGTAACAGTGATTAAAGAGACCACAAGCCTTATCAGAGACCTTGTAGGAGCTCTTGGCCTGCCCCACGCTGATACTCACAATCTTGGGTTGTAGGGGACTCCCCTGCAGCTCAGCAGATACGTGGTGTGGCTTTCCATCATGACTCCATCCAGCACTATGGTGTGTACTGATGCCACCTCATCACCTTAGAGCTGTGCTCAACAACATCACCCACATAAGCAGCCACCTCCTCTCCCACCCACACTGGTGTCTCATTTCTCCTCGAGTTCAGGCTGGGGAAGAAATGCTACTGTGACTGCATTGCACTTCTTTGCACATCCCATCACAGTGCTCTTGGGTTTAGCATGCTTGGGGATAAGTTCTCTGTGGAGCAAGACCATGATGCAAGAAGTCGCATGGTGGTGTTCACTATGATGAGAGAGACCTGAACAGACTGGACAGATGGGCTGAGACCAATGGGATGAAGTTTAACATGGCCAAGTGTAGAATCCTGCATATTAGGACATAACAACCCCATGCAGCGCTACAGGCTTGTGGGAGACTGACTGGAGAGCTGTCAGGCAGAGAAGGACCTGAGGGTGTTGGTTGACAGCAGGTTGAATATGAGCCAGCAGTGTGACCTGGTAGCCAGGAAGGCCAATGGCATCCTGGCTTGTGTCAGAAATAGTGTGGCCAGTAGCTCTGGGCAGGGATTTTGCCCCTGGATTTGGGATTGGTGAGGCTGCTTCTCAAGAGCTGTGTCCAATTCTGGGCTCCTCACCATAAGAAGGACATTGAGGTCCTGGAGTGAGTCCAGAGAAGGGCAACCAGGCTGGGGAAGGGGCTGGAGGGCAACTACTCTGAGAAGCAGCTGAGGGAGCTGGAGGTGTTCAGCCTGGAGAAGAGGAGGCTGAGGGGAGACCTTCTCAGCACCTCCACTGACCTGTCAGGAGGGTGCAGAGAGGTGGGCGATGGTGTCAGCCAGGGAACACGAGGTGGGACAAGGGGAAATGGGCTCAAGCTGCACCAGGGCAGGGTCAGAGCAGATGTGAGGGAAAAGTTCTTCCCTGAAAGAGTTGTCAGGGCTGGAACAGGCTGCCCAGGGAGGGGGTTGAATCACCATCCCTGGATGTGTTTTACAAAAGGGTGGATGAGGTGCTCAGGGATATGGTTTAGCACAGGACAGGAACGGTTTGACTCAATGATCTTAAAGGTCTTTTCCAACCTTGTGATTCTGTGATTTTATGATGATCTTGGAGAGAAGGGTCTCCAGTGTAACACTGACACGTGTTCAGAATCTCAGAGGATGAGCTAACCAATCACCCTTCCAATATATAGGGAGGATCAAGTACCAGGAACCGGGATTCAGAGGAGACTTTATCCCCAACAGGCACTTAGTAATTGCTTCAAACCTACTACTGTCTGTAAAACATGGATCTGTTCCTTAGAGCAGGACTGTTAGGTTAGAAAGGGCTCCAGCTAACTTTGTCAGGTGTTTTTGTGCAAGCACTGATTTTTAGAGCTGTTTTCAGCCTCACAGAATGACAGGATTGTAGGGGTTGGAAGGGACCTCAAAAGATCATCGAATCCAACCCTCATTTTACCTGTACTGACTGAGAGCCTGTAGAAGTAGTGTAGAAAAACTTAGGTCCCTGTAGAAACCTACTGCTTATAAACAAAGTGCTTCAGCCTTTGGCCTTTAGGATATAGGACATTCAGCTTGATAAGAGAGCAGTGCTGGGCCTCACAGAAGTGGTATCGTGGGATGTCCTTTGTGATTCCCAGTGGAGTTTGGAGGTGAGAGGCTTTGGAGCCTGCAGATGCCCAGAGGAAAAAATCAGGGGGTGTGTAGGGACAGGTAGAAGCCAGATGAGAGTTGTGGGAATATAGCTCTTTGCTGACTCCATGCCTTAAATAGTGTGGGAGCATTTCAGGGCTGTCTTCTAGAGGAGAATTTAACTGAATTTTGGAGCCCTTGGACTTTCATACAACCTGATAATATGTTGGAATGTTGTTCTGTTATCACACCTGTCTCCACTTAGACTTCCCTTGCATCCTCAGAGAGATACAGCAATAAACTCTCCAGGTCCTGAGCCATTTCCATCAACTGTAGCTGGCATTTCATCTCCAGAAGCAGCAGGCTGTCCTTACCAGCATGACAGGTTCCCTTCTTAGTAGAGAGTTCATTAGTCTTGTCTGCTTAAGGACTAAAAGGAAATGTAGAACAGGATTGGCAGTAAGACTAATAAGAAGAAATCCTCTCTAAGTCCATGAGATGAGTAGGTAACAATCTGTTTCACCACCCTTCTCTGAACAGAGCTCAGCTCCTTGTGATGTGCCAAAACTCTGGAGTTTGTACAAGAAATGAGTCTCCAAGTCTGTAATGTACCTCTTGAGCAGAGCACGTAGGTTATCTAAATGCTTTCATGCTGGATAGTGGAAGAAATAAGAAGGAATGAAAAGCTAGAATATAAAACAGAGACTAGAGAACCTGCTAATTAACATAATATTTCCTTTTCTTTCTGAAAGTACAAAAGTGGAGAGAGCAGATCTAATTGCTAATCAAATGTTTCTAGTCTCTTCAGTTCAAGGGAAGTAGATAACGATGGTGAGCAGCTCGAAACAAACCCAGTTGTGTTTGAAATGTATTCATGCTTTCCTTTTCTTTTTGTCTGTCTTAACCAAATTTCTAATTAGCAAAGAACAACCCCAGAGGGGAACAGGTAGCAGCAGGTTTTCTTCAGTCCTGTAAAACACAGCCACAAGAGCAAAAACATTTCTTGGTTCTGCCTCACCTTGAGAACTGCAGTTTTGGGTGCCACAGTACAAAAGGGACACAAAACTATTGGAGAGTGTCCAGAGGGAGGGCACTGAGGATGGGGAAAGGTCTGGAGGGGAAGTCTTATGAAGACAGGTTGAAGTCCCTGGGTTTGTTCAGCCTGGAGAAGAGGAGGCTGAGAGAAGACCTCATGGCAGTCTGTGGCTTCCTGACGAGGGGGGAGTGAAGGGGCAGGTGCTGAATTCTCTCCTCTCTTTGGGTACCAGGGATAGAACATGAGGGAATGGCATGAAGCTGTGGCAGGGGAGGTTTAGGTTGGATGTTAGGAAGAGGTTCTGTACTGACAGGGGGTGGTCACAGCCCCGAGCTGGGTTGAACTCAAGAAGCATCTGGATGATGCCCTCAGTGCCCTGCTCTGACTTGGCTGGGCCTGTGTGGAGCCAGGAGTTGGAATCGATGGTCCTTATGGCTCCCTTCAAACTCAGGAGGTTCTAGGATTCTGTGTTGGCTGGCTCTGGGTCACTAGTACTTTCTGTTGATTATTGTAGGGAAGGCCATTTATCTTTACTCAACTTATTCAGCTGTTTATCTACAGCAAAGGCCACCCTGCGGTTCCCTTGGTGTTGGGAAAAGTTCAGCATCCTCTTAAATAGCTGTTGCCTCTTCCAGTATTCCTTTCTGAGATTCCTGAGCATATCACCCTTGCCTGTCTCCTCTGAGCCTTCTTCTATTGTAGGGATTCAGTCACAGCTTTTTTGCTTCTCCAATCCTAGCAGTAGATTTGACTCACATGATTATACTGTCTCTATAACCCTGACAAAAGTTCTTGTGTCCCTTTGAAATGACTCAGGAGCAGTGCTGCATCTTTTGGGTAGGCCTTTCCTGATGTGGAATCACAGAACTGTAGGGGTTGGAAGGGACCTCCAGAGATCATCAGCTCCAACACCCTGCCAAAGCAGGGTCCCCTACAATTCTGTGATTCCTGCATTTCACCCTGAAATACAAACTCACCCTGTTTTCACTTTCCTGAAAGTGTCACCAAATTCTGTCTGCCCAGTATATTTGCAGTATCCTCATGTATGTACACAGAACTTCACAGTTCCCTTAGTATGTACTCACTGTTCCCTGAGATCTGCTCAGCATCCTCCCAAGTGAAAGCAGTTGCTTGTACTAAACTCCCTGCTGTGATTAACTCTGCAGCCCAGCCTGCAAGTCACTCGAGTCTCACCCTGAATGTGGATGACAAGGAGCTCCTTGCAGCCCAGCGTTCCCAGATGCCTCTGGAAGTGCAGATAGAGGATCTGAGCTGGAGGTACTCTTCCCTTCCTTCCCTGTGTTACTAGCAATAGCTACAATTCGTTGCTGTCCTCTTAGCAGTGATAGAACCTGCACCCCCTCCTCTGGGGAGCCAACTGTGTTGTTGCTACACACATTTCTTGATAACTGAAGGGGCTACAGGAAAGCTGGGGAGGGATTTTTTAGAAGGGCATGGAGTGATAGGACAAGGGGGAATGGTTTTAAATTGGAAGGGGGTAGATTTAGATTGGATATTAGGAAGAAATTCTCCACTACAAGGGTGGTGAGGCACTGGCACAGGGTGCCCGGGGACGTGGTGGGTGCCCCTTCCCTGGAGGTGTTCAAGGCCAGGTTGGATGGGGCCTCGAGCAGCCAGGGCTGGTGAGAGGTGTCTCTGCCCATGGCAGGGGGTTGGGACTTGATGATTTTTGAGGTCCCTTCCAGCACAAACCATTCTCTGATTCTGTGATTCTAATTAGACAGATCCCAGAACTGTTAAGGTGATGGAAATGATAAGGAACACAGAACACTGGCAAGGAAGACACCTTATTTTTTCTTTTTCTTTCCTTACACGTTGACTGCAAGTTTATCAATGAAAACAGAATTATAACCTTTAACAAAGCAGATCTGAGCAGTTTCTTGGTCCTCTAATACTCTTTTCTATCTCAAAGAGAGGAGCAAGAAGCGTTAGGTCTGCTTTTTCTCACGCCTGTCATAAAATTGCCAGAGAACATGTGTCTCAGTGTTTTCTTCCAGGAAACTGAAGCTGGTTTACTTTGTTTTGAAGCTCCACAGCTCAGGTGAAAGTTTTCCTTTTGTTTCCCTGCAGCCTTATGGTCCAGCAGGAAGAGAACAAAGCTCTGAAGGCCGCTTTGGAGGCTACTGTGAGAAAGCAAGCAGAAGACTTTCAACTCTATCAAGACACAATGAACCAAGTGAAGGAGATCTTTTCACAGACCATTCAGCAGCAGAAACAGGAGAAGGGTTAAGTGAGATGTTCAGAGTCAGTCCTTTGGTCTGCAGAGCAGGGAGAGAGCCCAGAGCCCAGGCAGCGTGCCCATGAATTGAATTGCAGTGGCAGTGTCATTTTTCAGCCTTGGATCACCTCGTTTCCTTCACATTTGTGGAATGGGATGAGAAATGGAGATGAAACACAAAAAGTGTGGAGGTTTTGCATGCCAGCAACTTCTGTCTCTAGGGGTTAGAAGCTCTCAGACTGCACATGCTGCTCTAAGCTGGTGCAGTTTAGGAAGCTGCAATTCTGCAGTGGGATTTTGGGCAAAACCTCCCTAGTTTCATTTCAGTTTTCCATGAGAGGGCTTGATATCCAATACACTGCTGCCTTTATCAGCTCATAAACTGTATCAGCTATACAGAAGTTGTGCCAGCCCCTTTCCAAAGTCATGCCAGGGACAAAACAGGTTCTGTTTTTAAAGCACACTGATACCTGTCTGTCTCTGTAGTACTTAAGTGCTGAGGGAATAGGTTAGCCTGGCCTGGGAGTATCTGCAAATGAATTTGGGGGGGCTACAGTCACCGTTCCAACCCGTGCCTGTGGGGAAACAAAGGGGTGATGGAGTTTTCCAGAACTCAGTGGAGTCCTCACTGTGCAGATTAACCCCTGCGATGGGCCAGACCTATGTTAAATTCGGCTCATTCTGATGAAACTTGTGATCCAGGTTACAGATTCCCTATTTCTGGCTCTCTGAATCCATCCATCAGGCAGGTCTTGTCCTCTCTGGGAAGAAATGCTGACAGAAGACAGGCAGGGTGCTCTCTGCAGCAGTGGTGGGACTCAGCAGGGCGAGCGCACCGAGCGCAAGCTAATAAGGCATTGAGGTGCTGCCTGCCAGCAGAGAGCCAGCCTTGGGGGTTAGGAGTGAATGGAGAGCTGGTCATTCTTGTATAGTGCTGCTTTTGTTTCTCCATTGAAAGTCTTGAAAGCTCTTGTTGTTCTGCTCTGCTTTGTCAGTCTCTTTTTGTGGTTGTGAAGCCTCTCAGAGTTTAACCCCAGTCACCACCAGTGCTAAGTGTCTGTCCTGGTGGCTAAGAGAGCCAATGGGATCCTGGGGGGCATCAGGAGGACTGTGGCCAGCAGGTCAAAGGAGGGGATCCTCCCCCTCTACTCTGCACTGGTCAGGCCCCACCTGGAGTGTTGTGTCCAGTTTTGGGCTCCCTGGGATAAAAATGACAGGGATCTCCTGGAGAGAGTCCAGAGGAGGCTACGGAGATGATGAAGAGCCTGGAGCATCTCCCCTGTGAGGGAAGGCTGAGTGAGCTGGGGCTGTTCAGCCTGGGGAAAAGAAGCATGAGAGGGGATCTGATCAATAGTTATCAATAGCTGAAGGGTGGGACACAGGGGGAAATGGGCAGCCTCTTCTCAGTGTCTGTGGGGACAGGACAAGGGGCGATGGGCTCAAGTTGGAGCACAGGAAGTTCTGCACTAATATGTGGAAGAACTTTTACACAGTGAGGGTGAGGGAGCCCTGGGACAGGCTGCCCAGGGGGTGTGGAGTCTCCTTCTCTGGAGATATTCCAGACCCATCTGGATGCCAACCTCTGTGACCTGTCCTAGGGACCCTGCTTTGGCAGGGGGGTTAGACCCAATGATCTCTGTAGGTCCCTTCCAACCCTTGTGATTCTGTAACAAACAGGTAGATGAGATTGAAAGCAGCATCCCTAGTTCTGCTGGCTGCAGCAGCCCCATGTTCCCCAGCCCATCCCTTGGAGAATAAAACCACTGACAAGATTTTTCTCACTGCTTGCAAAAACCGGTATCACTGGTCCTCTGCAGCCTCCAGCCAGCTTGATGTGCTGTTTGAGCTACAACATTTCTTTCAGGGCTGTATCTGGGCTTGATCCTCAACCTCCACAACCCTCTGCTTTCCTGGGAAGTTTATCCTCGTGCATAATTAACCAGCCCATTAAAACCCTGTGCTTTGATTCTCATTTGAATTTCTCTGGTTTCAGCCTCCAGCCAGTCATCCTTTCTTTGCTAGATAAAAGCAGCATGAGTACCACTGAGTAATGGACTAAAGCTGAAGGAGGGAAGGGTTAGATGAGATATTAAAGGAAAGTTATTTACAGAGAGAGTGGTGAGGGGCTGGAATGGGCTGCCCAGAGAGGGGGTGGGTGCCCCATCCCTGGAGGTGTTCAAGGCCAGGTGGGATGAGGCCCTGGGCAACCTTGTGTAGCTCCAGGCCTGGAGGTTGGTGACCCTGCCTGTGGCAGGGGGGTTGGAGCTCTGTGATCCTTGGGGTCCCTTCTAACCCAGCCCAGTCTGTGATTCTGTGATACCCAGCGCTTCCTCGCTGGGACAGCCTTCATCCCATCTCATTTTTCATGAGCTCTGAGGTCTTCCAGTCCCTCATTGTAGCTGATGGTGGTGACAAGCTGGTGGTGATGATGCTCAGCACTGCAGGCACAGGCTGGTGGATAGAGTGAAGCTGTGAAGAACAGCGTAAGGTTCACTTTGCTGCCAGTACTTGAGGCTGCGGATGCTCCTAGTTAGGACTTGGCCAGTTTTTAGGCATCGTACGCTACGAATACAAGTCCTCTGAGCCCATGGGCTGAGCCAAAGGTTCTCTCCTACCCTGGAGCTGGGCAGAGTGCTTCCTCAGAGCAGCCATACACCACCCAAAAGATGCATCAAAGTATGACTGAACAGCTGGGAATAAACACCCTTGGGTGAATTGTCACTGTTTCCCTCTCAGCCCCATTGTGATACGTCCTGCAGAGAGCAGGCAGCATGAGAGCCCAGCTTTCCAGGCTGGCTGTACCCTGATTTGAGTTGCATCACAGAATCACAAGGTTGGAAAAGACCTTTAAGATCATCAAGTCCAACCATTCCCATCCTGTGCTAAACCATATCCCTGAGCACCTCATCTACTCATCTGTTAAACACATCCAGGGATGGTGACTCAGCCCCTTCCCTGGCAGCCTGTTCCAGGACCCCACAACTCTTTCAGGGAAGAACTTTTCCCTCACATCTGAGCTGACCCTGCCCTGGGGCAGCTTGAGCCCATTTCCCCTTGTCCCATCTCCTGTCACCTGGCTGAAGAGACCATCGCCCACCTCTCTGCAACCTCCCTTCAGGTAGCTGTAGGTGATGATAAGGTCTCCCCTCAGCCTCCTCTTCTCCAGGCTGAACACCCCCAGCTCCCTCAGCTGCTCCTCAGAGGATTTGCCCTCCAGCCCCTTCCACAGCCTGGTTGCCCTTCTCTGGACTCAGTCCAGCACCTCAATGTCCTTCTTATGGTGAGAAGCCCAGAACTGGACCCAGCACTCGAGGTGCAGCCTCACCAATGCTGAGCACATTAGCACAGTTAAATATAGATGGTATTGACAGAGATGAGCTCTCCCTGCCCCGGGCTCTGAGGAGGTCAAAACCTCTCCCACTCCAATTCAGAGCCATCGACTGGGGCTGCAGGTGGCTCATGTGTCATCCCACCCCCATCATGGCTCTCAGGAAGGACTGAGGTGTGAGGAGACAAGTTTCAGTCCTTCATGCAGGTGAAGGAAGCTGGTGGCAAAGGACAGCTCGTTTGGAAGCCACTCTGCCATCCCCTCTGTCAGCTGCAGCCACCAGCTGCTGCTGCCCTGCAAAGCACCAGGCCCTCTCCCTGTGCACGACAAAAGGAATGAGGTTTGGCTTTAAATGGCCAAAACACTCCAGCAGAGCCCCTGTGCTCTAAATTAAACCACCACTGAGCCAAGAGGAGGATTGGGTTTCTCCCTTCATCCTCTCCCCTCCGAGCCGGCTGCTCCCGCGGGACAGGGCGGCTTCACTTGACAAATGCCACTTCAATCCCCACGCGTCTCCCCTTACAGCTCCCAAACCCATCCTGTGGGCGGGGGGGGGGTGAAGTCCTGGGCTTCAGAGCAGCTCGTTTGTCAGGGATAGTTAATCTGCAGGGCACAGGGAGAGGGGTCACCCCACGGTGGTGTTGGCCTAATTGGGGCATTTGCTCGGGAACGGGAGGGGATGGTGAGGAGAGGAGCTGGAGGCAATGGGCTTTGACCTGATGCTGGGTTGTCCCTTCTTTAGAGTCCTTCCCTAGGGTGGCAGGAGGGCTTGGGACCTTTCATGAGCTGGTGTGTGCTGGGAGTGGTGAGAGAGGTCCTGGGAGTGATGAAAGGGTCCTGTGGATGCTGAGAGGGGTCCTAGGGGTGACCTTGGATCCATGGGTGGATAAGGGACTCGTCCCCCTCTCCTGAGCCATCCTGCAGGGAGGTCCTGGTGGGGTTGGCATGTTCCCAGTGATGCCTTTTCATGGGGAACCCCATGGGGCAGCCTAAGACAGTGTATAACACAACCCATGTGGGTTATTAGAACCCCTTGTCCTTCCCCTTCACCCTATAAGGAGCCGCTCCGGCACCAAGAGGCAGAATCAAGCAGCCCAGAGGAGGCTCCTTCCTCTGATGTCCCCATCATAGAGTCATAGAATGGTCTGGGTTGGAAGGGACCCCAAGGATCACAGAGCTCCAACCCCCCCTGCCACAGGTAAGGACACCAACCTCCAGGCCTGGAGCTACACAAGGTTGCCCAGGGCCCCATCAAACATCTCTGGTGCCTCACAGAACAGAGCTGAGGGCCTTTCATTGAACCCCACCACCTTCCCCTTCACTTTCTTGGACGCTAAAGAGCGGTCTGGCTGCAGCTCTTGTTCCACAACTTCCATCCACCCATCAGTAAGATCATCCCGAAGCCGTAAGCGGCTCCTTGTCCTAATGCAGCAGCACTGGGGCAATAAAACAGGGGCATCCCCTGTGCAGAGGAAGGCACACTGGTCACACCAAAGATAAATCTTACTATATTAGAAAAACAAGAGTGGGAGGGGGGGCCTTCTATTTTTTTTGTATAATATTTATAAATTAATGAATTACCTCTAAATTATTTTTATCACTGCAGTTCCCAGAGCATCATGAAAAGCTGCTGCCCAGCCCTGCACTTAATGTGGCACTTTCAATCCAGAGAAATCAGAAATTACTGAGGATTTTTTAACAACAACAACAGTAATAATAATAATAATAATAATAATAATAATAATAATAATAATAATAATAATAATAATAATAATAATAATAATAATCTGTCATCAGCCCAAAAGTCTCTGGATGCCAATGCCCAGGTAGAACAGAATAATGGGGCTGTGAGCCTCCTGCCCTCTGGGACCTGCTCCCCAGAACTCCACCCCAGAATCCCTTGTGTCCCCAAAAGTGAGAACCCCGTCACGTCCAGCCCCGTGGCCGCACAACAGAGCCTGTTGTGCCCCTGACTCAGCGGATGCTTGGGGAGAAGGATTTTGGGGCTGGTTTTGGTTTCTGCATGAGGGGAGGGTCATAGAATCATAGGGGTTGGAAGGGACCCCCAGAGATCATCAGGTCCAACTCCCCTGCCAAAGCAGGGTCTCTAGGACAGGTCACACAGGTTGGTGTCCAGATGGGGCTGAAATATCTCCAGAGAAGGAGACTCCACACCCCCTGGGCAGCCTGTCCCAGGGCTCCCTCACCCTCACTGGGGAAAAGTTCTTCCACATGTTGGTGCAGAACTTCCTGTGCTCCAACTTGCAGCCATCGCCCCTTGTCCTGTCCCCACAGACACTGAAAAGGGGCTGCCCATTTCCCCCTGTATCCCATACTTAAGATATTTTTAAGCATTAATAAGGTCCCCCCTTAGTCTTCTTCTCTCCAGGCTGAACAGCCCCAGCTCACTCAGCCTTTCCTCACAGGGGAGGATGAACAGCTTTGGGAGCTGGTGAGGGTGACACAGTCCCCTGGTGACCCTTTACTTGTTGCCTCCCCATAGCACAGCGAGCCTGTCTCCATCCACACCCATGGGTGGGGGGATAGACATGATTTCCCCTCCTCCTTGATGCATGGCCCTGGCCCAGCCATGAGCCCCTGCCCTCCGCAGCCTCACCCAGCGTGAGGAATTGGGTTGCCGCTCGTATCGCCACCGATCTCTTAATTACTTTGCCTCTAAGCACCCAGCCAATTATACCAAGGTCTGACAAGCCAAAGTCCCAGCACAGGGACTGAGCTGTGGCAGCAGGATGAAGACTGGAGGCTCCGGGCTATCCGAGGGGCACCCAGTCGAATCCTGCCCCGGCTGCTGCAAATTAAAGAGGCTCATTAGGAGCTTAAAGCATCTGCCGTGCAGCCATCGCTGAGGATGGCTCTAGAGAGTCTCTCTCCACTCGTGTCAAGTTAAAACCGGTACTAAAAAGCCTTTTAGCAAAGCTGGGCTCAGCCGAGGGCTGCCCCATCCTGGAGATCTCCCCTTGTTGCCTCACCCCAAAGCAGAACCCATGGAGGTATCTGTAAAATCCAAGGTCTCCTGCCTTGTTTTGCTCCCCTGATCCTTCAGGAGATGCTGGGGGGATATCAGCCCCAGCATGAGCTCTCCCTGTATCTCATTGGGGTTTGGGATACAGGGACAGGCCTGTGTATTTGCACACCCCAAAAGCAGCAGAGGCCACAACCCAACCCCTTCCTACCCCCCTTTTTCGTTTGTGGGTGCTGAAAGGGGGGAAGGAGACCCTGAAGGTGGTTGGTAGAGATATTGTGACCTCCAAGCCCCACACTGATTTACACACCGCCCCATCTGGGAGGGAATTGCACCTTTTGGCTCCGTGCCTCAGTTTCCCCATCCCGAAGCGATGCCAAGCTGCCTCCTCTCCTGCATAAGGTGATGGGTGCTGCTCCCTCCCTTGCTGGGCTCACTGAAGGGCACAGAAACACCCCTGGGAAGGGAACCAGTCCCTGCATGGGGGGCTGCTGTGCCCCCAGGCTCCCATGGCTGCCCCCCCCCCCCCGGGGCCGTGCTCCCTGGCCCGGGGACAGCTTTGGCAGGCAGCACAGGTCCTCTCCAGCAGCTGCCGTGACAGACAGCTCCTGAACCAGCCCCCCTCTGCAGTGCTGCTCTAAAATAAAAATACCTCCTGCCTGCTCCACTCCACTCCCGGCCAAACTTCCTCCGGGGGCAAGGTGGGGGACGGCAGCCCAAAAATACACCCACCCCCCCCACCCCCATCTCACCGCAAGCCGGGCTGGGAGATGCTGTAGGACAGACCCACGGCTCCCCAAACCTTTCATCCCTTTTGCCCCCCCCCTCACCCTGACCCCCATTTACCCCCCTACACCCCCTTCCCGCGGTGCCAGACGCTGGATTCCCGCACCCTCGCCCACCTCCTCCCGCAGCCCCGGGGCTCAAGGTCAGTAGCGGGGAGCGATGCGGGACTGGGAAGGGGGGGGAGACAAGGGGGGCAGGGGGATGGGGGGGGCACGTCGCTGTTGGTGACACGCTATTCCCGCAGTCCGAGGCTTTTTGTCACCTTCGGGGTCGGCGGAGAGGAGCGGGAGGGGGGTAAATGGGGGGGAAGGGGGGAGGATGCTGTTGCCCCGCGGGGGCTTAGAGCTGGGGGGGAAGGTGGGGGGGCTGCTCTAGGGACCCCGATGCACCTGACACAGCAGCCGGAGGGCTGAAAACTGTTAAAAATTGTCCGAGGGGTGCCCCGCCAGCACCCCCCCCCCACCGCAGGGTCCCCAGAAACAACCCCGGGGTCTCTAACAGCCCCCCCAGCCCGCTCTTCTGTACACAACCCGCCCCCCCCCCAATAAAATATTTAAAAAATATATTAAAAAGCCTTAAAAAGTGCGGAAAGGGGGAAAAAAGGACTCTTGGAAGCCACCTCAGCGACTGCCCCCCCCCCTCTCCTCCCCCCAGCCCGGCTGCAGGGCACCGCGGGAGAAAGGGGGGGGGGGGGGGGAGGGCAGGGCGCCCGCACTCTACGGCCCCGCATAGGGGCGACCCCCCAACTCCCAGGGCGACCCCCGCACCCCTAAAGTCATACCCAGCCCGAGAGATCGCCCATCCCGCCGGGGAAAGGCGGAGAGATGGGGTCACCCCCCCCCAAACCTCCATCACAGCATCCCTGGAACATCATCCCCCCCCCCCCCCCCCCCGTTCCTCTAATTCTTACAAAATTCAGTGACCAACACCCAATTAATTAAAATTAATAATAATTAGGGATAATTTAAGCGAAATCCGGGGGGTGACCCAACCGCTTTCTCCCGCTGCCAAACAGCAGAGTTACGCTCCCGCGGTGCCCCCCCGCCCCTACCCGCGGGGGATGCTCGGGGAGGGGGGGGGGGAAGCAGTGCGGGAGGAGGAGGAAGAGGAGGATGCCCTCTCCTCTCCCCCCTTCCCTCCCCCCCGCACACCGCCTGCTCCAGCCCTGAATTGCGGGTTTTTTGTAGCCGGGAGGCTGCAGAGCTCTGGGCTGGCTGAAAGGCACGTCGCGCCGGGGTTAATTAGCCTTGGCAGGAGTAATTAGTCCGAGGCTAATTGTGGGGTTGAATATCGGTAGCTCCTGAGCCTTGCTGATGCCGCTGGGAGGAGCGGCTGGAGGGGGGATCATAGGGGGGGGGGATGAGGCATGCCTGCGGGGTGATAAGGCTGGTGTCTGGCAGAAGTTTGAGGCCACGGGGCTGTAGGAACCCCTAAAAAGGTCGAAGCTGGGTGAAACCACAGCAGAAGGTGAACTGCAGCCCCGAGGAAGGGGAGCAGGAACATCCCATCACATCCCCTCCAGCACAGGCTCCTCTACCCTGCATCTTCTCCAAGGATCCAGTTCAGATTTGGGGGGGGGGGAGGGGGGCATCAGAGACATGCTGGAGGAATCCCATCCTAAGCAGCTGGTGTCCCAGAGCACCTCCAAACATTGGGATGGATGCACATTTCCAGGAAGAGCTCTTTAACAGGACCAGCTGGCTGAGCTGCCCCCAAAACCTGGCTCTGGGGTGGGGTTTGCACCAGCCTGTCCCCCTTCTTCCCCCCTCCCCCACCCCCCCAAACTCTGTCTCAGGGCTCAGCTCCACTAACGCCACCCCGTCCCTGGGGGTGTTCAAGGCCAGGTTGGATGGGGCCCTGGGCAGCCTTGTGTAGCTCCAGGCCTGGAGGTTGGTGTCCCTGCCTGTGGCAGGGGGGTTGGAGCTCTGTGATCCTTGGGGTCCCTTCCAACCCAGCCCAGTCTATGATTTTATGATTCACCCTCTCCATCTCTTCACCTACCAACCTCCAAGGAAGCCCACGTAGCAGAGCTGCTGAGGACCAGCAGCAATTTAGGGTGTTTGAGGGGTGGGATGGCAGGTGACCCTTCATCCCTGGGGTGTTTTTCCTTCTCTTTCCCAGGTCTGGATCCCCCCCCAGCAGCAGCTGGGGCAGTAACCTGTCACCATGGGGGTCAAAACGATGCTCCCCAGCTACGAGCTGGGGTTTTACGCTCTCGTCGTGACCTGTGCTGTGGTCTACAGTGGCAGTGGGATCTTTGAAGCATCTAGAGGTAACACTCCCCATTGCATCCCCCCTCCTGCTCCCCAGAGGGAAGGGCACCCTGGGAGGGAGGATGAGGGATCAGATGGATCTAAGGCTGTTGGTACCAGCAGCAGATCCCTGGTTTTGGGGGGTTTGGGGCAAAGAACAGCTTGGGAATCCTTTGTGAGGGTTCACAAAAGATTCAAAACCCTTCTTGCTTGGCCACCCTCCTGTCCCCATTTCCATGGTTCAGGGCAAGAGGTGGTGGCATGTCTCAGCTCTCCAGGCAGTGCCTGGAGAACCAGGCAACCACGCTGCCTACACAGGGCTGGTTCCCTCTGCTTTGTGTGTGCCTGGAAGCCCAAAGAAATCACCTGGGATCACCCGGGGGTCCCTGGGATGTAGCACTGCACCAGGGCTCTGCCTGGCTCCTATAGCTGCTTGTGGGACCCAGGCACTTGTGACGGGGTGTTTGAGCCCTGATGGCTCATCATCATGGTGAGGAAGGATCCCTGCTTTGCCAAACCTGGTCCCCATTTCCCAGGGCTGCTTTTTTCTCCCCATAACTCTGGTTCCTTTGCAGAGGGTGTGAACAGAAAGGCCTTTCGGGGCGGGATCAAGCCGGGCTGGCACTACTTCGGCAGGAAGATGGTAAGCTGAGGAAGGGCTCCATCTGTGCTATCTGTACTACTGCTGACTGAATGTCAGCCAGCAGTGTGCCCAGGTGGCCAGGAAGGCCAGTGGCATCTTGGCTTGTATCAGAAATAGTGTGGCCAGTAGGTCTGGGGAGGTAATTGTGCCCCTGTACTCGGCATTGGTGAGGCTGCACCTCGAGTGCTGGGTCCAGTTCTGGGCTCCCCATCATAAGAAGGACATTGAGGTCCTGGAGCGAGTCCAGAGAAGG
The DNA here is from genome assembly GCF_964237585.1 of Gallinula chloropus. NCBI lineage: Eukaryota > Metazoa > Chordata > Aves > Gruiformes > Rallidae > Gallinula > Gallinula chloropus. Next base: position 160,596,273 of record NC_140086.1, on the reverse strand, counting down.
GCAACCAGGCTGGGGAAGGGGCTGGAGAGCAAATCCTATGAGGAGCAGCTGAGGGAGCTGGGGGTGTTCAGCCTGGAGAAGAGGAGGCTGAGGGGAGACCTTATCACCACCTCCACTGACCTGCCAGGAGGGTGCAGAGAGGTGGGCGATGGTCTCTTCAGCCAGGGGACAGGAGATGGGACAAGGGGAAATGGCCTCAAACTGCACCAGGGCAGGGTCAGATCAGATGTGAGGGAAAAGTTCTTCCCTGAGAGTTGTCAGGGCCTGGAACAGGCTGCCCAGGGAGGGGGCTGAGTCACCATCCCTGGATGAGTTTAACAGATGGGTAAATGAGGTGCTCAGGGATATGGTTTAGCACAGGACAGGAACGGTTGGACTTGATGATCTTAGAAGTCTTTTCCAACCTTGTGATTCTGTGATTCTGTAATTACCTACCTGTACCTTGGTGGGTGCTGACCACTGGAGAAGCAGAGCTGGTTTTCTGCTGCTGATGCACTTCTGCAAAGTCCCCATGACTCATATTTCCACCACCTCCCCCCCCACACATAGCAGTGGTCAGGAGAAGATCATCCCCACGGCACAGGGGATGCTCTGCTTTGTGTCCACCAAGGCAAACAACCCCTGCCTGTCTCCCCTGGGCTTTTATTCATCCAGCTCCAGTGCTCAGGAGCCGTTGGGTGGAAAACAGGAGGAAAAGGCTTTGAAAGTTGTGTGGTTTCCCCTCTGGCTGGGCTTAGGGGCAGAGACCTGAGGGCTGGGGGCAGTAAGGAACCCGGTGCTGCCCCTGCAGGACGTGGCTGATTTCGAGTGGATGATGTGGTTCACCTCATTCAGGAACGTCATCATCTTCGCCCTGTCGGGACACGTCCTCTTCGGCAAGATCTGCTCCATGATCCTGCCTCAGGTGAGCCAAGGGAGTGGTGGGATGGATCTGGAAGCACCAGGGTGATGACCTGGAAGGGGCTTAAGGGGATGCTCAAGGCTGAGGGGAGCAAGGTTGGGGCTTACACCAAGCTGACCACCAGCTCTCTCCTCGCAGCACCGGGCCGTGATGTACATGCTGTACGGGGTCCTGGCCGTGCTGGGCAGCATGGGGCTCGTCTACCTGATGATCATCCTCTCCCACTGCCTTGTCCTCTACTCCGTTGCCCTGGCCAAGCAGAGGTGGCTCTGCTATGTGGCCGGGCTTTGCTGTCTCGCCTCCTTCAAGGTGGAGCCATTCAGCTCCTGGCAGGTAGGTGCTACCTCAGGCCAGCCACCTGCCTCACTTCCAACCCACTTGTGTCCCTCTCCTTGGGTTTATCTCCAGGGAGGGATCCTGGGGCACCCCCAAACCCTGGGGAATTCTCCTGGCTATGTCAGAGCACCCAAAGGTTTGAGAGGGAGGAGACTGTTGTGCCTCTGAGCTTGGGAATAACCCTACAGGGGCTGTGTTGTGTTTTGGTGGCTTCATTGGGACAGAGCTCAGGACACCTGAGTCCTTGCTGCTTAGGCAACAGCTTGTCAGCCAGGTAAGATGTGTTCCTGCCCGTGCCTCAGTTTCCCCACCTGTAACAGTGCTGGGATGGGTTCAATGACACCTATGCCAATCTCTTAGGTCTCTGTCCAGTTACAGCTTTCTCTCACTGGTGGGTGGAGAGAAGCCCAGGAAAGACCTTATAAAGCATCCTTCAGACCCTCTGAAGGACAGCACTGCCTGTCCTTGTCTGCTGCTCACCTCCTGAAACGTGTCCCCCCTCTCCATCAGACCTGTGCTGGCTTTCCTCCACCTCCTGGGGAGGATTATGTCCCTGTCACAGGGTGACCAAAGGCTGTGTGACCCACTGCTGCTCAGTGAAGACATGGCCAAGAGGATCTACCTCTACCAACTCCTTTGGCATGCAGAAGCCAGCCAGGAAAACAAGCCCCAGTCCCCTCCTTCCAACAGCCTCAATAGGTCCAGGGACAATTGGTTTTCCAATGGTGGATGAGAAACTACACGAGTCAGCAGTGGCTCCTGCAGCTCGGAAGGGAGATGGGATCCTGGGATCCATCAGCAGAGGGGTGGCAGCAGGGACAGGGAGGGGATTGTCCTTCTCTGCTCTGCCCTGTAAGGCCCCAGCTGGAATCCCCTGTCCAGAGCTGGGGCCCCAACACAAGGAAGATGTGGGGCTGTTGGAGAGGGGTCAGAGGAGCCATGGAGATGATCAGGGGGCTAGAGCAGCTCCCCTATGGAGAGAGGCTGAGGGAGCTGGGCTGGGTCAGCCTGGAGAAGAGAAGGCTGTGGGGGGACCTCATTGCAGCCTCCCCGTCCCTGAAGGGAGCAGAAACACAGGAGGGGAATCAGCTTTTTCAAAGGATAGATAATGGCAGCACAAGGGGGATGGATTGGTGCTGAAGGAGGGAAAGTTTAGATTAGATATTAGGGGGAAGTTCTTTGCAGAAAGAGTGGTGAGGGGCTGGAACAGGCTGCCCAGAGAGGTGGTGGATGCCCCATCCCTGGGGGTGTTCAAGGCCAGGTTGGCTGGGGCCCTGGGCAGCCTTGTGTAGCTCCAGGCCTGAGGTTGGTGTCCCTGCCTGTGGCAGGGGGGTTGGAGCTCTGTGATCCTTGGGGTCCCTCCCAACCCAGCCCAGTCTGGGATTCCATGATTCCAGCAGAACTGGAGGCTTTGCCTGTTGCCTTGGGAGTGATGCCCCACTCAAAGCAAGAGAGCAGAGATGTGACACCACGTTCCTGGTGGTAAAACTCTCTTGTTTCTCACCCAGAGTGGGTTTGTCACGGGAGCTTTTGCCCTTCAAGACGTCCTCTTCTACGGAGGGTGCGGCTTCACCATCATGCGCTGCATGAGCTTCGCCCTGGAGAACTCTGAGAGGACAGAGGGCATCTATTCCATCTTCGACCTCCTCAAGTACAACTTCTACCTCCCCTTCTTCTTCTTTGGGCCTGTCATGACGTTTGACCAGTTCCATGCCCAGGTGAGTGCTCCTGAGGCCGGGCTGGAGGAGGACCACCTCTCCCTATTTATTTGCTTGGGTTTCATGCCTGCAAGATCCCCTCTGTTTGCCACAGTGAAGGTGCAGATAGTTGTGGAGCATCTCATGGTCATACAGTCTGTGGCCATAGCCTGGGTTGTGCAAGGATGCCTTGATTTGGGGAGGAACATGCATAAGCTGATGGGTTTTGGAGTTTCCCTTTGGGGTTTTTTGGCCATTCCCACTGACTGATACAGGAGGAAGGACATTGCTGTGGTGAAAACACTGTGCTGGGATGGGGAGGGGAGGGTTCAGCTCATGTCCTTCCTTGCTGAACACCTGCACTGCTCAGTGCCTCAGTTTCCACGCCCTGTCATCCCAGCAGCTCCATGCTGCCCCACTGTGCCATGCTGGGAAGCCATGGTGAAAGTCAGACATGTGGTGTCCATCCATGGGACCTCTGCATGCTGGTGGCTGTGAGAACAAGAGAAGTCTCATGTTCCCACCCAGCTCGTTTGCCCAGGGAGCGTGAATTTATGGAGACAGCCTGTGTGGTCTTAAGGCAAAGCTATTTCTCTAGAAACAAGTAAAATTGGGAGGAAGGCTGTGTTCCAGCAGCCAGGGGCTTCTTCTGCTCCTCATGAAAGACCTCGATGCCTCACGTCTTCGCCTGTATCACAGCAGAAGAAGGGGACTTTTTGACTCCAAACAGCACTGGGAAACATCAGGAGAAGCCCAGGCTGGGACAGCCCAACCTCTGAGGCTATTTCACACCCAAAGATCAAATAAAATGTCAGGGCTCAGTGTTCTCTCACTCTCCCCACCCCGAGACATCTCTTTCCCCATCCTTTTACACCAGTGATCAGCCTTGGTCATCAGAGCAAGCTGGTACTGCTCGCTAAGGGAGGAACCTCTTGCTTGGTCAGCAGTGGTGCTGGGAAGGATTGCCACCACCCCTTGGTTTCCTTTTAAAGAGGAAAAGCTGCATTGAATGAACCTGCTTTAGAAGTTGGACTCAATGACCTCTTGAGGTCCCTTCCAACCCCTACAACTCTGTGGTTCTGTGAATTTTTAGACCTCAATGTCTTGGTGCAAGAGTGTTCTGGAAAAAAACATTTGTGAATCCAAGTGAAAAAACAGCCCAGGGAAGGGGAGAGGAGCCAGAGCCTTCCCAGTGAGGAGGACACCAAAGACCCACCCATCACCTTCTCTCCACCTTAGGGCTGGACCCTAAGAAGGGGTCTGCACTGGTCTTGTTTCCTCCAGTGAGCAGGATGAGCCCTGATCCCAGTCCTACTTCTTGGCTGTTTCATTCACCAACCTCACGCTGCCCAAACCACCTCATGCTGAAAGGATGAGAGTGCAGGTCTGAGATTCCCCTGGGGCTGGCAGGATCCCTTCAAAAGGGCTTTGAGAGCATTTGGCCCTGAAGATCACAGAGTCAGCTATGGTGTGCCCCCCTCCATGAGGGATGCTCATGGTGCATCTGCACCGAGTCCACCAGCAGCAAGTTCTCAGCAGGCAGCAGCAGGGATGACCTGACAGGTTCTTCTTGCCAGGTTGCTGGAAGAAATGTTTCATACTAAGGCTTCATCTTTCCAGTTGTGTCTTACCTGTCAGGCTGAAGTCCAGGGGAGCATGGCTCCAGCAGCCCAAGCCCCTCTGGAGAGGGTGCAGTGCCCCTGGCTGCCCTCTTCACACCGTGTTCCTCTTCCTTCCCCAGTTTCCATCAGTCTTTTCTTTGAGATGAACAGCTCTGCCTTCTTCTAACACTGCAGCCAGGTATCTAAAATCCAGGTGGTTGAACTGCTGGTGTCTCCAAGACCTGAACTACCCACCACCCCTACAAGACTTGATCTGGAAGGTCCTGTTCCCTTTGCACAGCCCCACACCACGGTGTTTATAGCCACCTGAGATCATTTTCTCCCTTCTGCTGCTTCAAACGCTCACCCCAAAGGCACAAGGAGTAAATCCCCAACCCTTTCCCCATGCCCTGGCCAGGGGTCTTGTCTTGGCCTAGCCACCACTGCCATCTCCTGGCTAGTCCCCCCCCTGCACTGCTGGAGATGCAGCTAATTGCAGAGGTGAGTTCTTGATTACCCAACGGCAAATATGGGGGCAGGCAAATGGAGTCCCTTCCCCAGCACGGCTTGTAGGTCTCAGTTAGTGAACCCATCTGTCCCTTTGGCTCCTGCTGGTCCTATGTCCTGGTGGAGCCCTTGCATCCTCATGTCTGCTGGGAACTCCTCTGTACCAGGGCTTGGCCAGCCCTACTCCAGCTGAAAAACATCTTCCTTGCTGAGATTAGGGGAACTAATTGAGTTCTGTAGGGCTGGGAATGTGGGGAACACAACCCTGATCCCCAAGGGATGGTGGCAGGGGGCTGCCACCGTGCACAGACATGAGGGCGGGTGGGAAACAGGCCCCTCTCCATGCCAGAGCCTGTCCTCCCTCAGTTTCCTCTTCCAGCTTAGGGCCCAGTGACCTCTTCATATCCTTAAGACATGAAAAAAATCTGCCAAAAAGCTTTAATTCTCAGGAATCATCTGGATTTGATGACGGGGCTGGCGCAGCGGCCTGCAGATTAGGCTGGGAGAGCTCCCACCTCTCGCAGGGAATAAAGGGAAAGTAATAAAACATAAGAGGATTTGGGCTACAGCAGGGAAGAGAGGACATCTGACTGCCTGGTGTAATCCCACAAGCTTGCTCTGATGATTTTCATGCTACAATGGCCAGAGATATGACAAAAGGAGAAGGAGGGAAAGCCCAGCTCCTGTTTGTATGGGGCACAGCAGGGATAGAATCACAGACTGGTCTGGGTTGGGAGGGACCCCAAGGATCACAGAGCTCCAACCCCCCTGTCACAGGCAGGGCCACCAACTTCCTGGTCTGGATCTACACAAGGTCGCCCAGGGCCCCATCCATCAGGTCCCAACTGATTCAGGATGGGCCCTCGAGCAGCTCTCCCTCTTGCTTACAGCAGGTGTCTGCAGAAGAAGCTCCAGAGACCATCAGTCATCATCATCTTCATCATCCTTCTCCCAAATAATCCTGGCCAAAATAAGCACCTGGCCCTGCCAGAGCTGTCAAGTGGGATTCCAGCCCTGATCCCATCCTCTCCTGGGCATGTGGATGGCCTTCCCTGCAGGCTGTGGCATCCCATAAATGTGGTGGGTTTGGGAATTTCCCCAGCTCCCTGGTTGGTGTGGCTTTCACCCTACCTAGGGTGCCCTTGGTGCAGCCAAACCTGTCACTGCTGTGTCCCATCATATGCCTGCTCTTCTGGAAACCCCAGTGATGGGAACAGCCTTTGTTAGGGTGATCCAGAGGGATGTTGCTGCCATGCTCAGCACTGAGGCCGGGCTGATGGAGGTGATGCTGTGGGTGGGACATGTCCAACTCCTTGTCAATGTATTCACCTGAGCTACTCCCTTGGCTCTTCCTTAATCAATGGAGAGTTGGGAACTGTAGCCCATGGTAGGACTTTTTAAAGGAGAGCATGAAGTCCCCATTTGGACCTTGACAGTTCCTCTGGGTGGAGGAACATGCTGCCCAACCTCTCCCTCAGCTTAGTCCTTTCCTGGTTTGCCATCCTGGTAGGTGAGCACCCGGGAGCTGAGACGCAAAGATGATGAGCTGAAGAACATCCGGGCCCATGCTCTCCTCCATGTGGGGGCCATCATTGCTGTGGACATCTTCTTCCACTTCTTCTACATCCTCACCCTTCCTTCTGACCTGAAGTTCATGAACCGCCTCTCAGACTGGTCCTTGGGTGAGTGGCCGTGCTTGGACATGCTCACAGCTGCACTCAGCTTCACGTGGGGGTGTGATGAGCGAGTCAGATCTCCACCCATGTCCATCCATTGAGAGGTCTCATCAATGCCTATGTTGGACAGGCTTGGGTGAAGCCTCCCTTCTTCCCAATCACGGTGCAACAGAGCTGGGGTCTGTCAGATGACGTTGGTTTGACACACTCATAGGGTTCTGGGACAAATTGTTTGGGGCTTAAGGGCCTGAGCACAAAGCAGTTGCCATTGCCTTTGTCTGGGCTGGAAGGGAGCTCAGAACCTCCAAATATCAGCCCCATGCAAGAGCCACATGTGGTATCTCAGATGCCTCCACAGCTGGCCACCCATTATGGCTGCTTGTGAGCTACTGACGTGTCCACAGGGTGTTGGTTGTACAGAGAGCAGCTCAGAGGAATTGTTGCCAAGGTCCTCAAGTACCTAAGAGAGAGAATTGTAGAGAAAGTGACCTCTTGAGGCTGTGAGGGAAGAAGCAGGATGCAGTGAACAAGGTGCTGCGAGACCCATTGCTCTGTGCAAACACAGGTAGGATGGGGAATGGACAAGAGCGCTGGCACAGGGCAAGCAGGGGCTGAAGAAGTTTCCTGTCTCCCCAGAGTGACAGCTGGAGGCCAGGAGAAAATCCTAATGCAGCTGGAATGGCACCAGCATGACTTTAGGGTGTCCTAAGGGATGTTGGTGGACTGACCAAACATACCTGCTGCTCCAGAGGGAGCTGAACTCCTCCTCAGGGTCTGCTGACTGTATCAACCAGCTCTGCCTTCTCCCCAGTGAGAGCTGAGGCATGGCTCACATCAGGGCACTGCATGCTGCTTAATCTCTGAGCTGAACCCCATCAAGACGGGGCTGTTTCAGCTTCGGTTTGCATTGGAATTTGAAATCTTTAGTGTTCCCTCTGCAAGGATCATCTTCCAGTGTCAGAAACACCTCCAATATAGAGATTCCAGCCCTGGCTCTGCCATAGCATCAGCAGCCAAGAGTGATGGGGATGGGGCAGGGGGTATTTAGATGAAAGCGACAGTAAAACCTCAGAGGTCAGTTGAGAACTGTGATGAGTTTGTCATAGGTTAACAAGCTTTAGAGGGAAGGAAGGATCTTGGGCTGGAAGATATGAGATCTGTATGAGTTTCTTGAACTACCAGATCAATAAACAATTTGCTCCCAGATAGCCCAAGAAGATATTGTCGTTTGGCTCAAACTTCTTAAAAAGCTACTTGGTTTTAAATGCTTTGCTGGTGCAAGACAGCATCAAACTGTCCTGTTGTGTTTATTGCAATAAACTGCATTGTCCCATGGGACAACATGTCCCCCAAAGTCCTGAAGGCAAAGCATCCCCTGCTCATCTTCCTGTGTGTGACTCTTCCTGTTGCTCCAGCTGGCTTGGCCTACTCCAATTTGGTGTATGACTGGGTGAAAGCTGCTGTCATGTTTGGGGTCACCAACACCATCGCCAGACTGGACCACTTGGACCCACCCCAGCCACCGAAATGCATCACCATGCTCTACGTCTTCGCAGAAACGTGAGTACCCCACGTACCCCCACAAAGAGAGATGTTTCACAGAGTCCCAGCATCACAGGGTTGGAAGAGACCTTTGAAGATCATCGAGTCCAACCATTCCCATCCTATGCTAAACCATATTCCCTCAGTACCTCATCTACCCTTTTTTTGAACACATCCAGGGAAGGTGACTCAACACCCTCCCTGGGCAGCCTGTTCCAGCCCTGACAACTCTTTCAGTAACACATTTTTTTCTAATATCCAATCTAACCCTGCCCTGGTGCAGCTTGAGCCCATTTCCCCTTGTTCTATCTTCTGTCCCCTGGCTGAAGAGACCATCACCCACCTCTCTGCACCCTCCTGTCAGGTCAGTGTAGGTGGTGATAAGGTCTCCCCTCAGCCTCCTCTTCTCCAGGCTGAACACCCCCAGCTCCCTCAGCTGCTCCTCAGAGGATTTGCCCTCCAGCCCCTTCCCCAGCCTGGTTGCCCTTCTCTGGACTTGCTCAAGGACCTCAATGTGCTTCTGATGGTGAGGAGCCCAGAACTGGACCCAGCACTCCAGGTGCAGCCTCACCAATGCCGAGTACAGGAGCACAATCACCTCCCCAGACCTACTGGACACCCTGTTTTTGGTACAAGCCAATACCATTGGCTTTCTTGGCCTCCTGGGCACACTGCTGGCTCATATTCAGCTTGCTGTCAACCAACACCCCCAGGTCCTTCTCTTCCTGACAGCTCTCCAGCCAACCTCCCCCAGCCTGTAGCGCTGCAGGGGGTTGTTGTGTCCCATGTGCAGCACTCTACACTTGGCCTTGTTAAACTTCATCCCATTGGTCTCAGCCCATGGGTCCAGTCTGTTCAGATCCCTCTGAAGAGCCTCCCTACCCTCAGGCAGATCAACACTTCCTCCTAGTTTAGTGTCATCTGCAAACTGACTGAGGGAACATTCAACCCCTTCATCCAGGGCATTGATGAAGATGTTGAACAGGACTGGACCCAGGACTGAGCCCTGGGGGATGCCACTCATGACCGGCCTCCAGCTGGAGGTTTGACCTGAGTTAAATGTGTGTGGAGGGGAGGAGGTCTGGGCTGTACTTCTGAGCACCTGTCCCCTAAGTTGGAGACTGCCTACATCAAACAGTCCACACTGAACCAACAGTCTAGACCTGGCCAGAGCCCTGGTGAAATATTCTTGGGTGGGAAGTGGTGGAGAAGATAAGATAGGTTAGGTTACAACCAGACTGACAGTGGGACCTGTTCAAGGAAGGAGGATGGAGAACTGCTGTGAACAATGTTCTAACATGCTTCTCATCATCTGCATTTTAGGCATTTTGACAGAGGGATTAATGACTGGCTGTGCAAGTAAGTGTTGAATCAACCATCTCTAGCCTGATTCGGGGTTGTCTTCTCCTTCATCACATAGCAATGAAGCATTAAGTGCTGTTCTTCCTAAAGCTGGGGTGTCCTCTCTTGTGGGTGAATCCCACCATGGTATGAAGCCATATTTGGTCTGTTTATTCCTAAGACCATTGAATTAATCACCACAAAGTGCATCAGAGCCCTCCTTTCCCCCCTACAAATTTGGAATGAGAGCGTCCTGTCCCAGAAAACCCTTTAAGTCTGGTAGGTTTGGTGTTCCCTCAAATGAGGTAGAGCCAGGTTCATATTCCACCAGGAGGAAAGGGGAATCAAGCCCAGACCTCTTATATCATGGGTATCAAATATAGCCTGAATTCTATCTACATCTCCCTCAACCCATCAGCTCTCTGCAGCCATGAGTGCACACCAACAAATCTGTGCTGAAAGTGGTGACACCTCTGTACTGAAGTCCTGTGCACCACAAGAGAGCCTACAGCTCTATGGATCCCCACATTTTACCTGCAAGAGGTGGAAAGGGTGATATTCTGTCCTTAAGGAGCTAGAGGTTTGTGAGGAAACAAGCTCTGTGTGTAGCTGGGCTGTAGCTAAAATCAGTTTATTGCTAGAACTTGTCAGCCAAAACATCTTTCCTGGTGGGTGAGCGTGGGGGGAGGGACCCCAGAGAGGTCTTCTTGACTATGGGGAGCACCAACCACTTTCCTTGGCTGTTAGGTATGTGTATGACCACATTGGAGAGAACCATGACAACGTCATGAAGGAGCTCATGGCCACAATCGCCACCTTTGCTGTCACCACCCTGTGGCTGGGGCCCTGTGAGATCGTTTACATCTGGTCAGTCTTCAACTGCTTCGGCCTCAACTTCGAGCTCTGGGTGCAGAAGTTCTTCCAGCAGGAACCCTTTGCCAAAATGGAGGTGAGGAGGTGGGCTGCGAGTGTATGGGGGGAAGATTAATGGGTCTGGGGTCGAATCTGCTCCTGGAAAACATCCGTGACTGTATGGAGCTCCAACTTGTCTAGACAATGTCCTTTTTCAGCTGAGACTGAAGAACAACGTCCCTGGTGATGCCATGCAGCTCCATGTCCAAGCCTCATGCTTGGAGACATGAAGTTCTTTCCCATGGTCTTTAGCATCCTTGTGATCTGAGGGAGCTGGGCTGGTTCAGCCTGGAGAAGAGAAGGCTGTGGGGGGACCTCAGTGCAGCCTTCCAGTCCCTGAAGGGAGCAGAGAAACAGGAGGGGAATCAGCTTTTTAAAAGGATAGATAATGGCAGCACAAGGGGGATGGAGTGAAGCTGAAGGAGGGAAGGGTTAGATGAGATATTAGTGGGAAGTTCTTTACAGAGAGAGTGGTGAGGGGATGGAACAGGCTGCCCAGAGAGGGGGTGGATGCCCCATCCCTGGAGGTGTTCAAGGCCAGTTTGTATGGGGCCCTGGGCAACCTTGTTTAGCTCCAGGCCTGGAGGTTGGTGTCCCTGCCTGTGGCAGGGGGGTTGGAACTCTGTGATCCTTGGGATCCCTTCCAACCCAGACCAGTCTATGATTCTGTGATCAGCTGCTCAGCTGTGCAAGGCCAGCACAGCCCTGGTGCTCTGTATCCCTTCATTTTACGCACCCAGAGCAAATTACCATCTCCCCTGTGATGCTCCCTGGGAAATTGAGGTTGGACATAGAGCTTTCAGAGGGGAAAACTGAGGTCCAACAGAACCAGGAATGCAGCCCCAGGGGAGGCATCAAAGTACCACAGGCAGCCACAAAATCTGATGCCTGTCCATGGGGACGTGTTTGTGCATTTTCATATAGAAATAATTTGTTCCTCTTGTTCTGCAAAACATCTTGTTATAGGATATCTGATAAATTAAAATGTTTAGGTACGAGGAGAAATTATTTTCCAGCCACTCCAAGGCTTAGTGCCCCATCCCTGTTTGGGACCAAGGTGCCTTGGGGACGTGTTGGAAGAAAAAACTTAGGAAACTCCATCCTGAAAGCAATTCCCTTGCTTGTTTTGGCCAACCTAAAGCCTGGAAGTCCTAAACCAGTTCAGTACACTCATTTTGAATAACACCTTCAGAGAGGAATCCTCCTGTTGGCTCTCCTTGTTGAACTTCTAATCAGATTATAGCATCCGCAGGCAGTGAAATCTCCTTCCCTGTGGTGCTGCAGTTCTCAGCACTAAGTGGCCTGGGGACTCATGGTGCTCTTTGAAGATTGCTCTAAAACACTGCCCAGCCCCACTCACAGCAGCTGCTCCTGAGGATTATGTGCCAGTGACGATTTCACTCTGCTGCTGTCACCAGTTTTCAGCTATCATCTCCTTTATTTATGTATTAATTCCTAAGAAACAATTCCCACCAGGAGCTGGGAGGGATTTGCTCATAGGGCTAATAATAATCATCATCATCATCATCATCCTGGTATACAAGCACATCCATCTGCCTTGAAGAATGGCTGGCCCAAGGCAGCAGATGAAGCAAGCAGTAGTTCATCCTTCACAATTAGCATGAAACCGTGCACAACATCTTGCCCCTAACCCATGAGACCTGGAAAAACCAGCCCAGAGACCCAAACGCATCTGAGTCCAGCCTCAGAGCAGAAGTTTTACCTTGTCTTTGTGATTCTTCATCCCAGAGACACTAAAGTCTGCTCTAGTTTTTGGCTACCACTCTGTGATCCAAGCTGGAGTGGGACCAGTTCATCCCATTTCCTTCCAGCCCCATTGTTCCTCATTCTCTGCTCTCCTCCCCTCCTCAGGCCAAAATGTCAGCAGCCATGTCCCGGAGGATCAGGGCAGCTTTTGGGGCAGCAAATTTCTGGGCCATCGTCCTCTACAACATCCTAGCCCTCAACAGCCTGGAGTTTGCTCTTCTGGTCACCAAAAGACTCCTTCTGACAGGTAAGACGCTACCAGCTTTCCCCATCAAGGCACCTTTGTCTTGATGGGGGGGACAGCAGCAGGGGAGGTAAGGACTGTGACTTCTGAGTCCCCTTGGTGCCCTGGCCATTGCTGTGTTATGGGACTGCTCTCAGTGTGCTTAATTATTGATTGAGACATGCAGGAAGCTGTTTCTTCTCTCCCATCCCTCTTGTGTGAGCTCTCTGGGGTTTGAGCTGTCTCCCATCCTTCTCAAACCCTTTCTCTGGGGTTTGAGCTGAATTTCCAGGTGTGCTTGTAGAGCTCCTGGCACAGCCTGACACTGTGATTTAGACTTTGAAGCAGCACAAAGGTCACATTTGCCCCACCAAAGTGGGCTGTGTGGTCCCTTTGCTGGAGAAAGGGATTTCCCTTGTCCTACCTCATCTCCTTTCGCTGTATCAGTTGTTCCTACATCAACCTGAAGGTGACAGGTACAAATCCTTCTCCTGGGCTCCTAATGAACAATGTTATCTGTACATTTTTAATCAGTGGCTGGTGGCACTATTTGGAAGTCTTCTTGAGCAGCCCAGGGTAAAAATAGCCTTCAGGAGCCCATGTCCTCCAGCCCTCTCTGGGATGGGTAATGTGATGCTCTGGGCTTGGTGTGCCAGAAATGCCTGCCCACTGAGCTAGCTGGCTTTTGCTGGTTGTGTTACTCATTACAGAGTTCCTGTTTTAGCAGGTAGCAAACCTGTGTCTCTCCTCTGCTGTGGATACCAGACTCATGGTTACAAATGTCGTCAGACCCTTCTGAAGTGGTGGGAGAGCTTCCAGCTCTCAGTCACTTACCCAGGTGACAAAACCACGCACACTGTGTCCCTACTAGGTACAGGACAAGGCTGGGGTTGATCCTCAGCATCAGCAGGGTACAAAGCTTCCAGAAGGTCACAGTGCTGAACAATGATGGACGTGGGCAGGTTGAATGGGCAGAAGGTCAGCCACCAAGTCTGAATTTGGAGGGGGGCAGAAGGAGTTTTGGAGGTCCCAGTCCATGATGCCTTGGTGGGCTCAGCCACTGCTTCATCTAAAATCTGATCCTAGGATTTCCTCTCTTCTCTCAGTGAAGCTGTAGGTCTGGATCCACAATGGGAAATGTTGTTGGCCATTGTGAACTTGGGGGAGATCCCGAATCCACCTGGGAGGCAGAAATGCTGGAGAAGAGCTGACCCTGTTAGGCAAACAGCTACACCAAGGTGACTATTTCTTCTCTCCATCTTCCAGGTTTCCCTGTCAGCACCTTGTCCATCTGGTTCATCACGTACTGTGGAGTGCAGCTGATCAAAGAGCGTGAGCGCATCCTGGCCATCGAGGAGGAGAGATGTGACAAAGCAAAGGTGGAATAGTGGGAGGCATCATCAGGCTTGTCCCAAAGCCTCATCTCCCCTCCTGCCACCTCTGTCAGGCCAGCCACTGGCAAAGGCTCTCCAAGCACTCCTGACAATCAGACTGCTGTAGCTCACCCATGCAGAAGTCACCTGGAAGGTGCAGATCACCCTATTGCTGCAGGAAAGGTTTTCTATAAGAAATGGTGGGTGTTCCTCAGGCTCCCCATGCGTGGCAGACTGCTGAGGTAGGCTCCCAGGACATTTCTTTAATGCCAGAAAGAGCCATCCCCATCATTTTTATGACCCTCTGACGTTATGAAGACCTAGAGATTTCACCCCCCTGCTTCCCATAACACTCAGTCCACCAGCACTTGGCTCTCCCACCAGACCTGAGGCCTGTGTCTCCCAGAGGACACTCTCCAAATCCCACAGCTGGAGGTTTTGGGGTGGACCTTACATGAGAAAGGGATTAGCTGGAGCTAAGCCTGCTCTGAGCAAACCTTCTCCAGGTCCCTTCCAGCCCAAGCATCCCATGTTTCTCTCACTACAAGAAATGTTCAGCATCTACTGTCACCTGTGGTTGGGCAGTAAGGACTGTGAAACAGCTCAGCATGATCTACACCTACCAAGAGGCTAATAAATAAATAGTGCAGTCTTTATAGCAAAGGGAAGAAGGACCAGGAATGGCACAGTGCAGGGTAATTATCTCCCCACCACTGTCAGTGGTGCAGAGTGATAGCTGCTACAGCCTCTGCAAAACAGGTCCCTTCAGTGCTAAATGTCTTGAAAAAGATGATGGAGAGCCCATGTCAGGCATAGTTAATGAGAGTGTGAGAGTCTTACCTGCTTCACAGCCATTGCACGTTGTGCACACCTCTCCTGGGGAACAGGCATGCTGAAGAAACACAACACAACTGCTTGGTCCTCAGGCCCCAGCTCAGACCCAAAGAACCCTGGGTCTGAGACTGATGTGACCACCCTGCTGTGATGTGTGTCCTGGGACTCAAACCAGGTCCCACTTGCATATTTGTTTTACACACCATGGACAAAGATTTCAACTCACATTCCTGTCTGTGGCTGAGGAATAGAAGATGCTGTAGCCAGCTTGCTCATCTCCAGCCACCCATCCCTTTACTCAACTGATTTTGGTGCACTCAGCCTGAGCCCACAGCTCCATGGCTGCAATGAGCACACACACATATGTACAACCTAAGGAGAAAGACTATCAATGCCAGGCAGTGACTTGGGGCTGGGTGGTGGAGATGGAAAGCCCATGATAACCTCCTTGGAGAAATAGGCTTTGGGACACTGCATGGAGGGGGGGGGAAATGTACAAGGTGCCTTGGAGGAAAGGTGAGTTAATAACTGAAAAATAGCTCTGTCTCTCTTGCACTTTAGAGTAACTTCCAGTGGCCTTATGTCTGAGTTGTGTCAATGTTTGGAGAGGGCAGAGCCTGGACCACTTTGCAATGTGGGTCAGGATGCTTTGTGCTGGTATTCTGGATTCCCTGTGGGTGAAACAGGATCGGTTCCTAGCCAGCTTTCAACTCTGCCAAAGCCATTTGTGGTGTGTCTGATAAATGTCATCTGTTTATGTAGTAAATAAACGTTGGACATCTATGGTGCCTGCTGCTCATCACTGTCATGCTGCTGTAGTGCAGGTGGCACCCTGGGTAGTGCCCTGCCATCGATGCTGAGAGACACAAGGATCTGTTTGCAGGTCCTCACCTCCCACCCCTAGTAGTAACTCAAGGCATTGTTGAGTTTAACAGACACCCACCTTAGAGACATCACCAGACTGGAAGTTTGGCTGCAGTGTGATGCACAGTCACCTTTCTTTTGACTTCACCTTCCTACTGGTGAAGTGTCATGAGCCTGCTGCCCTCAAACTGTCATCTGTGTAGTTTTTAAGTTAGGTTGTATTTCTGGGAACCCATCCAGAAGTGTTGGCAGTAAGGACAGGCTTTGGGCCTTGGTGGTGTCCCAGGCATGAAAGCCCTTCAGAGGGATGGACAGCAGGGACAGGGAGGGGATTGTCCCTCTCTGCTCTGCCCTCCTGAGGCCCCAGCTGGAGTCCTGTGTCCAGAGCTGGGGCCTCAATACAAGGAAGATGTGGGACTGTTGGAGAGGGGTCAGAGGAGCCACAGAGATGATCAGAGGGCTGGAGCAGCTCCCCTGTGAAGAGACGCTGAGGGAGCTGGGCTGGTTCAGCCTGGAGAAGAGAAGGCTGAGGGGCGACCTCATTGCAGCCTTCCAGTCCCTGAAGGGAGCAGAGAAACAGGAGGGGAATCAGCTCTTTAAAAGGGCAGAGACTGGCAGGACAAGGGGGATGGAGTGAAGCTGAAGGAGGGAAGGTTTAGATGAGATATTAGAGGAAAGTTCTTTACAGAGAGAGTGGTGAGGGGCTGGAAGGGGCTGCCCAGAGAGGGGGTGGGTGCCCCGTCCCTGGGGGTGTTCAAGGCCAGGTTGGCTGGGGCCCTGGGCAACCTTGTGTAGCTCCAGGCCTGGAGGTTGGTGTCCCTGCCTGTGGCAGGGGGGTTGGAGCTCTGTGATCCTTGGGGTCCCTTCCAACAGCTGAAGCCACCCTGAGCTGCCAAGACCAAGGGCTCTGTCTGTGTGGGTGACTCAGCTCCGGTCCCTGTTTGCCTGGGAGGACAAACAAGAGTCACCCACCTCCTGGTGCTGAAGTGGGTGACTCACATGGCAAATCCCAGTGACTCTGCATTGCCCTCCTGACTTGGATACTCCGGGTGAGAAAATAACCCATTCACTAAGGATCTAAATTTACCCATCAGCTGCGTCTGCTGGAGCTGCCAGGAGGAGCTAATCTTAGACATCGGGGGATTGATATGTTAGAGAGACAGTTCATGGAAGAACTTGGGCTTTATTCCCCTTTGTCTGACGTTATCCCCTTGTTTACCACCTCTGTGAGAAGCCCAGGGGCTCTGGTGGCCAGGAGCACCCCAATGATGTTCTCTCAACCATGTGTCACCGTTCAACATCAGTATCAATACAGTGATAGGTGATTTATATATACAAATAATATATAAATAAATATTATAATATATTATATAATCTATAAGTATATAATAATAGAATAATTATATAATAAAATAATTATATATATGATTATATATATAATATAAATATCTAATATATATATATCTCCAGCATCATGTAGGAGACTCTCAGCATACGCCTCTATGAAGTGGGATTTATCAGCTGCTGATCTCTCCCCTGGAGAAGGGTATCTCATCTGAGCTGGTTATTACCAGCCTGTTAGGCAAACCTGCCTGAGAAGCCAAGAAAAGCAATTATTTATTGCCACTACAAATCCTAATTAACAGCCTAATTAATAGCACTGGGCACTCTCTTGTTCAGCCTGACGTGGCTGTAAATCCTGCATCCACCTTTCTTGTTCCTGAATTTTGTAGGGGAGGGGAGAGATCCTGCCACACTACATCCCCTTAGGATGCTTTCCATGTACCCTCACCCACTACCATGTCACGGGGGGACTATCGCCCACTTAGAGACACTCTTAGTATCTGACTTTTAGTGCACTGGAAATCACTAGCTGTAGTCTGGTTATACCTGGATAGCTGAGGGTTATCTCAGAACAGCCCACCTCATTCCAGGCTGGGTTGTCTACAGCAGCAGTCAGTGTTCTCAGGGGAGAGAGAGTTCACCCACCCAGTTGTTCATGGAGAAAAATGAAGAGTAACTGTGGTCACTGCTCACCCTGTCACATCCACATGTCATGTCATAGAACCCCAGACTGGTTTGGGTTGGAAGGCACCTCAAAACCCATCTAGTTCCAAACCCCTGCCATAGGCAGGGACACCCTCCACTAGCCCAGGGTGCCCAAAGCCCCATCCAACCTTAAACCCTGCCAGGGATCCAGGGGCAGCTACAGCTTCTCTAGGGGACCTCTACCAGGGCCTCCCCACCCTCACAGGGAAGGATTTCTTCCTTTAATCTGAACCTCCCCTCTTTTAAAGCCACTGCCCCTTGTCCTGTCACCCCCTGCCTTTGTAACCAGTCCCTCTCCATCAATCAGATATGTCCTTAGCTCTCAAGTCCAGGAAGGTTCAGACCAAGCCCCTCACAAATCCCACCGACTTCCCTGCACATAAACAGGTTGTCAAAGGGCAGCGACCAACCAGTGTGAACCAGTGAAACCTGGGAATGAAGGAAGACCCACAAGTGAGGAAGGACTCTGGGAAGGGACAAGCTGAGGCTGCATTTTAGCAGCAGCACCTCATGACACGAGGAATGTGGAAGCAAACCTTGGATGGCAGTGAGTGCTGAGCAGCACAGCAAGAAGGAAAACAAGCCAGGGCTCAGAAGAGATTAAAGGCAGAGGGGGGGTGGTGGGGGGAAAATCACAGCTGGTAGCACGACAAAGCAGAATTAAGCTTGGGAAAGTGGGGACCGAATGCAGAGGGAAGGGAGAGGGGAGGATGGGGATGGCCAGCCCCAGATGTTTGGGTGCAGAGAAACATTCCTGGAGTTCGAGCCTGTTCAAAGATCAGCACTTGTCATCTGATCCCATCACAGAGGAGCAGCACAGCAGAAGAGCTTGTGATGTGAGATCCAAAAGCAGCTCATCATTATTTCCCAGCTATACTGGTACCTCCCAGATGCTGCTGGAACCTCACCCATACCATAGGTTTTCATACCAGTACAGCTCCCTCCCTCTTCCCACTTACTTAGATACCCATTATGACACAAAGCACCTTTATAAATACATCCACACCAGCATATAAGGGTTTATAATCACTTTAAATACACCAAGAAGAGTGGCTTGTATCTTTTGCATAGACTTAATTAAATCAATAATTAAATCTCTGCCATCACTGAATGTCAGACAGCCTGGAGGGTCCATAGTAACAGAGATTAAAACAGATTCAGATTTACCTATATGTAAAAATCATTATAGCTACTCTGCTCACCCATGTCTGTCAAAACCAGTTTGCTACTTGTTGAGCTCTGTGGGAAGAGCTGGACTTGGACCAGCCATCTGAGGTCCCATGAGACTTCCTAGACATCCGTGGGCATGCAAGCAGGACACAAGACTTGCTGGAGTTTTCAGCCTTTCTGGAGCATCAGTTCAAGGCCAGGCAAGTTGTTCTGCTGCAGCTCTAGACTTCAGCATGGGAATGATGAATCTCAGTTGGCCTTATCATGAGACACTCAACTCACAAGAAGACACGTGCCCTCCCCATCTACTCTGCCCTATCCCTCTACTCTGTTTGGGCCCCACCTGGAGTATTGTGTCCAGTTCTGGGCTCCCTGGTACAAAAACCACAGGGATCTCCTGGAAAGAGTCCAGCAGAGATGACTAAAGGCCTGGAGCATCTCACCTGTGAGGAAAGGCTGAATGAGCTGGGGCTGTTCAGCCTGGAGAAAAGAAGACTGAGGGGGGACCTTATTAATGTCTATAAATATCTTAAGTATGGGATGCAGGGGGAAATGGGCAGCCCCTTTTCAGTGTCTGTGGGGACAGGACAAGGGGCAATGGCTGCAAGTTGGAGCACAGGAAGTTCTGCACCAATAGGTGGAAGAACTTTTACACAGTGAGGGTGACATAGCCCTGGGACAGGCTGCCCAGGGGGTGTGGAGTCTGGACACCGCCCTGTGTGCCCTGTCCTAGGGACCCTGCTTTGGCAGGGGGTTGGACCTGATGATCTCTGGAGGTCCCTTCCAACCCCTACAGCTCTGTGATGATTCTGTGATTCAGTTTAGATGTCCTAATCTGTGAGTTGAAGCCCAGCACTGCACTCTACTTCTGTTCTGCCCCACACCCTCTCCCTGTCTCCGAGAGGTGAGAAAGATGGGTGTATTAATGATGAGCTGCCCAGAGACTGTGCCATTTGGGGTCATACATCTATTACAGGCCACCCACCCCCCAGACTCCTCAAGTCTCCTCCTTCAGTGAGGCTTTTCAAGTAAGACTTCTGAAGTAACTTCTAGCACAGGTCTCATAACCCATATAAGTGAAGGGGTGTAAATAAACAGCTTTATCTTCATATCCCACCCTATTCCAGACACTGGAAAGTGACTCCAGAGGTTAATAAAAGACAAACTTGAGCAGCCCTGGGAGTGAGCTGGTGGGAGTGGGGATGCCACAAAGCCCACATAAGACGCTCCCTTATTACATCTTCCCAGCTTTGACTTCACAGCCTATTTTTAGCACAGCAA
The DNA here is from genome assembly GCF_964237585.1 of Gallinula chloropus. Classification (NCBI taxonomy): domain Eukaryota; kingdom Metazoa; phylum Chordata; class Aves; order Gruiformes; family Rallidae; genus Gallinula; species Gallinula chloropus. The sequence goes on along the minus strand of NC_140086.1, from coordinate 160,576,199 downwards.
AAGGTTTAGCAGTTTGGGACCCGTCGGTTTAGTGGTGTCAGGGGAAGGTGCCAGCTCTCTCTGCCATTCATGACCCAGAAGGTGGATTTGGATGTTTGATTCATCTGGAGGAGGATGTTTCCCAAGCAGATGGGTCACACTCATCTATACCCCCCCGTCATGGGACAGCAGCAAAAAGCTCCTGCTCTCTCCTCTGTGACTCATGACAGACCCTTCCTGAAGCATCAGTGCTGGAAGTACAGCTGTTCCCCCAGCCCCCTCCCTTCCTCCTTGTCCAATGTGCCCTATTAAAGAGTGATCAGCTTACACATGCTCTCGTATGGATTCCTTAAGCTTTGTAGCGCTGTGGCTATATATATATAAAGCCCTTACTCTGGAAACTGAAGCACACAGACAGCTGCAGTAGTAGAGAGCGTTTCACATTCCCAGTGTGCTGACAGCCTGGAAGCAAGGAAGACCTGAGAGACCTGTGCTGAGTGAGTTTCTTTCTTTACTAAGGGCTCAGGCATAGATATATACGTGACTATATAGACATATATAAAAGAATTGGGGGGGGGAAAAGGAGCAGTTACTCTTCACCATGGGGTTGCCTTTCGATCAAGTGGAAGAATTGCGTCTCTACCAGCAAACTCTCCTCCAAGATGGACTCAAAGACATGCTGGACCACAATAAATTTCTGGACTGTGTCTTGAAAGTCAAGGGGAAGGAGTTTCCCTGCCACCGGCTGGTGCTGGCAGCTTGCAGCCCGTATTTTCGAGCGATGTTCCTCTCAGACATGGAAGAGAGCAAGAAGAGGGAGGTGAGTTTGGAAGATGTGGATCCAGATGTCATGGGAAAGATCCTCCATTATATCTACACCTCTGAGCTGGAGATCACAGAGCAAAATGTCCAGGACATCTTCTCCGTGGCCAACATGTTCCAGATCCCCTCCATCTTCACGGTCTGTGTGTCCTTCTTGCAGAAGCGGCTCTGCCTCAGCAACTGTTTGGCTATCTTCAGGCTGGGCTTGATGCTGGATTGTGCCAGGTTGGCTGTAGCAGCTCGGGATTTCATTTGTGATCGCTTCGCACTGGTCTCCCGGGACGAGGAGTTCTACCAGCTCTCCCCCGATGAGCTGATTGCCATCATCTCCAGTGACTCCCTCAACATCGAGAAAGAGGAGACTGTCTTCGAAGTAGTGATGAAGTGGGTGGGGACCAAGGACCGTGAGAGCAGGCAGAAGGCCTTGCCTGTCATCTTTGAAAGCATCCGCTTCCGCCTGATGCCCAATGACTACCTCAAGGACCACGTGGAGAAGCACGCGGTGGTGAAGTCCAGCCCGGAGCTGCTTAAGAAGCTTCAGATGGTGAAGGATGCCCAGAAAGGCAAATTCACTGTGGTGAAGAAGAAGAAAGTGAAGAAAAGCAGTGAGAAGCAAGAAAAAGACAATGTTGTCAATGGAGCAGTAGATGAGGAGGAAGAAACAGAGGAGGATGGTCTCCCAGGGATCTTGAATGACACGATGCGCTTTGGGATGTTCCTCCAGGACCTTATTTTCATGGTGAGCGACAGTGGAGCAGTGGCCTATGATCCCACTGCCAACGAGTGCTATTTTGCCTCCCTGTCTACTCAAATCCCAAAGAACCACATCAGTCTGGTGACCAAAGAGAACCAGATCTTTATTGCCGGAGGACTATACTACAACGAGGACAGCAAAGAGGATCCCATGAGTTCCTACTTCCTACAGGTACTAAATTTGTCTTTCTTTTGCTTCTCTGACCACTTTGGAGCATCATCAGCCTTTAGCTTCCATGTGATGCCAATAATATTGGTTGTCATGTAATGTTAAAGTCGTGCATGAAGGTGAAACATCTGAGTTGTTTTACTAGACATTTTTACCTCTGGATTTTTATGGCAGATCCCAGTGATGGGGGGGGTTCTAGTAATTGGGGAAGGAGGCTTGAAGGAGTAGGTAAAAGAAATAACCCTTCCTGATCCAAATCCTAAGTCAGGAACCACTTTGAACAGTGTGTTTGGTCCAGCCCTGGCTGCCATAGGGCACACTAACTGCAAGGTTAGCAGCATCAGCTCTGGGTTCTGCTTTGCATCCTTTGTGTTCCCTGGTTATGACCCTCCTCCCCCCATCAAAACCCAAGGGTGGCTCTGCCAGATGCAAACAAAGAAATGGCAGCAGCTACAACCACAGAGCAAACACCCCAAGGACACAGAGTATGGCCCCACCTACCAAGATGTGCCCCATGTCCAGTGCTGTTCTTGCCCCTGGATGTGTGCTCCTTTCACCTCAAAGTCTCTGCCTGGTCCATTCCTATCATGTGCAGGGAAAAGCTGGTGTGCTGTGTTTTAGGATCCCCCACAGGAAAAGTGGTTGCTCTAACTCAGCAGTAACCAAAGCTGTGGTCAGGTCGAGCTGTGTGCAGGCAATCTGATCCTTGAGCTGTAACCCAAGAGCACTTTTGCTGTCGACAGCTGACGCGAGGCACCTACGCTTCCTGCTGACCCTGTAGGAACACCATAAACCCTCTGTCCTTCCCCCTCATACCCAAAAATCCTTTTGTTCTTCTCCCACAACTCACATATTTTCTGGGAAGAAACAATAACATGTCCAGGAAGAAGGATAGTTCCCAAGCCAGGACATACAGCCTCCATCCCTCTAGTGCCTTGTTGCATGGGTAGGGCTGTACATCTGCATCCTATGTGCAAGGACCATGCTTGTCTTCACATGGAAAGGGTCAGGCTTTGAAGCCTCTGCAGCCCATGAAACAAGAAGTCAGAAGAAGAGCATACAAGCCTAGAAAGCAGGATGGAGGAGGAAGCCAGTGGGAGTGGTGGGGGACACACTGCTTGAGATACAGCCCTTCATACTGGACAGCAGATGGATGTGGCCAGCTTCATCATGTAGGTGCATGGAGCAGGTAGACAGTCTGCTTCATATTGTGAAATCTGTGAAACAGATTTCCATCTGAAATGTATGCCTAGAGATCGATGCCCCACCAGTCTGGTTGTTGGCCAGGCAAGTTCCTTGAGCAGCAGTGAGGGTCCATCATGTCCTGGGCAGTTTCAGCACGACTACAGCAACCAGGTCAAAGGAAGTAATTTTTCTTCCTTCTCATCTTGTGAGGCCACATCTGGATGCTGGACCCAGATGTGTCCAGTCTGGGTCTGGAATGGGCCTAGCAGAGGCCACCAACATGGTCAGGGATGGAGAACAGGGTGTACAAGGAGAGGCTGAGCTGGGTCTGATCAGCCTGGAGAAGGGGAAGATCTCATTGGTGCCTGCCAGTCCCCAACAGGAGAGGACGCAGAAGAGGGATCCAGACTCTGCTTGGATTTGCACAAAGATGGGAAAAGAAACAACAGTCAGGAGTTGCAGTAAAGGGCATTTCAGTTAGTTGGGAGGTGGTGGACTACTGGAGCAGGGGTCCAGAGAGGTCCCAGATCCTCCATTCTTGGAGACATTTAATATTTGACAGCACAAAGTTCAGGTAACCCTCTGTAAGTCCAAAGCTGCACCTGCTTGAGCAGGGGCCTGGATGAAAGACCTTTGGAGATCCCTTCAACCTCAAGTACTCTGTGATTCTAAGCTGCAAACAGCAAGGTTTCTATATTCAGCACTGACTCAGTGGCAAATGCCTTGAGCATCGTGTGGCCTCCTTCCCTAGGAGCAGAGGACAGTGGTCCCTTTGTAGTTTGCTGTGGCACTTGTGTGTGGGAGGCACAGACAAGTCCCAGGGCTGAAAGGTGCCATCAGTGCCATGATGTTCCTGAACCGTTGAGCATCAGCGCTCATGGTTCCTGCATTACCAAGGGAGTCTTCTGAGCCTTTTCCAGCTGAAACTTTACATGGATGTAGACAGACAGCTGTATGATGAACCCTTGAATCACTTTGTGGATGCAGCAGCATCTCAACACCTTCTGACTCTTGTCTTAAGCCTCCTCAATTTCATGTTCCTCCTGCTGAAGGAGAATTAGGTCAGGGCAGTTTAGACTTCAGGACAGACACCAAAACACATTAATGCTGATAAACCACAGAGGTCTTGCAAATTTTGGCAGGAACAAAACGGTTCTGCTGACATTTCAGATGGAAAAGGGTGTCCTTTATTTGTCACTTCAAAGATTTATGATTTTAAACCAATGCTGAAGCCTTCAAGAAGAAGCAGGAACTCTCCCAGTGATTGGGCTGCTTGGGTCCCTGCTATAAATAACACGTATGTGGACTGCAGCTTACAAAGAGACAATAACCACAGGCACCCAGCTGAGGCTGAGCTTTTGGAGGCAGCCCAGCAAGCTGAAGCTCTTTGGCCTGAGCCCATAGCAAACAGCACTTCGGGCAATGATGCGTCACAGCTTCATCCTGCGGAGTCCCACCATACTGTCTGCAAGGCATCACTCCAGACTTAACCCATGAAGCCCTCCCTCTCTTACCAGGCTGTATTAAAAACTGTGGCCTCATTTTACAGTTCCCATCAAGCCATCATCCCCCAGAGTGCCCAACCCCATAACCTTTCACATCTTACTTCTTCTGGTGGGAGATGAGGCAATGCCCTCCTCTGCAGATGTCTGAGGATTTGCAAGGATTTGGCCAAGTGATCTAGTGGCAAAGTTTGGATCAGTTGCCCTGTCTATCAAATGGATTTAGGCAGCAAGAAGAGCTCTGGGTTTTGCAGCACCATCTCAGTTGTGTGATACCACGTTGGGTGGATGGATATTGTGTGAATACCCTTTGTGCAGACAGACACACACGTGTTTCATCTCATGAAATCTCACACACACACACACACTGAGGTGATGTGGGACAACACCAATATCTTGAGAAGCAGAGGAGGGACATGGTAAGTAATCATTTGCCAGAAAGAAGATAAATTGGTCAGAGTAGGAAGGGCTCAGGGAGGTGAGCTGTGCAGGCAGCGTTGCCAACACCAAGCTGTTACGTGGCAGAGATGAATAATATCAGGATTAAATACCACAGCAGTGTGCTACAGATGAAGGGGTTGAGGCAAAACTTCTGATTGAAGTCTTTCAGCTCCTCCAGTCCCAGAGACTACCCATTACAGGTCCAGTATGGGAGTTTCTCACTCAATGATGACCAAGTCAGGGCTTTGGTGTGCAGAGCGGAACGTATTCCTGCTGATACATCCCTGCTTTTATGCCTTGTCATAAAACATATGTCACAGGGCTTGGATTTGCACTAAGATCCCCCATCCTGCACCAGATGGTAAGGCACAGGCAGGGACTGACACAGCAGAAAGTGCCTGCTGGGGTGACCAAGCTGTGGGTAGGAACAGACTTTGCCCTCAGCCTCTGAACCCTTAGTTTTGATAAGCAAATGGGCCAGGTGAGCACACACTAATGACCACGTGTTTCCTTTCAGTACGACCATCTGGATGCAGACTGGCTGGGGATGCCCCCCCTGCCCTCCCCTCGCTGCCTCTTCGGGCTGGGAGAGGCAGAAAACTCCATTTTTGTGATTGGAGGGAAGGAACTGAAAGAGGGAGAAAAGACCTTGGATTCGGTCCTGTGCTACGACCGGCTGTGAGTGCTCACCTGGGAGCGTGGGGAGGAAGGTGGTTGGCAAGAGGAAGCGAAGCAGCTGCCATGCAGAACAGCATCAGGTCTCCAGGGACTGAAAGGTTTTAGAGACAGAGCTCCAACCCGACATCTAGATGTTGGGGACACTGTCTCAAGCTGTACCCTGGAGCTCTGAGCCATCCCTCTCCAGCTGCTTCGGGTTTTGTAGTTGAACCTCCAGGAGATGGAAGGTGTAATGGGGATATTATGTTACTGGTGACCAAACTTAGCAGAAGGGAGCTGTACAGAGCTGCTGGGGGGAGTTTTTCCTTCTGCTGTTGCCCATTGGTTTGCCCATAATCACAGGGCAATTAGGCAAGACTCAGAGCCCAAGCATCTCAGCTCTTAGGCAAAATAAAGGTACAGGTCTTTGGGCCTACAGCCTATATGTCTGGAAACTGTAGATGAGCCTAAAGCTACATGGACATGAAGAGATACCTCCTGAGAAACTGGTCATCCCTATTTCTGCACCAGTTTGGGGTTGGTTTTCAAAGCCTTATAGTTATATCCTTTGCTCAGCTGCCCTGCAGCTTGCTCAGAGCCTTCAACACAGCCCTGCACTGCAAAATGTGGACATACCCCCTGCAACTTCCACCATGGGTCCTTGCTGAGTGCTGGCCAACCCACCATTGCACCTCAAAGTGGGAGGCAAGGGCCAAAAAGAAGAAATTTGTCCTCATGATCTTGCACTCCTAAGTCACATCGGTTTTAATTTTTTTTATGTGATTCAGAAATCTCTGTCTCATCTGTGCCTGGCTGGTAATGCTCATAAATGAGCTGAGGTCCTGGGAAGAGTGAGGATGTGTAATCCACAGAGCCCAAGAGCAGAGGAAAACAATTAATATTAGCATAAACATTCTCCTTTTTTAATTTCCCCCTTTTTTAAGGATCATAATGTTTATTGGATCATAGAATCATAGAATGGTCTGGGTTGGAAGGGACCCCAAGGATCACAGAGCTCCAACCCCCCTGCCACAGGTAGGGCCACCAACCTCCAGGCCTGGAGCTACACAAGGTTGCCCAGGGCCCCATCCAACCTGGCCTTGAACACCTCCAGGGATGTGTCCTGCCATTATCTACCCTTTTAAAAAGCTGATTCCCCTAATGATGAGTCCTATCTCATTGGAAACCTCCCATTTTTGAGACTGAGCCAGGATCTGTGCTTGCCTCTGGGCCTGGAATGGGCCATGCACTCTAGGCCTCACCCAGCAAGCTACAAATCCTTTTTCTTCCCATCTTTCTCTGATCCAGGTCCTTCAAGTGGGGTGAAGCCGATTCCCTTCCCTATGCAGTCTATGGCCACGCAGTGGTATCACACAAGGATCTTGTCTACGTCATTGGTGGCAAAGGAAGTGACAAGTAAGTCAACAAGCAGGAGAAACAGGGGGACCGTGTGTTGGGACCTCCCCAACACAGATGCTATGGGCTGAGGAGGGTTGGATGGGTTGTGAGAGGTGGTTCCTTCCCTCTCAGCTCAGATGTCTTACTGCAGCCCTTCCCAAACCATGAGGAGTCCTACAGGGACATTAAGGGGATGGCACTGTCCTTTCAGGAGAGGGAACATGCCCTCTTTGTTGCTCACAATAAATAAATGTCACACAGATTGGGAGAGGTGCAGAGGAGCAAGAAGTGCCTTCACATTGAGGGTCTCCTGTCTCTGGCTTGTGGAGCAGAGTGGTCCTACTAGTCAAATACACACAGGTGTTTGCAATAGTGGTGCAAAGCCTCATCAAACCTGACCCCTGTCCTGACCTCCCACAGGAGGTGGGCTCAGCAGAAAAGAAGACTCTCTTGCAGAGTGTGGGACTGATTTCTTTGCAAGCCAGAAGTGTGACTTTGCCATAATCTGGCAAAGACAGGTCCTGCCCTGAAGGGATTATGGTCTGAACAGTGTGAGCATGCATATGTTCACGGACCTTATGTTGCCATCCTGGGAAACGGGCATCCCTGATGCTATTTCAGTGATGAGATGGATCAAGAGCATTGAAACACTGTCTAGAGATGCAGTTAGCTGCCTGGGACCCCATCCAGGGGTTGAGTGTTGAGCTTGTAGGACACCTACCCAAGGAGGGGATGTGTTATACACACAACTGATGTCTCCAGGCACAGGCATCCTTGGGTTCACACCCAAGAAAACACACTCATGCTGATGTAGAGGAGCAAAACCCCTTTCTAGAGACCCCATGCTATTCCCAGCAGACAACACCCCAATTCCTGCATTGAAAAGCTGCCCCTCAGCAGGACATCAAGTCTCCTTCTCTCTCATCACTCTCTAGGAAGTGCCTGAAGACGATGTGTGTCTACAACCCATCCAAGTTTGAGTGGAAGGAGCTGGCTCCCATGAAAACTGCCCGGTCCCTGTTTGGAGCAACTGTGCACAAAGACAAAATTTACGTGGCAGCTGGTGTGACTGACTCTGGTTTGACCAACTCAGTGGAAGTTTATGACATTGCCACCAACAAGTACGTACCTCAGCACACCTTCAGGGCATGGTTAAGCAAAGGGCAGCTGCAGGTGTACATTAAGCAACTTCCAAGCATTCTGGAGTTTGCTTGCAACTACCAATGCTAGTTCTTCCCAGTCTGTATTCCTTGGACAGCTGGGTATCACCAATACCACTGCAGTTGGGCTGTGGATCATCTCAGGCTCACCTTGAAAGCAGCTTCACCAACTGGTTCAGCCCTTGGGTTCCCTGTAGCTTCATCTGGGAAGCTTCACCCAGCACAATAGACTTTGTGACTTTGGGTGGGCCTTGCAGCTGCAGTCCTGGTGGTCCATGCCACAGCTTACCTACTCAATGCCAAATGAAGCTGATCTATAATGATGGAAAACTCTATTAACAGTGTATGATCCCATCCTAAGTAGACCTACACGTTAATCTGTCACTAGCTAATTTAGCTGTTGGCTCTCAATTCAAGGCCAGCCTTAATGCAGTGGTACACAGGGTGTCCTAACATGTCCCCTCTCTTGCCATGGCAGGTGGGACACATCCACTGAGTTCCTGCAGGAGCGCAGCTCGGTCAGCCTGGTGAGCCTGGCTGGGGTGCTCTACCTGCTCGGAGGGTTCGCCACGGTGGAGACGGAGTCGGGAGAGCTGGTGCCCACGGAGCTGAATGACATCTGGAGGTGATGATCAGCCCCTGGGGCTGTCCAACGCAGCATGGGAGGGATGTTTGTGGGAGACACTGAGGGAGCAGATAGTTTCTGTCTTCCTTGATGCGTTCAGTGGGAGGTAGATTTTGTTAGCCCAGCATAAGGCTTCAGGCTCGGTGCAGGGTCTCTGGGTGAGAAGCTTGCCCTGTGCTGTGCTGGAGGGCACATCAGGTGATTCCATGATCTCCCTCAGGCTCACAGAGCAGCACACCAGGGGAAAATCTGCTCCTTCAGCTTTGGAGCTGCATTAACAGCTTGCCTGGAGCTGGTTCCAGACCTCCCCTTTGGCATGAAGCAGCATTCGTGCAATGCCTGCTCTCCCAGCCAGTGCTGGGGATGGAAATCAGTCTTACATGTGAGCAGAGAAGTGGGCAGAAAGCACTTTCTGACGTAGCTACTCCTGTCCTTCACATCTGTGGTTCTAGAGCACCCTCAACAGGCACCTGCTGGCCTTCACCGAGGATGGTCAACTTTGGTGCTGCTAATCCTTTTCCCAGTGGGAAAAACTGCACTCTCCACTGTGAGACCACATGCTGATGTCCATGTCCTCTAGCCTGGTGCTGCAAACCAGGGCACACCAGGGCTGAAAGTCCCCGTGCAGCCCCCCCACAGACACCTTACAGCCAAATAGCATCTGCGGGGCGTCACACCATACACGGGGACACCCACTGCTATAGGAGAGCAGCTGAGGCAAGGGAGAAGAAATGTTTTCCTCACCATAACTGTCCATTTCTCTCTTCCCAGATATGATGAAGAGCAGAAGAAGTGGGAAGGGGTCCTCAGGGAGATCCAGTATGCCTCCGGTGCCACCTTCCTTCCTGTGCGCCTCAACGTTTTGCGCCTCACGAAGATGTAGTGAGGGGCTTTTATTGGTATTTTTTCCATGGGGTTTTGGGGCAAGGAGGGATGGGGGGAGGTGAGGCCACACTTACCAGTGGGGAGAAGTGGCATCTGGGTACATAGTAGGACATTGCACCTGTGATTGGTACCGTTTTGCTTAGTCAAATGGGAACCGGGGAGAAATCATCCTGAAGCCCAATGGGAACTTGATAACTCACAAGATAACTGGGGAAGGGATCTGGAGCCTGTAAGGAGCTGGGGTAGGCTGAAAAGCATGGAACAGTGAGCTGTTCCAGTCTCAGCAGACAGGACAAAAAAAATTCTGCTTCTTTCTCCATGGTTTGCCCCATCTACTCATCTGCTGTTGAACTTGAACCTCCCCAACCAACAGTGGAGGCAGAAAGTGGTTCCCAAGGGACTAAGATGATGTTCCCCAGAGAAGGGGGTCTGTGAAGTATTTCCCCACCTAAGGGAGCTAGAGGTGAATGAAGAGTCAAAGTCAAGTGGTACAAGAAGGAGGGGACTCCGATGGTTTCCTGGGTGATGATGGTTGTTGGGATGTCACAGTTAAAAGACCTTTGGCCATGGGCAGCAGAAACATTTTGGAAGTTACAAAGAAAAGAAAATAGTCTTACTTTTTTACCTCCACCTTGACTTTGGACTGGAGAGACACCAGGAGCAAAGGTCTGTGGGAGGAGAGGAGTTGTGCAAGTAGTAGGGTAGGAAAGGGGGAGAGAGACAGGTGGCAGGGGGGCCCAGGCACTCACCTCCAGTCTTCTGGGCTCATCACCTTCAATCACAGATCACAATGTCCTCACCTAGGGTTGGACAAGTACCATTTTTCAGGGAAAAGTTTTTTATTTATGTTGTTTCTCTTATTTTTCATTTCCTGATGAATTTTTTAAAGAGTATTCCAGTTTGCTAAACACACTGAGATCTCAGATGTGTTCAGCTCACAGAGAGCTTCCTACTGAGGAAAATGTGTTGGCTTGGGGGTTTCTTTTTTAAGTTATCCATAATGATGTTGATGTTATCCATAATGATATTACCCATCTGACCAGTGGTTTATTTAAAAATAAATTATTTGTTTTATTTCAAAAGAAATCCTGTGTTTGAGTGTTGGTAGAGCTGCCTCTGAATGTCCACAGCAACCAAACACAAGGACCAAGCAAAAGCTGTGATGAACACGAGCAGCCAACAAGCCCCATGACAAAACTTCAGTGTTCATACCCTTAACAGCTATTCTCCATAGACTTGAGGTCTAGTTTATCTAGAAAGAACCTGGATGCCTTCACAGAATCACAAGGTTGGAAAAGACCTTTAAGATCATCAAGTTCAATCATTCCTGTCCTGTGCTAAACCATATCCCTGAGCACCTCATCTACCTGTCTGTTAAACACATCCAGGGATGGTGACTCAACCCCCTCCCTGGGCAGCCTGTTCCAGGCCTTCATAATCCCATGATCCCATGAAAAGGAGTGATAATGATAATAAAAAAAAGACCATACACATATAATTGCACAATTATACTCTCAAAATGGCATGAAAACGACGGTATTGAAAATCATACCTGGCTGATTCACCTGGTTTAAAATGCAGTTTGGAACAAAACATTCCCCATCCCTGGGGGTGTTCAAGGCCAGGTTGGATGGGGCCCTGGGCAGCCTTGTGTAGCTCCAGGTCTGGAGGTTGGTGTCCCTGCATGTGGCAGGGGGGTTGGAGCTCTGTGATCCTTGGGGTCCCTTCCAACCCAGACCATTCTATGATTCTATGTTTGGAAGGAGAGACAATGTGGCATTGGTAAAGGAACCACAATCTTGTCCTGGTTTCTTTTTAAGGATTTAAAAAGTTATGGGATAATCTCCTTAGAGGTCAAATCTTAATAGTAATAACTACATTGTAATAGGAGTGAAACATTTTTACAAGGAAAAATAAATCCAAGGTGACTGGCAGGTACAAAATAGCTTATTACCAAAAAAGTGGTGGCAACAAAAACATTTGAAACAATGAAATGTGTGAAAAATTCGCTGAAATGAAGGGGAAAAAAATCAATCACCTTCTACCCAGATCTGCATAAATTCCCATAGGTGCCTCCTAAGGTAATTGGAGCTCCTTTCCAACTCCTAAGGTTCTGTGACTCTGTGAAACATGGGCCCTTCCAAGTCAATGGGAATGTTGTTGAGTCTTGATGAGTTTTCACAATGTAACTTATGGCTTAAGAAGCAGTGATTAAGACTTGATCACTCACCTCACAACTGTCCATCAGGGATACAATTAACAAGGACTTTAGTGCTCCCATGTGGTTCACATCCATTATGAAGTTGTGGGAGATACCATCAGTGACACAGGACAAGAAACCACAAAAGGAAAAATAACTGCTGTATAAATGGGCCCAGAAGAGCTCAAAGTACCCACCACTTGAGTAATGAGGGGCAAATCTCATTACACAAGCCAGCATTGGCCCAAGGCAGGCAGCAAAGTTGCACATCATCAAGTGAAAGTCTGGCCTGGAGATAGTCACCACCAGCCAAGAGGCAACTTCAGTCCAAAGGCAACCACAGATAAGGAATGACAACATGAATACTCAGAGAGACACCACTACTCACTGCATCCCATGTTTTCCCAGCTCAGATCCACTCGGTTCCAGTGGCACAGGTCCTCTGTGGTATCTTCTCCAAGCAATGCCAGCAACAAAGGAGTAGGTACATCCCAATGGTGAGGGAAAATCATTTCTTCTTCCATTAGCTTCTCAGTATCATCAGCTGATGTTAGCTGGCAAGGATCCCACAGCTCCATTTGACATCAATAAAGGCACTGGGTGCTTTTGGATGGGCTCCTTTGGTTTCTCCACTGCTTACAGAGGAGAAACTCAGGGAGCCCCAGCTTATAGCTCCCAGAATCAGAAGGACCCAGGAGCTCAGCCCTCACCAAGCCCCCTCTTCCACCCACTTATCACCCTTCCCTGAAGAACTCTTTCCTGCTGGCCCCACAGAACTCTCACACACACATCTCCACCAAACACAAAGGCTATCTGTGTGATGCTACAGCAGTGGTGAGCAGCCCATGGGAGGCCCATCCTGCTGGGCTCTTGACTCCTCCTCACGTAATTCCCTATAAAAGAAAGTGCACAATGAAGGTGACAAAGAAAGTGGGGGACCTTTAGGTTTTCTTTTATAAAAGACAAATCGTTTATTGATTCAGTCCTTCCACTTGCAACCTCTTTGGTAACTGTCGTAACATTTCCAGACTGGGAGAACGCAGTGGAAAAGCCCAATTTTGACCTCTCACCACTTTTAAAGAGCTCAGTGACCCCTGACGTGCCTTGGTGAGAGGCCAAAAGCAGGTTTCAAAGCATGGCCAGGGTTCTGGCCTCTTAGGGACAACCCAGAACAGCCTATGATGACTCATCTTGCTCACGGGTGGCCCGGAGAGCAGCCTCAGCACCCCTAGGCAAAAGACGGCTCAGGACAGGGATACACATTGAGCCCTTGGTGCCAAGGCTGACTGTGAGCTGTGCTCTGGAAGGCAGCTTTGATGCACCTCTTGGGACCTGCCAGACATTGGCCAACAGAGCTGTCAACAAAGCAAGACTTGCCTGTTCCTGCGGAAGGCGATGACTTGGCCTAGTTGGCCCCATGCTGATGCACCAACCCGACCACCTCAGCCTCCCCCTCATCACACCATCCCAAAGAGAGTAACTGCTGTACTTGGAGTTAAAGATAAACATATATTGATTACACATGGTCATAAAAAAAAGTAATAATAATAATAATAATAATAATAATAATAATAATACATTTCCTAGAACATTACTTAAGATGCTCCTGAGAAGCATCCAAGCTTCCCCTCCCCGCCTTCCCTTATCTATACAGAATAAAGTGCTTCATTTAGTTTGTTCACACTAGTAGAGCCACCGATTACACTCTTTTAACTTGGCATGTTTGGGCAACTGATACTGAATGTGCCATAAAATAATACAAAGCCAAACACCAGGCATGAGAAACCAGTTCTGAGGCAAGTGCTTGGGGTTTCATCCATCTCCTTCAAGTTCCAAGCTACTGAGGTTGTTCTTCATTGTGTTGTTTTGTTGTTGGTGGTGGTGGTGGTGGTTTTTTTTTTCCTTTTTTATTATTATTATTTTCTTCCTTTGCAAGTTTGACCCAACTCCTGTCATCATTACATGTCACTAGGCAGGGCTGTGTCTGGGGAAGCTCTCTCCGTCCGTGTGAACAAAGGGCGTCTGTCCGTCCATCCTTCCCTCTTGGCTTCAGGCAAGCCAAGAGTTTGAATCAGTGGAGTTGTCTAGCAGCGGATGCTCGTCTCTATTGCACTGTCACAGCCGTTCCCACCCACCGGCTGTCCATCCATCATGACCTTCCCACCACGCTGGGGTTATGGCTGTGGTCCGAAGGGCCAGCCATGCCTCATGGACATTATGAGGCTAACTGGTCTGTGCTACCAGGCTCCTGGGAAATAGATAAACCAAAAAAAAAACCCCAAAAATGACCCTCCCCACATGACTTCCCTCCCTCCCCAGAGTTCAAATGGAAGTTGGGGGGGGGAGGAACCCAAAAATTCAAACATGGACAGGTCTGGGGTTAGTTGGTGTGGGCAGAGTCATCGGCTGGATGTTGCATTGCGGTATATTCATGAAGAGCGTCATGGAAATCAAGCCCCTCTCCACCCTTGTGGTCTGGTGAAGAAGGGATGGGAGAGATTAAGGTGCAAGAGTTAAACAAAATAAAATTTGAAAGAAAAAAAAAGAAAAATTAAAATAATATAAAAAGCTTGAAAACAACGGACCCAACTCCCCCATCTCCTGTCCCATCTAACCCACCAGGTGCCAAGGGGGAGGGGGGTCTGACTGGGATGGTTTTGGGATGAAGACACTGTGGGAGTGACTTGTTTGAGCTCTTAGTACATTAACGAAAACCAGACATGAAGAGAAGACATGGGGGCCAAATAAGGGTGTAGACGAAAGGGCTTGGAGGCCACGTAGGGCTCCTGGGAACTGCCCAGGCCTTGGAGAAGGGGAGGGAGCAGCAGGGATCTGGTTCTCCAAAGTGCTGTGTGCATGGTCACATCTCGACGTCTCCAAGTGGCTCTCTGGGGAGACTCTCAAAGGGGTTTGGACGTGGTTGGGATCAGTCACTAGGCTTTCCACCAGGCTTCTAGCCTCAACGAAGAGCTCTTGTCTTGCAGTGACATCCAAGCTGGACAGGTTATCACCAGGAGAGGATGAACTGGGACAGGGACGGGAAAAGCCACCTCCGGGTACAAGGGAGCACATGTTGCTGTGGGGTTTGCTTGGGGGTAGAAGTCTACCAGCCAGGAAGGTTGATAGGCTCTGGCACAGAAGAACCTACAGGCAAGGTGAGTCCTCCTTGGGGTGCAATAGTCCCATGCCATGTCAAGGCTGTGTGAGGGGAAAGAAATGCTAGGGAGCCTGAGGGGATGGGTTCTGGGAGGCAACAGAGGAGGACAGAGCATGGACCACTCTACTGAGGCCCTCCAACACCTCCAAAGGAATCAGTGAAGGCTTCTCTAAAGCAATTGTCTTCCAGTGTGGGTCACTGTCCCTTCAGAAAGCCAATGGCCTCAAGAGCTGAGCACCCAGATCCCTCACAAGAGTGTGTTTGAGAAGGCTTTGCACCATCCCAATAAGCCCCAGGGTCACAGAGGAAGCAGTGGAACCTTTCGTACCCATCTGAGAAGGTCAATATGGCAGTTCTGCCATAGCATCCTCCCTTTGCTCAAAGAAGATGGAGATGAGGGTGAGCTCACTGGTACTGACTGCGGTGCTGGGGACCCACAGGATCCCAGCCTACCTAAGGATGAGAAGCAGTTTGTTGCTCTGTCATGCCAACATCCACAAGAGCAACCAGAGATGTCAGGCACAGGGAGGCACCACTCAATAGGAGAGGACACCAGTCACCTAACCCACCACCTCCAACAGGAGTCAGGAGAATGGTGAGTGGTGCCCCTGTCCCATCCCTATCAGGACAATGCTCCTGGCATGTCTCCAGTCAAGCATGTGGCTGAATTCTCACATTTCTGCAGGGATGGCCTCAATGCCTCCCAAGTGTTCTGCTGGTTTGGTCCAGGAGATGAAGCAGCAAGACCTCTTGCAGAGCCAGATGTGGCTCATCCTTCCCAGCACCCTGCTGCCACCTAGACTGCAGTGCAAATGAGAAAGGGCTCCTGCAGCCCGCTCAGTGCCCTCTCTTCCTTCTTGCCTACCAACAACCCTGCTCACCACCTTCTCTGTGACCTGACCCATGTCCACAGGCATCCACAGCACTGATGTTGGGAGCAAGGCATTGGCAGTAACACATCCCATCTCTTGTCCAGAACCTCTACCCGTGCTAGATGCTCTACAGCTCCTGCAGCTCTCCTTGACCCCAGTGGGGACTTTCCCTGGGTGGGGAGACCACACAGCCACAGTCAGGTCAATGCACGACATCCTGGGACAGAGCACAGCAGCAAGAGATCCAGCTTAGACCCCAGTGTCCAACAAGAAGGTGACAGCAAAGCCTTCCTGCTGTCCTCCTCTGCCAGCATGAAGCCAGCCTCAATATGTGAAACTGAAGACCAGACAATGTGGCCAGAGAAGTGCTAACCAACACCATGGGGCATCACCAAACCAACCACAGCCCTTACTGGTCCCTTCTGGTCCCACCAAGCCAGGTGAGGGCTCTGGCTGCAACCCCATGGGGAGAGTTAAAGCTTGGGAGAGCGATGTGGGCAACAAGCTGGAGCATGGGACATCATCATCAGGCTGAACACGATCTTGCTTTAGGTCTAAACCTTGTAATGGGACCCAGCCTGGAGCTCACCCATTGGTCAGCAAGGGTTTATTCAGATTGTTAAGGCACTATTCTGGGCTGATTCTGCCAAGAAACGGCGGAGTCCCACTCCTCCATCCTGGGTTGCAGCAAAGCCACCCTCCCCCACTGGTCCCAACGCCATCTCAGCTCTCCCACCTGCCAACTCCAGAGCATCTCCAGGAGCTCAGCTCCCGCTGGCATTAGCAGAAAGGGCACCCCAGAGCCCAGCTCCCTCAGGGCACCTCAAAAATGCACAGCAGAGGGCTGCCAACGCCCCACGAGATGATGCCACCAGCGCTTTTGTGCTTTCACCTATTAGGGAGGAAAAACCCATCACACAGAAGGAAGACACAGCAAGAGCTGCTAAGAGGAGCAAGCTTTCCAACAGGGACATCTCCCTGCTCGCCACAGGCTACCAGCAGACAGGACTTGGGGGAGGGAAAGGGGGTTTCCTCCACAGTGCCCACCCCTCAACCTCTTGAACTGCAAGGAAGCTGAATGGAAAGCCCAGCTTTACAGTACAGGGATTCAAGCACCACTAGCTAGATTTCAGCTAAATATCAACGTGCCGGTGGGCGTTCCTTTGGCCAGCAAACTCAACCCTGGATGGCAGAGCATCCTGCTCCTCCAAGCCCTGCCAGTATCCCAGCATGAAGATGAAGCAGATACCTGGGAAGATGAAACAGAGAGCGATGCCTTTTACCTACACCCTTAACAGACGGACAGCGGTTCCCTTCCCAACATCCACGTTCTTCAGGGAGCGGGGTGGGGGGGGCTTCCTCCTGCTTCCCCTCCCCGTGGAGAATGACAGGTGAGAAAAAGGAAATAATAAACCCCCCCCCAAAAAAATCCCAAAATGAGGAGGAAGAAGGGTAGAATGCAAGCAAAGCCTTGGCTCCCCAGGGGGGAGGCATTCCCAAAGGGCAGAGCAGTCCGTGCGGGCACATGGCTGGGGTAGGGTGGGGGCACCTAGTTGTTGTTCGAATTTATCCTCCCTGCAGAAAACAGGGGAGGGGGCGGCGGTAGGTGAGGAGGAGGAGGAAGGGTCTGTGGAAGGGGATGAAGCAGCGGCAGGGGGAGCGGGGAGACGCCGGGGCCGGGGGGCAGTGATGCCGGGCTGGTGGCAGGTTGGGGGGTGGCTGTGTCCGAAGCCAAGGGGTTGCTGACACGGAAACATTTCTCCTTGTGGGCTTTGAGCATGTTGGAGAAGCGGAAGCGCTGGCCGCAGACGTCGCAGGGGTACGGCTTCTCGCCCGTGTGGGTCCGGCGGTGACGCTTCATGTTGGGCCGGCTGGTGAAGCTCTTCCCACAGATCTCGCAGATGTAGGGCTTCTCGCCTAATGGTGGGGGCAAAGGCAGGTGAGAAGCTGGGGGATGGACCGTTTACTCCCCTCCCACCCCCCCCCAAAACCCCATCCTGCCACCCAACTGAAGATGCCGCCCCGTCCCGTTGCTCGTTCCCTGAGTTGGGAACCAACCCCCAACCCTGAGGGGTTGGGGTCACACAATCACAGGGCTGGAAAAGACCTCTAAGATCATTGAGTCCAACTGTTCCTGTCCTATGCTAAATCATATCCCTGAGCACCTCAGGGATGTTTAACCTGTCTGTTAAACACACCCAGGTTCGGGGACTCAACCCCCCCTCCGGGCAGCCTGTTCCATCTCCTGATACCCCTTTTGGTGAAGAACTTTTCCCTCACATCTGATCTGACCCTGCCCTGGGGCAGTTTGAAGCCATTTCCCCTTGTCCCATCTCCTGTCACCTGGCTGAAGAGACCATCTCCCACCTCTCTGCACCCTCCTGTCAGGTCAGTGTAGGCAGTGATAAGGTCTCCCCTCAGCCTCCTCTTCTCCAGCCCAGACACCCTCAGCTCTCACCCGTGTGCGTCTTCATGTGCTCGTCGAAGTACTGCTTCATGTTGAAGTCCTTGCCACACCACTGGCACATGAACTGCTTGTGGCCAATGTGGATGCTCATGTGGGAGCGCAGCTGGTACTTGTACTGGAAGCGCTCGTTGCAGTTCTGCAGGGGTGGGAGAAGGGAGGTGAGCTGCTGCTGAGAACCCAAAACACCCCTGATATCCCCCCAAATCACCAGCATGTTGGAGCAGTGCAGAAAGGAACCCAAAAGAACCCAAATTAATGTTTGTTGGGGACATACCCAGCCAGGTTTGCAGGCTGGATGGGCTTGGGGTGAGATGCAAAATCCAGGTACTGGATGGACAGATTGTGGCACCGGGCAAGTTTCATTATAAGGTTGGTGGGACCCTCAAACCAGGAGGGAATGCAAAGTTTGGAAGAACATGGCAGCATCCCTACAGCTGCGTTGGCAGAAAGCATAGGGGAAGCCCCAAGCTGGGGAAGATCTTTCCAACCAAGACAGCATCTTTGTACCCATTTGGGAGGATACAGGGCAACACATAGGGTCTTACCTCACATTTAAAAGGCTTTTCCCCAGAGTGCTGGAGAGAATGGACCTTGAGGGACATGCTGCGCTTGAAGGACTTCCCACATGTCTCACAGGTGAATGGCATGTCCTTGGTGTGAGCTGAAGTGGAGAGCAGCAGGGTCAGGGACCTTCCCCACACCCCGAGCATCCATCTCCCCAAGCCCTGGCTGCTCTACTCCCAACACCTCCACCCAACCCAGCAAACCAAAATCCATCTCAGGAAGCATTTATCAGTCTGCTTATTGCCCTTATTGTCCACCAAATGCTGCTTCTCTGGATCTCTTTGGTGCCTGCAAGCCCTGGGGGACCTGATTGATGCCATCTGCAATGTGCTTTTCGAAGCCCAGCACAAGGTGCAGCCTGGTTCTCTTTTACAAGGGAAGGATGGTTACATTCCAAACCTTCCTCTGATCCCTTCTGAAATCCCAAGGCCCCCGTGTTGACCTGAGAAAGCCCACCCAAGAGTAAGGCCAGCCCTAAAGTCCCACCATGACAGTGACAAAACACCACCCTCCATTGCCCTAACAATGGATGAACACCCCTAATGAGATCTCCCTGTGCCTCCTGCACTCACCAACCATGTGTTTGCGCACGTGAGCCATGGTGTAGAACTTCTTCTCACAGATCTCACAGGAGAATTTCTTCTCAGCGTAGCCGTGGACAATCTTATTGTGCTCGTGGAGGGACCAGAGCTTCTTGAACCCCTTCCCACATGTCACACACTGCAAAGAGAGAGGGAACGGATAGGGGAGCAGGGGAACACACACAGGCACTGCCAGCACTTTGGGTTTGGCAGCTGTCACAGAGTCACAGAATTGTTGGGGGTGGAAGGGACCTCCAGAGATCATCAGGTCCAACCCCCTGCCAAAGCAGGGTCCCTAGGACAGGGCACACAGGTCGGTGTCCAGATGGGGCTGGAATATCTCCAGAGAAGGAGACTCCACACCCCCTGGGCAGCCTGTCCCAGGGCTCCCTCACCCTCACCAGGAAGAAGATCTTCCCCAGATTGGTGTGGAAATTCCTGTGCTTCAACTTGAGCCCATCGCCCCTTGTCATGTCCCCACAGACACTGAGAAGAGGCTGGTCATTTCCCCCTGTGTCCCACCCTTCAGATATTGATAACCATTGATCAGATCCCCTCTCAGTCTTCTTTTCTGCAGGCTGAACAGCCCCAGCTCACTCAGCCTTTCCTCATAGGGGAGATGCTCCAGGCCCTTCATCATCTCCGTAGCCTCCTCTGGACTCTCTCCAGGAGATCCCTGTCTTTTTTATCCCAGGGAGCCCAGAACTGGACACAACACTCCAGGTGGGGCCTGACCAGGGCAGAGTAGAGAGGGAGGATCCCCTCCTGTGACCTGCTGGCCACACTCCTCTTGATGCCCCCCAGGATCCCATTGGCTCTCTTAGCCCCCAGTGCACACTGCTGGCTCATGGCCAACCTGTCACCCACCATGACCCCCAGGTCCTTCTCTGCAGAGCTGCCCTCCAGCAGCTCATCCCTCAGCCTGTACTGATAATCAGCTCAATCCACTGAAAAGGAACGTCACTACCAAACCTACAGCTAAGACAGATATAATAAAACTGTAACACCCAGCAAGTCAGCTACAGACCCTGTCACTTCAAAACCTCCAAAACTCAGATTTCTACCCACTGGATGAAGAAGGGACAATGACTTTCCAGGGAAGGACACAGCATCTCCATCAGTGTCTGTGTTAGGGCTTGTGTAAGCAGCCACTCATGGACCAAGACTCTATTCCCAGCTGGGGGTTTTATTCTTGCACACAATGAAGCTGTTACATTAAAAAAAAAAACCAAAAAAACAAAACAAAACAAAAAAAAACCAAACCCAAACAACTATCTGTGAATTAGAAGGCTGCAAAGAATGTAGGAATGAGGAGAATCCAAGCCAGGGCAGCAGAATGGTCTAATGTTGGAAGGGACCAGACAGTTCCAACCCCCTGCCACAGGCAGGGCCACTAACCTCCAGGCCTGGAGCTACACAAGTTTGCCCAGGGCCCCATCCAACCTGGCCCTGAACACCCCCAGGGATGGGGCATCCACCACCTCTCTGGGCAGCCTGTTCCAGTTCTTTCCCCTTCATTTCTCCATAAGTCAACTTCCTCATGGCCAGCAGGGATAAACCATCCCTTCCCCTCACAGACCTGCTGAGAAAATAATTCATTCCTTGCAGACATCTAGAAGCAGCATGTCTGAGCAGTACCAGTGAGCCTGGGGAGGAATTCCTCCACCTTCTCCTCATACCCTGAGCAATGGATGCTCCTAGATGGACTTCAATCAGATTTTGCACCAAATGAGGCTGTGATACCATGGAAAACATACCATCATGCCAAGTAGTCATGATATCTTTCCATATATATTTATATTTAGGTGTCTGGAGGCAAAAATAGGGTCAGAGAGGCATTCACAACTCTCATCATCTTGCCATGCTTGAATATCACCATGAGCAGTCCTCTGAGCTCCACTGTTCCATAGTAAATACTTCCATGGATCATAACAGTTTTCTTTCTGCTTTAAGAGGCATTTCAGGACCAAATTCAGGACCAAAGCTTGTTATCAAAGATGCATCAATACCCACTTTCTCCACTTGAACTGGAAAATGCTGCAGGGGAATTTTAAAATTAAAGGTTGAGGGAAAGTGGCAGATGTAGGAAAGCCCCAGGGCTGGGACCAGACACTCTGCAGGGCTGAGCTCTTGTGTCCTCAGTGATACACAGAACCCATCACTTGAAAATGTGGAAGTAACATCCAAACAAGGGGAAAAAGAAACCCCTGAGAAGATAAATTCTGGCAGGATAAGAGGAAAACCATACTGAAGCTGGGCAAGAAAAAAGAGGTTGAGAAACCACCTGATAAAGCAAAGGAGGACTTGGTTTTCATGCTGTGGATACTGGATGCCTGTTAGGTGCCTGCAGGGCTGCAGATGACAATGGGAAACGATCCCAGGGGGTGAGATGAAGCCTAATACCTGAAGAATTATGGATGAAATTTGGGGACAAAAGAGGAAAAGCAAGCAGCAGACATAAATAAGAGGGATGGTCCCTCCATGGGTCTGGTTAATAACCAAGAAATAAAGCTTCTTCATTACAGGTACAGAGTGGAAAGAAATTCCCCTCTCCATCCAGCCATAATACCATGGAATATTGATGAAGTTACTCAATATTATCAGAGCAAGTGGAGTGAATTTGGCTACTTGTAAAATTAAAACTAAGTGAGAGGTAATGATCCACGTTTTCTGTGGAGGGAGGTCACTGCATGGGCAGTTGCAATTCATTCTGTGTGGAAATCACAGAATTGCCAGGTTGGAAAAGACCTTTAAGATCATCAAGTCCAACCATTCCCATCCTATGCTAAACCATATCCCTGAGCACCTCATCTACCCACATCCAGGGATGGTGACTCAACCCCCTCCCAGGGCAGCCTGTTCCAGTGCCCCCTAACCCTTTCAGGGAAGAACGTTTCCCTCACATCTGAGCTGACCCTGCCTTGGTGCAGCTTCTTGCCATTTCCCCTTGTCCCATCTCCTGTCCCCTGGCTGAAGAGACCATCACCCACCTCTCTGCACCCTCCTGTCAGGTAGTTGCAGGCAGTGATAAGGTCTCCCCTCAGCCTCCTCTTCTCCAGGCTGAACACCCCCAGCTCCCTCAGCTGCTCCTCATATGGTTTGCTGCTCTCCAGCCCCTTCCCCAGCCTGGTTGCCCTTCTCTGGACTCACTCCAGCACCTCCATGTCCTTCCTATGGTGAGGAGCCCAGAACTGGACTCAGCACTCGAGGTGCAGCCTCACCAGTGCCCAGTCCAGGGGCACAATCACCTCCCCAGACCTACTGGCCACACTATTTCTGACACAAGCCAGGATGCCATTGGCCTTCCTGGCCACCCAGGCACACTGCTGACTCATGTTCAGTTGGCAGTCAAAAGCCTAGAAAAGGCAAAAAAAGATGAGTAAAAAAACCCCAATGAGGTGACATGCCATCAGGGAAGCAGGAGAGCCTGGAAGAACCATTCTGGGAAAGCCTATTTTCATTGGCAGAGGCTGTGGTTCCGACACAGCCACCATCACCCAGATACTGGAGCTGCACTTGCCCAGTTCTGAGAAGAAGCATCCAAAATAAAAGAGCAACCTCAGCAGTGTGACTTTTGCAGAAGGATGAACCAAAGGATCAATGCAGGCAGCAGCTCCTACAACCACTCAAGATGAGACCATCCCTGCTTCTGTATTCCTAGTATCCCGAGATCCGCTTCACCACCCATTTTATTTGGGGTGCCATCAGTGAAGGGCTTCAGTAGCACCTGGGTTGTGTCACCTTCATCTGAGACCATTACAAATCTGGGATTAGATGGGTTGGAGGGCTCTGTAGGAACATACATGGATGCTGCTTCACTGGGACACCTACCTATCCCCCTCCCAAAGCCACACTGCTTTACTGGGTTGATTTGCAAATGCAGATGAGGATCTCATTAGCGTTAGGCAAAGGAGACACAGAGCCTGAGCCACACATGGATGTCAAATGTGTTTGGAAATTTACTCATATGCCAGCTGAAGAGCACAAAAGGCAGATTAAAACCATTTCAAGTCGTGTCAGCAGATCTCTGAATTAAGCTAAATTGGTTTCAGCCTGGGTGGGAATGGCCAGAGCGTGTCTCCACCAGGGGCTCACAAGGTTTTATCCAGATTAATTGGGTGAACTCAAAGAAAAATTACTCCTCAAAAATTACTCTGTGTTTCCGACCAGCTGGCCAAGGTGAAGACACAGTCCCCTGGCACAAATCCTCTGTGTCTCATGCCATTGTGCCTGTATCTAGGCTCAGGAGGGTGGCATGGGACACAGAGGATCTTGCTTGCCATGTGCCACCCACAACATCAAAAGCATTATTTGAGTCTGAGTCCATCCCATTGTGTAGCCAAATGGGATGTCCTCCACGGTGGGCAACATGTCCCTCCCGCATTGGGATATCCCATCATGGCTGGATGCTCCTCCTTTGACGGGATGTCCCCACCGTGGTGGGATGTCAATCCCCAGCGGGATGTCCCCAGGGTTGTCTCACCTGGATGTTCTTCTCACAGTCGGTCTGGTGGTGCAGCAGCAGCTCGCTCTCCAGCAGGAACCGCTTGCCACACTTGTCGCAGATCTGCATGCGGCTGTGCGTGACGTTCATGTGCTTCTCCAGGTACCAGCGGTTGTTGAAGACCCTGGGGCACTTCTTGCATGGGTAATGCTGCTTCTCCTCTAGCTTCACCTTCTGGCCCAAACCGTCCTGCTCTTTTTTCCTCTTCCTCCCTCGCTGGCCTTCCTCTTCCTCCTCCTCCTCCTCTTCCACCTTGGCCATCTCCTGGGACCTGGTTGCCATGGCAGGTTTGGTGGCCTTGGATGCCCGGCTGCCTCTGCGGGGCTGCCCACTCTTTTCCCTTTTCACCTCCGCCACGTCTTCATCGTCGTCATCATCATCCTCTTCTTCTGTCGTCTCCTCCAGGTCTTCCTCCTCACTGTGCTCCTCTTCCTCCTCCTCCTCCCCCACCTCTGCATCCTCCTCCTCTTCCTCCTCCTCCTCCCCTTCCTCGTTCTCCTCCTCCCCATCCTCCTCTGCATCACGCCCATCGCCGTCAGGCCGCCCCATCACAGCCGCCTCGCTGGCAGCTGCCTTCCCCTCCATGCCCTTGGAGACGTTGAGGGTCTGGTTGTTGAGGTTCACCTCCACGATGATCTGCTCCCGGTTGTACGAGCCCTGGCTGTCCAGGTCCTCCTCAGACTCTTCGCCTTCCATCTTACAGACAGCACCTGGATCACCATCCTTCTCCTCCTTGTAGTACTGCTTGGCTGGACCTGGAGGAAGCGTCCCACCACCCGCTCCATCCTCCACCCGCACCGAGTAGGGGTCGTTACCCTCCCGGGTGTAGATCTTGGGATTGGGGGCGTCTACCTCCTGCTTGATCTCGCAGTAGTAAGGTGGGGGTCCAGCACAGCCCTCAGCGGGCAGGGCCATGTCAGTGGCCAGGCTGAGCGAGCGGGTGTCAAGGAGGTCCTGGCAAGAGGAGGCGATGTTGTTCATCTGCAGCACGGCAGCCGCGTTCAGCACGTCCTGCACATTACAGGAGTTGACGAGGAGCTTGGAGGTGTAGATGAAGTTGAGGATCTGCTGGAGGCCCTGAGAGGTGAGAGCCTCCAGCGACAGCTCCACGCGCTGCAGCTGCTTGTTTTGGGTGAAGAGGGAGTGGAAGAACTGGCTGTAGGCCGCCAGGACTCCCTTGTGCGCCGGGAAGATGCTCTTGTGCTGCACCAGCACGATGTCCACGTCGCACAGGTCCGGCTGAAAGAGGCGCTGCTCATTCAGTCTGTCCATCAAACACGTGAAGTGGAGGGCTACATCCTCCACCAAGGAGTACTCAGCCGAAGGGTAGTCAGTTGTTTTTTCGACTATCAGCTGTGGAGAGGAAGGAAATAAAACCATTCAGAAGGGCTTTTTCCCCCGTGGAAACACCCATCCAGCCATGCCACCCATTCCTGTCCACGCACCAGAGAAGCCAACTGAGAAGTTCCACCACTATCCCCAACTTAGAGATGCCAACGAAGAAGCTCCACCACCAACACGAGTCCAGGAATCTCAACCAAGGAGGAGAAAACCCAATGATAGAGCAGGCCAAGGCCATACAAGCCCCCACCAACATCCTTTCAGGCACCACAGCCACCTGTTGCATTAAGGGTAGTGATGCCCAATTTATCGCTACAAGTCTGGTCGCGCTCCGTGCACTGAACCACCACGATTTGGATTCACAAATAAGGAGACACACCTTCTGCCCAGTCCTGTTCCCTGCACTACCATGGCCATAGATAAAAGACTCTGGTGGCATTCAATGAGAACTAACATGTCTGGCTTGATGACAGCGTAGTCTATTTGAGCAACAGACACACAGATTCTCTTGGATTGCCAGTGATAAACTCACTGTCTGCAAAGTGCTTGTCTTAACTACTAACACCTTCAAAGACACATGGAGACTCTATACGATGTTTCCCAGGAGGCACTTGGCATGACCAAGAGTTCAAATCTTACCCAAAGGTGTGCCAATGGCAGGGAAGAAAGGATCAGCCCATCGGCTGGTCCCAGGGGTCAGAATGGTATGTGGTGGTGTCTTCCCTATGTGATGCTGTCTTCCCTACATAATGGTGTCTTCCTTACTTGGTGGTGTCTTCTCTACGTGATGGTGTCTTCCCTATGTGATGATATCTTCCCTAAGAGATGGTGTCTTCCCTACTTGGTGGTAACTTCCCCACGTGGTGGTATCTTCCCCAACATCCTCTCTCCCATATGCTATTTTCACTTTGTGGTGTCTCCACTCCGCTCCATCCTCCATGCACCTATCTCAGGATTAGAACATCAAGCTCCCTTGATGTTACCAACCTCCAAGACTACCTTGGAACTTACTGCGAGGAAAGGATGTTTAGGAACTTCTGATGACAAGGATGCTTGGCATATCACTTGCTTATCATCACTCTGGAACATCTCTGGAATGCTGAAGCTTTCTTTGAATGTGAACATTAAGTTGCATTTCTAAGTTACCCCCCTGCAATTCCTCCACATCACCAAGGAGGTCAAAAGCCCAGCTCAGCTGTCCACGCTCATGTGGAGGAGATGTCACAGAGGTGTGGGGATGCCTTGACCTCCTGAAACAGATGGAGACCCTGGGGCGAACAATTTGCCCCATGAAGGAATCACAGAATCATAGGGGTTGGAAGGGACCTCAAGAGATCATTGGGTCCAATCCCCCTGCCGATTTTAGGCACCAACTGAGACTGAACCTCCTAAATAGAAGGAAAATAGGATTTTATACCTTCCTGCTTCTAGAAGATAATTCCATAAAGCACAATAACCTCTAATATTTGCCAAACAATGCCACGTGCTCTGACTCATGTTAATACCTAACTCGCCAGCTGGATTCACTGGGATGACCCATGTGCCTTTTTAATGTCCCTTTTTAATGTCCTTTTTACATTTCCCTGGGGAAAGGCACAACCTTTCCTTCTCTACCAAGCACAGGAGCTTGGCTGAACCAAACATATTTAAGCTGTCCTGAAGGGATGAGAGCTGCGTCCTCTCCTAGCAGAGGGTGAGTGAACACCCCCATACCGCAACCACAGGGAAGCAAAGAGCCCCCTGACCCTGAAGAGGCCATAAACACCTTCTCCTTTCACCCAAATTACCCTGAGATGCTGCAGGAGAGCAAGCTGTCTGAAGCCTCCTTAAAAGCTGTAGGAAGAAAATCCACCAAACACCGAGACCATCACCACTTCTCAGGCCACATTTGATGGATATTTAATTTAGCTGGGTGTTTTTTTGCATGGTGTAGACCACCTCTGGATGTGAATCACCTTCTCCTGGGGATAACCCCAGCCTCAAGATGAGTTTCCTACCTGCAACCCCAATGCAAGGGATATCACCCGCCCTAAATCCCATGCCCTGCATTAAAAGCAGGTGGGAATTACCCCTTTCCAGCTTGGATTCCACTTGGATTTCCATGCTCAACACCCAACTCATGGATGGAGATAGATCCAACCATGCTAACATCCTCTTTCACCATCACTGCGGGATGTGACCAAGGACGTGGTGTGATGGAAACAGAGGGTTCAATCTGACGGGTTTATCCTCCACCTCCTGCTCCAAAAAGAGTTTCTCAGTTCCCATTTTTTTTTTCCAGGACAAACAGTGTCTCCCAATCAACCCCTGAATTCCAGCAAGACACGTTTTATTCATCTTTTTTTGGGTTGCTGGGGTTTTTTTTCATTAGCCAAAGGCAACAGCACACAGAAAAATGTTCAAATAATAAAAAAAGGGTGTTTTTTGCTCTGTTTTCTCAACAAACAACAAAACCCCTTCCCCCCATCCCTGCCAAAAGCTTTCATTTTCAGGCAGTTTCTGCTCCGCAACTGACCCACCCAACCAACGGGGCAGTCGGCAGCTTCGCATGGTCCCAACAGCCCTGGTTAGCCCTGGATGGCAAATGCTTGTGTATGGGGGGGAAAAACGGGGTGAAAAACCCCAGCTCTTCTCCAAATTCTCCAAATTCTTGGCTCTGAAGCCTGGAGCAGGGCAAAGAAGTAGTCAAAGTTTTAGTTTTATATATATATATATATGTTTTTTATCTATATATACTTAATATATTGCAAACCTATATATATTAAACATACTTATATATAATTTATATAATTTATACATTATATATAAAATATATAGTAAATATATTCTATATAAAATGTTTATATTCTCTCTATAAATACATATAATTATATATACACATATTTACATTTGCATATATAAAAATATAGATAACTACAAGTCTCAGTATACAAAACCACACAAGGATATAAATAAATAAACACCCTTTCTATACATATTTGTTAGAAAATGCTGCATCCCAGCTGGAACACCCATCCACCATCCTCCCCCCCCCCCCATCTTCTAAAGCCTCACGACTGCCAAGGACATTTTGACGAGAGGAACTTGGATGGCTCAGCATCCCCCCCCCTCCTTCCTCTGCTCCCTCCCCCTCCCCTTTCCAAGCACATAGAAAATAAATAATGATATAATAAATATCGAACGCTGGGGAGATAGCAAGCTTTCAGCAGAGCGGGCTGCAGCTTGCCAGGGACTCTCCTTGCTTTGCTTTCGCGACGAAAAAGAAAATAAATCATAGAATCACAGACTGGTCTGGGTTGGAAGGGACCCCAAGGATCACAGACTTCCAACCACCCTGCCACAGGCAACCTCCAGGCCTGGAGCTTCACAAAGTTGCCCAGAGCCCCATCCAACTTGGCCTTGAACTCCTCCAGGGATGGGGCACCCACCACCTCTCTGGGCAGCCACTTCCAGCCCCTCACCACTCTCTCTGTAAAGAACTTCCCCCTAATATCCAATCTAACCCTCCCCTCCTTCAGCTTCAATCCATTCCCCATAAATATTATTAATTCAGGTTTTCCCTGCTGGGATCCATCCCATCTCCATATAGGATGCTCCAAGCCCACCACGGCCACAGCCACGGACAAATGGGTTCAAAACAAGGAGGTGGGGGGGGGGAACCCATGTCTGCAGGACAGCATTCCTCTGCTCCAACCCAGCCTGGAAAACAAAAGTCTGTTGGCTTTCTGGGGTTTTTTTTTTTGGGTTGCTTTTCTTTCTTATTATTCCTCCGGATCGAGGATTTTTGGCAAAAAGGGGCTGACCCCTCACCCAGCACTGGGGCTTGCCAGGCAGCTCTAATCAGTCCCAGCAGCGGCGAGGACAATGCGTGTCTTGGCCGCGTCCCGTCGGTGACTTCAGCCCCGGGTTTGTCAGCGGGAGGGTTTGGGGTGGGTTGGTTTTTTTTTTTTTGCTTTTTTATTGCTATCAGATGCTTTTCCTGAGCTTGCCTGGAGCCAGAGCCACAGCCAAGACGAGAGGAGAGGCGCCCGCCGGGGTGAGATCCTGAGTAACACCCCCAAGTCACCCTAAAATACCCCTCCAGCATCCCTCATCCTTTCAACCCTCCTATCAGAGAGGAAAAGCCTGATTAATTGGGATTAATAGGAGAGCTAAACCCACCACCCCCTCCCCTGGGAAAACACAAATGCCTTAAATACATTTTTAAAACCATGATTTTAAAAATATCTATTTTAAAATATTCTTAAAAACATGTTTTTAGGGGTTTTTAAATAAAAACCCCACAGTTCTGCCCTTTCCCACCCATCACCACCTCAGCCCGTGGCATCGCTCCATCCCATGAGCATCCCCGCACAGCACTGCATCCCATCTCCATCCCAAGCCTGCACCCAGGGTGCTCACTGGATGCCCCCAGCCATCAAATTAATGCAACCCCCCCCAAAAACCTGCCAGACCCCCACCACACACCCCCTGACCTCCAGACAGGGCCTCTGCATCTTCAGCACTGAGTAAAAAACCCCCAAAACCCCATAAAATTATTCGAAAGCAGCGTGGCTGTGAGTCCCCACCCTGAGGGGACGGCGGTGCCTCCAGACAGCCCTCCCCGCCCCGGTGCTACCCTCCAGCTCTATTTTAAGAGCGTTTCCAAGCACCACTGCCAAAGCCCCATCCCAAAATGGTTAGAGGCAGATGGCTGGAGTTGTCAGGGAGGATGCTTGGGGAGACCAAAGGATGTGGGTTAGGTGAGCCCCAACGGCAGGAGATGAGATCGTGGTGATACAGGAGCGATGGGTGAAGGAGATGCTGATGCTCAGCAAAGCAGGGAAGCAACTCCACCAAAAATCCTGCTACAAGAGATGGAGCACAAGCACAACCCCACTCCCAGCAGCATCCCCCAGCGTGCCTCAGTTTCCCAGGCCAACACCTGAAAGGAGGCTGCTGCCGGGTTTAAACCCTTGTGCTATGATAAAACGCTATTTATCTGGGTGGGTATTAAAGAGTCCAACCCCTAAATGCTCCTGTAGCACTAAACCCCCTGAAGGACCCGTAGGTTGGGTCATCCTGGATATACTGAAACACTGGAATCTGCAGCCCCCCCAACACCCCAAAGTCCATCTCTGACATTCACCGGCCACTCACTTATTTATAGTCACATCCAGGATTGAAGCTGAAGGAGGGAAGGTTTAGATGAGATATTAGGGGGAAGTTCTTTACAGAGAGAGTGGTGAGGGGCTGGAACAGGCTGCCCAGAGAGGGGGTGGGTGCCACATCCCTGGGGCTGCTCAAAGCCAGATTGGATGGGGCCCTGGGCAACCTTGTGTAGCTCCAGGCCTGGAGGCTGGTGGCCCTGCCTGTGGCAGGGGGTTGGTACTGTATGATCCTTGGGGTCCCTTCCAACCCTATAATTCTATGATTCTATCACCCTCACAGAGGACCACGTGTACCTCCCTCCCGTATTACCACCCAGATGGGGATTTTGGGGCATAGAAAGCACATTTTGGTGGCCACAAGCCCCCGCTTCACACCAGGCAGAGCAGTTAAGTCCATCTGCCCATGAACCTGTTCCCATCCTAAGGATTTCCTTCAAATTTCTCCACCCCAAAACCAAAACTCACAGGAAAAGCAGCAGCCTGGTTTCCCACATCAGCTGTGACCACCCAAACGCCTACAGCTGACCCTGGGTATGAAAGGTGCCTCGATGAAACCCACCACGTCCCATCCCCAGCTCGGATACCGCCGGGTGCATCTCATGGGGTGAAACATCTTGGCTCAAACCCGTTTAATGCCGCGACTTGACCTTGTGTTGAAGAAAGAAACCAGCCCTAAACCCTGATGCTCACAGATTAATTCAAGTGAGACACGATGGTGCCTCACTAGGAACCCCAACGATACCCCAAGCTTCAGGTTTGAACCCCCACAACCCCCTATAACTCACCCTCAACACCCCTGGATGAGACCTCCAGCAATTCCTCTGTACTTTAGAGGCCATATAGCTTTGGGTTTTTAAGGATGATGTGATGCTCCCATCTTCCAGTGGCTCCCAAAGCCAGGATGCACCGTGATGAAGCCTTACTACCCCCAACCCCCCCCCATTTTTGGAGCATGGCCATGCAGGGAAACTTGGCAGGGGGATGAATCGCATCCCAACGCACCCTCCCATCGCTTATCACCTACCTCTGACTCTCCTCTACCCATCACCTCCCTCCCACCAGTGCTTTGCCCTCCCACAGCATGGGATTGCACCAGGGATTGGGGGGGGGGCGGCGTGTGTGTTTGAGTCTCCAACGGGTGTTTTTGTTTAATTAGGGGAGGTTTGTCCGGAAAAACAAGCAGGAAGGGAAAACAATAGCTCGGCCGCAGCCCCGCCTGGCGAGGCGCCGGCCGACACAGCCCCAAGCGCCCACCGCCAGCATCCTGCCCACCGGGATGCTGCCAGGGCTGGACCAGGCGCTCGCCAAGGATGGTCCCATCCCAGTTCTGGAGGCCAGGAATGGCCACGGGCTTGAGGATAGCGCTGACACCATCTTTCAAGAGGGGATCTTCCCTTGTCTGCTGTCTGAAAGGGGTGAGGCTGCCCAAAACAGAGCCACACGCAGGCTGAGGGGAGGCAAAGCGAGGGGAAGGGGCTCAGCAGTGCTCCCAAGAGTCCGACCCACCCTGTGATGTTTGGTACCCCAAAAACACCTCCCAGCCTCTGTAGAATGAAGAACAGCATTGGCCTAACTGGGGGGACGGTCAGATGTTTCCCAGGGGTTGGTTGGGGTTTGTTTTCCTCTCCTCTTTGGCTGTTCTTGGGGTTTTTTTAAACCAGCATCCAGCACTTACAGGCTTTGGCTCAAAAGATGCTTTTCCAGGGAGCAGCCTGGGGAGCCTGTGGCAGCGCCAGGCCCACTGGGACCATCCACAGCACAAGGGAATGGGGACAAACCCTTCCCCCATCCCTGCAGCCAAGGAGCTGCCTCTGCAAAGGGGGAAAAGGTTTGTGTGGGTTCTTCTTGCAAACACCACAGGGACCTGCAGCTTGGCAAGGGCAGGGGGATGAGGTGGGATGACAACACAAGGATTCACCTTGTCAGGAGCCAGCACTGGCTTCCCAGCAGCACAGCTGACAGGGGGTTAATGGCTAGTTCCTTTCTTTTTCCTTATTTTTTGTTTAATTTTATAAACCCCACCAGCTGCTCCGGGCATCTTTCGCCTTCTCCTTCGCACACAGCTGCAAAGCCACAACGATGCTTTGGAAGGATGGGTAGACAGGCCAACCCTGTTGTCACCTCCTCATCCCCAAACCAGTGAGGTGACACCAAAAAGCTGCTCCCTCTGCTTCACCAAGGGCAATGGTGAAGAGCATTGCCAAGCTCTAAGATCTGCTCAGAAACCTCAGCATCCATCCCTACACGTGTGAGCATCATCTCCTGCACCAACACAGCATCCCTGCTGCAAAAATACCCAGGATCCAGCCTGGAATAGCCCAGGACAAGCCTCAGCTCCTCTGTTCTGGCAGGAGAGTGGAGGCACTGGGCTGGATGCACCCATCTGTCCCTGTCCACTCAGTTGGGGCTGAAAGGGGTTCCTCTTTGGATGCAGCTCAGGCCAGACACAGGGTGCAAAAGCTCTTGGGGTGACTCAAGGTTTGAGCTAAGCCCATAGTGAGGTCTGGAGTTGAAGCCTGAAGGGATGCTGCTGGATTTCAGCAGCACTGGTGTCCTCCTGGCAGATGCCAAAAGCAGCCAGGGCAGCCGAGCTATGGGGTCCCCGCCAGCGCCTGGCACAGGTAGTGACACCCAGCTGATGGAGATGTCCCAGAGTGGCTGACATGGTACAGGAGCAGGCAGTGGGGTGGGATGGGATGCTGCCCTCATCCCAGTGGGATGCAGGACCTCCCGCAGAGTCACTGCTGGGCTGGAAGAGCCTGGGGGAGGGGGGGATAGACACACATGTGTTTGCATACACAAAG
The DNA here is from genome assembly GCF_964237585.1 of Gallinula chloropus. Classification (NCBI taxonomy): domain Eukaryota; kingdom Metazoa; phylum Chordata; class Aves; order Gruiformes; family Rallidae; genus Gallinula; species Gallinula chloropus. The sequence goes on along the minus strand of NC_140086.1, from coordinate 160,542,983 downwards.
CCACTGTCCCCCCACCCCCACCCCACCTCTCCTTTCCCCTCCCTCCCCTCCCCGAGACAAACAAGCAGAGGAAAGATTGAGGGAGGAAACGAGGACAAAACCCAACGCTGACCTCCCCAGCCGGGCCGGCGGCCAAGCGGCTGCGCCAGGGGCCGGCTCCGGACCGCTGCCCAGCGCGCCACGAGCCACGCGAGGCCGGGAAGGAGGCGAGAGCATCATCCCCTCGGGACCCTACGGGTGTCCCCAGTGCCACCGAGGGAAGGGGGGGATGGATGCAACGGGGCAGGCGGTGCACCGAGCCCACTGGGGTGGCTCAGAGGACACCTCAAAATTGGGTGCGGGGAGCATGGATGGGTGCAGTGGGACAGCTGTTCTGCTGCTGGTGAGCTGCCTGAAGCCACCCTGTCCTCAGGCCTGCCCCACACCCATGCCTTCCCATGCAATGGCCAGGAAGAGTCCGAGATCCCCGGAAAGCAAGGGGAATGGATGCACCATGCTTCCTCCCAGCTGAGTTAGGCTGGTACCAGACAGCAGCATCCCCCAGTGCCAAACCCCATGGAATCCACCACAACCTTCCAGGTTGGTCAACATCAAGATGGGATATGACACCTCCAAGTTTTGCCCCATCAGACCCTAAAACCACAGCTCCAGACCACGAAACCACCAGAGACGTCCCAATGTTGATCCTCTCCCAGAATCGTGGGCAGGACTTTTCATCCCAAAGCATCCTCTGGCACTGACCCCAGGGGTGACCCCCAGCTCCAGCCTAAACCCCACCTTGATCAGGGCTCCACAGGAAGCACCAGCCGTGCTCCCTGCCTGGCACTTCAACATTTTTATGAACCTGCATTAAAATGGTTTATTTTTATCACATCGGTCCAGCAGATTCAGCAGCTCGGGGAGCAGGGCTTTAACTCAGCTGGGGTGTTCACAGCCCTGGCTCCAGGCAAGAGATAGCATCATAAAAATAATAATAATAATTAAAAGAAGACAATTGATTGTAATTAAATCCTCTACTCATCTGCACCACCACCGACAGTCTTCCGCTGTACCCCAAAATCATCCTGTGTTTCACTGTCAGAAGAGGCAACACCAGGGTTGAGTGAAGAGGGGACAGCAACCCCAGAGGACACAGGGACAAATCCCCAAGTAGGAGAAAGCCAACGGGGCCAGCTCTGCCCTGGAATTACCACTGCAGCAACGTAACCAGCCCCAAGCTCGTCCTCCCCACCGGTATCGGCTCCTCCAGCCTTCCAGGCACTGCAGATGACACGGGATGCCAGGGGACACTTAGGACACTAAACCACATTGGGGACCTGGGGATCCCCTTTTTTGGGGGCCACGCAAAGACGGCCTGCAAAGAAAAACTTCAGCTCTTGCTCTTCCCAGAGAGGACTTCATCACAGCCACTGCCACGTCCCCATCTCAACAAGGCTAATTTAGGGAGAGCCCTTATTTCTTATCTCCAGCCGGAGCGAGGAGGGAACGATGGGGAAAATAAATCAGCTATTCCCCCCCACAAAAAACCTTCAAAGCACCTCTGACACATCCACTTCACCCACAAAAATAAGGTTTCTCCCCATTTTTTTTCCCCTTTAGCAGAAAAAAACCCACAGCTTCAAAAATAACCAATATTTAATCACCTCACAGGCAACCTCCTGCTTCCCCCTACAAAGAAGCCATCTCCAAAGGCAGCAGCGGGTTATTTTTATGAAGGGGGGGTGTGTGGTGGTGGTGGTGGTGATAGGGGGGGTGACATGCCTCTCCTCCAGACGTGAGACAGACATCCAAGGCCGTTTATCTCTCCTGACTCCTGGTAATAACCTAACGCGCCGTTAATTCCTGGCGGGGAGAACAAAGCTCCGCTGTGAAGCCAAGCTGGGTGAGGAAGGGGACCCTCCAAAAAGGGTCTGCTACCCCTGGCAAAGCCCCTGAGAAGGGTTTAGCCCAGGGAGCATCCTCAGGGAAACTCCCTGATCTGAGCTGAAATGCTTTGCCCCGGATCCAGGAAAAATAGTAAATAAAAATAATAATAATAATAATAATAATAATAATAATAATAATAATAATAATAATAATAATAATAATAATAATAATAATAATAATAATAATAATAATAATAATAATAATAATAATTTTAAAAACAAAAAAAAACATTAAATCCCTTAATATCTTTTCAAGGAGGATTTCTGCTCCATAAGGCGAATTTTCCTCTGGTGTGGAGGAAAGGTTTTAATTCCCAACTTTTCCACCCCATCTTCCCCATAGGGCTGCCTTGCCCGGGTGGGCTCTGAGCATCTGTATCCATCCCCACCTGGAAAAGCTCCCCAAAACCCACACCGATGTCTTTACCGGTCCATCAGCATCTCCCTCCTGAGGGGATGCAGGGGTGGCTTCAGCATCCCATTTCACACCAGGAGGAATTTCCCAGGCCGAGCGCTGCCGGCCGGTGAGAACCCAAACCTGGCTCTGGTTACCCCCAATCTCAGCATCAAGGGGGTGCCCTGCATCCCACCCATCACCTCGCTCACCGGGTCAACGTTGGCTTTATTTATCTCTTCCAAACCTTGCACTTTCTTCCCCCTTCCCAGGAAGCTGCTCCAATCAGTGCCTCCTGGGGTGTTACACCAGGCACGGAGCCATCACTGGGGCAATCACAACCCTGCACTTTTAGGGATGGTGGGAGGGAGGTACCAGGGTACCAGGGAACCGCAATCCCTGGGCATGGCACATCCCTAGGGATTCTCCCTGTACATCTTCCCCAGCTCAGGCCTTGCTCCTTACAAGAATAACCAACATCCCCCCCCCCCCAAAAAAGTCCACCAGCTGCTAAAATAGGTCACTGCTGCAGGCTGCAAGGCTCCGGGTGCAACCGGCCTCACTCCATCATCATCATCATCATCATCACCATCATCATTATTATTATTAAGCAGGCATGGAAAATCCCTTGGCAAAACGGAGAGGGGTGGGATGCTGCACCCTCCCCGTGCCACGCTCGCGGGCCTTGCTCCTCCTGGGTATGATGGGGGTGAGCTGAGCATCCCCCAGATCCCCCTGGGAAATGGTGTGTGTGTGTGGGGAGGGAGGACAGTGGCAGGGCAGGAGAGAGCCGGGGAGGGAGGCGCGGGTGGGATGGGGAGAGGGGAGGTGGAATTAAGAGAAATGAAGGAGTCATCCGGGGAACAAAAAGGGCCGAGGAAGCGGCAGGCTGCTCCTGCAACGCCAGCAAATCCTCCGGCCTGGGCGACCAGGCGGCTCGGAAAAGTTTCCACACCACCCCTCCCCTTAAATTTCCTAGTGACCCCCGAGAGGGAGCCCCGAGGTGGGCTGGGGGACAGGGTGAGCGGTTCCCCAAAGCTTGAGGGGTGCTGGGCCGGACGCACCCCCCTCCCCACCTCAAGCCTCGCTTAAGGTTGGGGGGGGTGTTAGACCCCTCTGTATCCCCTTCCGCATCCCCCCCCCCCCCCCCCCACGCCGCCGCATCCCCATCACCCCTTAAGGCACCCCCGGGGCTATGGCGAGCCCAGCACCCCCCCACACCTTGGCTCAGCCCCTCACCCCATGCCAAAAGGGGCCTGTGCATGGGGGGGGGGGACACACGACACGACACATTTTAATGCGGTTTTAACCAAACGCAAACCCTTTCCCTCCTGCACGGGGGAGGGAATGCAAACACCCCCCCCAAACACACACACTCCTTCCTCCCCCAATTCAGCTGGCAATAAAACACATTGCACGGGTGCCCCCCCACACCCCAGCAGCCCCCTCCGCTCTCCCTCCCACTCCCACCCCCCCACCCCCCCCGAGGATGCAGCATGCCGGCTCGCCCATGCAACCCCCCCCCCCCCCCACACACACACACACACCGCCCTTGCAAGGATTCGGGCAAGTTTCAGAGGCCTTTGCAAAGTCAGCAAAGCCCCGGGAGAGGAAGGAAGCAGGGAAAAGGGGGAAGGAAAAGGGGGGGAAGGAGGAGAGAAGGAAAAGCAGGGGGAAAGGGGAAAATTAAAATAATTAGAAAAAAAAAAGCAGGAAAAAAAAGGGGGTGCAAGCTCTACCATTTTGATGCAAAGGTCTCCGCGCAAAGGAGTCCCGGTCCTCCTCCGCTTGCCTGGGGTTTTTGCTCTCCATGAAAAAAAAAGGAATGTTGGGTTGGGTGCTTTGCTGGGCTGGTGGCGCTTTTTTTTTTTTTCCCTTTTTTTTTTTTTCCTTGGCTGTCTTTTTTTTTTTGCGGCTTTTTTTTTTTTTTAAATGCCTTTTCGAAGAAGGGAGGGGGGGGATTACCACGCTTGCATCCCCCGTCCCTCTTTTCCTTGTTTTTTTTCCTTTTCTCTTTTCCTTTTTTCCTCTCCCCTCCCTTTTTCCTTTTATTTTCCTTTTTTATTTTCCTTTTTTTTTTTCCTTTTCCTTTTTTTTTTTTTCCTTTCTCCTCCTCCTCCTCCTCTTCCTCCTCCTCCTCCTCCTCCTCTTCACCTCATCCTGCCCATCGCCATGTTAGCCCCTTTTCGGAAGACGGAGGAATGCGGAGCGGCGGCGGCTCCGGCTGCCAAGAGCCCGAGAGCCGCTGATTGGAGCCGCCGCATCAGATGGGGCCGCGGCTGCCCCTTTAAAGGGACAGGCCCCCGCCGCCACGCCGCCCACGCGTGGCCCGCCCCACGCGCGGCACCCCCCACCACCCTCCCATACACATCACCCCTCTCCCCGTACCCCATCTCCGGGATAGCCAGCGGCACGGCATCCGCCCCATGGGAGCATCCTCTGTACCCCACCGGGGGAAACTGAGGCACGGGAGAGACAGCTTCTCCCTCCCCCCCGCCACACACTTATCCTCCTTCTCCCCCGTAGTCCATCTCCGGGATAGCCTGCGTCACGGCATCCCCCCATGGAAGCATCCTCTGTATCCCACCGGGGGAAACTGAGGCACGGGCATGACATCCCCTCCCTGACACACACATATACCCCCCCTCCCTGTACCCCATCTCCAGGACAGAGAGGAGTCAGCGACATGGCATCCCCCGCCAGGAGCATCCTCTGTACCCCACTGGGGGAAACTGAGGCACGGGCATGACACACACACCACCCCCCCCCCCCCACCCCCCCAGACACACACACACATATTCCCCCTCACCCCATACCCCACCTCCAGGATAGAGAGGAGACAGCAGCACAGCATCCTTCCCCAGAAGCATCCTCTGTACCCTACTGGGGGAAACTGAGGCACAAGCACAACACCCTCTCCCCGCCACACACACACACACATACCCCCCTCCCCCCACCCCCCCCCCCCCCCATTACCTTCCCATTACCCCATTACTCTGGGATAAAGAGAAGCATCCCCCCCCCCCATCCCGCCCGGGAGCATCCTCTGTACCACACCAGGGGAAACTGAGGCACGGTAGAAACACCATACCCGCCCCCCCACACACACACACATTCCCCCTCTCTTTGTACCCCATCTCTGGGATAGAGAGGAGTCAGCGGCACAGCATCCCCCTCCCATGAGCATCCTCTGTACCCCACGGGGGAAACTGAGGCACGAGAGACATACACACCCACACACCACCCCCCAAATAAAACCCAACCAAACAAAAAGAGGAAGGCTTTTTGGGGCTTAAAAACCCAATCTGTGGAGTCCTGGGGTAATACTGGTTTTATTAAAAAGGGGGTTTTTGGAGCTGTCCCCACTTGTGGGGGGGAAATGGGGATCCCCCACAGACAAGCAGATTAGGGGAATGGAGTTAAGGCACACTGGGTTTTAGGAGGAGATGGGGTCTGGTGAGTGGTCATGTTGGGGAAGATGTAAATTGATGGGGATGGGGCAAAGCAGCTCCCAACCTAGATAGATAGATAGATAGATAGATAGATAGATAGATAGATAGATAGATAGATAGATAGATAGATAGATAAAGGCTTCACTATTTGGCCCCCAGCTCTGCTTGGAACCCCCTGATGTCGAGTGGGAGCTGGGTTTTAACACCCAAGTGTCCCCCCAGACTCACCCAGGAGCAGGGTCCCCCCCCCAAAACCTTCCTTGTGGGGCCTGAGCAGGCGAAGCTGGAGCAGCCCCTGGGTGTCTGGGGAGGCACCGCTCAGGCTCTCCCCATCCATGCTGGGCTCCATTAGCGCAGGAGAAGACCCACCAGGTGCCCAGCTGAGGGGCTCACGTGGACGGTGAGCACCTCCAAGACACCCCTCAGCCCCCACCACTCACCCAGACAACCACCCAAAATACCAAGGGTGGGTGAACTCCTTTCTCAAAGCAGAGGAACACCACAGCTCCAAAGCCCACCCAACAGCGGGGCTGGGGGCATCCCCACCACCGCCACAGCTCCTCTATCATCCCCATCCCACCTTCCCAGCTCTCCTCCTTTCCCTAAACCCTCCCTTTGATGGGGTAACTTGTCTTGCCCTTGTTTAGACTCTGCTGTGGTGAGTAACGTCTTCCAGATGTGGAGGGAGGGCTCTTCACACGATAAGGCCTCGGCCTCGGCCCTGTCCTGCCAGAGCTGGATTTATTAATTTCATTATTTAAATTCCTGCTCCACTCTACAGGACAAAAAAATCCTGGCCCAGGCCACCAGCACCTCTCCCCTATCAGAAAGCTTCTCCTGAGATGAGCGTTTGGCCTATCCAACACGTCTCCTGGCCTGGAAACCATTCCAAAAGCTACATAAGCTCCTGGACAACACCCGGCTGACGCGCGGCTGGCGCTGGGGTGAGGGTGAGATGAGGCCAGAGGTAGGAGATGGGGATTTAAGCTCTGCTCCAGAGCACCTTTGTGGATGTGGCAGAGGGGACCAGAGGAGCTCCAGAGCTTGGAGCCCTTGTAGCCCTGAAGCATGCATCTCTGGGATGGCTGAAGACCTGATGCCACTCCAGTGGGCTCACTGTGAGGTCCTTGCACTTCGGGGGATGCTGAGCCCACCCTTTCTAGAATCATAGAATGGTCAGGGTTGGAAGGAACCCCAAGGATCATACAGTACCAACCCCCCTGCCACAGGTAGGGACACCAACCTCAGGCCTGGAGCTACACAAGGTTGCCCAGGGCCCCATCCAACCTGACCTAGAACACCCCAGGGATGGGGCATCCACCACTTCTCTGGGCAGCCTGTTCCAGCCCCTCACCACTCTCTCTGTACAGAACTTCCCCCTAATATCTCATCTAAACCTTCCTTCAACTTCAATCCATTTCCCCTTGTCCTGCCATTGTCTGTCCTTTTAAAAAGGTCCCCCCACAGCCTTCTCTTCTCCAGGCTGACCCAGCCCATCTCCCTCAGCCTCTCTTCACAGGGGAGGTGCTCCAGCCCTCGGATCATCTTCATGGCCTCCTCTGAACCCTCTCTTATGTGGAGACCTGACCTTTGCCATCCACAGTTTTTCCTTCCTGGTATGGGAGAAGCTGTTCTATGGTGGCCAATGCCACCAACATGAGGGGGGGGTTGTCCTGGAAGGGGAACAACAAACACATTTGGGTGAAACACTTTATCTGATGGGGATAACTACAGCAACGGTCCTGAGAGATGAGATGTGTATGGTCTTGTTGGCCACAACAACCCATGGACTCATTTGGAATTTGCTGAAACAAACTTCCCAAAGCTCTCAGCAAATCCCACCCAACCCAGTTCCCTGGGATCTTACCCAAACTGGTTTGGTGAGATCTTACCCAACTTGGTTTAGTGGCATTGTTGTGTTGGACAAACAAGTTGGTCTTGTGTTCTCCTAACCCACTTCAGCCACCTCTTCTGCTCCTCATCCCACCCTGCCAGGGCTGGCCATGGGGAGATGTGAGATGCCTCCATGTAGGTCAAGATTAATGAGGATCTTTGCATCAGCACGAGGACAACTGATCTCTTGTGGGAGCTTTTTTTCCTTCAACTGCTGGGATTTCTGAAATCCAAAGTCTCCTGCAAAGCCTGGAGAATTCCTGGGAGGGTGTGGGCTGGGAGATGGCTCTGCCATATCTTGCACAGCATCATCATCCAAAGAGAAGGGAATGACCAAGGAAAGGACGATGGAATCTGGCTCACCACAGAGGGATCTGGAATTCAGTTGTTGCTGTTAGGCAACAGGTTCTCCAGTAAGAGGGAAGCTCTGGAGGAACAAAGAGCACATGGAGGGAGGTCCTGGTGACACAGAATTCTTAGGTTTGCCTCTTTCCAGCAGCATGGTGCCCACAAAAGGAACATCTCCTATGGCTATCCCTCTTCCTTACTCTTGCTGGGCCACGAGAGAGTAACCCAGTGACTCCACAAGGTCTTTAAGGGGGTTTTTAAATGAAGGACCAGCCACAACATTAGAACAACTGGAAAATGCTTAGAGAGATGAAGAGAGGTTCATAATTCCTTGGTATATCTGAACCCTGATACTCCAGTTTGCATCTCCATAGCTTCGGTCTTCTCCAAGGGAAGCATCAGCGTGGGCAAGGGACAAGAAGAAAGCTGATGCCCTGTAGAAGCTCAGACAGCTTTGAGTTTGTGAGGACCCATGCAAGAGCCTGGAGGTATTCAAGGTCTGTAGATGCAGTGCTTAGGGACGTGGTTTAATGGTGGACTTGGTTGTACTAGGTTATTGGTGACCTTAAAGATCTTTTCCACCTTAAATTACTGTATGATTCTATAAAGAACCAAGTGGGTGTCCTGGTTTTGGTCAGGATGGAGTTAACTTCTTTTGCAGCAGCGGATGGAATGCTGTGTTTGAGAGTTAAAATAAAGCAGTGCTGATAACACCCTGATGTTTTGAGCTGCTGTCAGACATCAAGGACTTTCTCAGCTCTTCATATTTCTCTATTCATGAGAAAGGAGGGGCAAAGCCAGGACAGGTGACCCAAACGGACCAAAGAGAGTATTCCATGCCAGTCACATCCTGCTCAGTATAAAGGGGGGGTGATGGGAGGAGAAGCAGGGGGGCGGCTCCAGGACACACGGGTTTTTGGGGGACGTTCAGGTTCCGGGACGGCTCTGGGTGGGTTTGGTGAGAAACTGCATTGTGTATCACCAGTTCCATAGATCTTTTGCTCTGAAGTCCTGTTGGCATTGTTATATTGTTATATTTTATCTTTCTGCTATTTTAGTAAACTATCCTTATCCCAACCCACAGGCTTTCAGTTTCTTGGTTTTGGGGGTGTTATTTGCCCCTTCCTTTTCCCTTCCCTTCCCTCACCCTCTTCTCCCCCTCCTCTTTTCCTTTAAGGAGAAGGCAGCTGCGTGGATCTCAGCCCTCAGCCAGGGAAAAACCATGACAGTGGACCTGGAAGGGTACCTCCAAGCTGGTACTATGTCCTCCCATTGGCTCTGCCTGCCAGGGCTGGATTTGCTGCTTAAGCACAACTGTGCTTTGCTGAGCATCTTCTGCAGGCTGCAAGTCCCATGGATAGATGCTCCAGGAGATGGTGAGATGCACTTCCTTGCTGTCTACTTTTCCTGAGCTGGTGAGGATTCCCCAGCATGTCAGGGTGGGCATGTGCTTGGGTAAAGAAGGAGGTGGAACAGCCCTTTGGAGTGGTGGATAGCAGGTTGGCCATGAGCCAGCAGTGTGCCCTGGTGGCTAACAGGGCCAGTGGGATCCTGGGGGGCATCAAAAGAAGCACTGCCAGCAGGTCAAACAAGGTGATCCTTGCAATCTACTAGTCAGGCCCCATCTGGAGTGTTGTGTCCAGTTCTGGGCTCCCTGGGATAAAAAAAGACAGGGATCTCCTGGAGAGAGTCCAGAGGAGGCTATGATGATGCTGAAGGGGCTGAAGCATCTCCCCTGTGAGGAAAGGCTGAGTGAACTGGGGCTGTTCAGCCTGGAGAGAAGAAGCCTGAGAGGGGATCTGATCAATGGTTATCAATAGCTGAAGGGTGGGACACAGGGGGAAATGGGCAGCCTCTTCTCAGTGTCTATGGGGACAGGACAAGGGGCAATGGCTGCAAGTTGGAGCACAGGAAGTTCCACACCAATCTGGGGAAGAACTTCTTAATGGTGAGGGTGAGGGAGCCCTGGGACAGGCTGCCCAGGGGGTGTGGAGTCTCCTTCTCTGGAGATATTCCAGACCCGTCTGGATGCCAACCTGTGTGACCTGTCCTAGGGACCCTGCTTTGGCAGGGGGTTGGACTCAACGATTTCTGGAGGTCCCTCCCAACCCCTATGATTCTGTGAGTCTGTGATTGCCATGTTCTCACCCATGGGACGTAGGATGGAAGCTGGGGACAACCTTTGGGGACGGTCTTGGCAACCAGTTTCCACTCAGCAGCTGCTTTTCCGAGCAGGCGAACGGCTCATGGAAAAGACGGGATCAAGTCAGGCCAAGAGAGAGAGAGAGAAAGTTATAAAACAAAGGAAAGAAAAAAGGGAAAGCAAGAACATTCCTGGAGGCTCTCTGGCCTCTCTCCCTCCAACCTCTTGAGAAGAGAAGGAGGAGGAGGAGAAGGAGGAGGAGGAGGAGGGAGCCAAAACAAAAGGCACAAGAGAAGAACGAGCCGAAGCAGCATTAGCATGAGGGTTGGGAGGTCCAACGTCGTGATGGAACAGGGCAGGCCCCCTTCCCAAAAGCCCATCAGTGTTTGGAGGAGCCTGGGGGTCCTGTGGAGAACGGTGCCCTTTTATGGCCAGGCGAGGAGGGCCGTGGCAGGGGAGCCTGCCCTACTAAGGGAAAACGTCTCCTGCTTGGTGTCCGCCTTGAGAACACCCACAGCGCGAGTGCCGACAAGCTGCTGAGGGAGGGCAGAAGCACTGCTGCTTCGTGGTGACCCCAATTCTTCTTAGCTTTTAATCCCCCCCTCCTATTCCCCCCCCCACTTTGATTTATCACTTCTTCCTGCAAACTGGGAAAGAATGTCTTTTTATATATATATATATATATATATATACAAAAAAGCAAAGAAAAGCAGTTCTTGAGGCAGGGCTGGCTGGTTTCAGGTGACACCCTCACATCATGGTGTGGGGGATCAGGTTCAGCAAGGTTGTCTGAGGACATGGGTGAAGCCCACCCCCTCTGGAGCTTTGAACAGAGGACCATCTCCTTCCTGCAGGCAGCTGCCAGCAAGCGAGCGGCCGCCGTGCCGGTGTTTATCCTCCGCTGCACGGTGCAAGGGCTGGGATCCAAGCTGGGGAAGACGTTGTTACTCTACTCTTAAACACAACAACGCGTGCCAACTTCATCCATCCACTGCTGCAAACCCCAGCCGGGGCTGACCTGCTGCCTGAGAGGCAACCACCACCTCCCAGAGTGGCACAATACACCTGATGTTCCTGGTTTTCCTTCTGAGGGATCACAACTCCATCGGGAATAGCTTCTTTAACTCTGGTTGGCAGCAGCAGGGAGGGGAAGCAAATGCCCCTGTGCTCGGCATTGATGAGGCTGCACCTCGAGTGCTGGGTCCAGTTCTGGGCTCCTCACCATAAGAAGGACATTGAGGTCCTGGAGCAAGGGTTCTGTCTTCTAGGTGGGAAAAACACAGGTTTATCATAAATATCTTTTTTAAAAGACCTAAACCCCAGGATTTAATAAATATTTATATATTTTTAAAGACCTCGATGGGGTCAACAAAGAAGTTAAGGTGTGACAGGACTGGAGAAAAGGTCTTTTTATTGCTTTAAAAAGCAATGTTTAAAGAGAAAAAAAGCAAAAGGTGGGGCTTTAATGGTCAATTTTCAGGATGGAAAAGAGTCCAAGAGACTGAGCCTGGGGTTTTTCAACATCCTGATCAGTAATCTAGAGGAGCACGAGCAGACCCACACCTCTGTGTTTGCAGGTGAGCTCTTCCAGGCAGCTCCACAAGGGTCTCAAGATAAAATATAAGAAAACAAGAGAAGGCAGAGAGTTAAGTTTCAAATGAGCTTTGGCATAGGAATATGTAAAGTCTGGAGGAAAAAGGTCTCAGCCACGCTTGTGTGATGCTGAGGTTGGCACCAGCAGCTAGAGGTGAGATCTTGGATTGCCACCAGCAGCTCTGAAATCGCTGGCTTGGTGCACAGCCAAGGTGTGTTCAAGGTGACAGCCAAAAAAAGCCAAGGAATTGTTGTTTCCCTGCCTTCCCTGAGCACATTCAACGCTCGGGGCATCACTTTGCTGCTGCAGAAAACCCTGGTGCATCTGCATTTTGATTATGGTGTAGTCCTGGTCTCCAAGGGGAATATGATGGTGCTGAAGAGGCAGGAAGAACTAAAATGACTCATGGGCTGGGACAGCTGCTTTGCAAGGAGAGATGCAGAGATCAGGATAATTCAAATGGAGGAGGGAAGGCTGGTGGGAGCTTGCAAGCAAGGTGCAGCAAATCCCCAAGGCAATGGATGCAGTAGATGCAGAACTATTACACAAAAAGGGGTAGTCCATCGGTTTAAAAGGAGTAATAAAGTTCTCCTTCTGCCTCAGAGCCCAGCACATCAGCAGATTCAGAGAAAGGCTGAAGAAATTCATGGGCAAAAGGTCTGGCAAGGGGTGTTAGAGGGAATGGGCAGCGTGGTTCCCACCAGCGCCCGCGATGCAGTGATGGGTGTTGCTGGGAGAGCAGAGGGTGATGAAACAAAGGTCTTTGACCTTGCATGTTCTCCTGATCTGAGGTTTAACAAGGCCAAGTGTAGAGTGCTGCATATGGGACATAACAACCCCATGCAGCACTACAGGCTTGGGGGAGACTGGCTGGAGAGCTGTCAGGCAGAGAAGGACCTGAGGGTGTTGGGTGACTGCAGGCTGAATATGAGCCAGCAGTGTGCCCAGGTGGCCAGGAAGGCCAAGGGCATCCTGGCTTGTGTCAGAAATAGTGTGGCCAGTAGGTCTGGGGAGGTGATTGTGCCCCTGGACTGGGCATTGGTGAGGCCACACCTCAAGTGCTGGGACCAGTTCTGGGCTCCCCATCATAAGAAGGACATTGAGGTCCTGGAGCGAGTCCAAAGAAGGGCAACCAGGATGGGGAAGGGGCTGGAGGGCAAATCCTCTGAGGAGCAGCTGAGGGAGCTGGGGGTGTTCAGCCTGGAGAAGAGGAGGCTGAGGGGAGACTTCATCACCACCTACACTGACCTGCCAGGAGGGTGCAGAGAGGTGGGTGATGGTCTCTTCAGCCAGGGGACAGGAGATGGGACAAGGGGAAATGGCCTCAAGCTGCACCAGGGCAGGGTCAGAGCAGATGTGAGGGAAAAGTTCTTCCCTGAAAGAGTTGTCAGGGCCTGGAACAGGCTGCCCAGGGAGGGGGTTGAGTCACCATCCCTGGGTGTGTTTAACAGATGGGTAGATGAGGTGCTCAGGGATATGGTTTAGCACAGGACAGGAACAGTTGGACTCAATGATCTTAAAGGTCTTTCCCAACCCTGTGATTCTGTGATTATCCCCTGTCACTGCTGGGGAAGGCTGTTAGGCTGTATAAAACTGACAGGAAAATACTGGACCAGGTTGTCCTAAAGTCAATGAGAGTTGCTTAGTTTACTGCTCATCACCTCTAGACTTCACCACGAGCAAGCAGCGAGGTTCAGTCCTTCCCCTACCCCACAGCTAAACCCCCTGTTAAGCGTCTTCCCCCACTGCATGGCTCAAAGTCACAGCCCCAGATTTCTGCAGTAGCTCAGGGATGGCATCAGTGTCACCTACAAGTCACATTCCCAGCCCAGGGATGGGTTTTGCTTGTTGACAAGCCAGGTGTGAAAGCTGCGTGGGTCTTCCCAGCACGGGGCTTGAAGTTCAAAGGCATCTTTACATATCAAAGGATAACGGGGTAAGAAACAGCGTTTCATTAGTCAGGAAGTGATAAATTGATATCTTGATTGAAATAATTATCAAGAATTACAGGAAATACCTGGAGATGCATTCATATTCAAGAGAGTCCTCAGGGAGTAGGGGAAACTTTGTCCCAGATAGGAGTTTCTGTTCAGGGATGTCAAAATGAAGTCCCCACTTTTCAGGCCCTCCTTTTACCTATTGTCTTACAACAAACCAGGGTCTTTGTTTTTTTTGTCTTAGGGTAGAGGGGGTTGGGGGTGATGTCTAAGACTGCTGGGAGGAGTCTTGGTACTTGGAGGAGTCACAAAGCAGATATGTGTGAGCCACACGAATTTCAAAGCACCTTTGCTCCCCTCTGGCTTTTAGGTCCCTGGAATCTGTAAGAACTTTTCCACCATGGTTGGAGTATGCATCGGTGATGTGGACAAGAAACCTTCTTATTCAGTAAATAGATACAAAAATACCCCCAAACTGGTGAATCTTCCCCAGCCTAACCCATGGAAAACAATCCCCAATTAGAAAAGAACCAGGGGGGAGATCAGGCAGCAAAGGTCTGATTGATGCAGGTCATCATCATAATCACCGGGGGGCATCAAAAGGAGTGTGGCCAGCAGGACAAAGAGGTGATCCTCCCCCTCTGCTCTGCCCTGGTCAGGCCCCACCTGGAGTGTTGTGTCCAGTTCTGGGCTCCCTGGGATAAAAATGACAGGGATCTCCTGGAGAGAGTCCAGAGGAGGCTATGGAGATGATTACAGGACTGGAGCATCTCCCCTGTGAGGAAAGGCTGAGTGAGCTGGGGCTGTTCAGCCTGGAGAGAAGAAGCCTGAGAGGGGATCTGATTAATGGGTATCGATATCTGAAGGGTGGGACACAGGGGCCTTTCTCAGTGTCTGTGGGGACAGGACAAGGGGTGATGGCCTCAAGTTGGAGCACAGGAAGTTCCACACCAATATGCAGAACTTTTCCCCAGTGAGGGAGCCCTGGGACAGGCTGCCCAGGGGGTGTGGAGTCTCCTTGTCTGGAGATATTCCAGCCCCATCTGGATGCTGACCTGTGCAACCTGTCCTAGGGACCCTGCTTTGGCAGGGGGGTTGGACCTGATGATCTCTGGAGGTCCCTTCCAACCCCTACAGCAATGTGATTCTGTGATGTTAGTGCTAAGGAAAAGGATTTAATGCTGATACCTGTGCTCATACCCTTGATTCCAGGGAGGATTTGGAAAGATACTCAGCAGAGAAGGTCACTGGGTTGAAGTGGAGGCCTGGAGAAGATGCCTTAGGGTGAGAAGCTCAGAGAGAGTGCACCACCACACAGTTTTTCAGAGCTAAAGTTACAGAGGGGATTAGGAACACAGTCTCCAAGGGCAGCTATGGAAAAACAAGCAACGGGCACCTTCAGCCAAGGTTTTGTAAGACCCAGTGCTCAGAAGCTCAAGTCAGATGAGCTGAAGTTCAACTTAAATTAAGACCCCAGTCCCCTCCCTTCTCACATCCTCATGTCCCCAGTATGGCTGGAAGAAGGAAGATGGCACAGACGGAGGAGATGGAAGGGAAGCAGCCCTGGGAGTGAGGGAACATTGCTCAGAGGAGGAGTTAGTTATGATCCACTAAGAAACCAAAGAGATCCACAGCCAGGGAGTCCCTGGGGATCTGTCCTGGGCCTGGTACAGCTCAAAATATTTCTTTACTAATTACTTGCATGAAAAGAAAATTTCCTCCTTACAGCTGCAAACGATACGGAGCCGGGAGGGACTTCAAGTACTTTGGAGGATGGGCTGGAACTTCAAAACCATCTTCATGCGTTAGAGAAACGTCCTGGAAAAGAAAAAAAAAAGGAAAAATCAATTAAAAAACAGGCTGTAATTTAATAGAAACAAAGGGAAAATTCACTGCTTGTGTGGGAATGGTTGAGCTGCAGAGCACAGCACGGGCAGGGAGCGGGCGAGCCGGGATGTGGCAGCATCTGGTTTAGTACAGGACAGGAATGGTTGGAGTTGAGGATCTTAAAGGTGTTTTCCAACCTTGTGATTCTGTGATCCCTGCTGGGATGTGAGCTGCTGTGAAAAGCAGGCACCATGTAAATGTAGTCTGCAGGACATGTGGAGGGATGCTTTGGATGGCGAAGCTTTGGCTGGAGGGTGTTGGATGCTGGGGATGAGGAATTGGGGAGGTTATGGACTGGGAGCAGTGTCCAGGAGATGGTCAGATCTGAGAAGCTGCAAAAAGAACCCCATAAAAAACCCCAACCCATAAAAAAACCTCCAACCAAACACAAAACCACCTGAAAAATAAAAGGACTTGGAGTTATTTAGGTTGGAAATGACCTTTGAAGTCATTGAATCCAACCATTCCTGTCCTGTGCTAAACCATATCCCTGAGCATCTCATCTACCCATCTTTTAAACACATCCAGGGATGGTGACTCAAGCCCCTCAATCCAGTCCAGAGAAGAGTGGATTTTGACAAGAGCTAGGACAACCCCTTCCCAAAAATACTTAAGGAGGCCTTCTTCCTTGTCCTTAAAGGTTCCACTAGCAGGTAAAAAGTCATTCTCTTCCTCTCTTAATTGCAAGAAGTCATAATGGGCTGAAGAGGTGAAGATTTAGCCATCAGAGGAGGTATTCATTTCACTAGCAGTGTGGATGGTTTAGGGGATTTTGGGTTTGGCACTTCAGCTTCTCAATCTCAGCACTGGCCACTTCAACGTCTTACAGCCCTGTTGGGTAAGAATTGCTGTGATTTATACCCAGATTCCTGCCTTCTGAAAGGGGGAAACTGTCCTGAAAAGGGTCCTTTTCTCTTCTGTTCTCTGGCAAAAAACTTTCTGGGAAGGTGTTGGCTTGAAGCTGTCGATGCTGATCATGGAGCACAGTTTCCTCCAGGATGTCTATAGGATCTCCATCGCTCCAGCTGGATTTCACCACCAGAGCAAGGTTGGTTCTGTGCAGATTGAGTTTGTTTTGTTTAAAAAAACCCTAAAAATATTAATTTTTGGCTTTGTTTTCCTCTGCCCCAGAGGACACCAGACAGCCTCGGTGGGAGGGAGAAACCAGCATCTACCTCAAGGTCTTCAGTAATGCTCTGCTCATCACTGTGCCTCCCCACAGACTTAGAACATCAAGTACTCAACACTCTCCCTCCTTCCCTCCCCCTTGTTGTGCTGATGCCCTGAGATGAACAACTGCTGGTCACAAGGAAGAGATTTAACTGATATGAGGGGCATAGAATTACAACTCTATATGGAGTCATAGAAAGTAGCTCTTAGAACTTAGTCAGGTAACCATATAAAACAACTTATGGAGGAGGAAGCCTGTTTTTCTTTTCATAACAAAGGGCTTACTTGTGAAAGTCTCACACTGTCTGGAGGAAAAGATAAAGAGCGAGAATTTGAAGGTGGGATGACATCCACCACAGCTACATCATTTATCTCCTTGCTAAAGACAAATAGATGACTAACAAGGACATGAATTACATCCCTAGATCTCCTTACTAGAGGAAAACAGATAGTTAATAGGGACATAAATTAGCCCAGACCGATGAGAACACCTCAAGCTTGCAGCAAACATCACATCCACCATAGGAAGGACATTGAGGTCCTGGAGTGAGTCCAGAGAAGGGCAACCAGGCTGGGGAAGGGGCTGGAGGGAAAATCATATGAGGAGCGGCTGAGGGAACTGGGGATGTTTAGTCTGGAGAAGAGGAGGCTGAGGGGAGACCTTCTCACCACCTACAACTACCTGAAGGGAGGTTGTAAAGAGGTGGGTGATGGTCTTTTCAGGCGGGTGACAGGAGATGGGACAAGGGGAAATGGCCTCAAGCTGTGCCAGGGCAGGTTTAGATTGGATATTAGAAAAAAATGTTTTACTTAAAGAGTTGTCAGGGCTGGAACAGGCTGCCCAGGGAGGTGGTTGAGTCATTGACCCTGGATGTGTTCAAAAAAAGGGTTGATGAGGTGCTCAGGGATATGGTTTAGCTTAGGATGGGAACGTTTGGACTTGATGATCTTCAAAGGTCTCTTCCAGCCTTGTAATTCTGTGATTCTGTGAATATACATCGTTTCATTGTATAAATGTGGGATGGTTTTGCTACTTCAGGTGTGCAGGGTTCGTGGTGGAGCGATCCCCCTGGGCATCTGCATGCAATCAACATACCTACATTATAACTTCTGAGTTATAGAGTCTATTTCCACATGTCCCAACCTCTGGAGAAGGGAGATACAAGGTCCAAGGTCAAAAGAGCTTCGGAGTATGGGCTGTAGGTTGCTATTGTTGAGTCGCAGGTCCAAGCAAAGCTGGAGGAACAGGAGATACTGAGCACGTTCCCCAAAATTACACCTGAGCCTCAGTGGCAAAATCCAGTTCTGCTTAGGGAGCAGCTGCTGCTCTTCCCTTTGTGTCATCGTGTCAAGCAGCTGACATGGAGAACCCCTGGGCAGCCACTGGCCATGGGACAGTGAGGAAAGATGGATCTCTTGGGCTGCCCAAGTGGTGGGCCTGGTGGCTAAGGCACCAGAAGGGGACAATTCTTCCTCTTCTTCCTCTCACAGGCTGCACAATGAGCTGGATGAAAGAAAAGCCCAAGAGAAAGGGCAGTCACAGCCCTTTCCTGGCTGAACTGAGGAATGAAGGAAGGAATTCTGGAGCCTAAGGCCAGGATGTGGAGCTCAGCTCTGTGTTGGAGCATCCTTCAGGTAAGGATGTTGGGTTGCACCACGCTTTTCCAAGGACAAATCCACATCACAGAAGCATCCTTGATAAATACCAAATCAACACCCAGCCCCTCTTTGTGCCTCTACCACGACTCCGAAAGATTCCCTTTGTTAAAAGCATCCAAACCCCAAACTGCCACAGACCATCCCATTTCCCATGAGCTATCCCTGGTCAGGCCCCACCTGGAGTGTTGTGTCCAGTTCTGGGCTCCCTGGGATAAAAAAGACAGGGATCTCCTGGAGAGAGTCCAGAAGAGGCTACGGAGATGATTAAATTTCTGGAGCATCTCCCCTGTGAGGAAAGGCTGAATGAATTTGGGCTGTTCAGCCTGGAGGAAAGAACCCTGAGAGGGTTTCTGATCAATGTTTATCAATATCTGAAGTGTGGGTGTCGTGGTGTTGGGCGCCAAAAAGACTGTCGTGGTTTTACCCCGTCTGAGACCTGAGATCCACGCAGCTGCCTGCTCCTTAAAGGAAAAGAGCAGGGGAAAAGGGAAAGGGGGGGTGGGAGAGGCAAGGGAAGGGAAAAGAAAGGGGCAAATAACCCCAAAACCAAAAAACTAAGAGGCCCGTGGGTTGGGATAAGGATAGTTTACTAAAATAGCAGAAAGATCAAATATAACAATATAACAATGCCAACAGGACTTTAGAGCAAAAGATCTATGGAACTGTTGCTACACAAGGCAGTTTCTCAGCGAACCCACAGCTCAGGCTGTGCCACCCAGAGCCGTCCCGGAACCCAACCGTCCCCCAAGAACTGCGTGTCCTGGAGCCGCCCCCCTGCTTCTCCTCTCATCACCCCTCTTTATACTGAGCAGGACGTGATTGGCATGGAATACTCTCTTTGGTCCGTTTGGGTCACCTGTCCTGGCTTTGTCCCTCCTTTCTCATGAATAGAGAAATATGAAGAGCTGAGAAAGTCCTTGACTGTCTGACAGCAGCTCAAAACATCAGGGTGTTATCAGCACTGCTTGCATTGTAACTCCCAAACACAGCATTCCAGCCGCTGCTACGAATGAAGTTAACTCCATCCTGACCAAAACCAGGACAGTGGGACACAGGGGGACATGGCCAGCCACTTCTCAGTGTCTGTGGAGACAGGACAAGGGGCGATGGGCTCAAGTTGGAGCACAGGAAGTTCCACACCAATCTGGGCAAGAACTTCTTCCTGGTGAGGGTGACAGAGCCCTGGGACAGGCTGCCCAGGGGATGTGGAGTCTCCTTCTCTGGAGATATTTCAGATCTGTCTGGACACCGACCTGTGTGCCCTGTCCTAGGGACCCTGCTTTGGCAGGGGGTTGGACCCAATGATCTCTGGAGGTCCCTTCCAACCCCTACAGCTCTGTGATCCCCTCTACTTCAAGAGTAGATGAGATGTGGGCATTCCCAAATCCAAGACTGGGCCCCTTTAATTGTTCAGGTAATTCTTTACCAGCTCTACCTTACCACAGCTGAGCAGCAAAAGGGTTTTAAACCCAGGTGGGGCATGGTCCCTGCTTCACAGCCATATTAAAGCAAGAAGCTCTAAAAGCTGTTCAGTAGGGGTGGAGCGTGCAGAGCTCTGATCTCCTCAGGATTTAAATCCCAGGCATTGTTCCATTTGGAAATCCCACCAGATGGGATCGCAGAGCACACGCAGCTCAAGGTCACCTCTCCGCCGCTGGGTTCTGCTCCCAACCGTAAGCACCATCCATCAGGAACCACACAAAGCCATCCAGAGAAATTTAATATGATGCTGTCAGACACTCTGGGATCTTCCCACAGAGCAGCTTCTCACCCTGGAGCACAAGGACACTGACAGAGACGCAGCAGGGAGAGAAAGCTCCCGGCGTGCAGGAAGAAGAGTGGGTTTGTGCTGTTGCTTTGTAAACAGATTTAGGAGGAGAGGTTTGATAGATGATGTTAAATTAACTGCCTGATTTATTCAAGACAAGTTGAGGTGCTCACCTGG
Source organism: Gallinula chloropus (assembly GCF_964237585.1). NCBI lineage: Eukaryota > Metazoa > Chordata > Aves > Gruiformes > Rallidae > Gallinula > Gallinula chloropus. The sequence goes on along the minus strand of NC_140086.1, from coordinate 160,522,636 downwards.
GCGCAGAGCTGCACCCCAACTGTCTGTGTGCTACGTGGTAGGCAACCTATTGCCACAACCCCAGACTTACACACCTACCCGCCTTGTTCTTCCACCCCCACCATGAAACCACTCACACTGGAGCAGTGATTTCATTGAACTGCAGGGTTTGAGGCTTATTTGAATAGAGGAAGGTTGGTAATGAGCAAGCCACTAAGTGGGTGTCAGGCTCTGTGTGCCATCAGGAATAGGCTGCCCAGGGGGTGTGGAGTCTCCTTCTCTGGAGATATTCCAGCCCCATCTCGACACCGACCTGTGCGCCCTGTCCTAGGGACCCTGCTTTGGCAGGGGGTTGGACCTGATGAGCTCTGGAGGTCCCTTCCAACCCCTATGAGTCTGTGATTCTGTGATCAGAGCCAGCTCAAGGGGATGCTTGACCTCCACTTCTCACCTTCAACTTCCAGCCTCCACCCTGGCTTTCTGAGCCCTGAAGAGCAGGGAGGTTGCACATCGAGGAGCAAGGTTGCCAACTTCTTGCCTTAAATGAGGAAGAACCAGGGGTTTACACTACACAGAGATCGTCCAACGCATCTTGGGACTACCGGTTCAGTCTCCTTGCCCTTTTTCACACCTCCTATCACCAAGAATTCCTATTTTTCCCACTCAGGATCCTTTGTGCCTCCTCTTTGAAGTCAGTGCTTCCAAGTTGGGGAAACACCCTATTGGCCTGATCAAGCTAAAGACCAAATCAAACAACAAGGTTACACTTCCACGTGCCCTTTTCCCTCATCCCAAAGCAATTAGCTTTTCCATAAAGAGAAAAGCTGGTATTTTCTGCTGCAATCCAGGAGGGTTTTTTTTTTCTGGAACAGAAGGTCTAAAAGACTAATGGATTAGTCTGCTGAGCCATCACATCTGCTGACTCCAACTAACACCGTGGTGTTTCCAATATGCTACGGAAATGATGTGGGGATGTGTATTTGGGGAAGAATATTTAGGGAAGCAGCTCGACTCAGGCCATCCTGAGATTTCTATGTAGGCCTGGGGGGTGTATCTTCTCACAAAGGATTGGAACCTTTTATGTATCTCTTGAGGAAGCAGAGAGACCTCAAAACACTTGGATATTTCCAAATATTTGTTCCTGGGGAATGAGGGCTCTGTAAACCCAGCAGAGAATTGGTCTCTATGTAGGTCAGGAGAAGAAAAAGCAACTTGTACCTAAGTCTTGCAAGGGATAAAAAGGGATATAGAAACTGAAGTGTATTTTTAATTTCCCTGCCTGCTTTCCCTCAAGCAGCAACAGATTTTTCCAGATGTAGAAAAAACAGTGCTTGCAGATAGGTACAAAAGTTTATTTTAGAAATAGAGGCTACTTTTGAATTAACAAAATTGAAAAACACACCCACCACTATAGATTGACATTAGAAAATCTGCTTAGGGTACAGTTCCTGCCTGAAAGGATTTAACAGGATTCACTAAGAATACTTGCTCCCCACAGCCTTCACCAAGAACCTACCAGCCAGGATGTCTTCAAAAAGCCTGAGTTCAAGATATGAATTAGACATTGCAGTAATTTTGGACCATTACAATTAATTCACTGTATTTCACAGAATCATAGAATGGTCTGGGTTAGAAGGGACCCCAAGGATCACAGAGTTCCAACCCCCCTGCCACAGGCAGGGACACCAACCTCCAGGCCTGGAGCTACACAAGGTTGCCCAGGGCCCCAGCCAACCTGGCCTTGAACACCTCCAGGGATGGGGCATCCACACCCCTCTCTGGGCAGCCTGTTCCAGCCCCTCACCACTCTCTCTGGAAACTTCCCCCTAATATTTAATTTAAACCTTCCCTCCTTTAGCTTCACTCCATCCCCCTTCTCCTGCCATTGTCTGCCCTTTTAAAAAGCCGATTCCCCTCCTGTTTCTCTGCTCCCTTCAGGGATGGGAAGGCTGCAATGAGGTCCCCCCACAGCCTTCTCTTCTCCAGGCTGAACCAGGCCAGATCCCTCAGCCTCTCTTCATAGGGGAGCTGCTCCAGACCTCTGATCATCTCTGTGGCTCCTCTGACTCCTCTCCAACAGCCCCACATCTTCCTTGCGTTGGGCCTCAGCTCTGGACACAGGACTCCAGCTGGGGCCTCACAAGGGCAGAGTAGAGAGGGACAATCCCCTCCCTGTCCCTGCTGCCACCCCTCTGCTGCTGGAGCCCAGGATCCCATCGCCCTTCTGAGCTACAAGAGCCACTGCCGGCTCATGCTAAGTTTCCCATCCGCCATGACACCAACTACAGAACAGGATTTTCTCAAACCAGTGTTTGTGTTACACCCCTAACCCACACAGTTGATTTTCTCAGTAAGGGGGAAAAAAAAATCAAGTACTTAAAATTATTAAACTGCAACAGAAAGTATCTTGGGTTTGCAACAAAACCTTTGTTCAGGACCCTGACAGGGCTGCTACCATTGGAAATGTGGCCATCTGTGTGTATTGGCTGAGTAATAAATGCACTTGATGTTAAGAAGCATCAGCAGGTCACAGAATAACTGATGGGGAAGGATTATGTGCGCGCGCACACACACACACACACACACCCCCCTTCACTGAACTACAGGAGTAGGAATGGTGGAAGTCAGAGGAGGCTACAAACATGATTAAGGACTGGAGCATCTCCTCTGTGAGGAAAGGCTGAGTGAGCTGGGGCTGTTCAGCCTGGAGAAAAGACGACTACGGGGGGACCTTAATAATCTTTATAAATATCTTAAGTATGGGATGCAGGGGGAAATGGGCAGCCCCTTTTCAGTGTCTGTGGGGACAGGACAAGGGGCAATGGCTGCAAGTTGGAGAACAGGAAGTTCTGCACCAACATGGGGAAGAACTTCACAGTGAGGGTGAGGGAGCCCTGGGACAGGCTGCCCAGGGGGTGTGGAATCTCCTTCTCTTGAGATATTCCAGCCCCATGTGGATGCCGACCTGTGCAACTTGTCCTAGGGACCCTGCTTTGGCAGGGGGTTGGACCTGATGACCTCTGGAGGTCCCTTCCAACCCCTATGATTCTGTGAAGTCCAGGAGTTTAGGGTTCTTCTAGAAAAAAAAATTGAGAGAAAGCTGGATGATAAATGGGGCTGTAGGAATCTCAGTGGAAATGGCTTATTCAGCTGTTTGTGGGCATCATTATGGGCTTCCAACTTCACTTTGAACTTCCTTTTCATGCTTCAGAAGTGCACCAGCAGCTTAATTCAATCAAAGAGACAGAACGAAGCGAGGGCTAAGCAAGAAATTACCACTTTTAATTTTCAAAGCTGTTGGATCCTGATGAGTTTTTTTTAAAAAAAAATTCATTTTCAGTATTTGAAAACATTTGAGAGAAGGAAAGCATCTCAAGTAGTACAGAAAGTCAGTAATGAAAACTATTATAATATAACAGTACTCATTAGCTCTAATAAAGCTGTGTTAGTCTGCTTTTTCACTACAGACTCAGCTTTTCAAGTTATGTTATGCCATTAAAAAACCTTGTTTCTCAATACACAACTTCCTGAAGGTTGAAAAACTTTACAAGTTATTTTAAATCAAATTCAGAATTGCAAGACAAAAAAAAAAAACTCTCAAAGCTTTTCAGCTTAAATCAGTTTTTTTTTTGCAAACCATTTACCTGTAAGATGGGAGTCATTTTTGGTATTAAACTTCCAAAAGCAGTGTTGTCCATGCTTTTTACCAGGCATTCCAGTCTTCTTGTAGTCTTATCACTTTAACATTATGTAGTTTGGTATCTGCAATAATAATACCTGATATTCCCTGGGGGAAATAGGATAAATCTACAGACATTTTATAAAGGGACAATTATGGTTTGTTTTCTCTGAAATTCCTCATCATGTTAAAGGTTTTGAAAAAAGTGTTTTGAATGAACTCATGATATAGTCAAGAGCTTAAAACATTCAGCTTCAGAACGTGCTGGAGCATACCAAGCACTGTGATGTGAATGGAAAGGAAATTCCACCTTCACTTCAGAACGGGGCTGTTAGTCACAAGATTCACTTTTAAAGCATAAAAGTTTAGACAAGTTGGATATTGGGTTGAAAACTCATTTGTCAGACTCTTGCTCAGCGCTCACCAGCTCCATAACTCCTTCCATGTCCAAGCTCACCCTCTTCAGACCTCAGTACAGTTAAGGATTAAGACAGAGCAGCGGGCTTTGCTTTCATCACCGAGCTGTGGTGTATATACCATATAGAACACGATGAACAGCAAACAAGACAGCATGGAACCCATCTTTGAGCATTAGAAAATAAAGGATTTTAATAAACAAGAAGTGGCAGCCTTTGTAAGAAGCTTTCTTCACAGTTTTCAAGTTGCTAGCATGTATTTAATAGTAACAGGCTGAAAGCCCTACGGTGTTTATATAAACATACTTGAAGTCAGCACTGATCGCCGCACCCAGAAAAGCGGTGTCATTCGTGGCTTGGAAAATCCAACTGAAGGAAATTGAGGTTTTCCTCCCTTGTATTTTGTAAAAGTAGCATTTGACATAAAAAAAACCTTAAAAAATAATAATAATAATCATAATCAGTTGAGTTGAGCTCAACGTTTCTAAGTACAGAGTCAGTTGAGTTCACTGTTAAATGATAAAGTTTCAGCTAACTCGGTAAACATCCTTCAACTTCACTGGTGACACTGTCAAATCAGCTGGGCTTCTTTTTCTTAATATAACACTGAAAAGAGTTATTTATTACTGCTTCCATCTTCAGAGAACCATTTTCAGCTGTATCTGCTGCTTTCACTGGGACTCCGATTGTTCGAGTAGCTGCGATCGCTTTCGCTGTCGGAGCCGTAAGATCTACAAAGAACAAGATGAAAAAAAGCCTCAAAAAATGTGTATTGAGCTTCAAACCCAAAATTGCACCAGGAAAAAAATAAATCAATCATTAAGGCAGACACACAGGAGGCAAGAAGATGGCAGACAAGAAGTTTTTTACAGGGTATTTCATGTAAAGTGAAATGTTGAGGGACATTCAAACCTGAAATAATCATTAACATAATGATGAAAACCCTTGTGTAACAAGTCAAATTGCACTTGGAGCTACAGAAGTTGTTGCTTTCTCTGATACAGCTAAGAAATCACCTAAAATAACTGCTTTTGTGAATGCTAACAGCTGACTCGTAAGTATCATTTCATATTGCAAGCACTTCTCAGCTAAGGTTAACTTCACAAATCCTCACTTTATATATATTGCAGCTTTTTGTTTGAAAAAGGGTCTTAAGAATTAGGCCCCAGAACAGCAACAGGAGTGAGTGTTTGCAGAGTGGAAGTTGTAGATTAAAATTGTTTTGGCTTATCCAGAAGAATTCCAAGCTCAGCACCTGGCCAGACCTCAAGATAGAGTTCAGATGGTTTCAGACAGGCTACAGGATGTATTCAAATAGAGACAGAATAAACTTTCATTGGAAATTTTCTAGCCTGTAAGGAAAGCTTTCCTAAATCAAAGGTGAGCATATGCTAATCCAACATTGTTTCTCTGAAGCTTCCCAACATCCTAAACCAATGGTTTTGTAAGTTTATTTCCACACTCTTCATTTCATCTCATTCATTTCCCCTCAAACACAAGATAGAAGCTGTGTGAGCTGGATGGTGAAACTGGTGAGAACAAAGTCCATTAGGACTTGGTACAAAAGTTGCAAAAAAAAAAAATCATGGAATCACAGAATTGTAGGGGTTGGAAGGGACCTCAAGAGATCATTGAGTCCAACCCCCGAAAATAGGTACAAGGACATCAGAGATCTGCCTGATTGAAGCACTGAGTAATATGGGATACATTAGAAGGTACAAAACTCATCCTGTTCCACTTACTCACACCTATATAATTCCCCTGAACTGAGCATAAAATTTACCCTAGAGACATCACAAGCACACTGAATTTGCAAGTGAAATGTTCTTTCCAAATATGTTCTGGTAAGTTCTAAGTTCATTCTGGATAGCACTGCAATTTTAAATTTCCCATCCAGTTTTTTAAATCCACTTTTGCAGTCTAACAAAAAAAAAATTGACTATCCAATGCAATTCTTTGCACAGCAGGTGGCTTAAATGTGTAACAGGGCACTTGATTTAAATCTGGAGAGCTAATTCATTACAGTTTCACATTTAAAATTATTAAGTAAACCCCAAACAAGCTCATTTTGAATGCATAAATACAATATACTGGAGCCTTCTAAAATCTCTCCTGCTAGTTTCTTTTCCATCCTCAAATCCAGTCCATCACAAATTCTGATTTCCTCACTTATTTGCTCTAATTTTGACTGGTTTTAATTATTACTTTTGGTGACAATGAGCTTTTATTTGTGCTTGGGTGGAAAAAAGGGGATAAGCCGTCATAAACAGCCTAAGTATGTATTTTGCCATTTCTTCTGCATAATATACTGTCCAAGTCATGATAGGAAAAACATAATCAACGCATCATAGAATCAAAGAATCACAGGGGTTGGTGGGGACCTCCAGAGATCATTGGGTCCAACTCCCCTGCCAGAGCAGGATCCCTAGGACAGGTTACACATGTCAGCATTCAGACAAGTCCAGAGTATCTCCAGAGAAGGAGACTCCACACCCCCTGGGCAGCCTGTCCCAGGGCTCCCTCACCCTCACTGGGGAAAAGTTCTTCTGCAGATTGGTGTGGAACTTCCTGTGCTCCAACTTGCAGCCATTGCCCCTTGTCCTGTCTCCACAGAGCACTGAAAAGGGGCATCCCATACTTAAGATATTTATAAGCATTAATAAGGTCCCCCCTTAGTCATCTTTTCTCTAGGCTGAACAGTCCCAGCTCCCTCAGCCTTTCCTTATAGGGGAGATGCTCCAGGCCCTTCATCATCTCTGTAGCCTCCTCTGGACTCTCTCCAGGAGATCCCTGGCTTTTTTCAACCAGGGAGCCCAGAGCTGGACACAACACTCCAGGTGGGGCCTGGAGAGGGCAGAGGGGGAGGATCCCCTCCTTTGACCTGTTGGCCACGCTCCTCTTGATGCCCCCCAGGATCCCATTGGCCCTGTTAGCCACCAGGGCATACTGCTCATGGCCTATAGAATCACTTAAGGCTGGAAAAGACCTTTAAGATCTAGTCCAACCACAGCCCAACCCTGCCTAGTCCACCTCTAGACCTCAGGCACATACCTGGATCGCCTGTCGTAGCTTCTAGATCTCCGGTAGCTGTCGCTCCTTTTACTTCTACTTCGACTTCTGCTATAGTAACTATCGTATGTGTATGACCTGCTTTAAAGGGAAAAGAACATATTTGTAAACTTACAATTTCTTGTCTAAAACACTGTTTAAATGTATATAAAGGTCTTTAAAACACACAGAGATTAGTGGCTATAAAGAAATCACTTTTGAAGGATATGGCACACAATAATTCTACATTTTATAAAGGTTTTAAGTACAAGAACAAGGATCTTCATGGTAAAAATCTCTAGAAAAGACTTACTAAGCATTCTCCATGAAATGCAGAGGCAGTAAAAACCTCATTCACTAATAAACAAGCGACCAAGCTGTTCTATTTATAGCTCAGTTTTACTCTGGCAATGAAGGGAAGTGTGCTCACTATTACTTGTATCATCTAGAAGCATAATGCCAGGCTGATTTTGGTTATTTTCAGCTTTCAAAAGTTGACTTAAAAGGGACATTCTTATGATAAGCTATTTTTATAATAAACAGTTTGTATAAAATGATAATCCATACCTGGATCGACTGTGATGACCGTAAGAACTACTCCTGGATCTACTTCTGCTATAGGATCGACTGAAAAACAACAAAAGCACCAAGACATTTTAAGCAGAAACAAGTAATGAAGAGAGAGGGGGAGTGAGAAGAGCATGTTTTGTTCAGAATTCCTTATCCATACTACAAAACAAACATTAACCTTCATTATTTTTCAGTAAGGGAATAGTCTGGTTTCAAAGCTTCCTAACTTGCATGTTTCAAGCAGATGCTGCAGATCAAGCACATTTCCAGCCCACTCAGGGACTGGAGCATCAGACCACTACACCTAATCTACTTATTTTGCAATACACCCCAGTCCTATCTCCATTTAGACATACTTACCTACGACTCTTGTAGCTGTGATAAGAACTACTTCGACTTCTTGACCGATCCCTACTGTACCAACCTCTGCTTCGGCTTCTCGTGTAGCTTCTTGACCTACAATCAACGAAACACTTTGAAAAAGCAGGAAATAGAAGGTAACTGAAGAGAAGAGCAGCTGAAAATAGGGAGCAGAAGCACTGTAAAGCTTTAAGTTAAATATTTATTCTATACTTGCTCAATCTGAGTTGTTTAAGAGAGAAACAACTTTAAAAAGCACCAGAAGTTTCAGGTTACCAGGGTGGGTGGGCTGGGGGAGCAGCACAAAGTTCTTACCTGTATGAATACGTAGAACTTCGGGATCGACTTCTGGAGTGGCTGTAAGAGATGGACCTGGTTCTGCGTCTGGATTTGGATTCTGATTTGCTTCGTGACCTAGTGAGACTCCTGGATGGGCTATTGTCATCTCTACTTGGAGATTCTTCCTCACTGGAGCTTTCTTGGTTCCTGGGCCTTCGATTCAGCCGGGCTGTTTTTCTAACTTCATCAAACAGAGATCCAGGCCTTACTTTATTTTTAGTTTTTATTTCAATTCTTAAACCTGCTGGTTTAGGCTCTGGTGCTGAAGCTGCGTTCTTAACTTCTGTGGCAGTACTAATTGTTGCTGGTTGTAAGTTCCCAACACCTTGCAAAGGCTTCCATTTGTTATCTATGGTATTGCTTTGTGTATTCTCAGTAGGTTCACTTTTCACAGGACAGTCTTTAGCACTAGGTACAGGCACAGAGTTATTTTCTTGCCTGACTGTTTCTTTTTCTTCTTTAATGTTAATAAATTCTGTAATATTGTTTCCCAGTCTGACAGCATCTTGTTCAGGGGTCTCAACCTGTAAATCTTTGTTTACACTAGCACTTAAAGCCTGAGGTTTAGCAGTGAGAATGACAGGAGACAAAACATCCACTTCAACCTTCCCTGGCGAGTTACGTTCTGGAGTACAAATCTCCATGTTGTCATCTGTCTGGATGACATCTTCCAATCCATTCTGGTTACTGTCTTCAACTTGTTCAGCCTCATTCTTGCAAGAGATCACATTTATTCCTGAGTTTAACACACTGGTTGAAGCACTGGTTTCAGTGCTATCTTTATTAATGTTACTGTGATCTGGTGAGGCATCATGTGTAGAGTTCTCACCTACCAGTTTTTCATCTGCACCAGACTTTTCACCATTTCCTGTTTTATCCTTGACTATTTCATCCTTCTCATGAACTTGGTTTTTATCCTTTGTGTCCCTGTCCAGCTGCTTTTCTTTTTTATCATCCTTGGCAACCGGTTTTTCATTTACTTCATCATCATCTTCTTCACCAAACTCCAGAGGGGGTTGCCAGTGAAACGTTTCTTTTCTTTTCTGAACTTTATGTTTCTTCTCCTTTTTCCCTTTTGATTTTTCTTTTGCTTTTTTGGAATGAGACTTTTTAAGAGTTTTTTTAGATCCATGTTTGTGTTTTTTTGCCTTTCCTTTAGCATTTGGTGAGCTAGAACCAGAACTCTCCGATTCAGAAGATGACAACTGCTTGCTTGTCTTCCACGTGCAATCAGAATCCTGAAAGCCTTCTGAAGAATTGGGTTTTTTCATCCTTTTGGTAACATTAGGCTCTGTATCAGATTCGGATGTGGCCTCTCCTTCTTCTTTACTAGAGGAAGGTCTGGAATCTCCCCCATCATGCCTTGCCTCTCCTCTTTCAGAATTTGATTCAGAGTCCCATTTGCTACCTGAGTAGGATTTTCGTTTAGTTTTTGCACCCCCTCTAGGTTGCTCAGAAGATTTCTCCTTCGCTGTTTTCTTTTTAGCATGATCAGAATCCCGCTCACACTTGGATTTCTCCTCCCCCCTCTCAGGATTCTGGCTATTTTTATCCTGTTTCTGAGTGTCTCCATCTAATTGGAAACGGCCTTCTTTTTCTTGGACTCCTTTTGTTTTGGCAGAACGCTCGCTGTCAGTAGAGAAATCTGAAGATGATAAACTGTCACTCTCTTTCACCCCTTGAGAAGACTCATCGTAGTCTTTTGTACACTTACAAGGGAGAGTGCTTTCAGAGCTCGTTTCTTGCCTCTGTTGAAGAGGCCGAGCTTTCTGATCACTCGATGCAGGTTTTCTTTTGCCTCTGTGCCTGTCGTCATCGCTGGGGGAATAGTAAGACGTTGACTCACTGTACCCTGACCTGTCGCTGCGGTATTTACTCTGTGATGGTGATCTGCCAGAAGAACGGGACTTTGTCCTAGAGCTAGATGGACTTCTAGACCTGCTGTAAGACCTTGAGTATGACCTGCTTCGGGAGGACCTGCTTCTTGATCTCTGCCAACTGTCGGAGCTTCTGTCGCTGCGGTACTTGGAGTAGCCGCTTCGATCGCTATCTGAACTCCTCTGTCGCTTAAGGTGTGAGGAAGAGATGTTAACCTCTTTAATGACTACTAGGTTGTAATTAGTTTGTGTGGGTATTAAGTGGCTCGTCTTAGCTTTCATTTCCTGAATGCGCTCGTAAGATGGCTTCCATGGTTTCTGCCCTGGTTTCCACCTAGAAGGGGGTGGACTGTCACTTAAGGGTATAACAGGGAGGTTTTCTGGGACAACTGGTGGTACAACAACTTTGTCAGTGGGGAGTACAACTGCTCGTACAGGCTCAGCAGTCTTGGTCAACTTACTTTCGTTTAATCTTGTTGAAATATTCTGTGGAGAATTGGAAACTGTCTTTTGATGCCTAGTGTTGGAACTTGACCTTGACCTACTGCGAGAACACGATGATTTAGAGGCTGACCTTGATCTAGAACTCCTTCGGGAGTAAGATCTTGATTTAGACCTAGATCTAGATCTGGACCTGTAATATGATCGAGATCCCCTGCTTGATGAAGATGATGAGCTCTGGTCTTCCTTGTCAGATTTAGACCAGTCTCTTCTGGATGAATGCCTAGAAGACAGTGAAGAAGAACGCGATTTCCTCTCACGATCACAAGATAACTTCGTCCTCCTGAGGAAGGAACGAGAGGATTCTCTCTCTGATGAAGCTGATGTTTTCTTTTTCCTTGTTTGTTTGTGCTTCTTGAAGTGCTTCTGCTTTTTAGATTTCTTTTTATGCTTCACCTTCTTTTTCTCTTTCCTGTGCTTTTTGTGATGGCTAGAGTGTCTCACAGTACTTAGATCAGAGTAACCGTTATGCGACCAGGATCTTGATCTCCGGGATATGCTTCTTTCATCCCATCTGCTTGTACATGGGTCACTCAACCTAGAAAACAAACAAGCCCCCCAGTAAGTGGAAATTCAGATAACCTAAGCATTTTCCCTAACTCTGCTACCTGAAAATTGTGTTATGAGTGAGCTTGTCACACTCATTTTTAGATTTGGAATCATTATCACTCAAGAGAGCTAATTCTCTATAAGCAGCCAACATCACCAAATTTTGCTTATTGTAGAACCTATGTAAAGAGACTTCTGTGTTTTGATTGCCCTAGTCCAGGCCCCTAACTAAAGGATTCTTAAACCACACTTAAATATGAATTTTAAAACACGATCTTACTTTATATTCTTTTAGCTGGCATGATGTAATACAGCAATAAACTGAACACAGTACAGAGAGAGATATCTGACATCTACTGTGATTCAATTCTCATATATAATATTACTTAGTTTTCCTCTTGAGGTTTACCTATCGTAATTTGATAGGCATGCATATTTAGTATCAAGTCACCAGAAATTCTGGAGAGGCTGGCTTCCACCACAGAGTTTAACTGCAGGAGCTCACTAACCAGTATCAGATTGTGGATTCAGCTGTTGTCTTTGGTATCCAAAGCAGCCATATAACCAGGCTTGAGGCTAAGGTAAATCTGACATGACTAGTTTTATGGAAAGCAACAGGAAGCTGGTAAGGTCAATCAGTTACTTCTTAGGGAATCACAGAATTGTAAGGGTTGGAAGGGACCTCCAGAGATCATTGAGTCCAACCCTCCTGCCAAAGCAGCATCCCTAGGACAGGTCACACAGGTCGGCATCTAGATGGGTCTTGAACATCTCCAGAGATGGAGACTCCAACAACCCCCTGGGCAGCCTGTCCCAGGGCTCCCTCACCCTCACTGTGAAAAAGATCCTCTGCATATTGGTGTGGAACTTCCTGTGCTCTAACTTGGAGCCATCGCACCTTGTCCTGTCCCCACAGACACTGAGAAGAGGCTGGCCATTTTCCCCTGTGTCCTACCCTTCAGATATTGATAACCAAATGCCATCTCCTAAATCAATGTGCTCCAACTTTAAGTATCCAAGAAGGCACCATCAGAAACAAGTCTGACCTTGACACTTTTCAGCATGAGCTCATCCGGTGTCAGAAGTTTTGGAATTTGAATGTAAGGTGTTAACCATAAAGATGACAGCATTTCTTATTTAATCATAGATGATATGGTACATCTACACAAAGCTATTGAAAACAACTAAGACTTTTAAAATTTGTAGTAAGGATCTTACTTATCTCCTTTGCTCCACTTTTCCCCACTGGGTGGTCTGTATGTCCGTAGCCTCTGCATCTCCTCTTTCCAGTGAGGAGGGGTCTCGCTGCTGTCATCGTCATCGGATTCGGAACAGGACCGTGAGCGGGGTGGGGTGTGGTATCGCTGTGAAAGCAAAGGAAGGTTGTTGCACAGTGTTCTTTGGAAGACACTGGATGATACAGAAAATATCCAGTGTGTCTCACAGAGATTTTACACACAACTTCATAACTCAAGCCAGGCAACAGCGTCCACACACAGTCCATGGAGAGAACGCTAATTCTAGCTTTCCTGCCAAAAACAACCCACTTTTGGTATGCATGTGTCCTGCACATGAGACTGGATTACAACTGTGTCCTTCAACACTCAGAGTGTTACACAAAGCTCCAGAGGGGCCAGCAGCTAACCCTTTGTTTAAAGAAACAAAGGGAAAGATTGAGGAAGTACCAGACTCCCCTTGTGTAACACCTTTTAGAATAACACAGTTACTGAAGGCAACCAGCTTTTGTTTACAGGATACTAAATCATGGATGTTTTGCTTCAGTTCACACACATTTATCTACTTATAAGAGTAAATCACAGACTGGTTTGGATTTGGAGGGAACCCATCTAGTTCCAACCCCCTGCCTTGGGCAGGGACACCCTCACTAGCCCAGATTACCCAAAGCCCCATCCAACCTGGCCTTGAACAGACCCTGTTTCAAATCTTACTGTTGTTCAGCTCTTCAGAAATGGGAATTCAGTTTAAGAGACACTTTCTAAGCAAAAGGAGAAAAATCAGCCCACCAACTAAAAACCAAGTCCTTTCACAAAAATGTCATTAAGCTTCATACTTCAAAAATTATACTTCATCAGAGCACTTAAGTGGGCAACATGAACTACTTGTGCAGCCACAAAAAAGCTCTAATACTGCTACTAATACTGCTAACTCATTATTTTCCATTACCCAGTGGGATACACACTTAGGTAAATTCTGTGAGGAAATTAGAGGCTCCTTGATTCAATAAAGAAAACTGTCTGGATTTTACTCAATTATTTGAGCCACTTAGAGCAAGTAACATAAAAGAAATAGTGTTGCCCCCCCCCCCCCCCCCCCCGAATCAAACCAGAAAGGTGCATGGATCAGTTCCTTCAGCTAATTGCAGGAAGGAGTCTTTAAGACATCCTCTTTATATGAAAAAGAATAAAAATGATTAGTGCCATGAAGATTTTTGAGCTTCCCTATTCCTTAAGCTGAAGCAATGGTTACTTTAAAAAAAAGCTTTCACAGATGAATGGCATAGAGCAGGTTGCAAAGGCTTCATGGACCTCCTGAATTCTTTAATCATAGAATCATAGCATCATAGAATGGTCTGGGTTGGAAGGAACCCCAAGGATCATAGAGCTCCAACCCCCCTGCCACAGGCAGGGACACCAACCTCCAGGCCTGGATCTACACAAGGCTGCCCAGGGCCCCATCCAACCTGGCCTTGAACACCTCCAGGGACGGGGAATCCACTACCTCTCTGGGCAGCCTGTTCCAGCACCTCACCACTCTTTATATTATGCTCAGGAGTCTCTCAGAACCTGAGAAGATTCAAAGCTACAAACAAGGATTCTGAAAACATATCACACAAGTTTAACCTGGATAGGAACTGTTGCTAATCTACTAGAGACCCCAGGAAAATGTGTTTCTCCAACTAACTGCTGGTGCTAAATTATTACTGGTATTACTAGTTTTCACTCTTCATTCTGCTGAGGGTGCCAGAATTACAGAAAACAAGGCACAGACACCCAAATCCCTGGCAAAAGTCAACTCCACTCAGCCTTAAGCTATTTTTTCCAGAAGTCTTTACTTACATAAGTATTTAAAACCATTCAGTTTAAAAGGTTTCCTTTAGTTGATATCACAACTGTTAAATACAAATAGAACCATCAGATACAGCAAAGACAGCTATGAGATTCAACATCAAGACTGGGAAATAAGGGTTGGTTCTCAGGCAAGGCTCAAACACTACAATACCTTGCTCCACACTATGGCCATTTAAGCTGTTAATTTTGTGACTTAAAATAATTGCATCATGGGGATCAGTAGAAAAGTCCTTCTCAAATCCAGTGGCTGTCACATAAGAAAATCACATTCAGATGAGCCCCTGTTAAGAGCATTCTAGTGAAAAGTGTCTTCAGCTGCAGAGATACTGATCTCTTTACAATCACAGAATCGCAGGGGTTGGAAGGGACCTCCAGAGATCATCAGGTCCAACCCCCCCCCAATTAGGCAGCACCAAGCCTTGGTTTGGCTTATGGATACCCAAATGCCATCTCCTAAATCAACGAAAGAAAACATTCTGAAGGGGAAGAATAAGCTCAGTCAGGGTATGACACAGTTTGAAATGCAGCAGAATCAAATGCAGAGTTATGAAAGCTTTTCTTTCCAGCTGACTCAGGGTGTAGCTACACAGTGTTGTGGGCCCTAAATTGTGGGTTATTAGATAAGAGACAGGAGAACTTTGCATCAGAAAATGCAAATACCAGAACTCAGGGGACAAACAATTTACATCAGAAGGGGCTCTATAAACTTCAGACACCACATAACAGTTTTGCCTACTGTAACATGTTATGGTCCTAATGCCCAACACAAACAGCAAAGAAATGGAAGGGGTGGAGAAGAGTAAAAGCTCTTGTCACTTCTCATTACTTTAGAGCTTGTGGCTGACAGGAGATGAATCTGGCTGAATTAATTTCAATCTTTAAAGGAAATAATTTTTATTCTTATGTGTAAAGACTTCTGGTAGCTGAGTAGAAGATTGTTTGAGAAAATCAACACTAAGTAAAGAGATGGTAACAAGGACAGTTAAAACCAGTGTTATAAAATGAGCTACCTGACAACAGTATCTCAACCTTCTAAGCTCACATCTACAATGTGTCAACAATAGTTAAAGGTTACACAAAGGCTCCAAGAAAATTCAAAGTTCCAGGTCAGAGAAGATACTGTGGGTGAGAGAAAAGAAAAAAATAGTAATAAAAAAGATTGTGACATACTATTGTGCCTCTTCCTTTAATTTTTCGTCCAGATTTAGAGACCGATGGTTTCTGGTCAGTCAGAACTGGTGCAGAATCCAGAAGCTTCCTAAATAAATTAATAAGTTATGAGCTTACATGGAAAACAGCTTACACTAAGTTAATCATGAAAAATATTCATCTTAATCATCTATTTTGAGGTGGCAGTACTAAGAATTCAGTGAATTCTCCATGAAATAAAGGAAGACACACCTGTGAGGTAAGGCAATTCTACACACACTTTTCAACAGAATATATAGCCAGTCTGACTTCCCAAGAGTAAATAAACACTAAGAGTGACCTTGCAGAACACTCTTAAGCAATATGTGTTTTTTCTGAAGAGGTTAACTTGTGTTTGGTCTGCAAATTAGGAAGACAGAATAGTTTCAGCATCTCTAGTTTCAGTTATCCAACAGTGTCTCAGGATAGGGCACGACAAGTCTCTACAGACCACAGGTCCTAAAGCCTTCTTTTTTCCCTGAGCAAGGAGAGGTAATTCAGCACTCCTATTTAGAGTTGGTGCCACATCCTCAAAAGCAGCAGCAGTTACTAAGGCTTTGGAAATATGAATAAAGTTCCAAGAAAAAGGCTTACATGAAACTATACTGTTAGCTGAAATAGAAAATCCCCAACAAAGGAATTTTTAAGCTATCTGACAGTAATGCATTAGCTCATCCCAGTCTTTTTGATAGAAAAAGAACTGAACTGCAATTTAAAAGTCCAAAGCAAATGGAGAGTAATTCACAAACTCAAGAATTCCTTTGAATCAAAAGGAGTAATTTCTCTTATTCTCAAAATCCTAGACAGGTCATGAAATTCTTGCTGACTGGTTCTGAACCAGTTTCTTCTTCAGCCTAAGAAAAAGAAAGTCACCTCTGCCAATCAAGTCTACCTTGCAAATATTTGCTGTGGTTTACATTGCAAGATTTCTTCTGGAATTATTAACTCTCTTTTGTGTCATCTGTTATTAAGGTTGTAACAGGCACAATCCTTAAGGACCAATGCAACTCCTTAGACTTCACTGAAAATCCCTGACAGGTTGTATGGAGTATTACAAAGAAAACTGTAAAAAGGACAATTCAAATGACTTCATCTAGAAATTCTGATGCTACATCCACTGTTTGCTATCACAGAATCATAGGGGCTGGAAGGGACCTCAAGAGATCATTGGGTCCAACCACCACTCTATCAGTAGTGCCAATATACTGAGGGGAGACCTTATCACCACCTACAACTACCTGAAGCAAGGTGGGCGATGGTCTCTTCAGCCAGGTGACAGGAGATGGGAGGAGGGGCAATGGGCTCAAGCTGCCCCAGGGCAGGGTCAGAGCAGGTATTAGAAAAAAATTTTTTACTGAAAGAGTTGTCAGGGACTGGAACAGGCTGCCCAGGAAGGGAGGGGGTTGAGTCACCTTCCCTGGATGTGTTCAAAAAAAGGGTAGATGAGGTACTTAGGGATATGGTTTGGCATAGGATGGGAATGGTTGGACTCGATGATCTTCAAAGGTCTTTTCCAACCTTGTGATTCTGTGAATATAATATCAGAAGGAGAATTCTAAGCATAGTTCCCACCAAAACAAGACAAGAGAGCTCAGTGGTCCTTACGGTTCAGGTTCCACACTGACAGCAGGCAGATCTCTTCTCAGCAGGAATCTGTTCTCAGGCACTGGGGGAATTTCTTCAGGCCGTACCACAGGTTTGTCCCTTTTCATGGTGACATCAGCTGCTTTTTCTGTTACATCGCTCTTGTCAGATGGGCTGCTACAAGGAAAATCAATTGATAAATCAGAATTAAGTAGTGTTTTTACCAGCTGACACCTTTCAAAGCAAATTCCTAGATGAGTCCAAATCACAGAATGCCTTAAGAGGGTTTAATAACCAAAACTGATTCCATAACTGCTGTTACTGGGAAGAAGGTTCACTTCACAGCAAAGAATTTTGGTTTTAATTTGCCATTTGTCATGAAATATTTACATAATATAATCAAATAGAACTCAGAGATCTCATTTGTCTAATCATAGAATCACAGGGGGTGGAAGGGACCTTGAGAGATCCTCGGGTCCAACCCCCAAATGCTTCACTATAAACACAGGCGCAGTGTCCCCTAAGTACTTTTAACATGCTGAGACTTACTTCGAAGTCGCTCTAACTTCTATCTACAGAGGTCTTAAAATGTTTCATAAAAAATGCCACCTAACAAGCTTGGCTTTTTATTTTTCAGTTTGTTCATAAAAAGAATAAATAAATCAGCCATCAAAAATAAAACTTCTAGAATAAAAGCACCTTCATATGCATTGCTCATGTGCTCTATTAAAAAAAGAAAGCTGAATTTCTCTGGAATTCTTTAATTTGAGAGACTAGTCACCGTCTTTGGTTTGAGATTCGCTTGCACCTTGGATCCTCTTTCTTCCTCTCCTCCTTTCTTCGCTTCCTTGACTGTTTGGTTTTAGCTCTTCTCTTCCGCTTTCTTCTTCGGCTTCTTTCGTTTTCAGCTTCGCTTTCAGATGAAGTTTCTGAAGAGCTTGATGCACTGGAGGAAGAGTCTGATGCTTCTGAGTCAGAACATACCTTCTTCTTCCTCTCCAAAGCTTAAGAGAGATATTTTAAATTTACAGTGTATAGATACAGCACAAAATATACAGATTTATAGATATACAAATAAATCCATGTACTGTTTCAAGGAAACTCTGAACTTTTTTCAGACAGTTGCACTAAAATACAATAATAGTTATAGGTTTGTTTCTAGTCTAAATGCATACCAAGTTTTCCAACAGAGTTGTAAAAAAAAAATGCCTTTAGTTACTATAAACTCTAAGAACTTCCCTGCTCAACTTCGACTATAAGATGAAATGTCACTGCAAAGCCAAAACAATTTAAAATTAATACACTAAGTTTATAAGTGACACTGAATGTTAACTTGTGCTAAGCTAGTATTAAAGGAAGGCTGAGGAGTAAGTATAATTTTAAGAAAGTTTCCCCCTTCTTTTGTCCTTTGAAAATAAAATTTAGGTTGTAACACTGAGGTCACACCTTCGGGTTAGAGTAGTATATACAGATGAGCAATAACCACTTGTAGTAAAAAAAGTAGTTTCTTTAGAAAGCAATATCCAGGTTACAAAATAAGGGTTAAGAAAATGTTTGCCTCAGTCTTATTTCTACAACTCTTTCATTCTCTCCTTTCTGCATTCTCATACATTTATGTTACCTTTCCTCTTGACTTTCTCTGAAGGACATAAATAAGCACGTTATCCTTAAGGAAAATCACAAGTGAAGTAGAAAGCTGAAACTTGTTAACACTCCATTACTTTACAGCAACTGTCCAAACATGGATTTAAGATAATTTATTCCCTATGAATTCTCATGAAAATGAAAAATTATGTTGACTACATATATCACATACATTAAGGCTAACTGATCTTAAAGTAAACATATGGAAACCACACAAAATTGAACTTCAAGGAAAGCTTATATTTGTATCTCCATCTTTCAAACACAGAAAACTAAGTTCTAATTACTTCTTGAGTATGTCACATTAACCTCAGACATTAATTAAGAACAGCAAGCAAACATATGTTCTCCAAGGCACAAAGGTTTTAGGTCAGAAAACTTTTTCCCTCGCTGAGCCTTCCTCATCAACACCAAAATTTAAGTTTTAAAGACTTCAAAGAATTAATTAAGGCTGTAGAGAGTCCCCATAATGATTTCTAGATACTGGCAGACTTTTCATACTCTCTGAAAACAGTTGTCAACATTCAATTAACTTCAGATCTACATATGCTTACCATCTTTTGCTGATTTTGTAACAAGCACCCCACAGTCAATAACTCGTACATCTGCATAGGGTCTACTTGCAGTATCAGTTTTCAGATTTTCTATTTGTTCTATTACTTCAAAACCAGAAATAACCAGTCCAAAGACAACATGCACACTGCAGAAATAAAATATTTGGAAAGCATAAACATTTATATATTGCTGTAATCACTTCCCAGTGAATTTCAGAATTAAAACGTCATGCTGTAAAAGAAATACTCAGTTTCACTGGCATCAGCTGGCTCTTAAACTTATTAAACTTAAAAATAGCATTTTTATTTACTTTTACATTTCCAACAGCACTAAGATTTCATGCAACATGAAACAGGGGTCCACTGGAGTTCAGTTTGAGATAGATTCCTGATGTCCTTCTGCTACATGGGCAGGGTAAACAGATCACTATTCCTAATCCATCTTTACATCTTTGAAGTCTTGTGCAATAGAGAGATCAAGAGTTCATATATGAAGATGACAAAGAACTGCAGTTTTCTCCAGAGAAGACAAATTTATAAGCCCATATAAACTCAGCATACAAATTCCCACTGGTGTTGCAGGGACAGTTATAATTAAGGAATCTGAGCTTCATTCTACCATGCCACACTTCCCTGTTCTCCTTCCATTTGCCCTGGAACAACTTCTTCCAGGAACTAATGTATTTTGGAGATGAAACCACAAAAAAAAATCCAAAATACATTAATATTGACACTTCAGCTCAATGATTTATAGACTGAGGGCAGCAACCAGTTTCAAATTTATGTTTGGATTTTAGACCTTCCAAAAGCTTTTGACCAGGTTTAAGAAGTAAGTTGCAACCTGAAATTTTTATAGAACTGAAACTTTTGTTTCCCATCTCATTCTACTGTATAGTCTTTCAAACAATTAAGAATTTGTTGTCTACTTTCAATGTAACATGAATATTTACAACCTTCAAATTTTTATCCATCACTGAATAGATTATAAAGGGTTCTTACCCATCAAGATGAGGAGCAGGTTTTGTTGTTCTGTTTGACAAACAGCAAGATGGTAAGATGATAAAAAAATAATCAGGGATTCAGATGAAGTAAAAGAGAATGGCATAGAAAAAAAAAAAAAGAGGTGAAAGTAAGACAAAAATAGTGAAAAAAACCAGTTACATATAAGGAATTAAATAAACAGCAACAGGTTATACAGACAAGCTTTTTTAAACTTTTACATGAAATTTGTTTGTAGTTTAGCTAACTAAAGCTGTACCAAGTACCATTTTAGGCATGCAGTAAACAATCTTCAAGTAAGTGTCATTAGATACACATTCAATAGAACTAACATTTTAAATCACAGAAAAGATACATTTTGGCAATAAATATTAGGTAACTAAGAGGATTTAAGTCTTTCTGAAATCGTTGGGTTCTTACATTACAAGGTCACTTTAAAAGTCAGCTCATTCAAAAAGATGACAGTTAGCACATGTGATAGATCATTTTGCTTCCACACCCCCCCCCCAGCCCTGCTACTTTCTTACTCTCCATTTACTTGATTGGCCTCATGACTCAGAATACAAAGTGCTATTTCTATCTTTAACCACCAAGACATCAGCACTTCAGCTCCTAACCTCCCAGGCTTCCCAAAAAGCAACCACAGCACAACGTGAGCAGAGGTTCTGTGCTACCCTTCAGTTTATTGCTGTGATAAATGCAGACTTCCTCCCTATTTTATTTCTTGTTCTTTTTTTTTTCCAGCTTCCCACATTCAGCTGTTTCTAGCCTGGAGGGAAAAATGCAACTGCATTATGCTGTCTACACTATCCTAATAGGCATTTGGAGTTATACTGGATTTCTGAGTGGATATCAAATTGGAAGAGTCAAGACTGTTCAGATATACAGTAAGATTCACCTTTCTGATGGTAACACTATGACTTGTTCTCTCTCTCTATACATATATATCTCCTTTTCCAAAGAGGGAAATGAAATTACTTCTACAAGCATCCAAGTTGCACAGGGACCTTGCTGTGTAGACAGTCAGTAAAGAACATGGGAATGTGCTTATATCTTGTTTTCTCCCCCAACATATACGCTAAGGTAATTTGTATTTGAAGCTACTTTAATATATGAAAACATTCTTCCCCTCTCCTCCCCAGGCATGCTTTTGCCCTTCAAGCCTTCTTCCAATGAACTCCCCTCTCCAGTAAATAATCACAGGGTTTGGGTTTTTTAATCAAATATGTACAGTAACACAGATGTGCTGCAATGAAGTCAGCTTTCCACAGCTACAATAAAAATATTACTTTTCAAGCACATATCTAGCCTCAAGCTCTGAGCAAAACACTGCAGTGCTGGAACTCTTCCCAAAAGATGGAACTGTGAATCAGGAGTGTTTACACTCTTGATTTATTTATTTTTTTAAGCTCCAAATGCCATCCAGACCTTCCACTTCTGTAATACTAAAGCAACACAGCAACCTTCTAACTTCTGTGGTTTAACAGAGGGAAAGAAAGGCTATCAAGGCAACATTTAATCTCTCAGTAGTCTGGGGTGTTCTTTGTTTTTCCCCTTGCTAATACAGCATCAAACAGAAGAATTCTTACAGCTCTGGAAGCTCTTTAAGCAAAAGTTAACTGCATTAACAACCTGCTGTTAAGGAAACAGTTTAAGCAGGCTTAATTATAAACCTGATTTAAAAGTAGTGACAAAAAGAAGTGCCTTACTTCAATGAAACCAATAATAAACAAGACTTAGCATTTAGGATTAGCTAGAAACAGCAACGGGTTCCACCACACTTGATAGCAATGAGGCACTAACATGCTCCCTGCCACTCTGCAGCAGCATATGAAGCCCAACAGAGCAAATTACCTAAGCAGGTGTTTCCTTTTGCCTGGTCCTCAATAAGGAAGGAAAGGGAGAACTGGTATATTAAAACCCACAGAGAGGTTTCTTCCCTTACACTACTAATTTGATAGATAGGATGGAGAGGAATTTTTCCTCATTTACTTGTTCAGGGAGTGAACACACAAGGAAAAGAGTTACCCAAACCCAAAGTTTTTCAGGTGTCTGACAAGGGGCTGGTGATTTAACAGACTTCCCATGGGAAGCAGAAACCCAGCTCCTCACTGTGCTTCAGGAAGTTTGCTCATCTCAAAGGCAGGGTTGCATCACAGTGTTTATTCTGTGGGGGTGCACTTTAAAAGCCAGCTTCAAAGTTCCCTGCGTGTGTTCTGCCTTGTGAGCTTTAAATATTTGCTTTGGCTTCCAAACTCAGTCAGGAGAAAAGCTACTTCTAGGTTCCTATAGTTCAGAGGCAGAGTCATGATAAATTCCTCCCCAAAAATTGTGTTTAGAACATTTCTATGCAGAGCTTTTATCATTCAGAACATTCAAAATCCACCTTACAATATGTGCTGTTATCCAAGTTATTTACAGAAGGACAAATACCTTTGTTGACTGAAGTTTAAACTGGTTTAAGATATCGCTGAAGAGAAAAGCATCTTTTTGATAAAAGGCATGTTATCACCCACCCCCCTCCAAAAATTTCAGGCCTAACAAAGGATTCAATGCACATAACAGTAATGAGCAGAAAAACAAGATAAAAAAACAGCAAGAAGAAAAAAGGAAAGGACACAGCCTTAGAGGAATGAGACATTACCTTTGGAGCGCACGATGTAACACTGTTTCTGTAAATTTTACACAAAAATGGCAGAAATAAATTGTAATACATTTTCAGACAAAACTGAGTCTATGTTTTTTTTTTTAATTAAAAACAAGTTTAAAATTCATATTAATCAAGTCGTATGCAGAACAAGGATGCCTAAAAGAGGGCTCTAAATTTTCTTTAGGAAACAAGGCACTTTGAAAACTACAGTAAGTTCTCCTTAAAAAAAAAAGAAACCTGTAGACATAACCTGCTCACATACACCACTAGAAATGGTTAGATATGAGAATCCTCCTGCTCCCCCCTAAATCTCAAGCCAGCAAAAGCGTTAGAACACATGCACAACATTAAGCAGATGAATAACTGGTTTCAATGGGTTTATTCACATGCTTGAGGTTACATTGGTGTTCGAATGCTCCTACTGAATCCAGCCCCCAGTATACACTTCGTAGGATGGCACACTACAGCTTAACACATTTCATTTGTAAATGAAAATGGTTAAGTCAGTCTATAGCTTCACATGTTTTCTAAGTAGCTGATATCTTCCTTGTGTCATGAAGCTTCTCTAAAACTCAGAAAAACGGGTGTTTTCTCCAACATCTGGGCACTGCTCTTAGATTGCTCGTGTTTGGAGCAACAGAGAATCCCTACACGCTGCAGATGCATGAAAGACACAACATGTGCACCAACTGAGACCATACTTTTGCTCAGGCATAACTCTGAACAGCAGCAATGTTTTAAAACTGCATTATCAATTGGGCTTATCTGTATTTTTGTTTTTCCTCCCACAAACTGTTAGTTCTTAATTGTATCTCTGCGTGTGAGCACTGAAACGATCTGCTTGTAACTTCTCACACATAAAAGCATCCTGGGATTGCTTCTACATTAACTTTTGATGAAGCCCATGGGACCTGCTCCTGTGATAAGCACATATATACCCCCTTTTGCTCAAAGATAACGCAACATCCTCTCCTTTCATCTGAAACTTTTAGCCTTTTATTTTACTGCTCAAAAGTCAGCTCAAAGGTTTCGCTTTTAAATAAGCTGGTAATACACAGAAATCATTTGTAAAAATCAAACCAAAAAGTCCTCACAATTTATTTTATCCTCCATTCAGCAGATCAAAGTGGTTAGTTTTGTCTGAATTTAGTAACCAGGCATGGCACCACACGTTAAAAACTCTTTAATATATTTAGTTTCAAGCAAGAAAGCAGAGCTGGGGACACATGAAACCAACACCCTCAACATGGAAGGAAGAAATTTCATAAGTTTAGCAGTAATAACAAAACAGCCTCAAGTTTTAAACAGCTTTGGGAGACAGAGGCAAGAACTCCAAGCACCTGAACCGGTAAGGAACACAGCAGAGGACTCCTCTTTAAACTGTAATAAGGATGTATTCCTCATGGTTAAATACCAAGGCAATAAATTACTCCACAAAACTTCCTGATGACAAAGACATTGGTTAATTTGTTTGCCTCCTATTGTTTTCTTTATGCTTCATTCTGCACAGTCACTTCTATTTTCCTAGGAAGCATAGCTTGACAGATTTTGTCTGACAATGGAAGCAGAGTTAAGCCCATGTGAGTGTTTGTAGGATCAGGAGTCTCATTAATTTTATAGAACTTTGTCTACTTTTCACTAGTTACAGTTATTTCACACTTCAGCTTTTCTTACTATCAGGCTGGGTATGCTACAGGCTTGATGGAGTTGCTCTAAAGAGACAAGATACTATCAGATCAGCTCAACTGAGAAGAACGTTGCTGAAGAACATCACCCAGCAAGTAATACAGCCACTGAGCTGGAACATCCAACAACAGGCTGACTATCCCTCCTCCTCGACTCTAAATCAGGCACCTAAAGACATTGGCTATACTAGTACCAAGCTCTAAATGCACTCCCCCAGTAACTAATTATCATTATCTTTTTGGCAGCAGTTTGAAACAGATAGCAGAGTACACAGAAAACAAGGAAGATGAAGCTAGAGTGGTTCCTGTCAACCTCTACCCCATCCTAGGGATTCCATAACTAAGTAGCAACAGGGAAACAGGACAATTAAAAAGAGGATTAAGACACTCAGGTGGTGTAAAGAGCACCTAAAGGAAATTATTCAGCCCATTAAACAGTGATGCTACCTGAAAATACAAGTAGCTAGTTTAGAAACTGTTATCTTAGAATTATCAGCAACACAAAGTCCACAATAAAAATGCTACAAGAGATCTCTGGGGACAGGAAATGCAAATTCCAGTATTTCACAAGCCCAAACATTAGCAAGGGGTAGTTTCTGTAGCCTTGTCTACCTATTTCAACAAGATGCATTTCTTCAGACTAGAAGATGTTTCAGACAGGTGTGTGAATAGCCTTGGCCTATTTAAAGTACACATGCATGAAAAACAATCTTGCCTGAGCTAAACATTTTCCTCTCAACCCCATTACTACTCCTATTCAGGGAAGAAAAATAGTGGGGAAAAAAATCACACAAGAAGCATTAAAACACAGCACATCTAAGGTTATATATGCATACACACTCCTAACTTTGTCCTACTTTTGTATCTTCCCAGTTTCTACCACTGGGTTTTAACTTCTCATTCTTTCCACACTGGCCTCACTGGAGCTTCCAAACAGTACTTCGTGTGTCTTTCCATGCCCATTTTGTGGTGGCTTACAAATGCTTCCAGCTCATTCATGCCAGAGAAATTCATTATGAATGAAAACTGATAATACTTTAGGTTTGGTAAGATGATTGTTTACATTAAGATTAGTCTGGACCTTCTACTTCAAGTAAAACTGGCCACTGTTGCTTGACTTTTACCAATTTTTAGGTACTGCAGAGTCTTGCTGTGACCAGTTTGTTAGACTTATCCATAGCCTAATTGCTTTCTGTAAAGACTAGACATTCCAAATGACACCCTGCCACAAGCAGAGAAAACACTTCTGATGAAGAAGCAAAACTGTTTATCAAGACCCATCTGGATGTCCACCTCTGCAACCTGTCCTAGGGACCCTGCTTTAGCACAGGGGTTGGACTTGATCTCTGTAGGTCCCTTCCAATTCCTATGATTCTGTGATTCAGAATTCTTGCTATTATTTTAGCCCTAGTTGGACAAATACTTATAATATATAAGAGAGCAACTTATTTGCACTCCTCCTCTACTACATTAGAAATGGACTATAGAGTTCTCCATGAAGTTATCCAAGGAAAAAACACATGAAGTTTAGATGGAGGTGAACTGCTTCCCTTTCTGTAAGCCTTATCAATGAGATTAAACAATCAAACAAAAAAAAAGATACTGCCTCTGAAGAATCCCTTTCATGCAATTTTTGGCTTACACATTTGAAGAACATTGTTCCTAATGATAAACTACTGAACTGAGCATCCTTTTGAGTATGAGAAACATTTTAATTTCAGCTTAAAGTGTATCACTAGAGAAAACACACACACTAAAGAAAAGCTATACTGCTGCACAGTACATCCCCATATCAATCAGCCAAGTGTCACCAAGCAAGACTAACCCCTTTAGTATATTGCATTTTAAAGTTAAATAAAAAACTGCCTAGATCAAGTCTTTAGCAGCAAGCTTTAGAGCTTGAAATTCAAACTCTCCATGCTATAAAGCAAAAACCAAGTTCCACCATTAAAAAAGCTACACAAAGACAGGCTGTTCAACTATGTTTCACCATCCATCCTTGCCTCTTCATAAACCACAGTATCAATCACAAACCTGACTCTGTATGCACACACACCTGCCCTTACAAGCAGCCTCAGTGGTTTCTACAGGGAGTCTCTGTAATTGGCAATATTCATTCCCAGGACCAGCTGCAGTACTGGAAGCCAAAGGAGGGATTCAGCTTAAATGCATAAACTTGAATATACTCAAGGCACCCAGAAATGAGGTAAGCATCTTAGCTGCTGGTCAGATCTAGGGAGAACACTCAATTGCCAGCATAGAGGTATCCTTAGGTGCCCTATGATATCCTGCCTGGATGCCAGCTGCTATTCTAGGAGCACAGGGTGTCTTGCTGGTGCTACATCATATGTGAACGCCCTTCCTTGGGATTCCCAATGGTGTCTCAAACAGCATTAGATGTCTGCAACCAAAAAAGCCCCAGTCAAGAGGGTCACAGAAGTCTACAGCATACTTTAAGACTTCAACATCAACCCACCAGCTCAATGATACTGGGAGTTCACTCCTGGCCTTGGTTCCTTGCCTGACTCTCAGGCAAGCTGGTGCTGTGTAAGACTCTACAGGATGTCCATAAATCCTGCATGAGACAGGCATGCAAGACTTAAGACCTTCAGAACACCCACACCCTTCTCTCCCAGCTACAGAAGGACACTCCAGAACCCTAAAGAAGACCTGAGATTCCTACAGGCAGCTGAGGTGAACCTAGCTTACATGGAGAGACTATATCTAGACACCTTACTCTGCTTGAATTCCCAAACTAAAACTTTCCCTTTACATGGATTTCATGAAGAACTTTTGAAGAAGTCTACATCTTTCTGTATTTTATGAGAAAACATCCTTTAATACTGTTCTTTTATTGCCCCATGAAAGTTCTAATTTAGCACCTAATACAACTTTAGGTTGTTTTGGTGTGTGGGTAGAGACAAGGTGTTTATGCCCCTTAAATACCACTGAACAAGTAAGCTGAGTCAGCTAAACATATGGGAAAGAAGACGACTTCTGTATCAAATGCAGGAGAGAAAAGAAACTTTAGAGCCCTCAAATGATAGCTTCTTGACTGATGGGACATCATTAAGTTTTCATGAATATTGTTCAGATAAGCTTAAAAATGGAAAACAACAAGGGAACCAAAAGGTAAGTCACAGTGGCTTACCAGTCCAATAGCAACTTTGAGCTTATTACACCACAAATTGGGTTTTAGTTTGGGTTTTTTAATATGTACATTATATATACACATTTATATGAAAAATAATCTCTTCATTGATATTTACTGTGAGGAAGCACAACATGTAAAATTTGGCCTGAAGGTAACAAGAGAAAGTTATTTTACACTTAGGATTTTATCTCAATGGAAAGTCAAGATCAGTGGGAACCATGAAAGACTTCCTCTTAGGTTCCTACCTATTTTCCATTTTTACTGCATTCTTTAGGAAGAGACCTAAAAATGTCTCTTATCTGAACTTCATATTATCATACTGAAGATCTTTTTCAGGCAAAGTAACAAAAGAAATATTCTTGAGGACAATTTACTCCTTTACTGAAGACAGTGAAGCGCCATTCATTCTTATCCCCCAAGAAAGATGGCAAAGAAAGAATAGTTTTTCCTACTTCAATACACTAAAAGTTACTGTGGAAAACACCAGTGATCTTTCACAAAGCTCTTCTCAGCCCAAGCTCAAAGTTGTAACACAGATCTTTCCAAATACAAACTGATAAACTTTAACAGAAGGTAATTTTTTAAAAGGGGAGTTAACAGGAGGAATAATCACATAAAAATTAGTATTTTTAAACTTGCCAAAGCTGACCCTAGGATACCCCTGCTGTATCAGAAGACCCTGACATATCAGACCTGAATATTTATTGATGGTAGAGTCATGTGTTTTCTGTAATTTAATATGGCTACATACTAGAATTGATACTTAAAGGCAATGAAGGAAAAAATAATTAGCACATATTTTTATATAGTGTTGGTATCGAAGTAGTTGATAAATGCACAGTAGAACTATGGAGCAATACAGAAAAAAATTGCAAGTCAAACACTTCAAAACAATCCCCAAAACACTCCCCCACTCTTCTGCTCCAAACTAGATAATAAATCATATCTTAAAAGCACATGCAAGCTATACAAACCACCTTTAGATCTCAATCCCTTTTCCAGACAGTGCTCGACATGGGAATTTGTGGGTAATCTGTTAAAATTTGGTTGGTGCACAGACAAAGCCAACAAATCTATTTTTTTTTGGATGCTAAGAACTTATTGCACAAGCCATGGGGTTTTTTTAGGGTAAAAAAAAATAAGCAATGAAGAAGGAACATCCACATAGTAATAATAGCTTCTAATCCAAATGAATGCCACAGGCAAATGGCAGTAACTAATATTTCCTATTAGTTATATTTCCACCTAGCTCACACTGCAGGTGCCCACTCAACCCTATTATTAAAATAAGGCAGGTAACAGTTATAGATAATTTAGCAATACCATCTTTCTCATGAACAGCGCTTCTCTGTTGAAGAAAAGCTCAACTGTCATATTCCATCTACTCACATGAAAAA
This sequence comes from Gallinula chloropus, assembly GCF_964237585.1. NCBI lineage: Eukaryota > Metazoa > Chordata > Aves > Gruiformes > Rallidae > Gallinula > Gallinula chloropus. The sequence continues at coordinate 160,493,374 of NC_140086.1, read as the reverse complement.
TTGGGAACCATTGGTATGTTTCCCTCGGTTTGCCATTGACAAAAGGAACGCTCTGTCATGTTTGAGAATAAAGTTTTCATCTGTTTGAAGAAAAAATATGTTTGTCAGATTTTTTTTTCCCCTAACATGGAAGGTAAGTCTAATTTTTTCTTAGTAACTTATGGAGGCTAGAAGGACAAATTCTTCTCTGCTGCTGAAGAAATGTGAACAGATTGGAAGCTCCCCCCCAAAAAAAAACAAGTTTAAACAAGATACTCAAAAAATTACATAGAAGCAGCTATAAACCAGAGAAAGAAAAGGTTTCAGATACAGAGCAAACATTTATAATTAAAAAAAGAAAGCAAAGTCATCATTAATGTCTTAAATTAACATTAGATTCTCATAGAGTTGGATTCAAATCCAGCATTGTCTCAACAAGGTCATTGGATTTACTGACATCCTGAAACAAGACTTAACATACATGAGACTGTTGTTTACATGGCATGCACCACAGGTAGAAAAATCTAGAGAAAAAGCCATTTCCCTGGTGAGGCATGTTAAAAGGTAACCACTTATCAACTCAAAACTGGAAATCTCAACACCTACAAGGGGAAATACCCTAAGGCTGCCCAAATGAGAAACCAAAGAGCATGTTCTTCCAGCAACCTAAATACAAAATCAATTAAGACTACGCTAAACATGCATTTTATATTCCAGTGAATTACAGAGGACTTTTGGTTGTGCAGCATGAACTTCAGAAGACTAGGTTTTATTTTATTTTCAAAGCTAAAAACAGTAATTTAAGGGTACAAAGACATGATTTTTATGATTACCCATCAGATCACAATGCCACATGTTTAGCCCTCACCACCTTTAGAAACAAACCCTAGTAACTCCATTGTAAACCTGTACAAGGCTTTCTTTGGGCTAAAGGCTGTAATACTCCAACACCAAACTATGTCTCTGTTTAAAGACAAACTTAATGGCATGCACTTAACCACTCAGAGCTACTTGCAAAACATACAAAACCAGGGGCTGTTACATAAATACATACAGTGCCTTTATTAACACTTCAATACCACAGGGAACTATGTGGTTGGTTTTCTTCCAAGAAAGAATTGTATGTGTTTAAACCAATACTTTATAAACTCACCATTTTCCTTCCAACAACAGATTTTAAAGAGAGGTAAATGTAAATGTACATTTATTTACAGAGTCTTTGCAAGTAAAGTAACTTGTGTAGCATATAAACAAAGTCAAACACTTTTAGAAACAAACACTAAGCATACAAACCTTGAATAGGGAAGGGGAGGAAAGGGACATTAACAATAGAAGAAATGACTGTTTAGAGCTGGAAATTTTGCCAGTATTCTCTCTCAGAATAAGTCATTAACCCTCAGAAAGGTTAGACACAGAACTCTTCATTTCTCCAAGCAACACAGATATCCATCTACAAAGGGACGTATCAGTTGTCTATATATTTACTAGGGAGGGTACAAGGGAACAGAGTTTGAATTTGTGTTACTGAGCTTTTGTCTCTTACCTTTTCATTTTGCAAAAGACCACATTCTCTATAAACAAAAGAATATGTTGACAGTTTTAGGCAGGAAGATAGGAGTTTATTCATGAATAAAGTTGCCTAACCTCCATGCTGAAAGTCATGTTTAACCAATAATGTTAGCCTTAATTAATTGTCAGTTAAAGTTAAATATTACCCAAAAAAAATTATCTGAAAGTCATGCATATAAAAATAATTCTCATGCAACATTAGTTTCATGCAAAAGGTGATCTATAAGTAGACCTGTTTTCATTAAGTAGCTTGGGAATCAAGACTTGTTTATCTTGGAACTGAATAAGAATCTGCAAAGACATACTTCCTCTTACCTTTAAAATAGCCACCATAGATAGATTCACCTCCTTTTCCATTACCTAGGCATTAAAAAGAGTGAATTAAACCTTTTGTTTCATTCGTTAACAAAAGCTGTGTCTAATACTCTACCAGGTTATAACCAGGATACTCTGGCCAGGTACTAGTAACTGAGCATAAGCTCTTTAATTAAAAGCCACAGCTGTGCATTATCCTCTTGAGTCTAAATATTGAGCATGAAGATTCCCTCAGTGCCTCTGAACACTGGGAAGTCTGAAGTGGGACCCCAAAGGCTGATCCCTTCACTGGGATTTGCTAAAGCAGCAGCAGACAGCAAAACCAACAGCAAAGAAACCAAACAAGCAGATAACTGGAGGTATGACCAACAATCTTGCCTGGCTTAAAGCATCCAAGAGACCCTAGAGTGGTTGAGAGAGTAGCCAGCAGTTTTACAGGCACTTCTCCTGGACTCTCAAAACAAGATGTTTTATCAGGTGCAAGGTTTCAGGGCACAGAGATGACAGATGTTTTGGTAAGGACAGGTATTTCAGGGGAGGACAACATGCTAACATATTTTGTTGTACACATACTGCAGGGAAGGAAACAAGCTCCTGATAAATCTCCTTTCTAGTTCATTTACTAAAAATAATTGTCACCTCTACTGCAGACTTAAAAGTGAGGAGAAGTAAGACTGTATTTTGGATTTGAATGCTGGTTTAGTAAGACAGGTGCTAACACCAGCAAAGGGTCCTGTTTTCTTTAACTTAACCCATCTTCTAAATAAATATTAATGCAGTTGAAATTTCAGAATTCCAAAGATTAACAAAGAAAGATGTGGTCTAAGCTACACTTCACAGCAAAAGAGGTATTTTTATATGTCATTATAACCCTTCTAACACTACACTATTACCATAAGTGCTGCTTTAGGCTGGGATAGAGTTAATTTTCTTCCTAGCTGTTAGCATGGGGCTGTGTTTTGGGTTTGCACTGAAAACAGTGTTGGTAATCCAGGAATGCTTTTGTTACTGCTGAGCAGCGTTTACTCAGAGCCAAAGCCTTTTCTGCTCCTCAGCCCATCCCACCCACAAGCAGCCTGGGGTGGGACACAGCTGGGACAGCTGCCCTCAACAGACCAAGGGGATGTTCCATATGATATGACATCATGCTCAGCTTACAGTGTTTGGGGAAGGAGGAGGAAGTGGGGGGGGATGTTTGGAGTGATGACGTTTATCCTCCTGTCACCATTACATGTGATGGAGTCCTGCTTTGCTGGGGATGGCTGAACACCTGCCTGCAATGGGAAGTAGGGGATGAATTCCTGGTTTTGCTTTGCTTGTGCACCCAGCTTTTGCTTCACCTGTTAAAACTGTCATTATCTCAACTCACAGGTTCTCTCACTTTTACTCTTCCAATTCTCTCCCCCATCTCAGCCAGGGCAGGGAGCAAATGATCTCTGTGTGGGGCTGAGCTGCTGGCTGGGGTTAAACCACACCACCACCTAAGTTACAACATTGTGGTTCCACTTACAGCACTTCAGTTTTCAGAGGGTATTTTACCTTCGCTGAAGTCCCCACCCTGAATCATGAAGTTTTTCACCACGCGATGAAAGGTAGTGCCCTTGTAACACAGTTTCTTTCCAGTTGTCTTGCCAATTCCTTTTTCACCTGCAAGAAGGTAAACAAAGAAAGAACTTACAGATAATCAGTGAAAAAATCCCAAGGCTTTCACCTCCCTAGTGCCAACGGATATAAAACAGCCATCTGAATAGAACAAATATATATACATATATATATATGTATGTGTATGTATAAAAAACACAATTCACAGAAACACATGGTTGGAAAAGACCTTTAAGATCATAAAGTCCAACCATTCCTGTCCTATGCTAAACCATATCCCTGAGCACCATATCCACCCCTTTTTTAAACACATCCAGGGAAGGTGACTCAACCCCCTCCCTGGGCAGCCTGTTGCAGGCCCTGACAACTCTTTCAGGGAAGAACCTTTTCCTCACATCTGAGCTGACCCTGCCCTGGTGCAGCTTCTTGCCATTTCCCCTTGTCCCATCTCCTGTCACCTGGCTGAAGAGACCATCGCCCACCTCTCTGCACCCTCCTGTCAGGTAGTTGTAGGCAGTGATAAGGTGTCCCCTCAGCCTTCTCTTCTCCAGGCTGAACATCCCCAGCTCCCTCAGCTGCTCCTCAGAGGATTTGCTCTCCACCCCCTTCCCCAGCCTGGTTGCCCTTCTCTAGACTCACTCCAGGACCTCAATGTCCTTCTGATGGTGAGGAGCCCAGAACTGGACCCAGCACTCAAGGTGCAGCCTCACCAATGCCAAGCACAGGGGCACAATCACCTCCCCAGACCTACTGGCCATGCTATTTCTGACACAAGCCAGGATGCCATTGGCTTTCCTGGGCACACTGCTGGCTCATGTTCAGTTGCCAAACTCTACCTGTTGCCTTTTCACTACATTACTAGCAGAAGGGATCCAATCCTAAGGCGACTCTGAAGAGAAAGTTACATTTCTTCTAAAGAAAATACTTCCTCCTCTCCCAAGGAGCATACTTATTAGCAATCCAGTGCAGACAATATATAAAGCAAGCAAGACTTTATGCTAATGACAAGTTAATTATTTTCTGTGGTTATAACTACACTGCTATGTTACCTGAAGTGTACACCAGAGCCCTTTCCAAACTACTTATACATGTGGGTAAGCCAGCTGAATCCCAGGACAGAAATCTGAGCTCTGAACTGGCTTTGACTGAGTTTCAACACAATCTGCTATTGGAAAAGTGGGACTGAACCACTCCAAGCATGTTATCACATCCTCACCAATCTATGCTCAGGATGAAGCCAGCCCTTACTGCCAAACTGTCAGGCACCAACCTGCACCACCTTGATACAAAACAAACCCCCTGTTTTGGAAAGGACTGACAGAACAGGAGGAACAGAACTGTGGATGGAAGAGCTACTCCAGGACAAAGTGAATGAGAATCCTACTGGTGAAACAGAACTTTGCAAGGGCTAACCCATCCATATGCTATCCCAGCCATATGCTAACCCATCAGCTGAAAAGGGCCTTTATCAGAGCACCCCTCTCCCTGCAGCAGGTAAACTTTGCTCTCACGCCCTATTGACACCCCACACTGCCAACCCAATCAGAGATATTTTGAACTAGGTGCCCAGTATTGGTCTCCATTTGAGATTATGGGATGGGAAGCTGACAAAGCACCTAAGAGCAGATGGACTTGAGCTTACTTTATAGGTGGACTGACTGAAGGACCTGTAAAAGCCAGTTTGCAAGTCCAGATGTCTTAATTTAAATTCAAGGAGCCTCTTGCTGTGGAGGCAGACAGCATTCTTTCACAGTAGCCAGGTCCATTTCTGACAACAATGTCAGGCTGCAGGAAGGCAGCCAGAATCACCCTGTCCTCCTCCATCTGTTTCTGACAAAAACATCCTGGCTTGCCTCAGAGATTACAAAGGGAGCAGCAGGCGTGATGATGGGCACAGCATTTCAAACACCAGTCTCCAGTCTCACTTGCTGTGACACAAGTGAAACCACTCTTCACAAAGACACCAGAAGAACATAGCACAGATCAAGCTGTAAGGTCCAAAACAGGCTAAGATGGACATTAGGCACCAACATGAACCTGCAGCCAACTGCATCCTGGGCTGCATCACAAGGAATGTAGCCAGCAGATCAAGATCAGAAGCCTCCTCTGCTCTGGCAAGACCTCCCCTGGAGTACTGTGTCCAGCTTTGAAGCCCTCAACACAAGAAAGACATGGACCTGTTGGAGCATGTCCAGAGGAGGCCACAAAATGATCAAAGGACTTGAGCATCTCTCCTATGAAGACAGGCTGAGAGAGGTGGGCTTGTTCAGCTTGGAGAAGAGAAGGCTCTGGGGGAACCTCACAGTGGCATTACAGTACCTGGAAGGTATCTGTAAGAAAGCTGTGGAAGAACTGTTCATGAGGACATGGAGCAACAGGATGAGGGGTGATGGTTTTAAACTAGAAAAGGGGAGATTTAGGTTGGATATTAGGAAAAAAATATTCACTATGAGGGTGGTGGATCACTGGAACAGGTTGCCCAGAGAGGTGGTGGAGGCCCCATCCCTGAAGATACTTAAGGTCAGGCTTGCAGTGCTGAGCAGCCTGATCTAATAAAGATGTCCCTGCTCACTGCAGGGAGCTTAGACTAGAGGGCCTTTAAAGCTCCCTTCCAACATAACACATTCTATGATTCTAAGTGAGGCCACACAGTACCCTGCAGCCTTGCCCAGCCTTGCATGCAGAATCCTGAGTTTATGTAGTAGAAAAGCACACAGGCTGCTGCCAGGAAATTCCATTATTCAGACTGTATGGCCCAGAAAAGGACAGCACTCCCCATTACAGTTACACACCCCTCAGACTAGTATGTATGGCTACAAGATGCCAGTGCCAAGGAGTGATGCTGTGGGAAGTAAATTGCCAGCAATTCAAACATTTCTTGAAGAGACCAAAAAGAGACAGATGTACCTGATAGGAACTCACACTTCTATGATGACTGAAGTTCTAACAACAGAACTTGCTGTGCAAAGCCTGACTTCAGTGACTGAAAACCTCAACTGCTTCCAGAAGATGGTGTTGCAGCTCACAGCTGAAAACCTAAAGCAACACTTCACACCTCAGATCTGGTTGCCAGAGGTCAATGCAATCTCACCAGTACACCTTCCTCTCCCAGCACAGATCTGTTGCTCCTCTGAAGATAGGCTTTGTAGGTTCTCTAACGTTATCTAAGCAGCCACAGAAGCAGTAGCACAACTGGAATGCTACATCAGTGCATGGACAGAGAGAAAGTATGTATCAAAGAACTGCTGGATCCTCCTGTGAAGTGTGGATGTCCCTAAGCCTGGCCTACAGCTCCTGGCCACTGCTCTCACCCATGGTACCACGCAGCAGAGAGCATCCTTGTGTAGAGCCTTCAGTTTAGATGCTGAGACAGAGGTACAAGGCAGGAGGGCAGGGAAAATGGCACAGAGTGCAGGTACCTAGAGTTCACATATGCACTGGAATAACTTGTCAGGGATAAGCAGAAAGGCTGACAGAACAGGTGATAGGAAAAAATCCTTAGGTGAACTGAACAGTAAGAGGTATAATTAGTACAAATAAGAAAAGAATTAGTGTTAGCCACACGTCCCTAGACTCCAAGCTCAGCCATCCTGAGTTCAAGTCTGTGACCTACCACAGCAGTAAGGGAGATGGCTTCTAACAGCAAAATAAATTAGTGTAACTTAATTCTCTTACACATTACATTCACCAAAAGAAATTAAGTCACATCAGGTTCTTCTACATGCTCCCTGCTCCCCCCAGCAGAATTTAATTACGTGTTTATTAGCAAATTTTTAAAGATATCTGTCAGATCATCTTTCTATCCTGTGGGTATGAAGTAGCAAACACAATTTTCAAGAATAAAACAAATGTTCTGGGTAGCTCTTAAGTTTAAGAGTCTGATCTCAAGAGTAAACCCTCCTGCTTTGTGCTTACTTTCAAATATCCTTCCAATTAGAGACAGGTCCCAGCTAAAGATACCAATGAAACCTGTACAACCTGCTGCAGAAGAGAATTCAAACAGGGATGCAATCAGACTTGAGGAATGAAGCAAACAGAAGAAAGGCGTCTCCAACACCTTTTCCTTTATCACCACCTAACATTTTTCTAGCAAAGCTGCTGTAAGGATTTAAGCAATCCTTCAGAGCTGCAGAACACAAGGCTGAGACACTACATTAAGTCTGCCACTGAATTTTATTTCTTTTGCAATCTAATCTGATTAAGATAAACTCCAAACAAGTTCCCATTATTCTATACAGTTGTACCATTCTCTAGCCTACCCCTACCTATCTCTAATAACCACCAGTGATTAAAAAACTCAGAGACTAGAATAAAAAGAGGAAGCATCACCACACAGACCTCAAAAAACCCAACCCTGAGATGTGCACTGTACCTTCCACAAGTTCACAGAATTGCAAAGCTCATGTAAATCTTCACAGAGATTATCTACAACACATCACCACATTCTGGGATTTGAGCTCTGACAAGAGGAGCTTTAACACACAAGGTTATCAACAAATTTCTTTCACGTAACCAGTTAGCTGAAAGCTGTTCACTAAAGCCAGACGTTAAAATGCTCCCTGGGAAGTCTTGCTTGGGCATTTTAATGGTAGAGGCTTCACTGGCACATTTAACTCAAGGTACACTGCAAGTTGCTGAGCATTCAGGTACAGCAGACATTGAATGCTTTCTCCACATAAGTAACCCAGACCAAGCCCTATACTAATTTAATCAAGTTTTATCTTCAATTGACAGCTGAAAAACCCCCAAGGAACAGTGCAGACCAAAAAGCCCACCAGACCCTTCCTACCCTCAAACCATTTTTTGAGTTAAGTCCTGCTTGAAAAAAATGGATTGGACGGTGCTACATTATACCCAGGCATTCTTTTGCCAATGCTGTCTCTTTGATTTGACAGATGTCTTCTTTCCTCTCTCCCACCAAACAGTTCCAGGATTTCTAAGGAACCATCATGTTCCCTTCTAGGCCTTCATTTAGCTAAGAAAAAAGTTCTCAGGTTTAACAGATGCTCCTGTCCCCTGATTCCTGTGTAGTGTTTCTATGAACCTAAAAGAGACTCAGCATTTTATTGTATATAATCAACATTTTATAGAAGAAAAAAATATATATATATATTCAAAGCTTTATGCAGTGTCCCAAATCAAACATCACCAATATATTGTGCAGTGATATTAACACTTAATGTCTCTCCTGATAAAGGCAAGCAATTCTCTAGGATTTATCACACTTGTGGAATTGATCAATAATTGCATCATGGTCTCAGTCTTATCAATCACTTCTACATAGAGGAGTCTCATATTAGGGCCAAACCCCTCCCCAGTGTTTTTGTTCCATAAATCCAGTTTTGTCCTCTGTAATCACATATTACCCCCACTAGTCTAATTCAGTCACAATTCTAGAATACCACACTATTTCCTACGATGCATTATTTAAATCCTCCTCAGCACCAACAAGCCTTAGCTTTGTTTTTACAAAAAGAAATTATATAAAAAGCATCAGTGCTCCCATTACACTGTGATTTACACTTGTGTAAACAAGCAATAATGTTAAGAAACATCACAAATCTTAAGTATAAGCATACTACTCACCTGAACACAAGCAAAGGAAGTTTTTGCAAGTCTTCGGACATATGTCTGAGAAGAGCTGAAACATAATTCGACCAACTAGAAGATAAAAAAACCAGAATAATTATATATTTATATATACTTAAAGTCTTAAAACTTGAAAATTATATAAGCAAATTTGCATATAAATAAACCAGCCTGGTTTGAAGGCATGATTGCCTGAGAAAAAGTTATTTTATCAAGTTATTTTATCAAGCAGAATGAGAAAACATCTGAGAGATGCATGTATTAAAACAAGTGGCAGGATTGAGCATTGCTATTAAAAAACAGTATCATTAATTAAAAATCCTAATGATTCCATTTTGATTTGAACCTGGAAAACAAAGCTGATATACTAGAATAGCTTACCCTGTCAATTAATTTGTTTTGAAAAAGATTTGCCCTAAATACAGGTCCTCAGAGAGCTGGAGTAATCCCCCTCACCCTGGTACTATGTTTATACAAACAAGTTAATCATTCTATTTCCACAGCTTTCCCCTACGTTCATTACTTGGGGAGTCCAACTGACTTAATCCCGTATTGTGTTAAGGAATACAGATGCATCAGCACTCTTGGCCTAAAAGTCCTTTAGTTTAAAAAGCCAAAAATAAAAACAATAGAACAACCAGAGAGGAAAAATGAGAGGCAGGCAGAGGAATAGTAGCAATTTCAAGAGTAACACTCCACTTGCCAGATGCTGTGAGCCAAACACTACATCCTTCCTATGCAGGGTGAATAGTAATTCTCACTCTCAGGACAGCTACCCCCATGCTACTGGTGGTAGTTACACCATGTACCTTGGGAAACTATTAAAATACAGCCAAAGAGTGGTTTAATATGAAGAAAAACTATTTTAGAACTGACTCACAATTTTCTATTTTATTTTCTGAATGTGTGTCACTATTATATGTATATTACTGGGATGTAGATTACTAAAGAAACCCTACCCACACCCCTAAATATGAGAAGTCTTTATAATTATAAAAGAGAAAAGTTCTCCCTATAGGTTGTGAAATAAGTCATAAAAGCCAGGCTGTTGGCCAGCATTAAAAAGAGACCAGTAACAGTACATCAATGAGCAGTACCCTCTAGTGGTATACACTGGGAAGAGTCCAAAGGTAACTTAAGAGTACTCCAAGAATTACTTCTCTTTACTTTCCTTAAAGGGAGGGGGGGGGAAATAAATTTAAGTGTATTCTATTCAATCTTTAGTCACCAAGAAAAATCCTGAGAGGCTGCTAAGAAACTGGATTTAATTTTAGGTCTCTGTCCAAACATACACAGTTGCCAGCAAGGTGAATGGTTCATTTCAAAAAGGGAAGAAATTAGAAAACCCACAATAGAGACTCTTAGACTAAAACTTCCAGATACAGCTTAAGGCATTTCATTAACTGCAATATGAATGTTCTCTGAGCATTAGGAATATCTAAAGAAAACGTGTTAGGAACAGTCCCCACAGCATGAAGAAATAGCAAATATTCCAAGCCCCCACATTAAACAGTGGCAGCTGTAATGAAGAGACAGCTATCTGGAAGCAGAGAAACCATTACCAACTCTGTGGATTGAAGATCCCTACAGGAAATAAAATAGAGAAGAGAGTTTAGTCAAGAGTTATCTGTTTTCATTGTAAGCACACTAATCCAGGGCAGCAGCAACCCCATTCCTCCACCTGCAGAAGTGCCCAACTCAACAGCAACTAAATGCTTTAGGAAGTGAATGGAAGAGGAAATCCTTATGTAGCTACACAAAATAACCCCACACCTTTCAGAGAGGAAGTTCTCACTATCTCTATTTTGCTAAAAGTAAAGAAATACAGGCCAGCTGCTGATTTACTAAGGTGACAACTGGCAAGTAACTACTACGTGTTACTGCTGGCAGGCTCTGGACTGGACTTTAATCCTCAGGTATAAATTGCAGAAGCCTTCTGGTTGCAAGTCCTTCTCCTACACACAAACCCCACCACATTTTGCACCTTAAGCAGCAAGGCAGCACCACTTCCGTCTTCTGGTGGAAGAATGTCATCTGAAGTTCTTGAAGATGTCAAGGCAGGACACAGAAAGATGACATTCATAACTAGAGTATCAGCAGTGCCTTTCACCAGTGCTTTCCCAGCTTCCTGTGCCTTTCAACCCCTACAAACAGTTTGTAACGCTCATACCCCATATAAAAAGTCTGAAGATCCAGTTTAAAAGATAAGAAAGGACATACCTCCTCCATACCACCTGAAGTACTGCTTCCTCTGTTACCTCCAGCTGTATGAAGTGTTGCCATGTGCTTACAACACACAAACCTCACACTGTGTAACCATCTGGTAGGTTACTATCTGTATTTTACCTAAACTGCAGGAGTACCCTCACCACTGAAAGGTTCTATTTTCCACTGACAAACAGTAGATTAAACATGCCAGAGGAAGATCAAACACATTTTCACACCTTCATCAGACAAATATGCATGAAATAACAGCTGTTAATAATAAAGAAATAGAAGTTGGTATAAAAAGTAATGCTTAGAATCTCTCTTATCCCTTCCCTCAAAGAAACAAGAGGGGGAACATCTCATTTTACACTTGGAGCTGTGTCTAGACATACCACAAAAAAAAAACATTTGAGATGGTACTGAGGTGTCTAAATATGAGAAAACCTTCTCAGAAGTGATCCACCTTCCCTGCTCAGAGAAGGCTTCTGATACTTCCTTCAACTTCATTTCCCTGAGACAATGGTTAAGTTACCTGATGAGGGAACAAGCTTTTTGTGACTGACTGTAAAACTGCAATGCTAAACTCAAAACAAACAAGAAATTGCCAAGAAGGGCTGCTCAAGGAGGTGAAGTCTGCTCACAAACCTACCCAGGCTGCTCAGCCAGCTTCAGCCAAGGAACAAACCTGCAGAGATACAGCGCTGCTCCACCAAAGCAAAAACCATGGGGGTCGTATTGTTAACAACAAAGCTCTCACCTCACCTGAGACACAAGCCTTCAGTACCATGAGGGAGCTGTACAAACTACTAAAATATTTATTTTGACTCATCAGCAGGCAGGACATATCTGTAATTTTAATTTAGTGTTGTTCTCAAGAGAAGGCTGATTGTCACCAGTTCACAGCTATAAAGAGATGTCCCTCTGTATTCCACAGTGTAGCCTGTGTAGTATTATTACTGTGATTTTTGTGGTAGCCAAAACCACAGAAATTTATCCAACCACATCTTAACATTTGCAAAAAAATTCTTGGATAAAGTATTTTTGAATTTGTTTGCAGGATTTTGTGGTGGTCTAGCCCTGGCTGGAGGCCAGACATCCACCAAAATCAATCTATTACTCCCCTTAGTTGGACAGGGGAGAAAATATATATATATATTAAGAGGCTCAGGAGTCAAAATAAGGACAGGTAGAGATCATTCTGTCACCAATAACGTGGACAAAACAGACTCCACACAAAGTGAAGAAGTTGCAAGTTGGTTTCCCTCTCAGCCAGGGGGTGTGGGGGGACATTCATTCTACACCCTTCCCCTGCTGCACCGTGGGGTCTCACCCACAGGAGACAGTCCTCCACAAACTTCTCCAACGTAAATCCTTTCCCCAGGGCTTTATCTATTCAGCAGCTGCCCTGCTGTGGGTCACTGCTATGGTGGGCAGTCATAAATCACAGTGTCTCTCAGTCCCAGTCCTCTGTGGGGTCACCAGCCTCCCCCAGCAAACCTGTTCCAGTGCAAATCTCTCTCTCACTCATCTCTGCGTCTCTTTTTCTCTTCATGGCTGCAGGTGCTGGCAGCAGCTTGTTCCAACGTAGGGTCACAGCGTCTCCTCTACGTCTCCACCTGCTCCATCCAGTGTGGAGCCCCTCCACGGGCTGCAGGTGGGGTCTGGGCCTTTTCCATGGGTTTCTCCAGGGGCTGCAGGGGCATCTTTCTCTCTGGCACCTGGGCCACCTCCTCCCCTGCCCTGTTCCGGCCTTGGTGTCTGCACAGCTTGTTACATCTTCTCGCTCCCTTCTCCGGGGGCAAAATGCAGCTGCTTCTGGGTTGTTTTCTCCTCTATGTGATTCTCAGAGGTGCTTGACTATCTCTCAGGCCACGACTTTGGCCTTGAATTGTTTGTTGTTTATAGTTTAGGCTGGCAGAAAACTCTAACTGCTGCTTAAAAAACCCGTCTCAGCAGCACAGCCTCACAAAGCTACAACAGATTTTAACTTATTCTTTAAAGCTTTTTTCTGGGATAGAAATTAAAGTGCAAAGAAGTATCTACATGACTGGTAGGTATATGCAGATGTTATGAAGTCTGATTTCACAGAGTGCTATCTGTTGCTAATGAGTTATATCAGCTATAAGAACCAGGAGGCATAATGACCAGGAACAACCTGATGTCAGAACTCTATTTTCAAATTGAAAGACAAGAGCTTTTCTTTTGGTTTTGCTCAGGTTTTCCAGCTGAGGAAGAACTAGTACTCAAGTCAATTCAAGCAGCAAAAATTTCAGGTAGGAATATCCACACTATATTGTAATAAGGGCTCCTGCTAGCAAAGTTCATTAACATTATCATTGATTTCTAATGTTTACCCAGCAATTTCCTCCAATTTACCTGCTTAATGTTTTATAAACAACCTCAGAACCAAACACACACTGCTTGAGTTTATAGTACAAACTGCTTTGCTTTGCTGGATTGTTACCTTGAAGCCACAAAGGTGTCCATTTCAGATAGATGCTCTCAAAATAAACTTGTTATTAAAAATTACATTTAAATACAACTGGTTTGTGTTTTTCCAATTTCTTAGAGAAAAACAAGTAAGAAGCCACTGCTGCCCTTTTCCTAGTATATCAACAGGAATATCCTGCTGAAGGAGAAAGCAGGGATTACAACCATTAAGACAGTGATGCACATCCCTTACAGATGGAGACCAGGAAGTCTGCCAGAGGCCTGAAGGCTTAGACAGATTTGCATACAAGTTTAAATAACAGCTCACTAAAATGGCCATATTTTAATTTTAGTGATTTATTTACCCCAAAGTTTAGGAACAGTAAGTCATGTATATCTAAAAAGGCTGTTTTAAAGTAGGAATGGTGCTTCAGTTTTCAGGAATTAAAAGAGAAGCTTATGTGGAAAAAGAAGAGATTTTATTTAAAATGACAGTTAAAGCAATGGATGTCCCAGTTCCCTTAGCAGGGATTACCACTTGGTTAATGCTTCCTCACCCCACTTTACACTCTTTGCCAGGAAAGCCTCCACAAACTTCCTTCCCCAGCTCTCTAAACCCAGTCTTGTAATACCTGAAGCCCACAAATAATAGCTGGAGCTCCCTCCAATGCAGTCTTCTCTGGTCTCCACAAATACGAACGTATTTCAGTACCACGCACAACAACTCCTCACCTTCAGTTCCACAGAGATGGAAGTGAGAGACTACACTTTGCCTGCTCCTAGGAGAAGAGGCTGATGAGTTTCATCTTCCATTTACTAATCCAATTTGTTCTAGACCTCAAGGTAAGCCTTCAGGGTATTTCATTCTCCACTGACAACTATTCTATCTGATGATTAGATTACAATTTTTATTAAACCATTTCCCTCTGAATCTATATATCACCTCCCTTACACATCCTCTGGCAGGAGTCCCCCATGCAGCACGTCCCCTTTTGCTCCCATCAAAGTGCTGATCTATTTTCTACCAACCTACACCTTTTTTTTTGCCTTTAAATGGCTAAAAGTTACCAGGAAGCCAGCCAAGAACAGCTTCTGTCTCCAGGAGGGTAACAAAACCCCCTGTAAAGCATCCCTGGTTCTACTAATGCAGGCACAGCACTACAACTTTTGCAGTGGAGCTTATTTCACATAAATTCATAGCAGCTGAAATCCCCAAATACACTAAACTTTAGGCAAAAAGTGACTACATGTAGTAATGAAAGAACAGCCTGACTGATCAGGGAAGGGGTGTACCCCAGGAAGGAAATTAATGTAAGTGGAATGAAAAAGGGAGGAAGGGGTCAAACAGTAACAGAAGACAGGGAAAAAATGTTTTTTTTTTTTAAAGCAAACATTAGAAGGAGGAAAATTCTTCTGTGAAGAATGACACAAGGCAAACATGACTAAACAACATACTTTATGATGGATAAAGCAAGTCAGGGGGGCACGAGATGTGTGAAAAAGCATCTTAGATGGCCACACGAACTGCTTGATCAGCAGAGGATGTCTGTGACATCCTAGTGAGACATCTGTTCTAATGATCACAGTACCTGGAAGTCTGATTTTGCATAACTGAGTAAACCCAGAATTATTTAAATAGGCATCTGCTGTCGCCCCAAACTCTTAAGTAGTTTACTCCTACGTGCATGCTGTGTGCATCCAAAACCATTGGTGGTGGGACCCAAAAGGAGGGAGAGATGCTGCCTGTGCTAGTTATCAAAATAAATATTTACCCCCAATTTATTCTGTTTGCTCTTTAAAAATTATGAACCACAATGCACATTCATAAAAAAATGCTTAACAAGCAACTTCTTAAAAGCTGCTTTAAGACTGAAAAAGCACAAAGCCTTCAAAGTTTGCCCTGCTGCAAAAGGCACACGCAGGCAGGCATCAAGTTTTATTCCAAGATTCTGTAGCTAAAATTAAAATAAGGACACAAAAGCTGTAATAAAGCTCCTAAAAGAACAAACCAAAGCTACAATAATCACTGCTGCACTTTCTGAAGGATCAGGTTAAAGAGTAAAACTAATTCAAACTCTGTGGAGTGCCCTCCCCTCTCACATCTGCACGTCTCACCTTCTTCTGCTCTCTCTCACCTGGTCTGTGCACTGCCCTGTTTTTTTCCACTGCTACAGGTACCTTGGCAAACACTGGGTGAGGAAAGTCTGTAAGGGGAAAGCTAAGAGTTGGCAGCTGCATGGCAGGGGAAATGATTTTTGGACTCTGAGCAACCTACACTGTTGAAAGTGACAGAGTTTTGTGTCCTGCAAGTGAAGAGCTGTCTCCAGTACTGAGAAAGGGATGTCTTCTTTATTCTCTGAGTTTTGTGGGGTGATGTTTGTTCAGCTCTTCAGCTTAGACAGGGTGGGGGCAATGGTGTTGCAGGAATGTTTCTTTACCCAATTCTTTCTCTCTACATCTAATACAAAGGAACAAGCAGATCGGCTTACTGCATTAAAGTCAAGCAGGCAAAATGGTAATTCAGAACTCTGCTGGCAGTTTAAAAGGTAAAATGAAAACCTGACTAAGTATCAGCAGGAGAATACATCTGAATTAGTGTTTCACATCAGCTGGAACCACTGTTTTATCATTCACACTTGATTCAGCTTTTGAAGGTCACCTTACAGCTAGAAGAGCAACGTTTAAGCTTTTTTAATATAACTGTAAATCCCAAGGCACAGTTGGACAGTGACCTAACAAAGAGGCACTGGAATAAAGTGGTATAACCACGTTACACCAAGTCCTCATTCCAACATTTTGCCAACTGGCACTTTTTCCCCCAAAAAAAACCATCACAAGTCATTAGCCAGGTGTGGTAAGAACAGCCGGGCTCTGAATTTGATATAAGTTTCTGAGATTCCTGTTACTTGAAAGAAAATAAGCTCAGGCAGCCAGAAACGGAGCCAAAGTACCCTGTGTGTACTCCAGGTAAGGAAAGCTCTGCACCACCATGAACACTAATGCTGCAATTCTTCTCTGACACCGCTGTAAGTCATCAAACCCAAGTAGATGTGAGGGAAGACAAGGTAATTCAGTCTCACCCGTGATACACTGCACAAGGCTGAGGAGGGGACAGGGCAGGCAACAAGAGGTATTATGAAACGGGAGCAGAGAACAAGAAGAAAACAGCACAGGGAGAATTCTTCAGATGGAGAAGCAGAACAAAAAAAACCCTAGCAAAGATTTAAAGCAAATAAAATGAAGACCAAATTGTCTTTGCTATAAACTAATCCCACCAAATTACTATCCCTGAACTGGAAACCTACTCAACCCAAGACATTTTTAGTAGTCTCATTCCCTAATGAAATCTGAATTGGAAGCAATAGAAAGCCTTAAAGCTCCACTTAGAATAACGTTTTTCTCTTCATAAAAAGTACTCTGAAAAGGCACTGTTAACCACCGGAATAGGGGCGACAATAGCAACAGATTTATAGATATGAAATCCTCAGGTCACTGAAGGCAGAACTGCATTTTTCCTTTGAAGTTTTGATGAAAATATGAAGCAAGCCTGACGGGTTACAGTTATTTTTGGATCCAACCGAAATTTGGGAGACGCAGAGGTCTAACCTCTTATTTCAAAGGCTTTCAGAGAAACACTGAGGCAGAAAATGAAAGTGAAAGCATAACGAAGCCACCACATTTGTTCATTTTTTTCTGAGAGGCGAATAATGGCAGCTGTAAGGCACCCAGTATGTGCGGGCCAACCCCTCCACACGTCAATAAATTCGCCTTCAAAAAGACGGGCAAGGAAACCCGCACAACCATTTCCACAGAGCAAGGAGAAACAGAAGGGGGAATCGAGCAGCTATTTCAGGATTAAAACTCACTGCCTACCACTTATGGGTGATTACACTTCCCAGAGGGGAAAACGCAAGTTAAGAGAGGGATTTAATTTAATTTATTGGGGTTTTTTTTAAACAGGGCAGCTGTATGTTTGTATGGTCGGTTCTTCACTTGGGCTCAGAAGCCTCATTTGGAGGGCTGGAGTAACGATTTAAGATGACCTCCTGAGGTCTCTTTCCAGTTTTAATTACTGTATGCTTAGAACCAGGAGCACCTTCTCCAGCCCCCTCAGACTCCCAGGGTTGATAGAGCTGCGAAAGCATCACCAGAACCACACGGCACCCGCAACACAGAACGCTCTTTCCCTTCGGAAGGGTGTTCATTCGCCTCCCCGAGCCTCTTCCCCCGTGGGCGTGCAAATAAAAACCCATCGCAAGAGAACGGAAAGAAGCCTCCAAGCCCACAGCAAGCACCGCAAGTTACTAAAAACTAACTCAGAAATAGCCGCATCGACGGCTAACGTCGATTATTAAGGCAAAAAAAGCCCAAAAAACGTGGTAAAAAACAATATAAACCCAACAAACCCAAAGGAAACAGTGGAGACGAACGGTTGTGCCAGAGAGGCAAAGCCTTACCCGGTTCCCGGTTGATCTCGATCTCGAAGAAGCACTGGGGCCGGTCCTGCACCCCCATGGCCGCGGGGCCGCCCTCCTCCTCGCCACCTGGACACAAAGAAGAGGCGCCCCGGGGAGCAGCCGCGCTCAGCCGGCTCCCGCCCCTCACCCCGCCGAGCTCCTCCCGGCCGCCCGCCCCTCTCCCCTCCCTCCCTCCCTCCCTTCCTTCCTTCTCTTCCTCCCTTCCCACCGCGGGTACGGTTACACCGCCGCGGCGCCGCCAGAAACTCGAGCAACCCCTTCCCCGCCCCTCAGCCCCCGGCGGAGGGGTGCGGCTGCCTGAGGGCCGCGGGAAGAGGCCGGTGGGGGGAGAATAAAAATCACAGTGAGGAGGAATCGCTCCTCTCGCAAACAGCCGATACGGGGGAGGGAAAACGGGGGGGGGGGGGGGGGGGAAGGGGCGAACCCCGTCAGCGCTGCCCGCCCTCCCCATACCCCACCCCGGAGCAGCAGCCGCGGCCTTACCTGGCAGCTCCGGCGCTTTGTCCGCTCGCCGCGCCTCGCCCCCCCTCCCACCTCCCGCCAGGAGGCGCCGTCGGAGCCGACAGCTCCGAGCGCCATTAACCGACGGACTCAATGGCCCGTCCGTCCTCCTCGCCCCGCCCCGGCGCCGCCTCCCCCGCGGCCTCGCCTCTTTCGCCGCGCCCCGCCTTCGTCGCGCTTTCCCGCCGCCCGCGGGGCTCCGTGAGGGGAGGCTGGGCTGTGGCGGGGGAGAAGCGAGGTGTCCGCGCTCCGGGACAAACCTCCCTTGTTCCCTTGCTGTGGCCGGGGTGGACAGGCAAGAGGAGGAGGAAAGTGTTTATAGAATAACATAGAGAGCCCCCGTAGAGGGGCACACCCCACCCCTCCCACTCACTGACTGCCCTGTCATGGAATCATAGAATTTATTTAAAAGCTTTCCTCTTGTCTTAGAATCATAGAACCGCCTGGGTTGGAAGAGACCCTTTAGATTATCGAGTCCAAACACAGTCTAACCCTGACTCAAGCAATTCATCTACGCGCCTTTTAAATACCTCCAGGGATGGTGACTCCACCACCTCCCTGGGCAGCCTGTTCCAATGCCTGACAACCGGTTGGGTAAAATTCTTCCTGATCTCTAACCTAAATCTCCTGTGGTGCAATTTCAGGCCATTCCCTCCCGTCCTGTCACCCGAGAGACCGACACTGACATCTCTGCAACCACCTAGCAGGTAGTTGAAGAGAGTGATGAGGTCTCTTCTCAGTCCTTGGAACTGAGCGATGCCCCAGGCCTGGTCAAGGCCTGTGAGAAGCCTGAGCAGCTTGGCAGAAGCATCTTCTTCTGAAGGGAAAATAGTTATTTTTTGCAAGCTCCTCAGTACATTTTGTATGGGAAAATATTCGCCACAATGTGTTGGTCGGGGCTTGTGGCAGGATGGTTCTGGTTCTTCAGTGTGAAAACAAGGCCATGCTCAGGCTCAGCCATCTGTAAGCCTAGCCAGCCGTGGCTTAGGAGCCCAAGAAAATTCAAACTGAAGTAATTTCACTTATTACAGGAGGCCAGAGGTTATCTTTCCCAAGTGTGGGATGCAGGACCATCCCTGAGTGTGGAAACTGTAACTTCAGCTATTGAAGCATCAGAGGAAGGAGTATTTAATGTATAAATCCTCCGCCTACTATATCCTTCAGGCAAAGTTACCAAGGATGTCCAGCAGCTTCAAACAGCTTTTTGTGTAGCCGCTTACTATTAATTTAATGTATATAATTACTCCTAGAAGAGTAACTTTGTTCTTGTCTGTACAAAGATTGGTTTTATGGGAAGGCGGAGGAAGGCAGCACCTCTGCAATGGAAAACACCCTGCCTACGCTGTGCCAACCCTGCAGCCCTTACGCAGTCTCCAGCTAAACCTCAGCCTCACTGCTTTGTGCAAAAAAAAGAAAAGAAAAAAAAGACAAAAAAAAAAGAAAACAAGGGGAAAAAAAGAAAAAAAAAGTCTTACATTACTTCCAGAATGAAGTTTTGCATCTTTTTCAGCTGTGAGGACGGTCTTAGTAAGTCCTTGACACTCGAGAAGCAAAACCTTTCTGAATGTTTTCCAGAAGTTGTACAAACCAGAACTCTGTAATTTTACCTGGCAGCGGTATCTGTGGTTACGTCCTTCTCTGAGAACAAATTCAGAGGTCTTAGATTAAAAAAGAAATGTGCTGAGAATAAAGAGTAGCAACACTGAAATCAGAGGGCATTTTAGAACTTAGGAATGCAGCGACGTGGGATTGTTTTAGATGTAATTTATCTACAGCTTTAATGGCTGCTGTCACTATGGTATTCCATTGGTAAAACCATTGGGTGGTGTTTTTAAATTAGAAAAGGGGAGATTTAGATTGGATATTAGGAAAAAGTTCTTCAATAGGAGTGTGGTGGATCACTGGAACAGGTTGCCTGGAAACATAGTGGAGGCCCCATCCCCTGAGATATTCAAGGTCAGGCTTGATGGGGCTCTGAGCAACCTGACCTAGTGAAGATGTCCCTGCTCACTGCAGGGGGGTTGGACTAGATGGCCTTTAAAGGTCCCTTCCAACCTTACACATTCTATGATTCTATGATTCTATTCAAGCATCTCATTAAATTTTTTACTGAATGATACATAATAATACTGGACAGATTAATATAGATATGGCTTAAGAAACTATTGATTAATTAACAGCTGAATTCCATCATTCTTTATTACATTTAATAACACATGGTCGTCCCTAAGGAACCCTCTCTCCAAAGTTGTCACATAGCTTTACTGGTCCTTTGGGGATATTTGCATGGTAAACCACTGCAAAACATGAAAAGAATGTAGCACAGTCTGGCCCTAAATTATTTATCTGTGAAATGGTCTTATAAAATAGAAGGGTATTACTTGCCTTTCAAAATTTCACAATGCATCTCCTTGAGCTTCCCAAACAATAACTATCACATATTGAGGTTTTATGGGGTTTTTTTTCCCTCTTTTACCTGCAGTCTTGCTTTTCTGTTTGCAAATTATGAACTTGCTAAAGGCAGATGAGCAAAGAAGTGAAAGACTCTTAAGAGTGAAAGGCCCTTAAGATCATCTCTGGCCCTAGAACTGGTAAAGATGCAGCTTGCTGGAAGAAAGACATACCCAAAAGAAAGAGTTTCCAAGTCAAAAAGGGGGTCCAGTCTTTGGAAACATGAAACAATCAGTTACCAACAAAGACTTTTCCTGCTTTTCTGTCTGGGTTGTTTTGGCCAGGTCCTGTGGCCAAGTCCCCATTGATCTCAGTGACTACTGGGTAGGCTGTTTGAGGGGGATTACAGATGGCATGGCAAAGCATTATAGTTATGAATAATTTCTTCTGTGTAAAACTAGTTTTTGATGAGCTGTAAATCTATGAAACACTCCCTTTTATAGGCTGAAATTTTCCCGGCGATGTGCCAATCCTATAAACAACTTTCTCACCTACCAAGATCAGCACACCCAAGTTTATTCTACATAAAACCAACTTCAGTGATTTCTTTATGTTATATTTCATGCCTAAGAATTCATCCTGAAAATACTTAACTGAAAGTTGCATTTTTTTCTGAGGTGGAAGTGTTCAAGGCCAGGTTGGACACCTATCTGTGCAACATGTGCTAGGATTCTGTGATTCTGTGAGATCTCAGTCTGGAGCTGCTCCACACAGATTCTCATCTGGTGAGAACGGGTGCAAAGTGTTGGCACCAGGCTATGAAGTGACGAGCTGTTCATGAGGGTCACTCAAGTTTTGAATACTGGGAGAAGGTGGGTGAAAGAGACAGAAAATCACAGAATCACAGAATCGTAGGGGTTGGAAGGGACCTCCAGAGATCATCAGGTCCAACCCCCCTGACAAAGCAGGGTCCCTAGGACAGGTCACACAGGTCAGCATCCAGATGGGTCTGGAATATCTCCAGAGAAGGAGACTCCACACCCCCTGGGCAGCCTGTCCCAGGGCTCTGTCACCCTCACTGTGTAAAAGTTCTTCCACATATTGGTGCCGAACTTCCTGTGCTCCAACTTGCAGCCATCGCCCCTTGTCCTGTCCCCACAGACACTGAGAAGAGGCTGCCCATTTCCCCCTGTGTCCCACACTTCAGATATTGATAAACATCAATCAGATCTCCTCTCAGTCTTCTTCTCTCCAGGCTGAACAGCCCCAGCTCCCTCAGCCTTTCCTCACAAGGGAGATGCTCCAGGCCCGTAATCATCTCTGTAGCCTCCTCTGGACTATCTCCAGGAGATCCCTGTCTTTTTTATACCAAGGAGCCCAGAACTGGACATAAATATATTACATAAAAATACTACAGCTGAGTTTTACGTACTGTGTTACTGAAGAACAGGCGAGCACTTGAAGTGTTTACTTCAGTCATTCAGCCATGCAAAACCATTTCTTCAGTATTTTTTCTGAAGAAGAAATATTGTGGACCAGAATAACTGAAAAAATGGTTTAGCTATGAAAAGTTTCACTGCTGAGCAAAGATGTCAGAAGTGAAAGGCTGACAACTGTCTGTTAAACAAACCTGAACAGTGCAAAGGTGCTTAATTAATAAAATACCTGTGTCAGCATTTGAGAGTGGAGTTCAGTGTGTGGAAGGGAAGTAAATAGCTTGGGGGTAAGTAATGACTGGTAAAATCTGTCGGCTCTGGGTGCTGATCAAAACCCACAGCATGTCACTGGCACCTGATGTTCTCCCACATGTTGAATGCCAAGTCATTGAAGAGTTTTCATAGAGCCTGAGGAGTAGTTAATGGTTCCTCTCTTGGAGGACTCTGTAAAGCAGGAACCAAAATGGCATAGAGTGGAGAATGTTGTGAGTACAGCAGGAGATCTGGGGGGTTTGGGAAGTAAGACGGTTACTTTCCCCTTTGGCACCATGCACGAAGAGCTACTCAAAGAGCCTGGGAAGGTTGCTGGAGAAACAATCCCTTCAGCCGCCCGACATCCTGCGCATGAGCTGTCCAGCAAGCCTGCCCATAGACATGGAAAGGAGCATCTTTTCAAATCAGTCTTTCACAGACCGTGCACAAATACAGATAAGTTATATTTACTGCTATTAACATACTGACAATGTCATTAATAACTTCATAGAGACAGGGTGCAGAAGCAAAATAAAACCAGATTATAGCCACCCATGTGCTGAGCCAGCTCCAATAAATTTCCCTCTTCTGCTCCCTGACAAACTTTTTGTATGCTTACACAGCTGTCTCATAGCTGAAATTCATGTCTTAAGCAAAAACCTTTGTCTGAGGACTTGCTTTTGCTGAAAAGGAGCATTGATGTGGGGACACAGGTATCCTTGGGCAGGTTACAGGGATATAACACACATGCAAACACTCCCCATGCCTCTCTCCATCCACGCTTCCCTTTCCCCAGTGATTTCCTGTGAACTGCAGCCCAATTAATACCTGAGCCATTAACACACTTCCTAATGGATTACTGAGCTTCCTCTATCCTGCCATAAAGCTTTTGGGGTGTTTCCGTCCCTGGCATGAAGTAGGTGGAGTGTCCTGGTTCTGGACAGGCCTCCCCAGGATAACCCCAAGGTTAACCCCAAGGCCTCCTCAAGTTAACCTCCCCAAGTACCAGGATATGGAGCCATCTGGGCAGCAAAGGGAGTTTGTTAACAGCTGTCCCAGCATGATGGACATCAACCCATTATGTGGCAGACTGCTTAATGGGGCAGGGTATATCCCCTATGTCCAGCTTCTGTAGGCCCCGACACCCGTGTTTCAGCTTAACTAGTGTGTGGGCCTTTAAATGGACACAAAGGATGGAGATTATCACCAGCAGCTTGCTGAGATTTGAGATGAAGTCAGCCAGTTGCTGAGAGCCAGGTCAGGTTTGGGAGACGTGAGGTCTGCTTCTCTGGCTGCTCTCCCTGAATGAACAATCAGCTTCGTGCTCTCTGGCTGATGCAGGGTACATCCCAGCAGTGCTGACACCTCGGCCAGGAAGCGTTCAGAAGCCAACGCCGTCGAGAAACCCGCAGCTGAGTGATTTCAGAAGCAGGAACATCGTTCAGTGTATTTTTCCTTGTAATTCTTCCTGCTGCTTCAGACTGCTCCAGACTGACCTCCCTCTCCCATCTACCACACTGCTTCTTTGCTGCCTTTCATTAGGATCTGATTTCTCCCCATAGAATTTTACAAACATTTCTTCATTTTGCTCTTCATTCATGTAGAGATGAATTTCTATTTCCTTAACCAATAAATACCAGGTGTCTGATGTGTGGGTCTGTGTATTGTGTAAGTCTCAAGATCACATTTGGCCTGATCCAAACCCCAATGCAATTAGTTTTTCTTCCCATTTCCTTCAGGGGATTAGAACTTCAGGCAATTGCAAGAAAACCAAGTCTTGCTGGTAATAAAAACTATTCTTTGTCCAAGGGATGAAGCCTATTTCATATCAGACTCGATTTACCCATTCAATAATACTTAAATAGGTAAAAAGAAAATTAAAAGAAATATTTTATACAACATGTTATTAACCAGTGAAACTCAGTGCCATGGGAAAGGGTTAATGCAACACTCTCTGTTTTCCTGTGTGGAAACCAACAAGCAGGCCACGCTGTGCAGCAGCAACACAAGGGAGGTTTTTATCCTCACAATAAAATTAGACTGTGTTACCGTGTTCCTGCAATCTCCCATCTGTTTCTCTGCGCCTGTTGTCTCCTGTCTTGTATTAAATTATGAGCTCTTGGAATGGATGACAACAAAGGTCTTTTGCTAGGTACTTTGACAGCCTGTATCGGTCTTATGTCAGGAAAAGAAATAAGGCAATTTTGCCTAAAAGCTTACCCTTCTGCAGAAGTGACACTGAGGTAGGGATTAGAAATAAAAACTGGTACTGAACACGTGGGGGAAAAGGGAAAACATCACGTGGGGTGCTGAAGGCAGGTAACCCACCCTGTGAGAAGCTTGGTATGAAATGCAACGTCCCCAGAATCGCTCTGATCCAAACTGATAATTAACAGCTTTTTGAAGGGGAAATGGCAGGATGACACCTTCCTCCTATTTTTTTTTTCCTTTTCTTCTTCTCTATAAAGTTTAGCCTACCTTTTTAACTTCAGGTTATAGATGTATAGACCCAGCTCAATGTTCTCACTGGGAAGAGCATGTGTGAAATGCTTGAAGCTGAGTCAGCTCAGGTAATTTGGAGCTTGTTTGGATGTTTCTGCATCGCAGCTGCCAGCGCTGTGGGTTGCAGGAGGGTTTGTTAATTCAGCTGCTGTGCAAATGTAAACAGAGGTTCAGGGCAGGGCCTGTGTTGGGGACCATGGAGCAGAGACATCAAAGGAACTCCGCAGACCAGTTTGCCACCAGCAGAGATTCATTGGAGGAGATTTGCTGTGCTGAGCTAGAATCACAGAATTACAAGGTTGGAAAAGACCTTTAAGATCATTGAATCCAACAGCTCCCGTCCTATGCTAAACCATATCCCTAAGTACCTCATCTAGCCTTTTTTTAAACACATCCAGGGAAGGTGACTCAACCTGGAGACATTCTTTTCCAACCACCTCCCTGGCAATCCTGTTCCAGGTCCCGACTTTGCGTAGAAAGGAATTTGTGTAGCACTCCTGAGTTACCGGGCCCAGCAGTGTGATGTATGGTGCAGAGATGGTTCAGCTAGTTCCAGGCAGAACCAGCTGAGCTCTGGCAAAGCTTTACTAGTCCAAGCTCAAGTTTCAAGACAGCTGCATCACTTCTAGACCCAGACTGGCCCCAGAACAACAACCACTCCATCTGTATGCACTGCTGTTCCTGAACCTGTACATCCTGTGCAAACCAAACTGTCTGTACCCAAAGCCATCCCAGCTACATCTAAATCCAGGCAGTGCTTTAAAGATACAGAATTCAAGCCACAATGCAAAAGAACCTGGGTGAAATGTAGTGGTCCCCCACGACCTAGGAGGTCAAACTAATTGATGCAGCACTTTGTTCTGGTGTTAAAGCTGCGAATCTGCAGCTGAAGCTCCAAAGCAGAATGACAATGTAAGCAAGAACAGTGCCGATCGGAAAAAAACTACTGAGTGCTTGGCAGAGCCATGGTTGTGGTGAGATGAGTAACCCTCTGAGCAGGCAAAAGGGGACAGTTACCTGCCCCTGAGACTGGGGAAGAATGAAGAATCTGGTAACAAAAGAGGATGCTGGGAAATTCTGGCTTGTGGGTATGGGCAGAATCACTGGGATGAGGGATTCTATGATCTGCCAGTTACAGAAACAACAGAGGCCCCAGGCCTTATCCTGGGAGCACCACGCTGTCCCCTCCACTTGCTAAGATGTCAGCGTTGGCTTGTGGACCAGTTAAGCTTCAGGTGTAAATTTCCTGGCTTTTCTGCAAGGTTTAGACAACTGAGGGAGAGGGATGGGTTCATGCAGGGAGTTTCTGTGAAGAAGTAGGAGGTTTCTATAGGAGGAATCGGCTGGGGACCGAAGGATTGCCAGAAAGCCTTGACTGGCATGGGGAGCTTAGAGAGGAATATTAATAAAATATGCAGTGCCTCCTGGTAACAGCATTAGTAATAACCATCAAGATCAATGTTACTGTTGATATAAATAAAGCTATATGCAATTATCATCAGCTAAGGTCAGGAAGTTACTCTTTTCCTGGATCGAACAATGAAGTGCGTGGCTGTGCACTTATGGACAGCAGAGGTTGGAGAGGGAGGATTTATACTGTCTGCTGAAAGATTCAACACTGATCACTGCCAGAGCCGGATACGGCATCGATCTGTATGGGAATGACAATATCTCTTTTCTGCAACAACCACAAAATATTTGTGCTGGGAGTTCAGAGGCTTTGGCCTCACTTAGTTGGATGCTGAAAGATCTCGGTGGACAGAGATACATAAACCTGCCAGCGTGAGCTTGTGAGAATCTTATTTATGCCTCTGCATAGGAAGAGTTTGTCTGATGATAAGGCAGGAGTCTAAAGATAAAATTGAATGTAAACATATAAATAAAATGGCCTGATATTTACTGTAGACTCTGAATTGTAGCTCCCAAAATATAAATAAAAATACTAGCTGTTTACTCTAGCTCCCTACTTGAAATGCTAGAACACTGTAGGTTTGTTCTTGTTTTAGGGGTAGGCTAATAATTGCTGATATACCATCAGTTGGACTGGCATATTTGACAGGACAAGGGGCGATGGCCTCAAGTTGAAGCACAGGGAGTTCCACACCAACACGGGGAAGAACTTCTTCACAGTGAGGGTGACAGAGCCCTGGGACAGGCTGCCCAAGGGGTGTGGAGTCTCCTTCTCTGGAGAGATTCCAGACCCAGCTGGACGCCAACCTGTGTGACCTGTCCTAGGGACCCTGCTTTGGCAGGGGGGTTGGACCTGATGAGCTCTGGAGGTCCCTTCCAACCCCTATGATCCTATGATTCCTTCCAACCCAAACCGTTCTGTGATCCTATGATTCTATGATACACAAAAGCATCCCTCCTTCTAACACTGAACTGAACTCTCATCTCATAGTAAGGGTTCCTAAAGACATGAGCCCATCTACTGACTCTCCACCTTTCACAGTCCCAACCTCCCACTGCATTTCCTGCTGTACCTATGGCATTTATCTGACTGAGTTTCAGTGTTACTGGCCAACATCTGCAGAGCTGGCCAGACTGACTCTCCCCATGGTGGGTAAAATGCTTTGAATGTAATTTCTGACCCAAGAGTTGGATACACTGGGGTCTGGTTAAAATGGACGAGCCAAGGAAAATCATCAGGAAACTTCCTTAGAAGGGACTCGGTCACATCACTGGGATTTACAAGATGTGGCTCAGTTAAATTCTTCCAGCACTATAAATGGAAGGAAACTGAGTTCCCTAATTCTCATGTGAAAACAATTCCTCTCTTGAAACAAATCTGTATCTTTGCCTTTGTTTTTTCCTCTTTCCCCCCCTGCCAGAGCACTGAACAGATGATTTTCCTTCACTAAAGACAACCTCTGCCTTTGCCTTGTCTCAAATGATCATAGGATGAACCTGCCATCAGAAAACACCTTCTGATCATAGAATCATAGAATAGTCTGGGTTGGAAGGAACCCCAAGGATCATAGAGCTCCAACCCCCTGCCACAGGCAGGGCCAACAACCTCCAGGCCTGGAGCTACACAAGGTTGCCCAGGGCCCCATCCAACCTGGCCTTGAACACCCCCAGGGACAGGGCATCCAGCACCTCTCTGGGCAGCCTGTTCCAGCCCCTCACCACTCTCTGTAAAGAACTTCCTCTAATATCTAATCTAAACCTTCCTTGCTTCAGCTTTAATCCATCCCCCTTGTCCTGCCATTATCTACCCTTCTAAAAAGCTGATTCCCCTCCTGTTTCTCTGCTCCCTTCAGGGACTGGAAGGCTGCAATGAGGTCCCCCCGCAGCCTTCTCTTCTCTAGGCTGAACAAGCCCACCTCCCTCAGCCTAGGGCAGTAATTTAGGGCAGCTGGGCAATAATTGCAGGAGCTGCAAAAGTCAGTTTGCATGCACTGCGTTTTTTCTAGCAAACAGCATGTTCAGACAACAAAGCCCATTCTCTCTGCCTCAGGACAGGGATTTTCTTTTATTTTTTAAACTTTTTCTCTTTTTTTCCCCTCTCCCTGTTCAATCAGACTTTCCAAATTGCTTTCCTGATGCTTTGTGCTCTTCTTTTCAGTTTTATAGGCTGAAGCGTGCTTGAGATGTGATGTTCTAAAAACGAGGCACGTCAGTTCATTTGGATCAGTCATAGCAGGATTGCCGTAGTGCCATGGTCAGATAAGCTTTAGCCTAGAAGGCAGGTTTCTAGGTCAAATGGTATTTTTGAGCACAGGCATCGTTTGCTGAGGGCTCTTTGGAGAAAGACTGAGGGACCAAAATAGAAATCACTTCTCACCCTGGCTCCCTGACTTCCAGGATTTGTATGAGCACGAGCATGTTCTCATGTTTGTTGCTGGAACAGGCTGCCCAGAGAGGTGGTGGATGCCCTGTTCCTGGTGGTGCTCAAGGCCAGGTTGGATGGGGCCCTGGGCAACCTTGTGTAGCTCCAGGCCTGGAGGCTGGTAGCCCTGCCTGTGGCAGGGGGTTGGAACTCTGTGATCCTTGGGGTCCCTTCCAACTCAGACCATTCTATGATTCTGTGACTCTATGTTCTACATTTCTTCCCTGCTTGATACCCACCAGGCATCTTTCTGCTTGGCCCACCGTTGTTCTGTAGGACGCAGATACCCCGTGACACGTGGGTATCACTCAGAAGCAGCCCTGTCGATCTCATCACACAGAGGTCTGCAGAAGCAAGTTGTGAAACTTTCACTTTCTGTTCACATTCAGGCTTTGGGATGCAGAAGCAAGTTTTGGCACAAAAGATCTGGTGAAATACTGATGTTGGATAAGGATATATCTGCAGGAAATCAAGATGCCAGCACAGTATCTGTACGCTAGAGATTCTTTTGTCCAAGAAAATTGTTGTAGTTTTGCGTGGTTGGGTTCTGGTGGAGGAGGGGGCTGCAGGGGTGGCTTCTGCAAGGAGCAGCCAGAAGCTCTCTGCAGGCCCCACAGAGCAAACACCAGCTGGATCAAGGCCACAGTTGTTGCTGACCAAGAGCCCATCAGTGATGGTCACAGAGCCTCTAGGAATCACATTTAGGACAATAACCTGCAAGCAGCTGCTTTTTGCCCCCAGAGAAGGGAGTGAGAAGATGTGAGGAGCTGTGAGAGATCTGCTCAGGAGCAGGTTTGCTGGGGGGCTTGTGACCCCGTGGGGGACCAGGCTGAAGCATCTGGGCCTGAGAGACTGGGAGACATTCTGTGATTGATGACTGCACCCATAGCAGTGACCCATGCTGGGGCAGCTGGAGAAGAGCTGAAGTCCTGTGGGAAAGGACTCATGTGGGAGAAGTTCCTGGAGGACTGTCTGCCATGGGTGGGACCCCACGGTGCAGCCAGGGAAGGGGGTGAGGAATGAACTCCCCCAACTAAGAGGAACGTGTCATGAGGAACTGACTGAAACCCCTGTTCCCCCAGTCCCTGCCCCTCCCTGTGCCACAATGGGGGGAAGAAGGGAGGGAAATCCTGACTGAAGTGCAGTCTGCTGAGAAGGGAGGGGTGGGAGGAGGTGCTTTAAGATCTGGTCACACTTCTCATCACCCGACTCTGGTGTCACTGGGGGTGCAGGGCAGTGCCATCAATTAGAGAGTTTTCTTTCCTTTATTCTGTGCTGAGTCTGTTCTGCCCATGATGCTGATTGTGGAATGATCTCTCTCTGTCCTTATCTCCACTCCTGAGCCTCTCAATATATATTTTCTCCCCTGTCCAGCTGAAAAGGGGAGTGATAGAGCAGCTTTGGTGGGTGTCTGGCCTCCAGCCAGGGCCAAACCACCACAGAAATCTATTTGTGAGTGGTTTAACCTCTGTGTTCTCACTGTTCAAGCTGTCCTTCTCAAGCATTCTTTTACATGTTTTTATTCAGACAAGTCACTCCATAACCTTAATGCAAGGCTTCCCCTTTCCCTACCAGCCAAGGTATTACCTGGGATGCAGCAGATGATTCACCTCCTCCTGAGGTGACTCACCTCCTCCTCCAGTGCAAGGTGCGATACCATCATCACCAGTTGCTCATCTCCTGAGTCCAGCCCCAAATAATCATAAAACTGAATTAAAGTCTATAAAGTCTTTAAAGAGGGGTGATTTTCTTTTATGCTTTTTAAGGTTCTTTTTTAAAGCGTTTTTAAATGATTCATATTTTTTTCTCCACTCTCCTGTTATGAGATCTAGAAGTTACCTTTGTTTTGGAAAGCAAGCTGGGATTTTCCCAGGTTTCCCATTATTCCAGAATTTCAAACCTTAAAACCTCACATATCTCACAGGCCATGGTAAAACCGATCAAGATGATCACAGTGGCCAAATTAAGCTATGTAAGCTCTTTTCTCCCTTCTAAGTACTGGATGAAGAACTGTGGCTGAGGGAGCTGGGGATGTTTAGTCTGGAGAAGAGAAGGCTGAGGGGAGACCTTATCACCACCTACAACTACCTGAAGGGAGGTTGTAGAGAGGTGGGTGATGGTCTCTTCAGCCAGGGGACAGGAGATGGGACAAGGGGAAATGGGCTCAAGCTGTGCCAGGGCAGGGTCAGATCAGATGTGAGGGAAAAGTTTTTTCCTGAAAGAGTTGTCAGGGCCTGGAACAGGCTGCCCAGGGAGGGGGGTTGAGTCACCAATCCAGGATGTGTTTAAGAAAAGGGTAGATGAGGTGCTCAGGGATATGGTTTAGCACAGGACTTGATGATCTTAAAGGTCTTTTCCAACCTTGTGATTCTGTGTGATTCTGTGTGTGATCTTCAGACCAGCTCTCATGTAACTGGGAAGGAGAGGGAAAATCAAATTACTTTGACAGAATGGATCTTTCTGG
Source organism: Gallinula chloropus (assembly GCF_964237585.1). NCBI lineage: Eukaryota > Metazoa > Chordata > Aves > Gruiformes > Rallidae > Gallinula > Gallinula chloropus. The sequence continues at coordinate 160,461,826 of NC_140086.1, read as the reverse complement.
TAAGGAATGCCTGGGATTTAGGTTTTAAGGACTGGAACGGATTGGGTTGTGTGGACAACATGCTGGGCTAGAAGGGGTGCTGCTGGAGGGAAGGTAGCGTCTTCATCTCATCCCTGCCGTGTGCTGACAGGAGAAAGACATTCCATTTCATAGAATTGTGGTGGAGGAGACCCTTAAGATCATGAGTCCAACTGTTAACCACCACTAAACCCTGCCCCAAAGCTTCATTCGTCTTTTAAATGCCTTCAGGGATGGTGACTCCACCACTTCCCTGGGCAACCTGTTCCAGTGACTGACAACCCTTTTGATGAAGAAATGTTTCCTAATGTCCAACCTAAACCTCCACTGGCACAACTTGAGGCTCCAGCCAGGGCCAAACCACCACAGGCTCTTCTGGGTGGGTTTTTTTTGTGATTTTCTTTTCTTTTAAATACCTTTGAGCTACTTAATGCCTGAATTGGAAAAAAAAAAAATTGAACAGTCTGAGTAGCAACAAATAATAATAATTAGAACTGGCCACTTTTTGTATGTCTTGGTTGGACTTGATGGTCTTAAAGGTCTTTTCCAGCTTTGTGATTCTGTGATTCTGTTTGGGTTTGTTTAAATTCACAGTTCACAGAATCACAGGGGTTGGAAGGGACCTCCAGAGCTCATCAGGTCCAACCCCCCTGCCAAAGCAGGGTCCCTAGGACAGGTCACACAGGTCGGCGTCCAGACAGGGCTGGAATCTCTCCAGAAAGGAGACTCCACAACCCCTGGGCAGCCTGTCCCTGGGCTCTGTCACCCTCCCCATGAAGAAGTTCTTCCCCATGTTGATGTGGAACTTCCTGTGCTCCAACCTGAAGTTCACCATCCCCACGCACTCAGCGTGACTGTGCTACACACAGGGTGTGTTTATATGGTGCAGGATGTTGTTTCTCTAAAGGGTTAATCCTAGGGATCCTCAGGGGAAAATGGTCCTTTGAACATTCTAAAACAGCTCATTTGCCTACTGCTAATTAGGCAGATATAACCTCAGATCTGAGTCTTCTTGGAGACTGGAAGAAAAATACCCTGAAAGCAGGTGGGAAAGGGTTAATAAATGAAACACAGGCTGTGAAATTGAAATATCCTTTCTGGCTGGGAGATGGTAGGCAAAGGCACTCATCAAGCAGGGAGTCTCTTTATCTGCAATCCAACAGTGCCACAGGGGACAGGAGATGTCTGCAAATCAAGGTCATTGCCTCCCTCTTTGAAGGACTGCATCCCTGCATCCCGCTGTAGAAGTCAAAAACTGGCTGGCCAGAACAGCCAAACTGATGGAGTGACACAAGTCAGGCCCAGCACCCAAATCCTCAGATACAGAGAGCTAAAAGGGGTGAGGAAATTATCCAATCTGACCTCATTTCTTCATAGAGTCTGATAACTTGTCATTTATCGGGGAACTAAGTCAGTAGCCTATGGATGGAAGGTAAATTAGCCCCCCACCTCACCCCTTTCTGAGTCAGGAATGAGAGGAGAAAATTAGTTTTTTAGATTAAATTCTGCAAAAATTATGCATGTACTTACCCAAAGGACTAGGTGGACATACACAAACCAGTAAAGAGGGACAGAAGCTCTTCTGAACACTTGTCTGTGGGTGTCTACACTGTTCAGTTGTTGGCATTGCTCTTGGAATGGTCTGAGAAGGCCACGGGCCAGCAGCTCCTCCTGGTCAGCAGAAGGAAGAAGCTTCCTGTCCTGGGGTTGGAAAGAACAAGAGCAGAGTTCAGCTCCATCAGCTCTCAGGTCAGAGGGTGAGCCCTGATCTTCTGTATTTCCAGGTACAGATCTAGATAATTACCTTATTTGTGGGCCAGAAAAAATGATTGAGCTTTTAAACTACCTCCTGTCAATGCTTTGTAGATGCCACAGCATCGCCTGAGGAGGAGGAACAATGATGGAGGAAGAACTGTCATAGTATTTACCCTCAGCTGAGTGTCCTGTTAGTTCCCAAGAAACAGTGAAGCTCTCCAGTACTGAGCAGACATCTTTCAGTCTCTGAAGATGCTGTGACTTCTAGCAAAGGGGAGATGGATCAGAGAGGGAGAGGCTCTGTGTGAAGGAACACAAAGCTGCAACCAGCTCCCTTGTAGCCTCCACTAACTCCTGGTCAGCTGGAGAGGCTTCTGGCCTAAATATCTGGTCTTAAATCATAGAATCGTAGCATGGCAGGGGTTGGAAGGGACCCCAAGGATCATACAGTTCTAACCCCCCACCACAGGCAGGGACACCAACCTCCAGGCCTGGAGCTACAATAGGTTACCCAGGGCCCCATCCAACCTGGCCTTGAACACCCCCAGGGATGGGGCATCCACAACCTCTCTGGGCAGCCTGTTCTAGCCCCTCACCACTCTCTCTGTAAAAAACTTCCCCCTAATATCTAATTTAAACCTTCCTTCCTTTAGCTTTAATCCATAAATGTTAATATAGTGTGACAACATGGTGTGAAGAACAAGGCTTTGGTCCGGGTCTTGCATGCACCACTAAGCTCTACAACCTTGCTGTCCTTGCTCAGGTGCTGCAGAACCAAGCCTATGTCAGGGGGCTGATGCCACCCTGAGCTCCTGGCTTGCCTTCTGCTACCTCTCCACAGCTCCTGGATGACCTCCAAACCCTCTAGGGAACTCTGGCCAGCCTACAAAGGCAGGTCTGAGCCTTGCAGGCTTCTCTGACACCTCTATAGCCACAGCAGTCCCTGTCCCTCAACTCCTGAACTGCTCAATGGGGACTGGGCAAGGCTATGGCATTGGCCATTCAGATGTGACTAACCTTGGGCACCTATTTGTCAGAGTCTAGTTATTCAAAGAAAATGATGTCTCAGATGTCAGAGAGGGCCTTGGATGGCATCATGCACTCTACTGAATGTCAGACCCCACACTAAAGGACCCTGACATTGGTCACTGCTCTAGGCCATTTTCTGGGGGTACCATAACCTATGAGGCTGTGGCTAAGGCTGGAGGCCCACCTCCCAGGACTCCTTCCTGTCTCCCACAGGGTATGTGAACCACTGAAATGGCTGCTCTAATAGGCTTGGAGCATCCCATAATTTTGTTGCCTCGGAGTTTGCCAGCAACCCATCCCTGAGCCACCCCAATGACTGCCACTATTCTTGGAGGGAAGAGCACCCAAAAGGTGCCATGAGACTGTTCCTCTCCCACTGCAACATCCAAAAGCTCAGACTCTGTCCTGCTGAACCTTGCACCCCCAGGACCATGCTTCAGTCCCAGGGACAGGATTGTACCCCCTCAGCCACAGTCCCAGATGAATGCTGTGACTGGCAACATCTTTGAAGGGGACAGAAACACTGCCACCTCCCTCACTGCCCGTATGGCTGTGCCACTGGTTTGATCCCAGCAAAGGAAGAGTCTTTTGGGAGCATCTATACTGCCTTGCACCCTGAACTGGCATCCCTGGAACACCTCGAGGTGAATCTGGCGTGTGTGGGATGGTGTCTGCACACTGGGCATTTCACAACTCCTGCCTCTCCAGACCTTTGTAAGGTGTGGGGACAAACAGTGGTGGGAAGGGAGGTGTTTGTCACAGCACTGGGTGCACCAACACGTTCTGCAACCTCTCCCCTGCCCCTCCTAGGGTTTCAGCTGCTGGTGCTCAGGGTCAGGGCTGAGGTAGGGCAGTTCTAACCTTGGATCAGGCTGCTGTGAAAAGAGCTAAGTTGGAAGAAGGAGTTATGAGAAGTCCTGTCTGGTGTCTTTGTCCATGAACCATCTGCTCCTGGGCTCGAGAGCTGTGTTTCAACTCAAGCCATGGGCCTTGGTCCTTGCCTGAGCTGGGGTGCACATATGGCTCTTTCCTGCCTGGCCTTGCTGGGCTGTTCTTTCAGCTTCCTGGCAGGGGGAGGGAGGAACGTGGAGGTCAGAGTAATATATTTAAAGTAAAAGCTTATTCTCATTCTGCTCATTGGAGTATTAGAAAGGTGGGATTCTTTATTAGAGCACAGAGGGGGCCATGAAGACGATTCAAGGGCTGGAGTACCTCTCCTAAGATGACAGGCTGAGAGAGTTGGAGTTGTTCAGCCTGGAGAAGAGAAGACTGCAGGGAGACCTTAGTAGTGGCCTTCCAGTACCTGAAGGGGCTACAGGAAAGCTGGGGAGGGACTGGTTACAAGGACAGGGAGTGACAGGACAAGGGGGAATGCCTTTAGCTGAAGGAGATTTAGATGAGATATGAGAGAGAAATCCTTCCCTGTGAGTGGGGTGAGGACCTGGCATGGGGTGCCTAGAGAATCTGAGGTTGCCTCATGATCCCTGGCAGGGTTCAAGGGCAGGCTGGATGGGTCTTTGGGCACCCTGGGCTGGTGGGGGTGGTGTCCCTGCCCATGGCAGGTGGTGGGACTAGATGGGCTCTGAGTTCCCTTCCCACCCAAACCAGGTCTGTGGTGCAATGATTTGCCAGGATTAATTGATTATTAATTCCCTTTGTAGAGATACTGTGTCCTTTAGTCCTTGCTTCACGCGGACCACAAACGGAGTACAGGATGACACCGTGGGGATGGGGCTGCCTGAAGCAGAAAGCACATCTGGCACATTGCTTCTGCTGCTCAGGCTTTTAAAAGTCAGAGTGCGTGGGGCTCCCTGCTGATAAAAACATTCCAAGTAGCTGCTTGACTCAAGGGGGAATGCAAAATGAAACCTCCTCAAAGAAGTCAGCAGCACCGGCTTTAAACACTCTCACCACCCCTGGGGAACCTGCTCTGAGCCAGAGCAGGGATGTGAGGAGAGCTCTTACAAGAGGTAAGAGGTCACCTCTTCTTTTCCTGCTCCATTCTCTGATGGTTCTCAAGGCTGTCCTTACCAAAACCCCTCACCTCACTGCAGGGGCAGGACTGAACAGCGGGGGTGTGAGAAGACATCAAGCCAGTTTGTGGCACTTCTACATCGTGTGAAACCTGGGCTGAAAGTTCAAAGCTGCTGTGAGCTGCCTCGAGGATTAAGCTGCTCTCTTTGTCCTTGGAGTATTAGCTGGAGAGGGGAGGAAGGGGGAGCACAGACCATGGACTTGTTCAGGGTAAAGCAGTGGTGGTGGGATGCTCCACGTGGCTTGTACCTTCATGTTGTAGCATCCTCATACCTTCTCCTGGAGTCACATCACTGGTTACTGATGAAGTCAGGTTGTTGCTCTGACTGTGCTGGTCCTGTCTAAGGACTCTGATGTTCCTAAGTAACAAAATAAGCTGTTAGTGTGCAACCAGAACTGACAAATGACATTTTTTTGGTAGGACTCCACATTATATTACACTCAGCCAATATAAACCACTCAGGTTTAAACCAATAATTAGAGAGGCTGAGGGACTTGGGACTCTTTATCCTGGAGAAGAAAAGACTGAGGGGGGATCTTATCAGTGCTGATAAATCCTTGAGGGGTGGGGGTCAGGAGGATGGGATCAGTGTTTGTTCAGTGGTGCCCAGGGACAGGAAAAAAGGCGATGGGCATGAAGGATGTTCCACCTAACCTTGAGGAGAGCTTCTTTCCTGTGAGGGTGGCAGATCCCAGGGACAGGCTGCCTAGAGAGGTTGTGGAGTCTCCATTTCTGAAGACATTCAACCCCCATGATCCTGGACGCTGTCCTGTGCAGCCTGCTGAGGTGATCCTGCTCTGGCAGAGGGTTGAACAAGATGCTCTCCAGAGGTCCCTACCAAGCCCAGTCATTCTGTGATTCTTCTTTTTCAGCAGAGCTGTGTGCTATCACAATTGTTTACCTTGGAACCAGCACTGGGGCCTCCTCAAACCAGGATCTGTGTCCAGCGATCTGGTTCACTCAGGAAGTATCAGTGAAGCCATCTGAGCTCTAACAGGCTATTCTATTTTTAACATCACCACCAAATGCCAACTTGCATTCACCCAGAAAGCTGTCGAGGGTTTTGCATATCAGGATGTTTTCTTCTTTTCTTAATTTTTAAACCTCTTAGTGAAAATTGCAGTATTTGCTGTGCTCAGTTCATTCCCAGTCATGGCCAGGATCATTGGATTGTAAGAAAATCCCGAAGGCAAGCAATCTAATAAAGCAGTCCTTTGTTTTGTGGCTGGCACGGTAATTCAAACAGAAGGTCAGTGAAAAAAAAACCCTGTGCTTTTCTGAAAGCCATGGGGAAATGAGTGGATGAGTGCCCTGCCTCCTTCTAACCACCGTCCTGTGGTTCTTAAAGTGCATTTGCATTTAATGCATGAAATGAAAGTGTAAAAGCTCAGTGAAATAAAAGCAAGCTACCTTCACAGCAAGGCTTACTCATGTTGCCTGGCACTCCCACAGCTTCCTGGGGATTCAGGCATGCATCACGTTGTATAATCAACTTAGCCAGGCTGCTTGACCCAGAGTGTGCCATGGTCTGGTGTGTGCTGGCTCCACTCCGTATCACCTTGTGGAACGAAGCCTTAAAATGTATTCAGTTTACGTACCATCTCCCACCAGTCCACATACTGGATCAGGGAACTGGCATGGTGACACAGCAAATGAGGAGCTGCCCTGCCTTCAGACTGTGCGCTGGGTTTGGTTGTATTGTGGTTTTGTGTGGCTGGGGGCTGGTGGAGGAGGGGGCTGCAGGGGTGGCTGCTGCAAGGAGCAGCCAGCAGCTTTCTGCAGGCCCCACAGAGCAAACACCAGCCGGCTCAAGGCTGGAGTCGTTGCCGACCAAGAGCCCATCAGCGATGGTCACAGCACCTCTGGGAATCACAGTGAGGAGTAAAACCCACCAGCAGCTGCTTTTTGCCCCAGAGAAGGGAGTGAGAAGGTGTGAGGAGCTGTGCAGGCACCAAGGGCAGGGAAGGGGGGAGGAGGTGCCCCAGGTGCCTCAGAGAAAGATGCCCCTGCAGCCCCTGGAGAAACCCATGGTGGAGCGGGTGTCCCCCCACAGCCCATGGGAAAGGCCCAGACCCCACCTGCAGCCCATGGAGAGGCCCCACGCTGGAGCAGGGGGAGACATGCAGGAGATGCTGTGACCAGTGTTGCAGCAAGGCCCTGCCAGCACTTGCAGCCAGTGGAGTGACTCAGAGACAGATAATCGAGAATGAGAGATCTGTGCCAGAGCAGGTTTGCTGGGGGAACTTGTGACCCCATGGGGGACCAGGCTGGAGCAGTCTGGGCCTGAGAGATTGAGAGACATTCTGTGATTGATGACTGCACCCATAGCAGTGCCCCATGCTGGGGCAGCTGGAGAAGAGCTGAAGCTCCATGGGAAAGGACTCACACTGGAGAAGTTCCTGGAGGACTTTCTGCTGTGGGTGGGACCCCACGGTGCAGCAGGGGAAGGGGCTGAGGAATATTGCACACACACACACCCCCACACACCCCCCTTTCAGCTGAGAAGGAAAGGCTATCTCGACTCCTGAGCCTCTCAATATGTAATTTCTCCTCTGTCCAGCTGAAAAGGGGAGTGATGGAGCAGCTTTGGTGGCTTCTGGCCTCCAGCCAGGGCCAAACCACCACAGGCTGTTCTGGTTTTTTGGTGATTTTGTTTTTTTCTTTTCTTTAAATACCTTTAAGCTACTTTATTCCCAAATTGGAAAAAAAAAAAAGAATAGTCTGAGTAGCAACAAATAGTTCTCTGTCTGGTTTGTGCTTGCTAACCATTGCTATCACCAGCCCTCAGCCGGTGGGCAGAAGAGCTCTCCAACAACCAAGGTTTTCATTCATTGCCAGTGTAGAGGTTGGCAGGGAAAGATTCCTCAAACACTCCAGTATTCAGTGGTGGATGATTTGGTTTTTTTTTATTTCTTTTGCTCTGAATACTCAGTCTATGCTTTGCTCTGGTTTCATCTTTGTCACAAGGATGTGCTGCTTCAAAATGGAAGAAAAGATTGGCTTCAAATTCCCTGGCAAAGCTTCTCATGCAGGATACAGATAATCTCAGCTTATCTGGTTCAAGCCTGTCCACACGCAACGCTGTTTTCTTTGGAAGTTCAACTTTCTTTGTTGCTCTGTGCTTCATTGTTCTCATGTCTTACAGTTGGAGTCGTGGCAAAAGAAAAATGAGCTTTTTGTTTCTTGGCACTGGTGGGTAGAGAGCTCTGCTGATGTAGAGGGAAACCTTTCTGGGCTCAGCCTTCAAACTTCTTGTCCCTGCCTACTGCAAAGAGGAACAAAGGCTGGTGGAGCAACTGGAAAGCTACAGAGAATCTGGTGCTCCTACCGAGTGGCAGTGCTTCAGCATTTTCACTTGTTGGGCTCCTCATTTTCTCTGCCAGTAGGTACTAGGAAAGAACAGCAGCAGCTCTGTGGGGTCTGGAGGAACCCTTGTGCTACAACTCGGTGCTGCTGTTAAGACCAAGCCCTACAAAGCACTGGTTGTCATTCTCTGGGATGATGCTAAATGACAGTAACCAAAGGAGTTTACTTCTGAACTTGCAATGAATTTGTAGATCAACCCTCCAGTCCCTGTAAAGGATGGGAGCCTTATATTTTGTGCTGTGCTGGGAGACCTGGGCAGCAGCAGGAAGGGTTTTGTCACTTAGGATGAGCACAGCCAAACATAATTGAAGGAGGTGATCGTCCCCTTCTACTCTGCCTTGGTCAGGCCCCACCTGGAGTGTTGTGGCCAGTTCTGGGATAAAAAAGACAGGAGAGAGTCCAGCAGAGGCTACGGAGATGATTAAGGGCCTGGAGCATCTCCCCTGTGAGGAAAGGCTGAGTGAGCTGGGGCTGTTCAGCCTGGAGAGAAGAAGACTACAGGGGGATCTGATCAATGGTTATCAATAGCTGAAGGGTGAGACACAGGGGGAAATAGCCAGCCCCTTTTCAGTGGTCTGTGGGGACAGGACAAGGGGCAATGGCTGCAAGTTGGAGCACAGGAAGTTCTGCACCAACATGTGGAAAAACTTCTTGGTGAGGGTGACAGAGCCCTGGGACAGGCTGCCCAGGGGGGTGTGGAGTCTCCTTCTCTGGAGAGATTCCAGCCCTGTCTGGACACCGACCTGTGTGACCTGTCCTAGGGACCCTGCTTTGGCAGGGGGGTTGAACTCGATGATCTCTGGAGGTCCCTTCCAACCTCTACAATTCTGTGATTCTTTTGGTGGTGCTGATAAACAGAGAGATATTTCCTTTAAAGACAGAGTGACTGAGGTAAAAATCCAGCACAGTATGAGAAGCAGGCAACCACCACCCTGCATGCATGGAAGGAAGTAAGTGTTTGGAATTAAGCTGATCTCCAGAATCTCAAATAGATCTTTTTCTGCCTAAACAGGGTATTTCATTTCACCAACATTAATACCGACCAGCGACCCTTGGTAGGGGTGAAATCAGATTGTGAAACAAGCTAGAGCTGCACCAGGGTGATGACGTGTGTTATGGAGGAATGGAAGCTGCCAGAACAACAGCAGAACATCAGTGGTTATTCACCACACGTGGTGCTGCGATTGCTTAGAAGCAGCAACAACTCAACAATGTCCCCATGTCCAGCTTTATGAATTCAGAGCTCCCATATTCAGTAAGAGACTTTTTTCTTTTAAACCCTTTTTATTCTGCTGTTTTTTTTTCAGACAAACATCCTGTGAGAAGACAGCCTGTAGTGTGTCTCTGCCCCAACACTTGCAAGCAGGCACAGGTATCAATCCAGATGAGGAGCTGCCCAATTTTTCTCTATGCCTGGCACCAGCAGAAGGGAGGAGGAAGGTGATCTGCTTGGAATCCCAGTTCATCTTCTGCAGCAGCTCTCAATGAAATAGAAAAATCCATTTGCCACCTAGGCTGCAGGGTGGTAGGGAGTTCCTCTTGAAGCACCAGCACAAGAACTGAGCTGGAGAGCTTTATTTCAGTGAACCCTACAACACAACAGGTTGGAAGGGACCTTCAAAGCCCATCTAGTCCCACCCCTGCAGTGAGCAGGGACATCTTCACCACATCAGGTCGCTCAGAGCCCCGCCGAGCCTGAGCTTGAGTATCTCCAGGGATGATATATATGATTTATTCTCCTTTAATACCTCCACCACCTCTCTGGGCAGCCCGTGCCGGTGTCTCAGCTTCCACCAGAGCCTGGCTAGACTGCTCCGGGGTTGACCTGGCGTCCCAGCCCACGCCCACCGTGTCACCACGGAGCCCTCGCCGTCCCCCCTCCCCGCCCCGCTACACGGCTCCGCTGCGGCCCCCGCCCTGCCCTCGCTACCCCGCCACTGCCAAGGGGCCCGTGCCGAGCCCCGGCCATAGGGGACGACCGGCCGCGGGCGTCTGCGGAGGGGCCTAAGGGCCGCGCTGAGGGAGCCCCCCGGGGAATCACCACAGCCCCGCGGCCTGGCTCCGGCAGCCGAGGCTCAAGCCCGGCCCGCCGCCGCCTCCGGGGGCCCCGGTGTATGTGACGGTGCCGAGGTCCCTGCAGAACCCTCAACCCCGGTCCGTCCCCGGCCTCCCCCGTCCCGGCGTACCCCGCGCCGCGGACACTCTACCCGCCGCCTCTGTGGGCGGAAGGGGGTGGAGCGGGGCGTGTGGTGGTGCTGCCGGTGCCAGAGGCCCGGGGCCGCGGCGAGGGGCGGGGAAGGTGAGTGGCGGCGGCGGGGTCCGGGGGTGGGGAGGCTCTTTCCTTCTCTTCCTCCTCCGCTGCCCCCTTCTGGGTCCCCGCGGACGGGGCTGGGCTGGGCCGGGGCGTGTGGGATGCTTGGGGAGTGTGCGCGGCGGGACGGGCCCTGAGCGGGGCGGGTGGGGGGCGGAGGGTGCACAGGGGTGATGTGAGGTGCGGTTTGGGGTGCTTGAGGGGGGCGTGGGGAGGGGATGAGGAGATTCTGGAGTCTTGGGGGACGTGGGTGAGGGCTGGGGAGGAGTGGGTGATGAATCCTGTCATAGGGGTGAAGGATTTTGGAGGGGGGTTTCCTTGGAGTGCTTGAGGGGTGCAGGGGGAAGGGGGGCTTGGGTTGGGCTGGGGGTGTCATGAAGTGAGCTGGGGTGACGCGAAGGTTTGGGACCTGTGGGTTGGGAGTAAGATTTGGGGGTGTCTGGGTGTTTGAAGGGTGTGTGGGGAGGCTTGTCAGTATGGAGGAATGCCCTGGTGAGGGATGTGGCTTTCAAGGCGTTTGGGTTTGTTGGAGAGCATGGGTAAGGGGTGCTTTTAGGGGGGTTGGCGTGCTTAAAGTCGGGGCCAAGAGTGGTGAATAGAGACTGGGCATGTGTAATATGGTGTATGAAACGGGGTGGGTATGGGAAGGGCCCTCAAGTTACGTGGGCTGGTGAAGGTCTGGAGGTGAGCTGGTGGGCTCTTAGGAGCTTTCAGGCTACGTGTTGGTGGGGGTGTATTTGGGAGCAGAGAAGGTGGCTGATGTTTCTGAGAGGTGAGCATAGGAGGAGAGCTTCAGATCCTTACAGAGCTGTTGTGGTGGGGTTTGGGCAAAGCATGGGAGGACTGCCTGTTGAGCAGTGCAGACCCAAACGTTGGGCTTTGAGTTTTGGGTAACACATGTTCTTTGTGGTACTTCATAGGAGCATGTGTAGGCAGATTTCACAGAATAGTAGGGGTTAGAAGGCACTTTGAGAGATCATCAGGTCCAACCCCAAACCATTACCACTTGTGGTGCTGAGGGTTTTCTTCATGCTTCCTTTGGGGGATAAGAATAAAGGCCATAGGGTTTATAGGAGCCTATAGGTTCTTGATATCCACAAAACCTGTTTCAAAAGTTGAGGCAGTGTCATGCTTTCAGATTGCTTTTATTCACTGCTAAATCTGGAGAGTGGCTCTCATGCTGTAGGTCTGATACCCGTAGCTTGGTGAGTGCTGCTGTGAGCATCGAGGGAGAGTGGTTGGGAAGACCCAGATGGAAACAGTTAGTGCAGCATTAAATTTAACAGCATTTCAGATTTGCCTTTGGATGTATGTGAGAAAAGGATAAAAATCCACCTTGTGATCCTGCAGAGGAGTAGAAGCTCTTCCATTGTGAACCATGTCTCAGCTCCTCTTCTTGTTGGTTGAGACTGAAACCTGCACTTGAGCTGCAGCTCTGCTCAGTGTTCTGTGTTTGATCGAGTCAACCCACATCTCTGTGGCATTCTGGCATCCCAGCTGTATCCCATCCCTCTGAAGCCTGAGGAAAGATGCATTAGGTGTAACAATGCTTACCATGTGTTGAGCTAGCACATGTCCAGAAGGTTTCACAGACTGCTTCAGGAGCCTCCTGGACCATGGTGACATTCACAAAAACTCTTTTTCCAGCAGAAATCTCAGAAATTGACAAAATGTTGTTGAGTTTGAAGCTGTCCCATGTGCCACCTCTAGAAAGAAGAGAAATGTGGCTCAACAGGGAGAGTAGATGAGTGCTTGAGAGAGGTCCTGGTAACAGGACATTCACTGCTGGTGTTACGCTGTTGGTAGAAGGAAACTTCTCCTTTCGATGGTTAGATAAAATAATGTATTGAATAACAGGTTTCTAAAGTAATTCCCTCCATGAGCAATGTACTGGTTTCCATTTGCCTTCAGAGTAGATTGTTTTCCAAGTGCAGACAATCAGGTGGGAGTTTGTCTAGGGTTTGTCTAGGGTGTTCCTTTGGAGAAGTGTGGCACCTGCGAATCTGGTGTAATCTCCTTATTTGAAGGAGCTTGCATAACTGTAGTAAAACATAAGAGGTCTGATTAAGGCTGCCTGAATAATCCCTACATAGTCACTGGAGAGAGTTGGCCACTACTTAGGAAGTGAGGGGTGAAGAGTGCTTCAGATAACTTCTTAGATGGCCAGGGTGGGAATACCCAGAAGAGTTTTGTTTGTTACAAGGCTGGTAAACAGGTACTGTTTGTGGGAGTCTTGGACTAGACAGTTTTCTTCTGGAGTGTTGGTAGATGTGCAGGCACTTCAAATAATGAGAAAAAAAAAAAAAAAGCTCATAAACTTGTTCTTCTGAAACAATTACTTAAAAATATTTTAGAATCCTAGAACCTCCTGAGTTGGGAGGTACCCCTAAGGACCATCGAGTCCAACTCCTGGCTCCACACAGGCCCAGCCAAGTCAGAGCAGGGCACTGAGGGCATCATCCAGATGCTTCTTGAGCTCAGCCCAGCTCGTGGCTGTGACCCCTTCCCTGGGGAGCCTGTGCCAGTGCCTGACCCCCCTCCCAGTACAGACCCTCTTCCTACCACCCAACCTAAACCTCCCCTAGTGCAGCTTCATGCCGTTCCCATGTTTACTTCACTCACAAATCAAAACTTGTTCTTCTGAAACAACCACTTAAGATACTTCTCAAAGTTTTGCCTGCCTTGTGCCAGTGAAAGAGCTGTGCTGACATGATGTTGTTAGCTCTGAATGCTGCAAGACTTGATATCTGCTTAATCCAAAGGCCCAAGTCCATTGCCCAAGCTCAGGGCCTGAGTTCAAAGGCCTGCCACATGAAGGCAGTTGCAGGTAGTTTGGGCTGCTAATCGTCTGCAGATAGAGCCTGGAGGAGGAAAGGGTGGGTCAAGCTGAAATAGTAAGATCACAGATGTACTTGGTTGTGTGCTGCACACTTTGATCAGCCCAGTGAGTGGTGATATATGCAGCCACTTAGTGACGTGGCAAAGTTGCCTGGCACCCTTTCAAGGGAGGTGGTAACTGTTACCTGCCCCAGAACTTTTTCCATTGTGCAAGGAACCAGAGGCTTGTGAAAAAGGGAAAAATCCCAATCCCAAAAACCTCCTTGAGCTGCCGTGCCAGAGTAAGTGGGCTGGGGAATGGGGGAGAGGAGAGGGCTGGGTGACTTGGAGTGATAGGTGGTTGGGGAGGAGAGTTACGTGGGAGACAGGTGAGCCAGTTGCATGAATTTGTTTTTAGGCTTTGCCCTCTTCTGTGGGGTGATGTTGGCTCTTTCTGTTAGCTAAACCTGAAATAAGCCCCTGAATTACAGAAACCTCTGTGTGTGTGTATGTATGTATATATATATATACACTTTAATATATTATTTATAGATATTATTTATATAATATTTATATTATTATATATGGTTTTATATTATGTGTATATTTTATATATAACATTATATATAAATTATTTTATATATATTTTATTTATATTTATGTAGATAAATATATACATTATATAATATATATATTATTTATACACACATGTACATTTATACATATAAAAACGTTGTGTGCATATATTTAACTCCTCATAAGGTTTTACAGATACAGTTCTCAAATCTCCCACCTCTTTGCTCTTTCAGGGAGCAGGCAAACCTTCACCAAGGCAAACCTTCACCAATGCAAACCTGCCTGTAGAGCTCTATAAAAACCAGAACCAATGAACACATTTCCAGTTGTTTTGCCTCAAGGTTATGCTCTCTTGGTCTCTATTAAGGTTTGAGTCACTGCATCAGCCTTTCTGGTGGAGATGCACCTTCCTTTTACTCAAATTTGCCTATTTTCACAAAACCTAAAGGCACTAAAATGTCTATCCCACTTGCATTCCCACTTGGTTGGTAGGCCTCACTTTCCTGGGCAGCCAAGCAAAAAAATAATGGACAGGCAGAGATTTAAAAGAAAAATATAATTAAGGCTTTTGGATGAATACAACAGTGATAGTCTGGTCAGGCATCGTAGCAGGTGAATTCTCCAAGGAAGGATCACTGACTCCTTCCCCAGTGAAATCTGACATTTAATTTGGAAGTCTGCCCTGATGGTGACTGATACCAGATCTTCCCCAAGGGAACAGAGAATCCCTCTGACAGGCATCTGATACTTAGTGAAAGGCTCATGCCCTGAAGCCTGCCAGATTCTAAGTCTTGGAAAGTTGTGTTACTGTTACACATGCTTTTGCATGTTATCCCTGGTGGTGAATGTATATGTCTTAGCCTTAAACTGTTAGTGGCATGGTGAGTTGAATGATTTATATAGGGTAGGTACACAGGCTCCCATGGTATTCTCCTGGAGAAGCTGGTGGCCCATGGCTTGGACAGGTACACTCTAAAAACTGGCTGGATGGCTGGGCCCAGAGAGTGGTGGTGAATGGAGTTAAATCCAGGTAGGGACTGGTCACAAGTGGAGTACCCCAGGGGTTGGTACTGGCACCCATCCTTTTTAATATCTTCATTGATGATTTGGATGAGGGGATTGAGAAAGTTTGCAGATGACACTGAGTTGGGGGGGGAAGTGTTGATCTGCTGGAGGGTAGGAAGGCCTTCCAGAGGGATCTGGGTAGGTTGGATTGATGGACAGAGGTAATGGGTTGATGTTCAACATGGTGAAGTGCAGGGTCCTGCACTTTGGTCATAACACCCCCAGGCAACACTACAGGCTTGGGGCAGGGTGGCTGGAAAGCTGCACAGAGGAAAAGGATCTGGGGGTGTTGGTTGACACTCACCTGAACATGAGCCAGCAGTGTGATACAGGCCAGTGACATCCTGGCTTGTATCAGGAATAGCTTGGCCAGCAGGACCAGGGAGGTGATCGTCCCCCTGTGCTCAGCTCTGGTGAGGCTGCACCTCGAATGCTGTGTTCAGTTTGGGGCCCCTCACTTCAAGAAAGACACTGAGGCCCTGGAGCGTGTCCAGAGAAGGGCAGTGAAACCGGTGAGGGGTCTGGAACACAAGTGGGATGAGGAGCAGCTGAGGGAACTGGGACTGTTTAGCCTGGAGAAGAGGAGGCTCAGGGAGACCTTATCACTCTCTCCAACTCCTTGAAAGCAAGCTGTGGAGAGCTGGGGGTCAGCCTCTTCTCACAGATAACTAGCAACGGGACAAGAGGGAATGGCTGCAAGTTGTGCCAAGGGAGGTTCAGGTTAGAAATCAGGAGAAATCTCTTCTCAGAAAGAGTGGTTGGGCATTGGAACAGACACTGCTTTCTGCACTGTTTCTTTCACAGCTGCTAGCACAGCCCATTGGAGATGGGGGTGATGTTCCAGGTTCACATGGAATGATCTTGGTTGTGCTGAAAGGAAGGTACTGAGCTTACTGTGATTCCACAGCTCGACTGCTGGAGAGGAACTGGGAGTGGTAGTGAAGAAACTTGACATCTAATTCTTCAGCCTCCGTTTTAATAGTTCAAAATACCACTTCTCAGGTGCTGTGTAACCTTCTGTAGTTTCAATTTCGTTTTCTAAGAGAAGAAGTTGTGGGCAGTTGTGCTTTCTGTCAGTTCCTCTGACAAGTGTTAGTTGCTTTAAGGTGTTGCTAAATTCCAACTGCCTTTAACAAAGGGATAGTTCCTGTGAGTTACATGGAAGTGATTCCTGTGGAGCAGAAGTGAGAGTCTCTCAGTGCTGCTCATGGTCAGAACACAACCCTTGTTAGATGTTAGAGCAGCTCTACAGGCAAGAGACCTTATGAATGCCTGAACCAGAAGAGGCTTTGCTCTGTTACCTCCTTGGACAGGAAAAATATTTGATGATGAGACACGTTTCAAAGCACCTTTGAGCACTGTAATGAAAGAAGGAAGGTTTAAATTAGATATTGGGGGAAGTTGTTTTACAGAGAGAGTGGTGAGGGGCTGCAACAGGCTGCCCAGAGAGGTGGTGGATGCCCCATCCCTGGAGGTGTTCAAGACCAGGTTGGATGGGGCCCTGGGCAACCCTGTGTAGCTCCAGGCCTGGAGGTTGTTGGCCCTGCTTGTGGCAGGGGGGTTGGAGCTCTGTGATCCTTGGGGTCCCTTCCAACCCAGACCAGTCTGTGATTCTATGAATTGAGAGGGCTGTTTAAAGCTGCTAGGCCCTACATCAAAAGTTTGAGTTCACAATGTGATTTTTCTTCTTTTTAACTGATACAAGTGCCTTTTATAAGTGCTTCACTTACATAGTTTGCCTGAAGCCGAGTAAATCCTTTATTTATTTTCTTTTCCTTTTTCTTGGCTTGTCTGTGATAGTCACTTAGTCTGTTGATGTAGAGCTCCTCTCTTATAGGAAGCTAGGATGGCTTAAAAACAGTGATTGGGCTGTCAGAAGTCCTTTGCATGTAATTTCACAGTGTCTTTGGAAACATCTGGGAATTCGTATATTGAAAATTCATCAAAAAAAAAAATGATCTGTCTTCCTTTAGAGAAAATACTCTTCCAGATGATGTTTACTCACTGCATGGGATTTTTTTACCTTGTAAATACTGATGTGGGTATGGCCATTAGTTTGTTTTCTGAAATGCTCGTTGTGGTTTGATAGGACAAGGGGAAATGGCACAAAGCAGTGCCAGGGTAGGGTCAGGTTGGATGTTAGGAGAAAATGTTTCACTGAAAGGGTTGTCAGGGCCTGGAACAGGCTGCCCAGGGAGGGGGTTGAGTCACCATCCCTGGATGTGTTTAACAGACAGGTAGATGAGGCTGTGGTTTAGCCTAAGACAGGAACAGTTGGACTGGATGATCTTAAAGGTCTTTTCCAACCTTGTGATTCTGTTATCTTTCAGAGACTGTGTGAGCTGGATACTCATGGTATGTCTGAAGGACAGATCTCCTCTGTGTTCTGAATGTACCAGGTAAATCCCCATAACAACTTCTCCTGGGAGATTGTAACCTGTTAAAGAGGAAGAGGTGAAGAGAGGGTAATTTTTAGCCTATATTTAGTCCTAATTGATGCTGTAAAAGGAGCCTGATGAGGCTGTAGCCTAAAAATTATTTATGTATGTGTGTTGTACTAGAAAATCAGATGAAGCTAATGCAGCTGTCTGCAGCACTAGTGAAGATACAGCACATCAATGGGAGTTACTCAGTTTCCATAAATACTGTGAAGAATTCAGCCTTTCTTATGCATGAGGTAAAGCAGGAGGGGAAACAGTGATACTTTTCAGGTAGATAATTCCTCTGTCACATCCCCTGCCTCACCTTTGGTCCAAAAGAGTAAATAACGTGGCCAAAGCCATGAGAACAGCTTGGTTGTCTTTGAACAGCAGTAGTGCAAGAGGTGCTGTAGGGTGGCAGTGGTGAGTAAACTCTTACCTTGACATACCTCTGGCTAGCACACTGGATTGTAACTACCTACTGTCACATCCATTATCCTGATGGAATGTTTTCTTCCCAGGTTGTCCTCATGAGTACTCCAGTGGAGAATGTCCATGATTTTCTTTGCCTGTGTGGTGAGGGTGAGGGATGGACTTCCCCTCTCAGCCTCCACAGATTTTCATTTCAACCAGGGCTTTCTGGAATGCAGGAAGAGGTTAAAGGCATTGTCCTCAGTTCTGGCACAGTACCCAAGTCGAGGCACAGCAAAAGGACGTGACCTCAGCATACAGTAAGCCCCTCCTTTCCTTTCTTTGCTTTTTCTTTACTTTTCATTTTTGAAATGGTTGGCCTGGGGATTGCTTGAGCTCTAGGTATATTTTATAGTGCCTAACTCCAACCTGAAATCCCACCACATGTGTCTAGATTGTAACCTCCAAGCAGTATTTTGAAAGCTTACTTCCCAGCACCGCAGCCACACAGCTCCTACTCAGTTTAGTAAGCATGTGTTAAGAATTGCTTCATTTAGGTTTCATCTTTTGTAGGAAATTCTATCTGCTTGCTGGGTAGTGCTTGCTGCTATCAGCAACTGGAGTACCTGGGACTTCTACAAATACCTAGGAATTACTTAGTTCAGTCTAAAGCCCAAAGCCTTTCCTTCAGTGACTGTCAGCCCTTGCTGATGCCTTCTCTCAGGCTCCTACAGTTCCAATTCTGGCTTTCACAGAGCTTTGACTCCCTCCTACGTACTGCCACTCTGTTTTCTGAATACCAGCAGGGTTCAAGCTTTTAAAGCTCTGGCTGATGAGTGTGTCTTGCAGAGTCCTGAAGTGTACTGCCAGTAGCCAGTGTGGAGAAATTGGAAATCTTTTTTTTATTGGAGAAGGATTTGCTTGTCTTTATTTTAAGAATCACAGAATCACAAGGTTGGAAAAGACCTTTAAGATCATTGAGTCCAACCATTCCCATCCTGTGCTAAACCATATCCCTCAGTACATGATCTACCTGTCTGTTAAACACATCCAGGGAAGGTGACTCAAGCCCCTCCCTGGGCAGCCTGTTCCAGCCCTGACAGCTCTTTCAGGGAAGAATTTTTTTCTAACATCTGATCTGACCCTGCCCTGGGGCAGCTTTGTGCCATTTCCCCTTGTCCCATCTCCTGTGCCCTGGCTGAAGAGACCATCACCCACCTCTCTGCACCCTCCTGTCAGGTCACTGTAGGCAGTGATAAGGTCTCCCCACAGCCTCCTCTTCTCCAGGCTGAACACCCCCAGCTCCCTCAGCCGCTCCTCATAGGATTTGCTCTCCAGCCCCTTCCCCAGCCTGGTTGCCCTTCTCTGGACTCACTCCAGGACCTCAATGTCCTTCTTATGGTGAGGAGCCCAGAACTGGACCCAGCACTCGAGGTGCAGCCTCACCAATGCCCCAGTCCAGGGGCACAACCACCTCCCTAGAAAGAAATCAAGATTTCAGTCATTGATGAGGATTTTAATTTACTATTGACTTTCATTTAGCTCTAAAAGTGAGGTGTAGCTCATGGTTGCATTTCTCATTAGCAAATGTAAGAAAAATTTTAAGTGAACCTGACCTAAAACTTCCTGTCCCTTTTTGGAGTACTGATGGGAGAAGGAATATCCCTGAACTTACACTGAATGAATTGGAAAAGCTGAGATTAGCATTTTAATTCCTTTTCCCTCACAGTGAACTTGTACCCTTTAATGCTAATGTGTTCTACTGCTTTTAATCTACTGTAGTCTCTACAGCAGTAAGCTGTGCATCTGGCTCTGCATGGAGAAGAGTGCACACAGATAACGCTCTGAATTACTGACAGCTTGGAAAAGGTAGTTTTATGTAGGGATGGTGTTGATCCTCAGCTGGGACAAAAGGAATTTGGGGAATCTACCCAGTGTGACTAGGCTGTCACAGACCTAATCAAAACTGTAATTCACAAGTATATCACAGAATCACAGGGGTTGGAAGGGACCTCCAGAGATCATCAGGTCCAACCCCCCTGCCAAAGCAGGGTCCCTAGGACAGGGTACAGAGGAGGCATCCAGATGGGGCTGGAATATCTCCAGAGAAGGAGACTCCACACCCCCTGGGCAGCCTGTCCCAGGGCTCCCTCACCCTCACTGTGAAATAGTTCTTCCCCATGTTGGTGTGGAACTTCTGTGCTCCAACTTGAGGCCATTGCCCCTTGTCCTGTCCCCACAGACCAGTGTGAAGGGGCTGCCCATTCCCCCCTTGCTGCGATTGAGAGATGGGACACAGCTTGATGCAAGCAAAACCTCAACTTATTGTATCAAATCACAAGTTTATACCCTCTACAAAGCCTGTACGTGCCTGAGTTTCATTGGTGCTCAGATGCCATTCTACATTCATTATTTGCTGATTGGTTAGAAACACTTAGGAACACTGTCAGTGAAAGCAGTTTAAGCCTAGCAGCATAACCTTTTGTACACACCTTATTTTCGTTCCTTACAGCTTGCTTTGTTCTTTCATTCAAGGCTGACTAGTTACTCCTCTGTCTGGCGCCCTCATAACTCATCCCCAGTTCTTTTTCACTTCTTATCAGTAAGTTTCCACTGTTGTTTAACCCACCCAGGGTTTGTGACCAGCAAGTGCCAGCACATCACCTTCTAGACACAGCTGCACAGTGTCTGAAGTCCTGTAAGAGTCCTGTGACCCCTTCCCCACACCCCCTGTGTCCCACACTTCAGCTATTGATAAAGATTAATCAGATCCCTCTTAGTCTTCTTTTCTCCAGGCTGAACAGCCCCAGCTCACTCAGCCTTTCCTCATAGGGGAGATACTCCAGGCCCTTCAGCATCTCTATAGCTTCTGCTGCACTCTCTCCAGGATATCCCTGTCTTTTTTTATCCCAGGGAGCCCAGAACTGGACACAACACTCCAGGTGGGGCCTGACCAGGGCAGAGTAGAGGGGTAGAGCCCCTCCTGTGACCTGCTGGCCACACTCCTTTTGGTGACCTCCAGGATGCCATTGGCTCTCTAAGCCACTGGGCACACTGCTGGCTCATGGCCACCCTGTCACCCACCAGGACCCCCAGGTCTTTCTCCACAGAGCCCCTCTCCAGAAGATCATCCCCCAGCCTGCACTGATTCCAGCAGTTATTCCTTCCCAGGTGCAAGACTTTACACTTGCTTTCATTAAACCTCATTTGGTTTCTCCCTGCCCAGCTTTCCAGCCTGTCCAGGTCTCTCTGGATGGCAGCACAGTGTTCCTGTGTGTCAGCCACTCCTCCTCCCAGCTCTGTATCATCGGGTACTTGCTGAGGGTGGATGCTATTCCCTCACTGAGGTCATCAGTGAAGATGTTAAACAAGACCCCAGTAGTGCAATGAATAAATAAAGAGGTGATAAAATCAAACCCACAAGTATTTCTGTATGAGAAAGATGAAATGTATGAATAGTAGAAAAGAGAGAAAACAGAGGAATTGTTCTGCTTCAAAACTTTGCTTTTTTACTGAATTATTGCTAATCAATGGCTAAATGTGAGGGCAGATCTTCAGCCTTCTTACAGTGATGGTTACAAATCTGTAACTAGGGTGGGGATTGTGGAAGTTTAGATATCTGCACTATGAGTTCTGACACCTGAACTAGGTGCCCTGGCTCCTACTTGTTTAGTGAAGCCTGAACAAGTGTGATTTATCTCATCTCTAAGTACACACCTGTGTTTTGGCCATATGAATCTCCTGTTAAGTTTCCTAGAAGATTTTGGGCCATCTATAAGTGGAAATTTGGGCATAAACATGGCTTCGGTGTTAGAGGAACCTGTTTTGGAGCAGAATCTTTATTGCACTTTTTCTGACACATATTTATTTGGTACAGGTGACTTACCAGTAACAGTGTTGGAACACATTGGTTATTCCAAGTTAACAAACACCTCTTGCTGTCCATAGGAAGTTGTCACATTCAGGGGCAGCAAGGAATACATCTGCTTGCTTCCTCTGAACAAACTTGCTTGGTTTCACTTTTCCTTGTAGGAAGCCACTGTGTTTTACTTCATTATCTTGTTACCTGTGATGTTTCTGGCCATCTCTTCTCTTACTAACATGAGTTAGCCTGGGAAAATAACACCCTGAATTTCACTGATTAAATCTGTATGGTGATCTTTAGCATGCTAAGGCATACTGAAGGAGTTAACAGTAAGTTTTAGGTCTAGAGGGGCTGCTGGACTGTTACAGCAGTGTGAATATTCTTTGTGCAGTCTGCTCCTTCAGTGCAGCCTGTACATTTTTGTTTTGACAGAAAGCACAGTTTAATTCTCACATCCAGCCTGACTCTCTTACCTTTTTATATTGATGTTCCTTTTTTTTTCTCTCCCCTGTTTCAGTTTCCTTTCTTCTGGGGATATTGCCTGCATGGCAATCTGTTCCAGCAGTTACTCCACCATCATGGCGTTTTGCTTCCTTGAAGAGCTTCAGTGGGAATTTGCTGCTTCCTATGATACAACAAGCATCAGTTTAGCATCCAGACCATATGCTTTCCTTGAATTTGGTTTGTAACTTTGTTCTCTAATAGTAAGAATTATGTGTCTACTACTTTTATGATGTTATACAATATCTCCTGGCAATTGATCATAAAAATGAATCTCTGTGTGTGCCTTTGCATGCATGTGGTGGAAGAGGAGGAGATCTTCACTAAAAGCAAGTGTGCTGTCTTGCACCTGGGAAGGAATAACCACTTGTATCAGTACAGGCTGGGGATGACCTGCTGGAGAGGAGCTCTGCAGAGAAGGACCTGGGGGTCCCTTTAGATGAGAGGTTGGCCATGAGCCAGTAGTGTGCCCTGGGGGATAAGAGAGCCAGTGGGATCCTGGGGGGCATCAAGAGGAGTGTGGCCAGCAGGTCACAGGAGGGGATCCTCCCCATCTGCTCTGCCCTGATCAGACCCCACCTGGAGTATTGTGTCCAGTTCTGGGCTCCCTGGGATAAAAAAGACAGGGATCTCCTGGAGAGAGTCCAGAGGAGGGTCAGAGATGCTGAAGGGCCTGGAGCATCTCCCTTGTGAGGAAAGGCTGAGTGAGCTGGGGCTGTTCAGCCTGGAGAAAAGAAGACTGAGGGGGGACCTTATTAATGTTTATAAATATCTTAAGTATGGGATGCAGGGGGAAATGGGCAGCCCCTTTTCAGTGTCTGGGGACAGGACAAGGGGCAATGGCTGCAAGTTGGAGCACAGGGAGTTCCACACCAACATGTGGAAGAACTTTTCCCCAGTGAGGGTGAGGGAGCCCTGGGACAGGCTGCCCAGGGGATGTGGAGTCTTCTACTCTGGAGATATTCCAGCCCCATCTGGATGCCGACCTGTGTGACCTGTCCTAGGGACCCTGCTTTGGCAGGGGGGTTGGACCTGATGATCTCTGGAGGTCCCTTCCAACCCCTGTGATTCTGTGATCTTGCAATTGCCTTAAACTATTAGATTGTTGGTTTTGCAGTTCCTGAGAGCCCCTGTAATAGATGAGTAAAATGCTGTGGTGATTAAACAAGCACAGAAGAAAAAGAAATCCACATCTAAAACATATTTCTGAGTTAATTAAAAAAAATAACACGACAAGTGGAGACAGATTCACGAACTATGGGGGTTGGAAGGGACCTCCGGAGATCATCAAGTCCAACCCTCCCTGCAAAAGCAGGGTCCCTAGGACAGGATACTTGAACAGATGGGTGCAGGGAAAAAAGGGAGACAGATTATTATGGGCAGTTTTACTTCTGGCACGACTCAGATTCACATAATACTTCATCATCACACCTAGTGTTTCTTTTTTAACCTGATATAAATGGGGTTTTTTTAGCCATGTAGCAGCTGCTCTATGGAACCTCACAGCTTTGATTCCAAATTTCCTTGCAGTGAGAAGCTCTTTTCTGGGAAATAAGTGAGTTAACACACTTCTGTGCAGATTTTGGTAACAGTGTTAAGCTCATTGTTAAAAGATTTGAGAAATCCACAGGGAAAGCATATTATACAGCTTTCTTATATGTTATTTTGGGTGGATTCCCTGCAGGGCACGTTCCAGGTGTGGTATAATTTTATATAGAAATCTAAATTACTCTTTGAGTAAGAATTGAGGAAATTCTAGCCTCTTTTAATGGCATAAGGCTTTTTTTAAAGAAAGAAAACCCTTTTTTTTCCCTTTTTCTTTCAGTTTTACTATTAGACTGTGTTTTGTTACTTGCTCTGCCTAATGTTTCTGTGAGGTTTTCTTTGTGTGGTGTTTGTTTGTTTCTTTTTCCCTTTTTTTCCTGTGTTTGGATGTAAAATGCACTTGATGCCTAAGATCTTAGCCTTTTACCTGGTAGTTACAGATAATTAGAACAGGTTTAAGGTAAAAGACAGGATTTTTCACTAAGGGATGTGTGTGACACTCTGTATTCTAGGACAGCATAAAGTGCTCCTGTGTGGTGTCAAAACTCATGCTTAAGCTGTTACATATGTATTGTAGCAAGTAGCAGCTGTGGTTAACCTGTGCAAGTCTCTAGTGTAACAATAGCTTAAGGGTATGGATTTCACTTATAGGATATCTTAGCAAATTAAATGTTTCTGGATTTTATTCCCCTAAATCATAGAATCATAGGATGGTCTGGGTTGGAAGGGACCCCAAGGATCATAGAGTTCCAACCCCCCTGCCACAGGCAGGGCCACCAACCTCCAGGCCTGGAGCTACACAGGGTTGCCCAGGGCCCCATCCAACCTGGCCTTGAACACCTCCAAGGATGGGGCACCTACAACTTCTCTGGGCAGCCTGTTCCAGCCCCTCACCACTCTCTGTAAAGAACTTCCCTCTAATATCTAATTTAAACCAACCTTCCTTCAGCTTTAATCCATCCCCCTTGTCCTTCCAGTGTCTACTCTTTTAACAAGCTGATTCCCCTCCTGTGTCTCTGCTCCCTTCAGGGACTGGAAGGCTGCAGTGAGTTCCCCCCCAGGCTCCTCTTCTCCAGGCTGACCCAGGCCAGCTCCCTCAGCCTCTCTTCATAGGGGAGCTGCTCCAACCCTCTGAGCATCTCCGTGGCTCCTCTGAACCCTCTCCAACAGCCCCACATCTTTCTTGTATTGAGGCCCCAGCTCTGGACACAGGACTCCAGCTGGGGCCTCATGAGGGCAGAGCAGAGAGGGACAATCCCCTCCCTGTCCCTGCTGCCACCCCTCTGCTGATTTAGCCCAGGATACCAATGGCCCTTCTGAGCTGCAAGATCAGCTTGAGTTTGCCTGTATCTGCTCAATAAAATAGGAAGTAGCAGTACTCACAGTGAGGTGCTTCAGCTCTGGAGGTGTGAGTAATTCCTACTCAGACAAGATCTCCTCCAGCAGCCACCTTTGTGCAAAGGGATTTGCTTGGGGATGGTATTGAATTTAAAGTGTGAGAGAAGAAACAGGGTGATCCTCACGTAGACCCGTGGCTTGGATGTTGGTGTAATCACAGTGGAATTGCTTCTGCCAGAGCTCTTCATGACTCAGATGAAAGGGGAATTAATTTATTTCTGTGCTGGAAGAAAAAAAAATAATCCTTGACATTGTTAAAACACTGGAGGGAATTCCTTCTCCTGGTAGTTCATGGGGAGTTTAAAATATGTGTTAACATCTACCCTGGAATATCAAAGCTCCTTTTCAGTCCACTGGCAGGCAGGATGTGGAGATGTATCCAGGAGGGAGTTGGTGGAATATAAAATACCTGCAATATGATTTATTGTACCTAAACCAGTGTGGAATGAGCTGATTAATAATTACCTAAAGCCTGGAAGTTCTGTGGAGCTAATTGAAGCATGGGGTTGTTTTTTATTGTTTCAGATAACGTTATTCAGAAGGTGAAATGCCACTTTAACAGGGCAGGTGGCTCTCAAACCAAGGCCAAGTGGGAGAAGGTTGAAGAAGAGCTGAAGTTCCAGCCCCCAGTTCAGCTGAAACTAGAGGACACAGAGCTGATGAATGGGATGGCTAACGGTGGGCATGCAGGTGTCCATGTGGAGGTTGGTAAGTCACTACTACACACAGGTGACTGTAGACTTCCTGAGCCTAACTTTGCAGAGGAAAAATGTGCAACTGTGGTGGTTCCTTTTGTACAGAGAAGTTACATGTGTAATGTGTGTGAAGCCCAAGAAAAAAAAGGCTGCCTTTGTGTCATAGTAAAAAAGGAGACCCCATCTGGAGTCCTGTGTCCAGAGCTGGGGCTTCCAATGCCAGAAAGATGTGGAGCTGTTGGAGAGGGGTCAGAGGAGCCACAAAGATGATCAGAGGGCTGGAGCAGCTTCCCTATGAATAGAGACTGAGGGAGCTGGGCTGGTTCAGCCTGGAGAAGAGAAGGCTGTGGGGGGACCTCATTGCAGCCTTCCAGTCCCTGAAGGGAGCAGAGAAACAGGAGGGGAATCAGCTTTTTAAAAGTGTAGATAATGTCAGGAGAAGGGGGAATTGATTGAAGCTGAAGGAGGGAAGATTTAAATTAGATATTAGGGGGAAGTTCTTTACAGAGAGAGTGGTGAGGTGCTGGAACTGGCTGCCCAGAGAGGTGGTGGATGCCCCATCCCTGGAGGTGTTCAAGGCCAGGTTGGATGGGGCTCTGGGCAACCTTGTGTAGCTCCAGGCCTGGAGGTTGGTGTCCCTGCCTGTGGCAGGGGGTTGGGACTCTATGATCCTTAGGGTCCCTTCCAACTCAGGCCATTCTATGATTCTGTATCATAGTAGACATCATACTGTCTTTGGATTACAGCAGATAGACATCAGAGCCTTTCAGGACTTTTGGTAGTATCTTTTTTTTTCCAGCCTTAGATCAGCTTCTGTATGTGAACAGTTGGTTGTAACTGGACTTGAAGTTTTCAGTGTTAAATTCACTTTAAAGGAGATGTTTGTTAAATTTTCTGTGAGCAAAGAAGCTCTGCTCACTCACAGCTTGTGAGAGACATAATTACAATGTGAACGAGTCGCTTCAGCCTTGAGGAAATTAAAGGTGAGAAGATTATGAGCTCAGGGTAAAATTCTCATACCCAGACTGTCTATCTTGAGTTATTCTCCTCTCTTTGTTTTCTCCTTTTACCTTATTCTGTAGAATTTAATGCATTTGACTAAAAGTCTGATAGATATCTGTATAAACAACAAGGGACCTTTTTGTAATGAATACTGACATTTTACCTGCTTTTAGAAGTACTAATCTCTGCTTATTTATTTTAAAACTGGCATCCTTTTATTTGTGTTTCAGTTGTGCAGTCAGAAGTCCTTCCTACTTCCTCTCCAAAATGAAATGCTTTTAATCCCATTAGCATGGGGGTTTAAATGCAGCTGGAGTGCCATGAGCTTGTATTTCCTTTTTTTTGCTGTTGTTTTTGTTGTTCTTGACTGATGAAACACTAATAAAATTAAGTTCCAGTTGCTCAGTCTTATTTTTTCTGATGGATGAGCTGGAATCTAATTTGACATAGGTATTTGAAGTTAAAATATAGATGGGAAGTGGCCAGGAGGAAGGAAAAAATAGAATTGAAAGCATTTTACTTGACAGTCCTGTTTGTGAGTGCTCCTTGGAACTGTGCTTGAACCTTAAATATTTTCATGATGTCACAGGGCTTAGAAATTCTTTGCACCAGTATGAGCAGTTTCAGTGCCAGTAAAGATTTGCAAGTTACTCTGTGTCCACAGATCAGAGAGACATTTTCAGCTCCCCCATTTTCTTAATTGGTTTCTTTTACTTTCCATCTGGCTTTGTATTTCTGGCTGTTCTCTCTGGTCTGACCCAAACACTCTCCCAGATTGTTCTGCCTTTATTTTAAGGCTCATATTGATGATCATCTGTTTCCCTCAGCTGGAGTCAGCTTTCCTGGCTTATGTCTCTCTCCTCTCATCACTACCTGCCAGCTGAATTCCACTTTGCTGCTCTAAGTTTAGCAGTGTGGAGAGTGTTTGCTCCCATGTTAATCACAGAACCACAAGGTTGGGAAAGACCTTTAAGATCATCAAGTCCAACCATTCCCATCCTCTGCTAAACCATATCCCTGAGCACCTCATCTACCCATCTTTTAAACACATCCAGGGCTGGTGACTCAACCCCCTCCCTGGTCAATCATTGTTTATATGATGGCCCTGCTGTACAGGAGACTTCTTGAGCATACCTTGAAGCATTATGGTTGCAGGAGAGCAGAATTGAATGGTGTCTCTTTTCTGTAGTGAAGACAGCTCTATCAGTGGACCAGTCAAAGCATCCATCTCCTCCTGAGGCTGTAGCTGGGCACTGTCATCTTTTGAGCTGTGTGATCACATCCCCTGGCTCTTCTTTTTGGTGTGAAAGGTGTCTAAAAAGTCAGGGCAGTTTTGTCCTTGTTACTATATATGGGAATAAGAGTGGGGTTGTTTTGTGAGTTTTTTTTTGGGGTGTGTGTTTGGTTTTGGGGAGGTTTTTTTGTTTGTTTCTTTTTTATTATTCTCTTTGTTCACAAAATCACAAGGTTGGAAAAGACCTTTAAGATCATCAAGTTCAACCTTTCCCATCCTATGCTAAACCATATCCCTGAGCACCTCATCTACCCATCTTTTAAACACATCCAGGGTTGGTGACTCAGCCCCCTCCCTGGGCAGCCTGTTCCAGGAACATTGTTCCTTCCTTTGTTAAATAAACCCAGCCCAATTCTTTCTAGAAAGACACTAGCATTATATCCTTGGTCAGCACCTACACAACCTCAGTTTTCACTGCATGAGCTTTGCTTTGTGTCTCTCCATACAGGCAAAGCTGATAAAGCTCTGGAGGACAGCAGGGTGTGTATACAGGAGAAAAACTGTGAGGTGTTAGGTAGGTTTCTGTGAAGAGAGAGAGTTTTTACATCAGAACTGTCTCTATGAAGTCAAAGAACAACTTGTGCCATTCATCTAGTAAGCATGCTGTTAAATTATGCAGTGCTGTGCTCCCCTGGATGAATGTTCTTAGTCTTTTGTAGGCATGAGGAGTCCTTCACAGGATCCTTTTTAAGGTGTTTTTTGACAGTGTCTCAGGTCTGTCTTTTTGTGGGCTTGTATTTTATTCTAAAATGTTTTTAGTCTGATTTCCTTTTTCACTCCTGGTGCTGCCTTTATCTGGAGCTGTGAGTATGTGACTCATTGTCAAGCCCTTGTTGTGCTGTGCCTTGAAGAGGCAGAACGGAGACATCCATGTCAGGCTCCAGTTAAATAGCCAGAGGCCTCTGCTCAGAAAATCTTTTATAGGCAGAAGCTTCAATTTTTTCCTTGTGGGAGGATGTTTTCTCAGAATCATTCTGTACGTGTTCAAGCCTGCAGATGCATTTTTCCTGGCTGCTGGATAATCTGCAGTCCCCAGAACATCATCAGTCTGGTTCTCATCCTCTGAAGTGCTCAATGTTTCACAGGATCTCAGAATCATAGGGGTTGGAAGGGACCTCCAGAGATCATCAGGTCCAATCCCCTGCCAAAGCAGGGTCCCTAGGACAGGTCACACAGATCAGAGTCCAGATGGGTCTGGAATATCTCCAGAGAAGGAGACTCCACACCCCCTGGGCAGCCTGTCCCAGGGCTCCCTCACTCTCACCATGAAGAAGTTCTTCCCCACATTGGTGTGGAACTCCCTGTGCTCCAACTTGAGCCCATCGCCCCTTGTCCTGTCCCCACAGACACTGAGCAGAGGCTGCCCATGTCCCCCTGTGTCCCACCCTTCAGATATTGATAACCATTGATCAGATCCCCTCTCAGGCTTCTTTTCTCCAGGCTGAACAGCCCCAGCTCACTCAGCCTTTTCTACTTGAAGGATTGAATCAGGTTGAATCCCAGTTAGCGTTTGTGTTTGTGCAAAATCCTGCTGTCTTGCACTAAGAGCTCTCCTCTTCCCTTATTTAATGTAATAAGAAATGCTTGTATGAAATTTTCTTTATAAAAATATGATAGAATTCACCCAAGGAAGTGTAATGATTTTTCCCTAGCAGTACCCACCTTGCTCCTGTGCAATTTGATTGTGAATTACATCCCAGAATGATACAGCAGAGACAAAACTCTGCAGCAAAGAATTAAAGATTGGTTTTCACAGGCTCTGAATCCTGAGCAATGAGATTTTGTCCTCTCCCCTGCATTTTTGACAGTGCTTTTTTTTTTTTTTCCAGTCCAGTAGAATAATAATAATTAACTTTTACCTAATATTCCACGCTGTGCTCTTCAGCCTGCAGAAGCAGTGTACTGGGATTTCAGGCAGAGAAGGGCCTGGGGGTGTTGGTTGACTGCAGACTGAACATGAGCCAGCAGTGTGCACAGGTGCCCATGAAGGCCAATGGCATCCTGGCTTGTGTCAGAAATAATGTGGCCAGTAGGTCTGGGGAGGTGATTGTGCCCCTGGACTGGGCATTGGTGAGACTGCACCTCAAGTGTTGGGTCCAGTTCTGGGCTCCTCACCATAAGAAGGACATTGAGGTCCTGGAGTGAGTCCAGAGAAGGGCAACCAGGCTGGGGAAGGGGCTGGAAGGCAAATCATCTGAGGAGCAGCTGAGGGAGCTGGGGCTGTTCAGCCTGGAGAAGAGGAGGCTGAGGGGAGACCTTATCACCACCTACAACTACCTGCCAGGAGGGTGCAGAGAGCTGGGTGTTGGTCTCTTCAGCCAGGTGACAGGAGATGGGACAAGGGGAATGGGCTCAAGCTGCACCAGGGCAGGGTCAGAGCAGATGTTAGGAAAAAAATTCTTCCCTGAAAGAGTTGTCAGGGCTGGAACAGGCTGCCCAGGGAGGGGCTGAGTCACCATCCCTGGATGTGTTTAGAAAAAGGGTAGATGATGTGCTCAGGGATCTGGTTTAGCATAGGACAGGAATGGTTGGACTTGATGATCTTAAAGGTCTTTTCCAACCTGTGATGGAGTTGGAATTCATGCCAGACAAAATAATTGCACAGACACCTATAAATGATACTTTATATCCCTGTAGTCATTTGTCACCACACGTTTTTACAGCCATCTCTCAAAATCTCTCTTGAAGGAGCAGATACAAGTGTTTCCCTGTCTTAAACCTGCAGCCCTGCAACATTTAAGCTATTGCAGTGTTTCACCTGCCACTGGAATGAAGGCAGATCTGTCCTCTGCTGGGTTTCTTAGTTCATCTACAGTACTCAGGAGCTGGCTACATCTGGACAGGAGTTCCTGAGAACCAGGGAGACTTCCTGAGGGCTCATTCATTCTCTGCTCTATCTAATCTGTTTGCTTGTGTAGGAAAAGATCTGGGTTTGGTATTTGACATGTAAGTTATCCTTCTTATTGTTGTGCTGACAGTGTTCCTCTTGTGGTGATAGGAGGGCAGGGAGGGTATGGTTGGAAATGTAGGTGAGTGTCTAGGTGTGGTGTCTGTTGTTGAGCTGGAGTATAGCTAGGGGAGAAATAGGGGAGCTTCTGGATGGCCAAACCCCTGAGTTTGAAGCAATTGGTTTCAAAGTTAAATGCAAATGATAATAATTGATCTGGTCTTAATTGGGTGTGTAACAGAGCATCCTGAAGAAGTGGTATTTAGGTGTGTAGGTGTTAAATAGTGATAGTGGAGGAGGTGAGAAAGGGAAGAGGTAATTGGGTACCTGTGAAGGGTGGGTGGGTTGGGAGAAAGGGCACTGTTGTGCACTGTAAAATGGGCTTCAGAGGCCAAAACCTGTAGCATCCTGTTTAATTCCTAGGCCCTAGATTTGACCATGTTTTATCAGTCCAAAATGCCCAGAGGAAGGAGCAGCAGTTCTGTGACAGGCATTTCTCCTCTGTGACTGAGTGGTGTCATCTTGACAACTCTACAACTGTTCCAGCAGCCGAGGATCGAAGTCCTCAGCTCCTGCAGTCATCTTCTGGGAACTCCTTGATTAGGGGCTGTATGGAAACCATGCAGGTGAAGCTAAATTGCTGCTGGACCCTCAAACTGTCAGTGAGAAGAAATAAGTAATTACTACTTGAGGAAGAACTGAATTGCTCTCTTGCTTCTGTGGGTGTCAGAGCTTTAAGCTCATTCCCAGACCTTTAGGTGCTTAAACCCCCTGGCTTTTCTACTGACCTGTGAAGAGTGTTAAGCATGCTAATCTGCTGAAATAAACAGTTGAAAAAATACCTCTGTGCACCATAAAAACCAGACATCAATGCCAAATGTCAGAAAAATACACATTCTGTGGCATAATCTGTTTTAAAAAAATCCCCCAGAGCTCTTCCTGACTTGTAGGTGTCTGAAGAACCAAGCAGTGTCATGCAAGAGAAGAAAGGTGTTTCTGTCCATAATTAGTCATCTCTGGAGCAAGCATTGAAAATGTTGAAAACCTGTGTCTTTTAAGTTAAAAGATTCAAATGAATAGTGCTGATTTTTCACTAATTTTTTTCAATTTCTTTCCTTTTCCAAGTCCCCACTTACAGAATGCAGCGTGTGACTCCCCTGGGGATTCTCTCCCTTGTTCTGAACATCATGTGTGGGGCTCTGAACCTCATTCGAGG
Source organism: Gallinula chloropus (assembly GCF_964237585.1). Lineage (NCBI taxonomy): Eukaryota > Metazoa > Chordata > Aves > Gruiformes > Rallidae > Gallinula > Gallinula chloropus. The sequence continues at coordinate 160,429,560 of NC_140086.1, read as the reverse complement.
AGTTCACCTGGCAGAGTATTCATTTCAGGTAACCCTGATTGAATTCAAACCTGTAAATGGGTTAGAGGGAGGGAGTTATTTGGGTAACCAGATTAAGGGTGGCTGTTCTGTTCCTTAGGGGAACATACATCTTTCTACAAGAAGTGTTTTGTTTGTTCCATGAATTATAGAACCACAGGCTGGTTTGGGTTGGAAGGGACCACAAAGCCCATCTAGTTCTAACCCCCTGCCACGGGCAGGGACACCACTCCCACCAGCCCAGGGTGCCCAAAGCTCCATCCAGCCTGCCCTTGAACCCTGCCAGGGATCCAGGGGCAGCCACAGCTTCTCTGTGCAGCCTGTGCCAGGGCCTCAGCACCCTCAGAGTAAAGAATTCCTTCCTAATATCTAATCCAACCCTGCCCTCTTTCAGCTTAAAGCTATTGACCCTTGTCCTATCACCACACTTCCTGGTGAATAGCCCCTCTCCCACTTTCCTGTAGGACCCCTTTAAGTATTAGCAGGCTGCAATTAGGTCTCCCTGGAGCCTTCTCTTCTCCAGGCTGAACAAGCCCAACTCTCTCAGCCTGTCTTCATAGGAGAGGTGCACCAGCCCCCTGATCACCTTCGTGGCCTCCTCTGGACTCACTCCAACAGCTCCATGTCTTTCCTGTCCTGGGGACCCCAGAGCTGGACTCAGCATTGCAGGTTGGGTCTCACCAGAGCAGAGCAGAGGTGCAGAATCCCCTCCCCAGACCTGGCCACACTGCTCTGGATGCAGCCCAGGACACAGTTGGCCTTCTGAGCTGCCAGCTCACACTGCTGGCTCATGCTGAGCTTGTCATCAATCAGCACCCCCAAGTCCTTCTCCTCAGGGCTCTTCTCAGTCCTGCTACTCCTCACATGTTAGTTGTATATTGTAGCATATCACAGATTCACAGAATCACAGGGGTTGGAAGGGACCTCCAGAGATCATGGGGTCCAACCCCCCTGCCAAAGCAGGGTCCCTAGGACAGGTCACACAGGTCGGTGTCCAGATGGGTCTGGAATATCTCCAGAGAAGGAGACTCCACACCCCCTGGGCAGCCTGTCCCAGGGCTCTGTCACCCTCACCAGGAAGAAGTTCTTCCCCATATTGGTGCAGAACTCCCTGTGCTCCAACTCCCCTTGTCCTGTCCCCACAGACACAGAGAAGAGGCTGCCCATGGCCCCCTGTGTCCCACCCTTCAGATATTGATAACCATTGATCAGATCTCCTCTCAGTCTTCTTTTCTCCAGGCTGAACAGCCCCAGTTCATTCAGCCTTTCCTCATAGGGGAGATGCTCCAGGCCTTTAATCATCTTTATAGCCCTAAAATATTCCAGTTTATCCTTTATTTTGTAGGGAGATTGAAATCCAGAGAAGGAGTTTAGCCTTGCAGGCTGGCTGGCTTCCCTTCCCCCCCCTACCCCCCCCCCCCCCCATTCTTATATTTTGTTCTAGATAATTTTATATAATTTTTTTTAAGAAATATAAAACTGCAAACAACTTGTTTTTTTGGTGGGGGGGAAATGTCCTGATTGTAGGGTGCACAGCTTTATTTAGCAGGAGTTGGCACCTAAAGCCTTCTTGGTATCTTGTTCAGTGATACTCATCTCACTGTTTAACACTGTTACAGTCAGTCAGCATAAACCAGGATGAGAGATACTTCATGTAATACAGTGTTCCAAAATATCCAGCAGTGCTGGCTCAAAGCTGTACCTCATGTAGCTGTTTGTCACTTCTTTTCATCCAAACAGGAGGACCATGAAGGAATTGGGAATGTGATAGCTTTTTTCCTACCTTTTCTAGCCTGTGTTTTTCAGGTATGTTAAATATAAATAAACCACTTTCTGATTATTTTAATGTTATAATATAGAAGATGAAATAATTTCCAGGTAAGCAGGAGTCTGGTTTGGTTTTCCTGGCCTCCCTAGGTGATTCCACTGAGCACTTGAAAGGCTAAGCAAATACAGGACAGCCACGTGACCAAAAATGTTCTAATTCCCATTAAAAATTAATTTTAATCCTTGAGACAAATGTGGTTGTTGACTTTCATAGATTGTTTTGGTGTTTTTTCCCCATAATACATTATTTTCTCTGACCTCCTTATGCAGAAGAGTCTGAGGAAAATATTATATGCTCAAAATGACTTGTTCTTCTCAAAGGTTTCCTTGAATGCCTAAACCAATGGTCCAAGACCTTTGAGGACAAGATTTGTAAAATCTTCCATTTTTAGACTGCCATGGCCCAGAGCTGTTGTAGTTGGGTTACAGGATGGGAGAAGTTATAACTTAATGCCTGTGGTATATTCATTGCTTAGCACTGCAGCATTTGGCTGATGGTTTGGGCACCTAAAAATTTCCATTTATCCATGGTATTTAAAACTTGCAGAGAGGCTATTTATTGTAATATAACAGACAATGATTTAGTGTCTTTCAGCCTTCTTATACCTCTGCTCTCAGCAGAGCTCAGCTAGTAACTGAAGCTGGAGCAGCTAAATAAAGATGAGTTCTCTCTTAACTGATCTATAGGAGTCATCTTCCCAAAATGCTTGTGCAGAAATTGAGCTCACATGTGAAGTGCTTTCTACAGGCTGATCCCTCCTTGTGTCATCAGCACAGTTGGAAACTGTGACCTGAAGTGAGAAAGCACGATCTGTTACTGCCTCAGTTACTTTTTTAACTCTTCTGCCAGCACTTCTGTGTTTAGGAAGGGTTGTTGCTCCCCTAAGGTTTGCTGCTCTTCACACATGCTTAGGAAATGGGTTCCACCTGATCTGGAATTGAGAAAGAAAAAGAGCTGAAAACCCCAGTTAATAGAAATGATGGTCTTTCTGCCAGTTCAAATCAGGAGAGTGAAGAACAAACACATCAGGAGGAGATTTGGGTTTGCTGTTTGCCTGTTTCTGAGCCTTTGTCTTGCAAAACTCATGGGTGGTTTTGGAAAGCTGGCCCGGCTTTCAGACTCCTTGTTAACCCATGCTGAGTCAGGAGAGCAGGGGGACACCAGTTTTTGAGTACTGTAGCTACCCAGCAGTGTCTGGGTTGAGGCCACCACTCCAGCTTTTCTTGGAGGACCTCTTGATAGAGCAGTAAAAGGGAAACTTGGAGCTCCTTTGGGATCGCTGCAACCCCCGGCACCTGCAAGCAGCACAGATATGCCAACACTTCCCAGCTATATCTCTTGTCTGTGCATAGTTTAATGCTAACACTGTCTCTCTGGTCCTATTGTAGTGTTACTTGTACCTCTTCTACAGCTCGGGGAGGAAGCTGAAGACGTTTGTACTGTTGTTCTCTGTGTGTTTATGCAACGTCTACTTGTACGGCTTACGGAACCTCTGGCAAATAGCCTTTCACATAGGAGTGGCATCTCTCTCCTCTTATCAGATACTAACAAGGCAGCTCATGGAGAAACAGCCTGACTGTGGAGTATGAAGAAAGCTCTGGGTTCACTGCTCTTTATTTTTACAACTTCTTTTTTGTAATAAACTGGGGGAAAACAGCTCTTAGTATCTCTGAAGATCTGCAAGGATGGTTATTCCAAGGTGGATGTTTCAAAGCAACTTGAAATAAAGTAGGATACTGTCAGTGTCTCAAACACACAGCAAGGAATGTGGCACGTGGGAATTGTGCTTGGTAGACTTTGTCAGGTGGCATCAACAGATGGAAGTTCTCCTTACCATAAACAGGCTTTTCACTCCTTGACAACATTTTGCCATTGGGCTTTCTAACATTGTGGTGGGTTGATGTCTCACCCTGCCAGTGCTTCTGAAAATACTAAAACCATGTAGTAAAATGAAGACCCAAGTGGTGGGCACCATTTTTGTCTGTAGAATTTGTTAACAATTAAGATTCTTGGTAAATGTAAGTAAAGGAGTTGTTTGCCATAGTTAGATGAGCTCAATATCGGTGAGGAAAAATTGTTAGGGTGAGCTTCAGGATAAATTTCTGTAGGTTTTGAAGGAAAGGAGGCTGTGGCTCTTTTAAAAAACCCCCAAAACATAAAGGCTTTAAATATCTCCTGGCTAAACAGCACGTTGTAGTTAAGTTTGTGCTCATTGGTTAATTGCAAATAAGCTTGGGGCAGCATAAAATAAACCAAGTGAATAGAAGTGATCTTTCAGCTCAAGTGGCCTCTATTTCTTTGGTTAAGGTCACTCCTAGCATAAGGGTAATTCCACATTTGCTTGGTCTGTATGGATAATAAATCTTCCAAGCCTTCTTATGACAGGCCACCAGCTCCTTCACCTTTCTTTTAGAAATAAAACCTGTATAGCTGGTGAGTAGAAAGCCATTTCCATTAATGGCAAGCAAGAGCAGGTTCTCTTTATTATCTAAAACACCTTTAGTTAATGGTGTTCTCACACTAAGGTGGATTTATGAGCGTGCACTTTGGAATATAGTCCTTAAGAGCTGAAATTCCTCACCTCAGCCACACTGGGTGTTCTTGTGTGTCCTGTGCTGAGGTGCAGATGGGCATTTTAGAACCTATTATGAGTAACTTAAGCCTTTTTTTTTTTAATGTAAACACAGCCTAGCATTTTAATCCAGCTGTCCTTGAACAGAGAACAGGTAGAGAGCTGTAGGTGTGTTACTGTGAAAGTGTGGTCCTAGGTTTTTCTTTATCATTATTATTTTTTCCTTAAGAAACTTTTCTGGTCACCCCATTTCTTCCACCCAACGTCTCTCACCAAAGATTTCTTTTCCCCTTGTGTTGCCTCTGCCTCTGGTGGTTGCAAAGAGGTTAACACGATGCAGGGTTGTCTTCCTGAGCTCACAGAACCACACTTGCTTCCTTGCATCTCAGAGAATTTTCCTGAAGCCTCATGATGTGTAAACACCTAAGGGTATCAGTAGACCACTAGACCAGAAGCCTGTGTATGTTGGAAGTGTTTCTGCCATGCAGCTGACTGCATCTGTGGCATCAAGAGGCAGCTCCTTACAACCTAAACAGTTCCTAGGGTGTCAGGATGCTTGTGCCAGGGTTTAGTACTGATGAGCTTTAAGTTTCCATGTTGTTCAGTCCCAGTTGTACTGGGTGATACCACCCAACTCCCAGCCCCAGCCCTTTTTAGCCTCCACCAGGCTAAAGACTTCTCAAGAGCTTTCCTGTTGCTCAGTAGGTTTGGATCTTTATCTGCCTGCTGTAGCTTCAGGCATGCAGAGTGTTTACATCTGGGGCACAGGGCCAGTGAACTGGTTATCTGCTTTCTGTTCCACATCCCTGTATCAAGCTGATGATTGCATTAAACTGGAATGTTCCTGGTGCTTCCTGAGCATCAGTTTGCTTCATCATAAACCAAACCCATCCCTGTGCCAGGTGGTGTTAGCAACAGCACTGCAGTAAGAGTAGTAGGGCAAGTCATTTTGATAGCTGGCCTAATTAGCTCAATTACAGTGGAAGAAGATTAAATTCAGCTTTAATATTTTCTTTTTCCTGACAATGTTTTGGTAAAACCAAACAAAACTTGTTGGTTTTGTGTAATATTTTGTGCAATATTGTATTTTTCCCCTCCTTTATGGATTAGATGGAGGATGCAACTCACTCTCTTCTACTAAACCAGCAAAACTCTGGTTTGCTGTTAGTCTTAATCCTTTTGCAACCTTTCCCCCCTCCCTGCAATATGTGTAAACCATATTAAGGAACCCACATGGATTAATATGTGAGTGTTATCCATGTGATTTGGAGATGAGGCAGAGCGTGTGTAGTTTGACCTGGTTTTATTTTTCAGGTTAATACAATGCTCCTGTATCTGTTTAAACCTTTTTCTTCTGCTGAAACAGCAAGAGGAATGTAGTTTACATTGATCTCAGTGCTTTAAGGTTTAATGAAAAAGAATGACTTGCAGTTTGAGGACATGAAATCTGCCTCATAATGCAGGATTATGCCTGTATTGAATCAAATCCCCAAACAGGAATCCATCCCCTCTTTGTTCCACTTTTAAACTGTTTAATCTACTTTGAATTGCATCTCCTTAATTCTCTCAGTTCTCCAGATGAGTCCTTTTTGGAAGCTCTTCCTCACCCAGCAGCTCAGCACAAGAAAATAGGCAAAGAATGAACTCTGTTAACGTAAAGATTTGCAGTGCTCAGTCACTTTACAAAGCTGATCGTTCTCTGTGGGGCTCTTTTTCCCCCTCCCAAAGACCTGTTAAGTTTGTAGAAGGTGGGCTGGTACCTTTTTTTAGACCTTTTTTGCACTGTATTAATAATTGAACCTGTGTAAATGTGTATAAAATCATTTTGCATGTAAATGTATATATGTATATATATCTAATAAATGGCTTTTTTTTTCTAATGGTTGTCTTCATTTATGGTCCTGATGAGCTGAGAGGCACCAGGTTGGGCAATTCATTTAGTGCTTTGTGTGGCAGCATTCAAAAAGCCTTTTAAAAACACACTTGGTTCTTGTCTTTTTAACAAATAACTTCAAAACCAACCTGGTTTCAGCTGCTGTCACAGTGTGGGCTGGGTTATTTGTGGTCTCTCTTCCAGGAAGAAATGTCTCTATGTAAAGTCAGGGTGGCTTCCTCTGAGTTAAAGATCTCACTGATACCTCACCTACCTGGCTGCTTGCTGGCTTTTTGTTCAGGGTGGGATCAGGGATGATTTTATTCAGTCACCTACACTCTAAAAAGTGATTGATTGTGTCAGTTAAACTATGTAAATATAAATATTTAAATTAGAAACTTGCTTAGTGAAGCAGCAGGTTAGAGGAGGCTGTGATGCCATCATTGTAGCTTTAACAGTCTTGCTCTTTACTTCCAGCAACCATGTTTAAAGGCCTTTTCTGTTACACTTGGATTTTGGTTGTGGAAGTGTGTCAGGTAAGGTGGGATGTGGTCCTGCAGGTCCTTTTCCAGTTGCTTGGCAGTGAGTGGCAGAGATACTGCAGGTTGCCATCAGATTTTCAGCCCAGTCTCTTAGTGGAACCTAATCTCTTCTTAGTCCCACCAGTCAGTTCTTGCTAAGTGTTTATGGACCCTTTTGGGCTCATTTCAGCCACTTTTGATAAAGGTTCTGAAGACACTGACTTGTCAGGCTTTGTAGAAACCCTAGAATCTCCTGAGTTGGGAGAGACCCACAAGGACCATCAAGTCCAACTCCTGGCTCCACACAGGCCCAGCCAAGTCAGAGCAGGGCACTGAGGGCGTCATCCAGATGCTTCTTGACCTCAGCCAAGCTTGACCTGCCCCTATACACCAGCCTGTACTATAATAACTTAATGATTTTCCTTAAGTGGCCAAGGATTCATCACTCCCCCTGTCTGAATGTGATGGGTTCAGGTGTTGGCGAACATGCTTGGGGAGAGAGATGCTTTCATAGAGCTCCCTGTCTAACCAGCAGCCACAGGATCAAGTAAAAGTCAAAAAACTGGAAGAAATCAGGCTGGTGGAACTGCTGGTTTCTTCCCAGTTTAGTGGTCTTCTGCAGAACAATGCTGACATGGCCAATCACAACTCTGGGCTGGGTGGAGAATGGATTGAGAGGAGCCCTGAGGAGAAGGACTTGGGGGTGCTGATTGATGACAAGCTCAGCAGGTGCCAGCAGTGTGAGCTGGCAGCTCAGAAGGCCAACTGTGTCCTGGGCTGCATCCAGAGCAGTGTGGCCAGGTCTGGGGAGGGGATTCTGCCCCTCTGCTCTGCTCTGGTGACCAAACCTGCAGTGCTGAGTCCAGCTCTGGGATCCCCAGGACAGGAAAGATACGGGGCTGTTGGAGTGAGTCCAGAGGAGGCCACGAAGGTGATCAGAGGGCTGGAGCACCTCTCCTATGAAGACAGGCTGAGAGAGTTGGGCTTGTTCAGCCTGGAGAAGAGAAGGCTCTGGGGAGACCTAATTATGACCTGCCAATACTTAAAGGGGTCCTACAGGAAAGTGGGAGAGGGGCTGTTCACCAGGGAGTGGGGTGATGGGACAGGGGGCAATGGCTTCAAGCTGAAAGAGGGCAGGGTTAGGTCAGATGTTAGGAAGGAATTCTTTACTCTGAGGGTGCTGAGGCCCTGGCACAGGTTGCCCTGTGAAGCTGTGGCTGCCCCTGGATCCCTGGCAGGGTTCAAGACCAGGTTGGATGTGCTGTGAGCACCCTGGACTAGCAGGTGTCCCTGCCCATGGAAGAGGGTTGGAACTGGATGGGCTTTGTTGTCCCTTCCAACCCAAACCATTCTCTGATTCTATATCCATAGCAGAAGCAAAACATGACAGGTAAAAGGTCTGGCTTCCTCCACCAGCTCACGCTGTGTAAAAACCAGAACCTTTTCCAACTTCATGGTTTATTCCTTATCAAGAAAGCTGCTGTGGGGAAAGTGGATCTGGGAGAACGGTGAAAAACCTTTAGCATCATTCTTAGAACGTCCTGCTTCTTGTCTGGACTTGGCCTTTTCCCCTCGGAGCTTGCTGGGATGCTGTGGTTGTGCCAGGAAGAGCCAGAGAAGCCGCCTGTACCCCCGTAGTGAGGAGAGGCAGAGCAGTAAGTAGGCTGTGCAGACACTGGGTGGAAATCAGCATAAGCCAATGCTGCAGGGAGGGAGGAGGGGGCCTTATTCTTCTGCACCACTCTGCCCTTTGAAATCCAGATGTTATTTTTGGTCTGTAAATAACTGATTGCTCAAAGCATGTTTCTTCTCAAGATGCTGATAGAAAAGAACAGCAGCCTTTCCTTTCTCTTTCTTTTCTTCCTCAGGTGAGAGGAGAAAGCAATTATAACTCCCTTTTTTTTTTGTTTCCTTTTGAAGATGCTGATAAAAGGAGGTGGGAGGATCAGAGGGTCCCTGTGCCAAAAGAGGAACAACTCCTAAGGTGATAGCAATACATGTTTTTATTTTAAACAAAGTAACTCGGCTTCTGCTGTCTGCTGACTTTCAAATGTGACCTAATTGCATGTAAAAACGCTGATGGTGGGGGAAGGAAATGATGGCCACAAGAAAAAAGAACAGCTCTGCCTCCAAAGGTGTTATAGGCTGGTGATGCTGCCTGGCTCAGCTCTTGTGTCCATGGATTTTGAGCAAGCCCAAAACCAGGGTGGGGGGCAGGAGCTGGGAACACTTGGACCATGTCTTTGCTTTTAAAAGCAATCAACCCCCCACATCTTAAACCTCAGCGTGAGGACGTGAGCTGAAGGGGTCAGGGGCTTTATTCCCCACCTCTTGGCTTTGGCAGGTACCCCTGGTTGTGGGCAATTAAATCTCTGCTAAATGACCTTTCAGAGACCGTTTTGGAAAGACATGGCCTCATGTCTGCAGGAACTGAAGGTGTGTTTGAGCTCCCAGGGGTGGGGGAGAGTGAATCTCCTTCCCCTCGGTGTTTCACAGCATCACAGAACCGTAGGGGTTGGAAAGGACGTCAAGAGATCATCGAGTCCAACCCCCAAAATCATTAAGGTTGGAAAAGACCTCCAAGATCATCTAGTGCAACTGGTTTCATTCCCAAAAGGCTCAGCAAAGTGATGCTTTAAAATCTGACCAACTGCTGTGCCAAGTGTTTTCCCTCTGAAGTGTTCTTCCAGCCAAAATAGCGGGGACCTTGGAGTGGGAGTGGATAATATCCACCACATTTCCCACTCTGTTGGGGTGTGATATCACACAACTGTTAAAAGGGAAGACAATGGCAGGACAAGGGGGATGGATTAAAGCTGAAAGAAGGAAGGGTTAGATGAGATATTAGGGGGAAGTTCTTTCTTTACAGAGAGAGTGGTGAGGGGCTGGAACAGGCTGCCCAGAGAGGTGGTGGATGCCCCATCCCTGGAGGTGTTCAAGGCCAGGTTGGATGGGTCCCTGGGCAACCTTGTGTAGCTCCAGGTCTGGAGGTTGGTGGCCCTACCTGTTGCAGGGGGGTTGGAGCTCTATGATCCTTGGGGTCCCTTCCAACCCAGACCAGCTCTGATTCTATGATTCTATGATTCCCTGGGCACTTCAGGAAGAGCTATTGAAGGAGAGAAGCTGTTAACCTCTGCAAGTGGACAGATGGATTGAAGGTAACATCCCCTCCCTTGAGCCTGACCCCCACTTTCCCCAGGTACCATGGTAGCTCTTTTTCCCAAGCCATGGTGGTGAAGGGCAGCAGGAACCTGAGCTCATGCAGGTCTTTATCAATTAGCTTCCAGCCGATCTCTTGGGGCAATGCAGCTGGAGGGGGAGGTGTCTCCCCATCCCTGAGGCTGTGGGTCTTGAGCAATTTTTTTCTAGCTCCAGGCTGCTCAGAAGAACCCTTTAAAAAGTAATTAAATGGTAATGCAAAACGAAGAGCCCTTGAAAGTCTTTGCTTTCAGTTAAAGCATGAAAAATTCCCTTTTGTGGAATCAATGCTAAGAATGGTAAGGAGGGCTTGAAATAATGACCGTGGGAATGGAAAGCACCAGTCACCATCATGTGGCATCACCTGCAGAGGGCTGAGGTTTATTCCTTTATTAGGCAAGGGAGGATATTAACATACAAAATCCCTTATTTCCCAGCCTCTTGTAGGGTGACACTAGAGAGCAACTGAGCAGAAAGTTCAGCTCTGAAATGCATTAGTCCTCATGGGTATGTGCCATGGAGAGCCAGCACAAGGTCTTCTCCAGAGGTGCCACCTCCTCCCTCTTGCTCTGGCCTCAAGTCACAGACCTGGTGTGATCAGCCCCAAAGTATTCATGTTTCCCTGCTCCATGAGGCCAAAATCCCCAAGTCGAGCTGCTGGGAAGGTGCCAGGAGTGCTGCGTGAGCTTCCAGCAGTAGACAGCCCTGTGTTTGATGGTGTGTGCTGTGCTTGGATGTGGCAGTGCAGCCACAGCTCCTGGGCCAGCCACAGGTCTGGGGGGCCCAGGGATCACAGTGGCTCTGCCTTAGGTGTGAGCTGAACACGTGGACAGCACGGAGCTTCCTCCACGGCAAGGCAGAAGTTGGGCTTATCTGCTGAGAGTGACCTGGCTCCTGGGCCATCCTTACAGAAGATGGGTGTCCCCCCAAGGTAGTGCCTGTCCCCTGCACCCAGGTTTTGTTTAGGACTCTTGTCAAAACATTTGGATGATGCAGACCAGGAACCTCCCAGCGTAGTCAAGCTGGGTGGCTGGTCTGGGCTCACACGCCAGCATCGCCATGAGGTATCCTGTGTTGGTACAGAAGCTTCTGCTTCACATCCAGCCCATTGGTATCTAAGTCAGGGTCATTTTCCTCCTCTTTCTTTGAGGCTGCTCCCTGTGGCTGGCTCTCTCTGCAGATGCTGGGGCTGGAGGTCCCAAACTCTGATTAACAGGCTAAACCAAGCAGGGAGAAGAGGCTTTACTGCTTCTCTTCCCAGGACTTGTGTACCCTTGGTTGTTCCCTGTGCTCACACAGGATTTCCTGGCCTGGTACACAAGCAGGATTTAAAATAAACTTATTAACAGTCTCCACTGTTACTTCTCTTTCTGTTTCCCTTGCAAGCACTGGGAGGCACCAGTGTACAAGCTAATCCTACATGCCCAGGCTGGGAACGGAGCCAAGCAGCTGACTCAGGGAACCAGCCAATTTTTCTACCTGTTTGTATGAATGCTCCAGTTCTCCCAGCAGATTTTGCTGTGGGATTCATGAAACGGAGATAAAACACCTCAGAGACAGTAGGAGGATGACTTCAGGGATGCAAATCCACCTGCCTACCTTGGATGGAACCAATTTGTCATAAGCAAAATCACTGCAGCTTCTTTTTTTTTTTCTTTTCCTTTGCTTTTTCTGCCTTGCTGCTCTTTAAGGAACAAAGCATTGCTCTCTGCACTAAATATTGGTGCTCCTGATCCGAGCATTGGGGCTTTGTTCTCAGCCTGAGGGATTTAGGGAGGGATGGGAGGGTTTCCAAGGGAAGAAACCAGCAGCTTAATTAGCGGGAAGTCTGGAGGAGTGTGTGCATATATTTCTGGTACTTAATCCGTCTGTGGTAACTGCTTGGAAAGTGGTCAGAGGGAAAGGGGTTTGAGGCCAAACCTTGCTTCCAAACCTGCTAAGAAATGGACAAACAGGGATGCTGCCCTTTCCTGTGATGAGGTGTGGGAAGGTGGGATGCACAGGCAGCAGTGGGCAGCTCTGGAGGTGGTGGAGGTAGAGGACAGTAGGGTTGCTTGAGGCAGGACCCCAGACCTTACTGTCGATCCCAGGGGATCTCCCATGAGCCAGTGCTGGGAAGAACTCCCAGTTGGAGCTGGCTGAGGGCACCAGCCTGCTTCCAATGACCTAACTGGGTTTGAGGGGGGGTTGTTGGTCCTGAGAGGGACTTCGCAGCATCCCGTTAGTGCTTCCTTCTTCCTGGCAGCAGATGCTCTGAGATTAACTTGTTTTGATAATGACTGCATCTTCCTCCTGCCTTGTTGCTGCCAGAAGAGCTGGTTTCTGTGTTCCCTTCTCCAGGATCACAGGGAAATTGGATGTGTGTCAAGAAGAAACTGGACCTACCTCACCCACATGTACCTGCACGCTGGAGGGGACAGCATGGGGCTGTGAAGAATAGATGGAGGAAAAGGAGGCAGGGGAGAGCGGGACCCAGGACACGTGGGACTGCAGACTGGTCTGCCCCACCATCATCCTAATCTCCAAGATGCCTCCAAGGGTACATGGAGGGAGAGGTGTCAATGGCAAGACAGGCAGGAGCAGAAGAGATGTTGCTCGCACCTAGATGAGGAGCAAAGAGGCCACCTGAGTTCCCCATGGAAATAATTCCCTTTGGAGGCTCTCTGCAAGCCAGGGGTACTAACTGTACCACCTGGCATCCTCTGCAGTGGCACAAGCAGTTTGGCACAAGCAGTTTGGCACAAGCAGAACCAAACTCCTGGGTCACTGACTGCACAGGACCGTTTTCCACCATGACACAGCTTGGGCAGCTCCCAGCTGTTTGCTCACCATGTTTAACCAGGAACAATAAAACCCATAAACCCCAGCTGATGTCTAAACAAGAACCCATCTCCGGAGGGGAATTCGTTATCCAACTGGAATGAAAACCTTGCAGACTGCCACCTCCCAAAGGCATTTTGGAGAAGGATGCTTTGCACTCACCTGGACAGACCCCTCCATCCTTTGGAGGAGCTCGTTAGCTGGAGGGCTTCCAAGCAAACCTCCTCTCCTGCCACTGCTTGGAAAATAGATTCTCAACCATCAGAGGATGGTTTTAATGCCTTACTCATTGGCTTTGCTCCCTTACTTTGGCATCACCTTTAGCACTGATGGATTCTCTCTTGTCCCTGGCAGTTTTTCTTCTCAGCAGTGATTCGTGCAAAGTCCCCTGGAAATGATCTGGTGGGACGAGGCCGTCTCATGACCAGTGGGGGATTCGGATCCTGCTCTGCACCCCTACTTGCTGCTGGTGAGATTGCACCTAAAATCACAGAATCAGTCACAGAATCACAGAATCGTAGGGGTTGGAAGGGACCTCAAGAGATCATCGGGTCCAACCCCCCTGCCAGAGCAGCTCCCCAGCTCATATTGCACAGGTCGGTGTCCAGATGGGTCTGGAATATCTCCAGAGAAGGAGACTCCACACCCCCTGGGCAGCCTGTCCCAGGGCTCTGTCACCCTCACTGGGGAAAAGTTCTTCCACATGTTGGTGCAGAACTTCCTGTGCTCCAACTTGCAGCCATTGCCCCTTGTCCTGTCCCCACAGACACTGAAAAGGGGCTGGCTGATTCCCCCTGCATCCCCTGCTTAAGATACTTATAGACATTAATAAGGTCCCCCCCTTAATCTTCTCAAGACTGAACAGTCCCAGCTTATTCAGCCTCTCCTCATAGGGGAGATGCTCCAAGCTCCTAATCATCTTCGTAGCCCTTCTTTGGACTCTCTCCAGGAGATCCCTGTCCTTTTTATCCCAGGGAGCCCAGAACTGGACACAACACTTCAGGTGGGGCCTGACCAGGGCAGAGTAGAGGGGGAGGATCCCCTCCTTTGAAAATACTGAGTCTAAAAGGAATGTGGAGAAACAGGAGAGGATTGGGTGAAAGGGCATCAGGATGGACGAGGGCAAGGGCCTGTGATCTTCAAGGAGAGGTCAGAGATCTGAGTTTGTTTAGTCTTGATGAGAGGCCAAGGGACAAGCTGACGGCAGCCTACAGCTACGCTTGGGAAAATCACTGAGATACAGATCTGAACTCTTCCCGGTAGCAGAAAGAAAACATGGAGCAACTTGGAGCTCAGGAGGTTTCAGGTTGGGTACTAAATGAAAGTCCCACCAGGAGGGAAGTGCAGCTCTGGAACAGGTCACGTAGGTTGGGGTTTCTCCATCCACAGAGGCTGTCTCATCCATGCTGGACAAAGGCCATAACTTTCAGGGAAGAACTTTTCCCTCACATCTGCTCTGACCCTGCCCTGGGGCAGCTTGAGCCCATTTCCCCTTGTCCCATCTCCTGTCACTGGCTGAAAAGACCATCACTCACCTCTCTGCACCCTCCTGTCAGGTCAGTGTAGGTGGTGATAAGGTCTCCCCTCAGCCTCCTCTTCTCCAGGCTGAACACACCCAGCTCCCTGAGCAGCTCCTCATATGATTTGCCCTCCAGCCCCTTCCCCAGCCTGGTTGCCCTTCTCTGGACTCACTCCAGCACCTCAAAGTCCTTCTGATGGTGAGGAGCCCAAAACTGGACCCAGCACTTGAGGTGCAGCCTCACCAATGCCGAGTATGATAAACAGGAAAGTCTGTTGGTGCTGATGCCTGCTGTGTTGAATCTGGACATTCCTTAATTCCTTCTCACTATTCCCTCTGATAAATATTTTAGAATGTGTCAGGACCCAGCACAGTATTTTTGCTGGATATTTTACTTGAGAGGCATGGGGAGGAAGAGGTTTTCAAACATGACTGGAACTAATTCAGTTGTTTCTGTCACAAACAGAAAAAATCCAGAGTTGATTTTTTATTTTCACCTTGAAATGCTGATACTCCACTGCCAGCTACAATCTCAATAAAAGTCAAGAGGAAAACATCCTGATAACGAAAGGTTTTGTTCAACACAGGACAGTTTTCATCTGGGAAGGCCTAGAGACAGCAAGAGTAAGTTGTCCTCAAAGAATTTGATCACATAAGGATTTTAAAGACAGGAATACAACTGGTTCCATGGCTTTAGATTAGATATTAGGGGGAAGTTTTTTACAGAGAGAGTGGTGAGGTGCTGGAACAGGCTGCCCAGAGAAGTAGTAGATTCCCCGTCCCTGGGGGTGTTCAAGGCCAGGTTGGATGGGGCCCTGGGCAACCTTGTGTAGATCCAGGCCTGGAGGTTGGTGGCCCTGCCTGTGGCAGGGGGTTGGAGCTCAATGATCCTTGGGGTCCCTTCCAACCCAGACCATTCTATGATTACCTGATTCTATGGCTGGTTTTGACATTCTCAAGCAATTAAAATGTCATGTTCAGCCTTCTTTGGCCCCATTGCCTTTTAAGACCCACTTAAAAATTGAAATACTTAATAAATGAATGGCTGCAACTAAAGTCACCCATTACTGGCTGGTCAGCTGTGTTGTACCCAAACCCACTGATGCACTAATTAAAAGAAGTCGGTAGGTTAATTGTGGGACCTACCGCTGCTGTAGACAGTCTTGGGTAGGTGCACAAAACCTTTCAGAGTTTCTTTGACCCAGGTTAATAAGCAGCTCTCTCTCCCCTGGATCATATCTATCCAACCATCACTTCCTGGGAGGAAAATCAATCCTTTTTTGTTGTAGCAATGAGCATATTCAATAATGCAAAAGGTCAGGGCATGACACACGACGTGGTGGTGTGTTAAATGAGTGATGGGGAAGGGCTTTGCCTTTTCAAACCAGCACATTAGTATTTCAATTTGTCATCAGGGGCTGAAGCATCTCTTGGAAACCCACCTGCCTCAGCGTGCTGTGCTGTCCAGGAAACCCTTCCCAATGGAGTCTGCTCTGTTTATTCACACTGAGAACTGTCTTTGCCAGGTGGGGTTGATATTTTAGCTAGTGGAGTGTTGTTTTGGTGTTGTAGTGGAATGGGCAAGTAACCTATGGCATGGCAGAAGCAGATTCTCAAGGGACATCTTCTCTGGGAGCCTTGGCACCATTTGGGGCACAAGATAGATAGCCACAGTGTTTGCAAAGATAAGTACATGTGAGTTTTTTTTGTGAGGGCTCAAAAGCCTCCAGATTTTGTGGCAATGTGTATCACACATGCACCAAAGATTACTAGGTGGGAGGGTTATTTCCATTTTGGTTAACTTAGGCACATCTGCAGTAGGGTATGACCTAGCCAGCTTAGTGCTGTGGTGACATGGAGCTGAAGGCTGCTGCATGATAATCTTAGGTGTTTGAGAAGTGAGGTCAAAGTCAACTTCATACTGAGTTCCAAACCTGAGTTCCACACCAGACAGCTGGGGAGCAGCTCTGTAGAAAAGGCCTTGTTTATTTTAGTGGACAAGTTGGGTCTTCAGAGTGGTGAAGACCAACAGCATCCTGGGTTCTATCAATGACAGTGTGGCCAGAAGATGAAGAGAAGGGATGGTTCCCTTCCAGATGGCATTTGTGAGACTGCATCTGGAGTGCTGTGTTCAGTGTTGGACACCCCATTAAGGAAAGACATTGGTATGCTGAAGTGAGGACAGTTGAGGCAAGATGGTTATAAGACTGGAGCACATGGCATAGAAGGAGAAGCTGAGAGAACAGGGTTTGGTCCACCTGAAAAAGGAGTTGCTAAGGGGAGCGTAATTATTGTCTTCAAATGCCTATTGAGGGGTTATGGAGAAGATAAAGCCATACTCTCCTTGGAGATGCCCAGCAAAAGGATGAGAAGCAACAAACAATGGCTGCAACAAGGGAAATTCCAACAATATATAAGGAAACCTTTTTCACCACGAGAGTTGGCAAATGCTGCAACAGGGATCTGGAGAAGTTCTGTAATCTCCATCTTTGCAGACAGTCAAAAACGAACTGGACAGGACTGGGCATCTTGCTAAGTGGTGATGCTGGCTCTGCTTTGAGTGGGGGAGTTGGACTAGAGATGTCCTGAGATTCTTTCAAACTGAATTGTTCTGTTATTTTGGTAACTCCACAGCCATTGTGTCAGCAAACACTGTCTGCACAGCACCTTGCACACCCAGACCTTCTCAGTGGAGCCTCTGGTTGCTGCTGCATTAGAATGACTTTTATTTCCACCAGCATTTCACAGAATCACAGAACCATAGGGGTTGGAAGGGACCTTGAGAGATCATTGGATGCAACCCCCCTGCCAAAGCAGGGTCCCTAGGACAGGTCACACAGGTCGGTGTCCAGATGGGGCTGGAATATCTCCAGAGAAGGAGACTCCAGCCCCCCTGGGCAGCCTGTCCCAGGGCTCTGTCACCCTCACCGTGAAGTTCTTCCACATATTCATTCCCCTAAAGAGAAATCAGTGCCTGAAGAGTGCATAGATCCACTGGAGAAAGTCCTGACCATGGCTGAAGGGGGTGGTTCCTGGTTTCCACCAGGTTAGGACCTGAACGATGGTTTCCTTTAACCCATTAGAATTGAGTTGAGCTGGAATCTCTTCCAAAAAAAAAATCCTCCTTGTTGAAATTCTTCTCTCCTTTTTTTATTGTTTCATATAAAACGGGCTGGGCTTCATTTGCCACTAGCCTCCCCAGCAGAGGAGTAATTACATTTATTGGAAATGCTTCCTGATCACATATTCATTTACCAGCTGCTAAAGTAAAACGAACTGGGCAAAGTGCCACTGGAGAGTTGGATTCATAAGCTGGCGAAAGCAAATGAAACAACTGCTCAGTGTGCAGTTGCTTTCCCTCTCCAGCAATTCATTATCAACCTGTTCAGCTGATTTAGGAAGTTAAAAGGCAGTCAGGATGGCAGCACGAGATACTTTTTAGCATCAGCTCAGCTCTGGGGGTCACCAGATTTAGCTTTGACTGCACTGTAAAGGGCAGTTTCAAACTATGCCAGAAAAGCATTAAAGAGTTATCCTCACAGAAGAACATACCCTAAAAGAAGATGTCACTGAAGGGTCTCTTGCAAGACTTCAAATGGCTCCTCCATCCCTCCAGGTTAGAGACCTCACATGGACCAGTGCGGGCTCAGGAGCTCAGTGGTGGTGAGCAGGGTTCATCTCCTATGTACCCATCAGCACCCTGAGAAACACACCAGTGCAGGGCTGCCAAAATCCACCAAGTCCCACACAAGGACACACCACAACGGGATAGATTTCATTCAGAGCACCAAGTACTGCCAGAGACCCTGTGAAGATGAAAAAAAACACACCCAGAATGAGCCAGGTGGGCAAAATAGTGCAGGCAGAAACACTCTGGTGCCCATGAGAGAATATTCTCAAGGTGTGAGCTATTTGTCTCTGATCCCTCAGTGTTCACCCTCCCCAGGAAAGACCCATAAAATCTGTTGAAACATGAGGCTATCAGGTAAAACATATAAATCTACTGGCTGTGAAAAATCAATAGCAATTGATTTTATAGCATTTTACATCCCACCCCCTCCTGCCTGCCCCCCTCATTTCATTCCCCCTGGCAGTGGCAGGCAGGATATAAATAATTAATCATATTCCTACTCCTTCCCTCCCCATCCCAGCATTTTGTGTCTCACAAAGGCTTGTAGCCTTACCTGAGGTCTGCAGGTGCTGACCTTTCAACGTGCCTAAATGTCCAAAGCAAAGTGAATTTGGAGTATTTTCTCTCATCTTACATTTAGCTTAAACATTTATGTTTTGATTTCAGTCTGAAGGAGGAACCACGTGTTCAGCAGTTTACTTTGGTTGTGTGCTTGGGGTTTTTTTTTCCCCCAGATTTGAGGTTTGATTTAATAAAAGGTGTGAGCTCATCCTCTTTGGCCCTGTTTGAGCCATGGAACTGGGTGGTGTATCTCTAAAGACTTAAGGGAGACTGATTTCATATTTAAAAGCCCCTTCCTATCGTTTAGCATCTTGGAGGATGTGGATGCATTGCTTGTTTTTTTATCCAGAAATCTAGTCAGTACCTGCCAGCATGAACATTGCTTATTAAAATCATAAAACTCAGAGTGGGATAGTACACATCCTAGACAAGCAGACACTGGAACTGGGCTGAGAAAGGCTGGGATTGAAGAGAGCTTAACATAATTGCCAGCTTTCTTCTGCAAAGGGATTTTTTTACAAAGCACAGAAAAGCAGTTGCTCAGAAAGAAATGGTTTGGGGCATAAGTGGTGTGATAAACATCTGAATATTAATGTAGTTCTGGTAAGGAGCCAGGAATTTCTGCCTTTGAGCATGTTTTCCCTAAGTTTAGGCATGCTGATGTGTCTGATGCCATTTGAGAGTTTCCTATTTGGTCCCATGCTACCAGCCCAGGTTCTCCTCATTGTGTTCCAGTCCTTTGTGGGCATCTCAGATGTCCCAACATTGCTCAGGTGTCGTTAGGTATCAGTGTTCAGGGAAATGAGTTGAGCCCTGTGTATCAGAGCCTAAACTGTCTCTTTTCTAAAGTTTGGCCTTTGAAAGTCGTCCCCAAGAGAACATTCCTAGGGTTGGACATGATGACCTCCTGAGGTCTCTTCCAACCTCTATGATTCTGTGATTCTGTGTGATCTTCTGTCCTGGGAGGGTGAATGGGGAAAGGAGCCATCTCAGCTGGGACAGGTGGAACCACCACTCCCTTCTGAATGGGATAGAAGGGACTTTTCAAACTCCAGGTGGCTGCTGTGTCCTCAGAGTCCTTTGTGACCCTCATGCTCTGTTCCTGGTGGCATTTTGAACATTGCAGATGTCCAGAGATTTGGTTGATGCTCAGGTTCATGGAAATTACAATGGGATTAAGTTGGATACAATGTCAACTCCATTCCTGGAGTAAAACAGGAATCTTCTGCTGTGTGTCTTTGGTATTTTGCCCAGGTCAATTTAAATGATTTTAGGGGATGTTTAGACTTTATTCTTTGGCCACTGAGTTTGACAGATCACTGCTTTGTGGTGATTGTGGTCTGTACCATGCACGTAAGTCCAGGACATTGATGACAGTAGCAGGTCCAACAGTGAGAGGCTTCCTGCTCACTCCTGCAGATGCTCATGACATTTAGTTGTGAATTTATTTGTCTATTTATTTATTTAATTAATATTGGAAGTTATGTTATATAGATTCCTGTGGCTGTCCACATCAGCACTTTGGAGGTACCTGTTCATCATCTCTGCTTCGATGAGCGCCTTATTGAGAGATGACCCTGTGAAGAGAGGCTGAGGGAGCTGGGCTTGTTCAGCCTGGAGAAGAGAAGGCTGCAGGGGGACCTCATTGCAGCCTTCCAGTCCCTGAAGGGAGCAGAGAAACAGGAGGGGAATCAGCTTGTTAAAGGGCAGACAATGGCAGGACAAGGGGGATGGAGTGAAGCTGAAGGAGGGAAGGTTTAGATGAGATATTAGGGAGAAGTTCTTTCCAGAGAGAGTGGTGAGGGGCTGGAACAGGCTGCTCAGAGAGGTGGTGGATGCCTTATCCCTGGAGGTGTTCAAGGCCAGGTTGGATGGGGCCCTGGGCAACCTTGTGTAGCTCCAGGCCTGGAGGTTGGTGGCCCTGCCTGTGGCAGGGGGGATGGAGCTCTGTGATCCTTGGGATCCATTCCAACTCACCCCATTCTATGATTCTATGACACAAAGACATGCACACATGACATGTGTATGTGTATAGGTATGTAAAGGTGCAGATCTGTGTATCCATGAGGCAGTCTGTTTGTGTGCATGTGTGCAGGAAGAGGTTGTGTGTGTCTGTATTTCACAGGCCCATCACACAAACTTGACATGGCCAACATAAACTTGGTCTTTCAGGCCAATAAAATATCTCCAGTCTCCTTCACATCTTGGCAGTAACAGCACATGTGATTTTACTGGGGGAAGGTAATTAATCTCTGTCTTTTCTGTTGAGCTGGAGCCAACCTGAAGTCATGTTTATGTGAAAAACTTTGCTCTTGAAGTCTGCCTGTTTTTCCAGCACCCTCTGTTAACCTTTCACTTGTCTATATCTGTTGTAGCTCGGTTTTCCTCCTGTCTTCATCCATCTAAGTTAAAAATAAAGGGCTGGATTCTCAGCTGGGATAAATCAGTGCCATGCACTTACAGTGATGGGGCCGCTGGGATTTACACCTGCAGGGAGACATCCAGCTGGATGGGGTCAGCTTTGCAACAGGCTGTGACAGATGAAGTTCCTCAGACGATCCCATCAGCAGCTGCTCAGCATCAAAGTCAGTCAAAAGCAGCACCACCACTTGTCCTTGCTGAGAGGCTGCACACTCAGAGAGGACTGGCTGCCATGTACTGTCTCCAGGCAGGAACTCCTATGGCTTCATCTGGTAACCTGAAGGATTGCAATGCTTGTAGGGATCTTTCCCTCTGCATAATCAGGGGATGCTCCATGTGTGGTGGCAGTGAGGTAGTCACCTGGACAAGCCTTTTCTACTTTGTCCATCTTAGTTATTTCCTAGTGCTTCAGCTGGGAAATCCCACCTGTGGCTCTGTTTGAAGCTAACCTCTACACTGTGAAACTTCTTTCTCTGAGTTTACTGCCTTGTGTTTCCTTCTTCCTTTAGGACCATGGCCAAAACTCACATGGGTTTCCCAGAATAACTCTTGCTTTTATCCCCATCATCTCCTGGAACATTTCCTCTAACCAAAGCCAAGCTCACCATCCCCATGCCAAGCTGAGCTGTTGCAAAGCCAACTGTGAATGGCTCTTGAGTGTGATGGGGCTCTCCTTTCCCACAGCCCCTGCTTCTGACAGGTGTGGGTGGAAGGACTGTGCCAAGCCAAACCCAACTGTATTGTCTGGTTGAGACAACAATGGTATTATAACCATGTAAGTATGCTCTGGGCTAGCAGAAATGCCCATTTTTCTCATGAATAGAGGTCTGGTGTCTTCCAAAATGTCCTGTAGAAACATAAAAAGTTTCTCAAAGCTCTGGAGAGTCTCTTTACTGCTCAAATGTCTTCATCATGATAATAGCAGTGTAAAAAGTCCTATATCCTTCACAGGCTTGTCTTGGCCTCATCCTCAGTTTGTCTGCATGACTAGCAACGTTTGGCTTCTGCTGAGAAATTCAGAAAAGAAATTATTTAATTCTGAGAAGACATGACTAATGGCAGAATCCACCAGTAAAGAGATAAAGAACCTCAAACACGTATTTTTAGAGGAAAACATCAACAAGTTAACAAGACAGAGCACTCTCTGGTTTGTGTGGGTATGTTCATCCCAGCAGATGGCTGTTTGTGTTGGGATGTGGAGACCATCAGGAGTTCACTCTTCTTTATATCACTGTGTGCAAAAAATGCATCTCCCTCAAAATACAGAGCCTTCTCCACATGCATGCCAAAGACATCACTGAGCACCATCCCTGGTGGGATTGGCAGTGGGGTCAGTGCTGCCCAGTTCCTCTGGGATCTGCTGAATGGGGATGTTTCAGTCAAATGGTTTTTCCTCTGTTACACTGAGGTTTTTAGTTTAGTCTGTCACCACAGACTAAAGCCAGTCCAGCCCAG
The DNA here is from genome assembly GCF_964237585.1 of Gallinula chloropus. Lineage (NCBI taxonomy): Eukaryota > Metazoa > Chordata > Aves > Gruiformes > Rallidae > Gallinula > Gallinula chloropus. Next base: position 160,407,143 of record NC_140086.1, on the reverse strand, counting down.
TTGTGGCTTGTCCTCTGTAGGTGAAAGTATTTCTTGAGCTATTTCTTGGGCCTTAATTTTGGGTTTGTTTCACTAGGATCAAGTTAACCATTTTATGTCAACTCACTTGAGGCAGCTGCAGGCTGGTTTGAATGGGGAAGCAGTGGGACCACTCCTCACACCTGTCCCAAATGGAAATCACAGGAGGGGATAAAGCTGATCTGCTGAGCCTGCATCTACTTACATTCTCACACATTTCCAGACCTGAAGCTTTAGAAAAAACAAGGTACTGCAAGACTGACATGTGTCCATGAGCTGGCAGCAGTGTGAAGGTGTGTCTGATGGTAATGCTTTAAATCCCTGGGTTTGTACTGGGGAATGTCACACTGTCACAGAATGGTCAGGGGTGGAAGGGACTTCTGAAGGTCAGCTGGTCCCACCTTCCTTGCTCAAGCAGGGCCACCTAGAACTGGTTGCCCAGGACCAAGTTCCCCTTAAACAAGTTGAATTTTCTTCTGGACTACAACTTTTGCCTCTAGAACTTTGATGAATCCTTTAAAAATAGCGATGAAACCCATGCATCTTTCCAAAGGGAGGCTTGCCAAGAGCACTATCACATTATCTTTCACATGGAATATTTGCTTTGTTTTGATTTAAATTATATCAGTTATCATTTTATATGACTGCAAATTGGCTGTAGGAAACAAAGCAGGCAGTCATGTTGTAATGAAGTATCTTCCATTCTGGAGAAGTTATATTCAGTGTCAAGTACCCCCCTCATCTATTGAGTATTGATTTGAGGAGAGAACGTTTAAGAAAACTGCCAACTGTTTCCAACCTGTTTGGCCACCATAAATCCAGAATGACTCCTTAGAAATCAATGAAATCCCATTGATTCAGAAATGCTGCAATTAAATGAGGTAATGGATGAGGATTCAGTGGAGAAAGCTAAATGAGAGTCATCTGATTGAACTGGGAAGGTGGCAAAAGAGGGTGGACTCAGCAACTTCATGTTTCCTTGGTGGACCATGAGGGTGCTTGGGCACATATTTATTAGGGTATGTTGGTATATTTCTCACTGAAACTGGTATGTGGGTGGCTGAGTGTGCAAGAGGCATGTGCAAGTGTGTGTGTAACCCCCAGCACCCTTTCCTGTCCTTGCATCCCACTGCAGAGCATGCAGGTCAACCCCTTACCTTCAGGTAAGCCCAGCAGCACAGCCCACTCCCAGACAAGGGCTTTATGCACCCTGAGGATTAACGAGTTGAGAGCAGTCCAGGGCCAAATAAGATAAAGAACAGCTTTTGAGATGTGGTGGGAATGAGAGTGTCAGAGACCTGTTGCTCTATAGAAGAAATGGACTTGTTCAGTGTTGGGGTGCGAGCTGAGAAGATATTGTTGTCCTCAAGAAGGGAATGGGGAGCTATCAGTGAAGGGAATAAATTCCTTGCCATATCCAAAGGGAAAAGGATGGGAATCAAAGGTTTATGCTACAATAGGGGAGCATTAGTTAAATGTTAGGAAAAGCTTCTTGATGATGAGGGTAGTTCAAAACTTGAAGGGATTTTGGGGAAGGGCTTTCATCCCTGGAAGAAGAAGGTTAGAACCATATTACCATGAATATAAACTAAGATAAATTAATTATACTATATTAATATGGAACATATTAATATGTGTTATCAAGATGTTTTAGGAAGAACTAACAATGCATTGAAGCAGAAGGTGGACAAGTGGCTTCTTGACATCCTTTCCCATTGAGTTTCAGCCTCCAGTGGCAATGAATACATCTGTGTCTGAGCATCACTGAGTCTGGCACCCATCCTCCCCTCTAACATCAAAGCCAATTAAAAACAACCTGAGGGAAGACAAGCCATTAGGAAAGGGTGATAAAAGCAGTGGCAGAGCTAGCACCACCTCCCTCCTGCTCTCTGTAGTGCCCTTCTGCTGGGAGTTGCTTGTTGGCCTGAGGTGCTGTGTCGCTTTGAGGAAGGAGCTGCTCAAGTCAGAGACCATGATCTGCATCTCATCCTCTTGCCCAGGGCATGGGACACCAGCAGAAAGGAAGTCTGGTGTAATCAGATGAACAACCCTAGCTCTCTCAGCTGTGTTCATAGAGGAGGTGTTGCAGCCCTTGGATCATCCTCATGGCCCTCCTCTGGATCCATTCCAAGAGGTCAATGTCCTTCTTAATAATATGTCCTTCAACAGTTATCTCCACAATCAAAACAGTACCTTTGCCCTCTGAGAAATGAATGTGAAAGAAGAGTAGAACACCTTCTATGTGCCTCCTGATGTTGGAGTTAAGAAAACAGAGCCTGCCCTAGGATCAAGGTTCAGTAAGTTTATGTTGAGGAAGGGTTCAGCAATGTGTCCTGAGCTGGATTTATGTGTAAGGCTGGCTTAGGTGTGGGAGGATGAGGACTCTTGGAGTTGATGTGAGGATTTCTATGTTACTGGGGACACCAGAAGCTGCCAGATAAAATCCTTGCCTCGCTAATCACAGCATCTGTTTCTCATCCCCAAGCCTGGCTGTTAGGGATATGCTGAACTCAACCCTCACCCCTCAGTCCCAGCTGCCCCTTGGGGAGCTTTGCAGGTAGCTAAAACCTGAACCAACCTATAAACTAGCTTAAATCACAGAATCACAGGATGTCAGGAGTTGGAAGGGACCTTGAAAGATCATCTAGTCCAACCCCCTGCCAGAGTAGATCACCTAGATTAGGTCACACATGAGCATGTCCAGGCAGATTTGAATCTCTCCAGAGAAGGAGACTCCACAACCTCTCTGGTCAGCCTGTCCCAGGGCTCTGTCACCCTCCCAGTGAAAAAGGTTTTCCTTATGTTCACATGGAATCTCTTATGCTCCAGCTTGCACCCACTGCCCCTTGTCCTATCATTGGACATCACTGAGAAGAACCTGGCTCCATCCTCTTGACACCAACTCCTACGTTTGGTAGTGAGGGGATAAATTTAACACTGCAGAGCTGAACTCCAGAATAATGTGTCCTGAGGTGATGGAAACTTGTATGCTATTATCAAGCAGAAGGCAAAGGGTTGCCCTTGTATTTTCACTATTGGTTATGTCACAGAATCACAGGGTCACTACGTTGGAAAAGATGTTTCAGATCATCAAGTCCAACTGCTCCTGTCCTATGTCCTATCTGGCCCAAGAGGTCCATGTCCTCCTTGTGCTGAGGGCTCAAGAGCTGGATGTAGTGCTGCAGGTGGGATCTCACCAGAGCAGAGGGGTAGAATCTCCTCTCTCAATCTGCTGGCCACACTTCTTGTGATGCAGCCCAGGGTGTGACTGGCCTTTGATGATGATGATGATGATGGCCTTCGACACCTGCAATTATGGGAACAGTCAATTCCCCATGCTGCATTGCTCCCACCTTTTGATCATTTTTCCCTGTTCCAGCAAAATGGAAACAAGAACTTTTTAGTGTCTGGTTTGTTTCCCTGGGAAATTCTGCCCTGTCTGTGGACAGGTCTCCTGAGTAAATTCACAGTGACAATGCTGCACCCATAAGTCCCTCTGTGGGAACCTGCTCCCCTAACACCAGTTACACAGAATTTAGCAGGATCCACATGCTGTTTCCCCACATGCCATTAGGTGGTGATGGAGGAAGCAGGACAGGAGCAATCTGTAGAGTTTAAAGCCAGAAAACCCAGAAAATTCCTTTAAACTTCTCATGAAGGAGATATTCCTTTGTCAGCTGCTCAAATAAAATGAAAAGCAGGTAGGGGAGGGTGATGCCACCAGTGTGTGAAAGAGGGAGAGCTGGGCAAGGACCACAAACCCAGTCACTGCTCCCCTGCTCTTGAAGAGGGCAGTGGGCATCACATGGGGAGGACACAAAACATTACAGGAATTACAGGGAGAGGAGGAGAGGAGGAAAGAAATGAAGCTTTGCAGATTTTTCTCCCTGGTATTGCTGACATGGGCAGGGAAGGAGAGTGGGGAGGGGAGGGGGAAGAGGAAGAAGGGGAAGGGTGGGAGATGCTGTGGAAGTGAGATGAGAGGAGGCATGGGAACTAAGCAGAACCATGGTGGCTTGTTTTTGGAAATAAATCCTTCCTTGCTCGAGGTCTCTTAAGGGTCAATGTGTGAAAACTCAGAGTTTGAGAGAAATGGGAAAGGGAGAAAATGAGGCAGCTCAGAATAAGCAAACAGCCACATGCAAAAAATCACAGTGCAGCTTCTTTGTTCTTCTTTGGCTTTAATTAATGAGCTGGTTTGGAAAATGGTAAGTCTTGCCTTCACTGACCTCCTGGCATCTACATCACCAGCCAAAGAGACTGTGAACACCTCACAGGAACTTCGTCCTTCAGTGTGTAGCATTTATATTCTCCTTGGTGCCAGTAGCAAGGGGCTGGAGCCTGGACACCCTCCTTTGTTTGTCCCTAATCCTATGCCAATGCAGCAGCTGATATTTGTGTTGCTTTTCACCTCTTTTTTTCCCTTCTTTTTCTAAAAATTTTGTTTTTCATGTCTGCACTGCATATCCAACAGGTTTAGATTTCATTGTCTTCTAAGTCAACTACATGGACTGGGGCTGCAGAGACTTACAGGGACTAAGAGCTCCAAATCTATGGCATTTGGCGACTGTTCCTGCAAAATCCCAGCCTCAAATAGCACTTCCCATGCTAAGCTGGTGATGGGTGGGATCAGCAGTGGGATCAAGTTAGTGTCATGGCAGAGCAGGACCTCTATCTTCGAGAAGAAGCCTTCAAGAAACCCCAGTATTGGCACTTGAGAGTAAGAAACCTCTATGAACAGTTTTGCTGTAGCATGTCCTGCACCTTTGCCTGAGTCTTTAACACTGAGAAATTGAATTAAAGCCTGAAAAATTCAAACACAGAATCACAAGGTTGGAAAAGACCTTTGAGATCACTGAGTCCAACCATTCCCATCCTATGCTAAACCATATCCCTAAGTACCTCATCTACCCATCTTTTAAACACATCCAGGGATGGTGACTCAACCCCCTCCCTGGGCAGCCTGTTCCAGGCCCTGACAACTCTTTCAGGGAAGAGCTTTTCCCTCACATCTGCTCTGACCCTGGTGCAGCTTGAGGCCATTCCCCCTTGTCCCATCACCTGTCACTTGGGTGAAGAGACGAACACCCATCTCATTTCATATTAATCAACATCAATATGAAAAGCTTCTGGTCCTTTGGGGAAGAAATATGGCACTTCTTGGCATCCAGAAGGAAATGGTCAGTGGTGTATCTCCTGTGCCTTGGGTGCCAGCTTGCTGTGTTTTTCCCTTTCTTCCCACACTCAGAGTTTGTATCTCTTGGTGAGGGAATAACAGCCCTTCTCATCTGGAGGAGCCTGTCTGGTTTCAAGCCTGTGCTGTGGTATTTGAAGCTGCTCCATGTGAACATGAAGTGCCCTTAGAGCTAGATGATGATACTTGAATCCTGAGACCAAACTCAGTCGGTGAATGGGACATGGGAGAATTGCAGTCAATAAAGAATATTGCCTGAGGATGAGGTGTTGAAAATGGCAGTGATGGATTCTGGGCACCCAGACTGGAGAAACTTCTGATTTTGGCTTGTATGAACACAGGAATTGCCCATTTATCATTTAATCTGGTACTTTCAGAGCATTCTATAATAGCAAGGCCTCTTGTATCAAACCTGGCTCTTCGTTTTCAGAGACATGGACATTTCTTCTTGGGCGAGGCTGGGACTTTCTCAGAGTTACAAAAGCCTTCCAGAGAGCAGCAAGAGCAACAGAGGTCACACCAAGTTGCATGAGGTGTTTAGGAGACCTCAAGTCCTTCATTATTTCCTTTTTGGCCACAGTTTTATTTAATTGCCCTGAGGAAAGGGTGGAGGGATGCCTTTAAGAAACCTACCTTAGCAAGAGTCAGATGTGCACTGGTACATGAGTGAGAGTGCTCATTCCTGAGCTCTGCAGCCTTTGGGAGTAAATATTTGTCTCAGCAGGGATTTAGCACTGCTTGTATTAGCTGACCTTGAAGCTGACACTAAGCAGTGACCATCACCTCATTTTTCTGATTATATCTCCTCTGGTCTCCTATGGATTATATCTCCATGGGTCAGCAGGCAGAAATGTTGCTGCTGGCATATGCCAGTGACAAATACTGTCCCCATGCTGCTCTGGTGGCAGGAGAAAGCCCAGGCTTTACCAGTTGCCACTGGGTTGACTGGGATTTGTTCACAGCTGGAATACTTGAGCCAGTTTATAGTGGTTCTCTGCAGGGAGAGGACACAAGGAAACGATGTGGTCAGATGCAGCACTAAGTGTATTCACCACCAGTTATTTCTATGTTCTTTCTGTTTTGTAGGCAATCTCTGCAGCATGAAACAATTGACCTGGTTTCTGTTGAAAGGAAGAAAACAGGAATGCAGGCTACCTGGAGTTGTGAAAAAGCCAGCTTTATGTTTGAGCACAAAAGGTACTGCTCTGGCCTAGTTTGCATCCTGCTGTAGGTGTTCTTCATGACCAGGAACAAAGCTGCTTCACCTGAGGGTAGGCTGTTTAAAGAGAAGCAAATTTAAATGACTTCTTAGAGATATCCACTTTTCCATGTGCACCTGCCTGTCATATTTTTTCCTCTTTTGAGCAAAATAAGAAATGTCTGAGGCTGCCAATATGTGCCTGTGATTACTGACATCATCTTGACTGCGGTGGGACTTTTTAAACAGGCTGTGATTTGCTGATTGGAAAAGTGCTCTGGAGAAGCTGGGGAGCTGAAACAAGCTCATTTTCACAGAATGACAGAACTCTAGGGGTTGGAAGGGACCTCCAGAGATCGTTGGGTCCAACCCCCCTGGCAAAGCAGGGTCCCTAGGACAGGTCACACAGGTCAGTGTCCAGATGGGTCTGGAATATCTCCAGAGAAGGAGACTCCACACCCCCTGGGCAGCCTGTCCCAGGGCTCCCTCACCCTCTGTATCACCTGGGATACAGCTCCTGGAATATATATTCAGCTCTGCAGACTTGATCCACTCCTCTTGATGACTTGGAAGAGCTCTTTGCTTCCCTGGGAGCTGCACTGAGTTTTGTCCATGTGTGGGACTGTGGTAACAAACAGCAGGGTTCTTATTGAGGAGGAAACTCCTAAGCTCCCCTTGGTCTTTGTGTTGATCTCTTGAGCAAAACCAGCCCAGAAAAAAGAAACCCAGTGATTTCACAGACCTGAAGTGCACTGAAAATGCCTGGTTACTTCTATGCCAGATGAAGAACAACTCTCATTTTACTGTGCTTATCTGATCTGATGAGATCAAAGCGGTTTATGAATGGAGTATGTGAAGGAATGGAGTTATATCAAACTCCAGCTGGTCTGAATAAGAGCTGCCTGGGCCTTGCTGGTTGGTATGTGTGTGGGCTCACTCGCTTTGTGACCTCAGCAAAACACAAGTTGTCACTTCTCTGCAGCCTGTGAGGAGGGGGAAAAAAGGAGAATGAACTCTCTAAAAACCTCACGTTCATTGACCACAGTTTAGAGTTTATACTCAGGGTGTCCTGGCTTGGGTGTCATTGGTGAGGTGCTGGAACTGGCTGCTCAGAGAGGTGGGGGATGCCTCATCCCTGGGGGTGTTCAAGGCCAGGTTGGATGGGGCCCTGGGCAGCCTTGTGTAGCTCCAGGCCTGGAGGTTGGTGTCCCTGCCTGTGGCAGGGGGTTGGAGCTCTGTGATCCTTGGGGTCCCTTCCAACCCAGCCCAGTCTATGATTTTATGATTCCTTTGTCACATTGCCCTTTCCTTTATGGCAATTTACAGGTGGTCCCATACGTGATAGTCCATAGGCTGTTGTGCACCGACCCCTACAATGTCCCAGCAAGCGAGGGAAATGCCCATGTCTGCAGATGTCTGTGAGGTCCTGTTTGTTCTCTGGTCCTGGAGCCTGTAGCTTTACAGGCAAATAGAAGAATCTAGTCCAACCCCCCTCCCTGCAGTGAGCAGGGACACTTTTAACTACATCAAGTTGCTCAGAGCTTCATCACACCTGACCTTGAATGTCTCCAGGGATAGGGTCCCCACCACCTCTCTGGGGAACTGGTTCCAGTGTCTCACGACCCTCACAGGGAACTTCTTCCTAATGGCTCATCTAAACCTGCCCTGCTCTAGTTTCAAACCATTACCCCTCATCCATGTTCTTACAAGTAGTCCCTCCCCAGATTTCCTGTAGGTCCCTCCAGGTACTGGAAGAGGCTCTAAGGTCTCCCTGGAGCCTTCTCTTCTCCATGCTGAACAAGCCCAACTCTCTCAGCCTATCTTTGTAGGAGAGGTGCTCCAGCTCTCAGATCATCCTTATGGCTCTCCTTTGGACCTGCTCCAAAAGGTCCATGTCCTTCTTGCACTGAGGGCTCCAGAGTTGGACACAGTATTCTAGGTGGGGTCTCACTAGAGTGGGAGAATCACCTCTCTTGATCAGCTGGCCACATTTCTTTTGATGCAATCCAGGATGGTAATATTTCCGCCCACTCCTCACCTCATCACCCTCAAGGCCCTTCCACTCACATCCCTCATCTTCTCAGACCTCCCTGTATCTTCTCATTGCCTTCATGTTGGTGCAGCCCAGCTCTGATTTATAGGTTCCTTTTGCTTCCACCAACTCTGAGAGGCACAGGCTTAATCACAAGAGCTGGCCAGGGCGTTTCCTTCTCATTGCATTATCTTTCCTCAATACCTCAGTTCAACCAGGCCTTTTCCCTCTACCCTCAAGCTGCAGCAAGCATCCTTCTCGTTGATGCTAGCCAGAGGTCCACTTTTGTTCAAAACAGCCTTGTAAGCACTTTGTTACAGGATGAGGGTTAGAGGAAGATCAAAGTGATTTTGATGAGAAATACCTGCAGTTACACGGCCTTGGGCTGCATCCTTGACAGATCTAAGACCTCATTAGCACAGTATTGCATTTATTTATGGAATTTGTAATACACTTTGGGATAAAAGGTGCTATATAAATGAAATATTGCCAGGAATCATTAAAGACGAGGACAATGCAAAAATCAGGACTTCTGGTGGCTTTTTTGACTTCATCTCTCATCCCTTTCTCTGTATTACTGCCCTTTGTAACAAATGGGGTGTGGGAGAGCGGAGGTGTTCAAAGGGCACCAAGGGGGGTGGCTATGTCAATTATGTTAAAGAAAAATAATGAAAGTCTCTTTCAAATAGGACTAAGAAAAGAAAAAAGAAATACTAGAATGCACTATAAGACCTGGTGAATTCAGTGTTTGTACAGGGTGATCAGTGATGGAAGTGGACATGTGGAATTTCGTCCCCCAGTTTGACCAGCATAGTCAGTTTGGTTTGTTGAGAAGGGCCATTGTAGTGTAAACATCTACAACAAGCCATCTGAGATACTGGTTGTACCCCTCTTAGTGATGCTTTCAATACACCAGCACTGTTGCACCAGTACAGCCCCTAATCTGGGTACAATTACAGTGGTGTAACTGTGCAATTTCTGCTGTGCACGTTGACCTACTGGTGATGAAAGGTAAGACCTTGGGCTATAGGAAAACGATAAGAAGAAAAAATATATGGCAAAAATTCTTCTAGATCCAGCTGTACTGGTAAGTGACAACACAAACCAACTCCCCAACATGTTTCCCCACCCACTTTGGGTGAGTTCACTGGTGTTTGGCCAAGCTGCTTGCCTGAGGCCTCCCAAATCGCTGCAGGCAAAATCAGAAGGATTAGCTCAACTAAAGCAGTCTAGTGGGAGTTCAAGGAAAATACACCACTGAACTGGATCAACCTCTACTCTCTATCAAGATGGAATGAAGTAGGTAGGAGGGTGACCATTGCCTTGTCCTGGGGAGACCTGGGGGAAATGTCTGTCCATAATCTTCTTTCACAGAAGGGTCAGTTTGGTGGTCTTGGTCAGTGTGTCTGGTTGCTGCACAATCAAACCTGACTCTTATCAGGACATACACTTGCATAGGTTGGGTTTCCTACATGGGTTGGATTCTCCTTCCCAAACCTGCTGTCATGGGTGCAAAGTATTTTCCTCCCATCTGAAAACATCTTTTCTTACTGAAGATCAGTCTTTGAGGAGAAATACTCACCAATGTCATATGGCCACAGCTGTATTTCCTGTGTGCATTTAAGTCATTTCACAATATTCAAGAAACCTCAGTCAAGAAACCTCTTGATGCTCTTGGGTCCCAGGCTGTAATGTAGCATGAGTAACAGAGACAGCTACAGAGGAGGTGTTGGGAAATATAATGAGCTCAAAACCTCAACCAAAGCTGACAAATGGTAGTGAGATGCACTTAAGTCCTCTTATAGTCCTCAGAACCACTTTCACCAAGCTCAAGCTTTTGTTTTCACAACCCTTCTCTAAAAAGTTTCATTCACTTGATGGATAAAAAATTGAGGTTACGTGGCCTCTCCAGTGAAATAAGATGTTTCCATACTAGTAAACAAACAAAGCCAAGGCACAGGCACTTCCCAGTGACCATTCACATTGTCATTGTGGTCTGTTGCTCATTAGATGGCTTTTCAGAGGCTATTTGATGACACTTGGCTAACAGCAGGGACAGATCTGGGCTAAACCAAAATGAAGAAGAGGAAAGAAGACAACATTCAATACACTGCTGGATGATGGAGTGTACAGAGAGGAGAAGAGAGTTCCCTTGAGTGCAGGGATAACAGTCCTGGTCCTTCCCAGAGACATCAGCTTGGTATGTGTGTGTGTTGCCTCTCTCTGAAAGGATGGAGCAAGCCCACTGTGAGATGTGTTACGTGCTTTGGGTCTGTGGCTTCTGAGTAAACGTGCATGAGAGCACTAAAAGCCTGAAACACCCCCTCACTTATCTGCTTATCTAAATGTTTTTATTTCTCACTCTGAGGCCAAGCAACATGCCCCCAAACATCTTGCTGATGTTCCTGGTGGGTCAGCTGCTTAGTGCTGTGCAACAGGCAGCTCAGGGGGGTTGCCTGGCCACAGGGAAGCAATGCTCTGAGGGGGTTGACCTGTGGAGGTAGAGATGTGACCAGACCCAAGCACAGCTGGCAGATGACATAACCACACTGTTTCACAGCAGTCTTCGAGCCATCTCCTCCAGACGTGTTTTCTGACCACAGGTTTAAAATAGAAAGCAGACTTCCTCTTGTGATTGAGAAAAGAGACTGTAACTTTGAAGATTGGGCAGGGGGAAGGAAAGAAATAACCCGCTTAAACAGAAAAAAGGCAGTTGACCAGAAGTGATGCTGCCCGAGATATGAAGCAGCTTGCAAAGGCTGATGATGGTGCTTACAAAGCTCCAGCTTGTCTCATGGCTCTTAAGACTGATAGAAACCTCAGAGAAACCCACCTGGCCCTTTTCTTGAGGGGGACTGAGGCTGGTCGTGCCCTACCTTCAGAAATAGCACCTCTCCAGGAGCTTCCTGGAAGGATGCTCCTTGTTTGGTCCCAACAGCCTGCAAGTGCAAGAGCTGAGCTCAGCATCAGAGCTTTCAGCTGCCTGCAGCATATATTCACCCCTCCTTGACTAACAGTTTAGCTAAGAGAGATACACATTGCTTCTGAAAACCATGGTATGGCTGAAATGTGAGGTCAACAGACCCTGAGACCTGGGGTTAGGGCAAACCTTCCTCACTGTTCTTCCTGCTGCTGAAATCTCAACAGTGCTCAGTCCTCCTCCTGAGCCTTTCAATAGGGACATTTCTCTCCTAATGTTCAAGTGAGGGTTGGCTATAGGAGCAGAAGGGAGCTTTATGC